>NC_091703.1:31452500-32077500 GCF_041296265.1 Equus caballus
TGGAATGGGCAGAAGAAAACATGGATGTGAGCTCTGGGCTTCACACTGTGGGGAGCCCCCCCACCACCCCAGGTAGTTGTGCTTGCATTGGTCAGGTCTCTCTCCCCACCTCTCAGAGTGATCTCACCTCTTTATCCCCTGTACTGCCTTTTCCTCTCATTCTCTCCCTTCTTTCATGACCTTTCCTTTCCCTCCATCACCACTTTGTCTTCATCCTTGTAACTCCATCCCCCACTATCCTCCCCTTACCCACATGCCCCAAGTGCTCTCAGTTCCCCTTCCCCAGCCTCATCCATGCCTTTTCCTTGCCCCCAAAGTCCTTACCTTTCCCTGCTGCCCTGCCCACCCAGCCTCATTCTCTGATCTCAGTGGCCCCTATTCTCGGCAACTTGCTGAGGTGTAGCCCAGATAAACATCCCCCTCCCCCTGTATCACACAGACCAAACACATACCCAGAGCCTTTGGGCTAAGAGTTGCTACATAAAAGCCTTATAATAAAACTGCTTCCCCTTTTGCCATAAAAGCCCAGTGGCGTTTATTGGGCCCTTTGTTTTGTGTCTCTCTACCCTGGCTAAGAAGGCGGCTGGACTTGGATGTGTCCCGGGAGGGTGCCATGGGAGCCAGAAGAGGGCGCTGGCTGCTCCCCCTCCAAATACGCAGTAGGATTCCCCCTTTCCCCTTCACTGTCCAGTGGGGATGACTGGAGCAGACCAGTATGGTGGTGAAGGGGAAAGAGGATAGGCAATTTGCCGAATTATGCCAATTACACCTAGACTAATTAGATCTATGTAGACTTCAAAGGGCGGAAGCAAGACCTGAGACCGGCTCGGCTGCTGGGGAGAAGCCAGTCGGGAATCCCGGAGGCCTGGGGGTCGGGCAAGGGAATGAGGTTAGTTGATGTTCAAGGAGTCGGGGCCCAGGAGGGACGCGGCGCGGGGGCGGGGGGTGGTGGTGATAGGGCTGGGATGTGGAGAGGAGCCGGAGGCCTCAATGGCCGTTCTTCCAGATCTCGCCTCCACCCGTCGCCGCCCCTGCCTGGGGCTCTGGGAGGAGCCAACGACAATAATAACAAACAACACACAGCTTGGCTAAGGCCAGAGCTCGGGGACCAACCCCACCAGGCTACAGGGCCTTTTGGATCTGTTCTTCCGTTCCTTCCTCCCTCATTTTGGCAGTCCCTTCCTTACCCGCACCTCACCTCCAACTTTTTCTCCGCCCTCCCCCTGCTCCCCCTTCCTCCTGCCAATTCTGATCTCCCCTCACCCCCAGCCTCCTAGGACTTCTGCTCGCCCTCGCCGGAGTCAGCTCCTCCCCACCCCCCGCAGGCTCCCTCCGCTCGCCGGGTCTCTTACTCTTGGGCGCCTAGCCGCGTCATTCTCCATCCTCCCGCAGTTCCCGCGCTCTGCTCAGGGGGCTCCTCGCGTTCTGTCTAGTGCCCCAACCCCTTCTCTCCAGCTCCTCTCACCAGATTCAGGCATCCGTCCAGACCTCTCTCCTCTGGGCAGTGTCAACTCCTTCCCGTCGTCCTTCCTGGCACCTCTCACTTCACTGTGAGGACTCGTGGTTAGCCCCCGTCCCCTTGTGCTTTGCTTTTCTCTCCTCAACTCCATCCTTTGCGTGAACTTCCATAAGGGTTCGGGCCAGGGAGGCACCATTCCCTCTTCCCTCAGGGAACTCATGAATCTCCCCCTTCCCCAACAGCTGGGACCCGTGCAGTGCACCCTTGCCTCACCTCTCCGTGCGGGTCCAGGCAGCCCATGGTGGGGATGCGGCCCCCTCGGCGTTTCCCCGCGCGGGACCCGGACTCGGCCAGCTTCTCCCGCAGTCCGCGGCTGATCCGCACCTCCACCGCCAGCCGCACATTAGACCTCAGGCTGCGGCGGGGGCATGGCAGGCCGCAGCAGGGGCAGGCGGTGGGAGACGCCTCAGTGCCGGTCGCCGGCGGGGTCCCCCAGCGGCGGACCAGGCACGCGCGGCAGAAGCTGTGCTCACACGCCAGGAGCACTGGGTCCTCGAAGGGGCCCCCGCACAGCGGGCACGTCGCCAGCAGCTCCAGACGCTCCACCAACCCCGGGCCCAGCTCGGGCGCCTCCATAGGAAGCCAGCGTCTGGACGCCGTCCCTTCCGCGACCACCGGGACCGCCTTCGAGTGTGCAGATGGCGGACCGCCTCTGCTGCTTGCTGAGTCGATGCCCCTCTCTCCGTCTCCCGCATTAACTTTCTGACGCTTTTCTGTCTTTCTCCTGGGCCTGCCTCGCTCTTCAGTCTCAGTCTCCGCGAATCTCGCCACCACGTCAGCCTTTATAGGGAGGGAGGAGGCCCCTGCGGGAGGTAAACATCAGGCCTTGCATAACACCTCATCTAGTTCTCTCGCTTGAGAGTAAGGGTTGGGGGAGGAGTGTGGGAGGAAAGGACACCTAGGTCCTTGAGCCGAGGAGGTGATCACTAGGGGGCGCTTTGGGGTAAGGTAGCAAGCAATGTGGGGAGGGTACCCCCTTGTCACCCGCTGAAGAGCTGGAATCTCACCTCCCCCTCGGCCTGAGGTGTGCGGGTGGGCACAGTGCCCAGACTGCTTTTGGCATGTGTGCCCACATCGCCAGGGTATGAGTCATTCCAGGTGGCTGGCACACCTACATCTGGGGGCTGGGGGCCGGAAGCACAGATCCTGATTTTTGTGGCTTTGGCAGGCCTGTGAGTGTTAGTGTGTGGCTGTCATTCAAGGCGCCTCTCTCCTTTCCATCTTGCTGCCTTACCTATTAAGGGCTCAGTAACACTTTAAAGCTTTGGGGTAAGAGGTGGGGAGCAGGTGCCCACACTCCTGCCTCAAGGAGTCAAGGTAGGGCTCTCAGCTCTACCTCTGGCTGGCTCCCAGGGCCTCTTCTGTTGCTCTCTTCTGTGTTCCTCTTTCTAGCTCTTTCTCTCTGTTTTTGCCTGTATATGTTTTTATTTCCATTTTTCTCTTTCTCTCCTTCTTTGGAATGTACCCAAGGGTTATGTATTTCACTCTCTTGGTAAACTGAAGCTCAGAGAGCTGGCATTGCCAAGGTCACATAGCAAGGGAAAGACCAGAAATGGAGCCATACCCAGGACTTATGATTTGTGCCCTTGCTGTGACTCCACCTGCCTCTTTTTTGTTTTAGACCAGTAGAACTTCCTTCTGCTTTCTGATTTTTTTCTGATCTTTCCTTGTGCCCTCTTCCCTCACCTCTCTCTCTCTATTTCTTTCCTCCTTTCCCCTCCTTTTCCCTCCTCTCCTCTCTTCCTCCCTGCTCCCTCCTCTTCCTAGCCCTTTGGCCTCTCTCATGCTAGGCCTTTCTGTCTGGTTACCCTTGGGGGTTTATGAATAAGTAAGCCTCCAGATGTCTACAACTCTGATCACACACACTGTTGTACAAACATGCGTGTGCATTCATCAATGTCTAAATGCCCAAAGGTGCACAAAACTTACAGACAGATACATCCTATAACACAAATATCACAGATATGCCCAAATAGTCTTATACACACTGAATATCACTGGGATGGACACCCAGTATTATTTAGGGACTAATGGACATACTCAAAGAAAACATGCAAAGAGCCACTCTGTCATTAGTTTTATTGTCAATAAGAACAACAAATCAACAGCAGTAAGTCTTTATGGAGCAGCAGCATTTTACTAGGCATCCCCTCCAGGCATCCTTCTTCTCCTGCCCATACTTATGAGGGAGACACTCAAATGTGACACCCTGATAAACAAAGCTACACAAATAAACACATGTATACTCATTTTGGAACAAACTTCCCAGCTTGATGCTCTTAAAATGCACAGCTACCCAAGTAAAAGACTACAAGTACAACCGAAACCTATTTTGTAAACGATGGACTTCCATGTTATGGTAGCAGAATAATGGGCCCCCAAAGATGTCCATGTCCTAGTGCCTGGAACCTGTGACTATATTACGCTACATGGCAAAGGGGAATCAGGCTTGCAGATGGAATTAAGGTTGCTAATCAACTGAGTTTAAAATAGGGAGATTATTCCAAATTATCCAAGTGGGTCCGGTGTAATCACAAGGGTCTTTAGAAGTGGAGGACAGGAGCTGGACCCGTGGCTGAGTGGTTGGGTTCGTGCACTCGGCTTTGGCGGCCCAGGGTTTCACCGGTTCAAGTCCTGGGTGCAGACATGGCATCACTCATCAAGCCATGCTGAGGTGGCATCCCACATGCCACAACTAGAATAAAGCTAAAATACGCAACTATGTACTGGGGGGCTTTGGGGAGAAAAAGGAAAAATAAAATCTTAAAAAAAAAAAAAAGAAATGGAGAATGGAAGCAGAAGAGGACAACCAGAGAGATATAAGCTTGGAAAGCTTTGAAGATTGAGGAAGGAGACCATGAGCAAAGGAAGTGGGCAACCTCTGGAAGCTGCAAAAGGCAAGGGAATGGATTCACCACTGGAGCCTCCAGAAGGAACCCAGCCCTGCCGACACCTTGATTTTAGCCCAGTAAGACCATTTCAGTCTTCTGAACTACAGACCGTAAGATAATAAATGTGTGATGTTTCACACATTTCAGTCGTAAGTTTGTGATCATTTGTTACAGCAGCAAATGGGAAATGAACACATGCTTTCTCTTTCTCTCTCTGGCCCTTTGGGACTGTCTGCACTTGGCTTCTTTGCCCCTTCCAATTTGTCTCATTTTCGGGATTTCTCTGCCTCTCTTGGCCTTTTTGTCCCCTTTTGTCTTTTTTCCTTTGGGTTGCTTCGTTTTCTTGGCTCCACCTCCATCCCAAGATTTCTTAGACATTGGGTTCTTTCTAGATCTGGGTCTCTGTGTCTCTTCAGGAAACTTGTATTGTCACCAACACAAGTGCCTTTCTGTGGCCCCCAAGATCTTGTCAGTGGTTCACATCTATGGTTGCACGTTAGAAGCATCAGGGGAACTTTTAAATCCCTGATGCCCAGGAGACACCTCAGATCAATTAAACGGAATCTCTGGGGATGGGTTCCAGGCATCAGGAGTGTTGAAAGCTCTCCAGTGTTTAGCTAGGGGAGGAGGGGTGAACCCCTGTCTTACGTGACGAGGTGTGCAGGTGGGCCTGCCCCTCCCCGTTTACTCCTATGCTCCAGCCACGGTGCTTTGTATTTTCTGTTCCTTGAGCCAGCCAAGGCTGATCTCATGCCAGGCCTTCTTTGCACTTGCTGTTCTATTTGCTTGGGCCCCTCTTCTTCCAGAGCGTTCTGTCTGGCTCAAGAAGCTCCTAGTCTACTTGTCATTTGCCTTCTGTAGCCAGATGATGAGGAGTCCTGCTAACAATGCTTCAGCTCTGCCTTTCCTCCATGGTTACCAAATGGTTCTAGGACACACAGTCCAGGGAAAAGGCATTTGAGACAAATACTGCCAGGAAATATCTCACTTCTCCAGACTTTCTCCCTCCCTCTCCAGAATCCCCAACAACTCTGTACTTGAGGTTCTAATGCCCCTTGGGTTCATACTATCTCCGAGAGCCGGATGGGTGGAGGTGATTTTTGGTGTGGCTCGGCTTGGCTTGCTCCGGTTGATCGTGACTAGATCCTGCCTCTCTGTTAGCACTGCATCTTCTTAGCATGGGTGCCTCCCACATAACTGTTCCCACCCCTTCCATCTCCTTCCAGGATGCCTACTTGTGATGTTGTGGAATGTCGCAGCTTGACACTCATGCATGGCATCAGGGAATGCTACAGGTGGGCCATGCCTTAGCTCATTCCCTTGGTTCTTTTCCTTCTCTTCCTTTTTTTTTCCCTTCTCTCTTTTTTATTTATTCTTCAGTCTATCTCTGCTCCATATCAGTAACATCCTCATCCTTTTAAAGAGTCCACAAGTTTTTAGGAGCCCTCAAGGGGGAAAGATAGGTATGAAGAGGTGTTTGGGAGACTGAAGACAAGACAGTCATGGTCCCTGCCCCTAGGGAGTGTGATAAGGCAAGTAAAGTATATCCACCATCAACCCAAATCTGCCATTACTGAATTAGAGAGTATGATAAGGCAAATAAGGTGTATCCATCATCAGCCGAGATCTGTCATTATCAAATTGTAAAGGTGCACTGAGGGAAGACAAGTGGGTTGAAGATATGTTGACAGACTGGAGAATGAGTGGGAATGGTTTCAGGAAGGCTTCCTGGAGGAGGTAACTTTTAAATGAAGGCAGGTTGGGTTGAGTGAGAGAGAAATGAAAAAGCCTGAACAAAGAATGTGAAGCGTCTTTGGGGAGAAAACTGAAAGTGGGAAAAGAAGGCCCACAAATGAAGGAGACCACAATTCCTCCTCAATTCCCACTCACTATGCTCCTTCCCCAAGATTGCTTCTATAATGACTCATTTTTTAAAAAGACTCCACTGTTTACAATATGCTTTAACATAATAGAAAGTTCAGTTAGAGCAGGACAGCTTTCCTATGCAGTTGCCCCAAGAACTCTGGGTAAAACACCTCCTGATGGGGAGGGCAGCTTCGGGAGAGTGGACTTGGGGTAGGTCTAGGGGCCGAAGATTCAACCAGGCTCACCAAACAATCACAATACTCAAAGACCAAACAATCCCAATACTCAAAGACCAAACAATCCCAATACTCAAAGACGTGACTCAAGCTATACGGATGACACCCTCATGGCCCAGTCTCTTGTCCAACCCTGTGATAGCCATGGGGCCAAGAGTCCAGCCGTTTTACAGCGAGGACCCTGGGATTCCAGTACAGTAAGGGATTTGCCTAGGCTCAAACAGGACTGAAATTCAGATTCACTGCTGCCAAATACTGTGCCGTTTCTCTTAAACATTACTTCCTCTCTTCTGAGACTTTACTTTCTCTTTTCTTTTTTTTCAAACCTTTTATTTATTTATTTATTTATTTGTTTGAGGAAGATTAGCTTTGAGCTAACATCTGCTGCCAATCCTCCTCTTTTTGCTGAGGAAGACTGGCCCTGAGCTAACATCTGTACCCATCTTCCTCTACTTTATATGTGGGACGCCTACCACAGCATCACTTGCCAAGCGGTGCCATGTCAGCACCCAGGATCCGAACTGGTGAACCCTGGGCTGCTGAAGCAGAACATGCACACTTAACTGCTGCGCCACCGGGCCAGCCCCTACTTTCTCTTTTCTGTCCCTCCTGGAAACCTCCTTCTTCCCTCTCCCTTTAAATCCCCGCTTAGCGCTAACAGTTTCTCTGAGATGTTGCCTCTCCTTCAAGTTCATCCTGGATGCTCATTTATTCTCTTTCCTTCTGACAACTGCCCCATCAATGTCACTGATATTTCTTTATCCTTTAAAAGTCCCCTTAAACATTCACTATTCATTCTTCTCTTCTTGATGTTCCCTAGCCCTTCTTATTCTCCACTCCCTTAGCAGTGTTCCTTTAGGAACTGAGCATTCATTCATTCACTCATTTAATCATTCAACAACTATTTACAAAGCACGTATTATGTGACAAGCACTGTTCTAGGGGTTAGTGTTCCATGGTGAGCAAGCCAGCCATGGTCCCTTATCCTCTGGCAATTTAAATTCTATTTGGAAAGACTAACAATAAGCAAGTAAACAAATAAATTAACAAGATAATTATAGATGTGATAAGTGCTTTGAAGAATATAAAGTGGGTAAATAAGAGGAATGAACTGGAGGAGGTGTGCACACTTTTAATAGGGTGTCAGAAAAAGCTTCTCTGATGAGGTGACATTTGAGCTGAGCCCTGACTGATGAGAGGGAGCAAGCAGTGAGGAGAGTTGGGGGAGAGCTTTCCAGGCAGCGGGAACAGCAGGTGCAAAGGCCCTGAAGTGAGGAAGATCTTGATGAAGATTACACACTATGAGGTGTGATGAGAATGCTTTGATATGAGATTGAGAGGTACAAAGAGCCACGCTGTGCAGGACCTTAGGGAGCAGGACAAGGAGTTGAGTTTTGTTCTAAGAGCAGTGAAATGCCACTGAAGGGCTTTAAGTGGGGAATTTACATGGTCCAATTTACGTATTGAGACACTCACTGAGTCCTGGTAGTCTTTTCTTTCCATTTTCTTTTCTTTCTTTTTTTGTTTTTTTTTTACTTTTTTCCCCCATCTTCTCCCCAAAGCTCCCCAAGTACATAGTTGTATATTCTAGTTGTAGGTCCTTGTGGTTGTGCTATGTGGGATGCCACCTAAGCATGGCTTGATGAGTGGTGCTGGGTCTGTGCCCAGGATCTGAGTCAGTGAAACCCTGGGCAGTCGAAGCAGAGTGTGCAAACTTAACCACTTGGCCACGGGGCCAGCCCCTCCATTTCCTTTTCTAACTCTTGTCCTCCTTGACATATTTACATTCAAAATGAGTGTCCCATTTCCATGTCTATTCCCCATCAGGGAGAAAAAGTCTTCCAAACAAATAATTTCTTAACCTATACGGTGCACCAAATGTAGCTAATTTGATTCTGGTTCCCACCTCTATTACTAGAGTTCAAAGAATCATAGATTTGGAGAATATTAGAGTCAAAAGGGACATAAACACCACATAGTCTACCTTTACATTATACATAAGAAAATTGAGGCCCAGAGGGTTGACCTAGCTTGTCTAAGATAACTGGTGTGTAAGTAGGGGAGCCTTTCTGATCCTTATCTCTTAGGAGTGCAGAAGCAGGTTTCTTCCTGTTTCTTAGACATTATTTCAATTAAAAGATATTAACTGACCACTTACTATATGTCGAGAGTTGAGGCCCAGCTTCAAAAGGAATGGAAGGGACAAATGACGAGGCCCGTGCACAGTCACACCAGGATGTGATGTGAGCATAACAGCTACTGCCTTCAGGCAGCTTAGAGTCTGTGGACAAGAGAGACACTGAGAAATCACATTGAACACAAACTGTAACGTGAAGGAAAGTACAGAGTGACAAGAGTTGTGTCGGCTGGCCTCAGTGCAGGAAGCAGAAATCACTCTGGGTGTTTTAAGCAGCAACAGACTTAATACAGGGGAATAGATAATAAGAAAACCATTGAAAGGGCTGGAAGATTAGAAGTCAAGAGGTCCTAAGTGGACTCTTGGCTTCAGGTTCAATCACTGTAGGTCAGAAATGCTGCAACTACTGCTGGCATAGCGGCCACTGCCCCAACTGTCCCACTGCACGGATGACTCATGTTTACTGGAGCTCGTCCATCCTCTCTGCTATGGGAAAATGGCCTCCACCTCCCTTCTGCCCTTCAAATCTCCTACAAATACATCTAATTGGCGGAACTTAATTCATGTCCAGAACCCTACCTGCAAAAATTTCTGAGAAATAGTATTTTACTTTCCAACCTCCCCAAATAAAAGAGGAACGAAGTCAACCCACATATCTAGAGTTGCCAGATAAAATGCAGGACATCCAGTTAAGTCTGAATTTTAGGTAAACAATGAATTTCTTTTTGGTGGAAGTATCTCCCATATATTGTATGGAGCATACTTATACTAAGAAATGATACATTATTTATCTGAAATTCAAATTTAAATAGGAGTTTTATATTTTTATGTGCCAAATCTGGCAACTCTACAAAGATCCAGCACAGAGACTGATAGCAGGGAGCTCTAATTAGATGGAGGGTTGAGGAAGGCCTCCCTGAGGAGGTGACATTTAGGAGAAGAGCTGAGAGGTGGATAACAGTTCACCAGGCATGGAGAGGAGGGAAGGCCATTCCAGGAAGAGGGAACAGCTTTGCAAAGATTCTGAGGCAAGAACAACTTGGGTTAACTTAAACAAACCTGGCGCATTATGAGCTGGGGGCAAAGGTGGTACAAGGTGTGTGAAGACTTAGGCAGAGACCAGATATGCAGGGTCCTAAGTTTTGAGTAGTGTAATAAGACAAGCATTGAATGCAAGAGACCCAGGGCCAACACATGCTAATGGCATCCCCCAGAGTTGTGTGAGATGGTCATCCTGAAGAGAGAAAATTATTCTAGTAACTTAGGTGAGAGATGATGATGGCTTAAGTTAGGTGGGAGGCAGTGGAGCTGGAAATGAGTAGACCAGTTGGAAGTATATTTTGTGGACAGAACTGACAGAAGTGTTGGAGTGGTCTTTGAGGGTGAGGGAGAGGAAGATCGAGGGTGAATTCCTAGTCCCTGGAATGGACAACTGGGTCAATACAAGTGCTATTATGGAAATGGGAAAAGCTCTTAAAGAGCTTTGGGTGTTGAGATGGTATCACAAGAGAGGAGGTAAGAACAAAGTGATGACATGTCTTGTTTCAGTAGGACAACAGTGCACAACCACTGCCTCTCTCTGCAGAATACTCCCTAACGTGCACTTACCTGCCTATTCTTTCCCTCCCTCCCTGTCTTCTCCTCTATCATTTTCTCTTTCTTATTCTGTCTCTCTCTCTCTCTTTTTTTTGCTTTGTAGTCATCCCATTTCCTGGACAGAATCAGAGCCTCAGCCAGTAAGATGGATGGAGCGTAGGAAGCTAGAAATGGAAAGGTTTCCTGTCATTCTGTGGTCCATGGTTTCCCAGGAGACCTAGTAAACCATTTAGCCTCTCTTCCCTGGACCCAGGAAGGGGGGAGGCTGAGAGGAAGGAGAAGAACTTGGACTGAAGCAGCTGAGGAGGCATCATGCTCTAGAAGATGGGAATCGACTAGTCCGAACCCCTCATTTCAGAACTGAGAAAACAGGGTTTTGCCCATTCTGATTGAACTAGGTAGGAACTACAGAGATGAAGGAACATACACCTCACTTGGAAACAGTGAATTTTCAAGATTTGACTCAACTCTTGTTAGTTTTATGACTATAAAGTGAAAACAACTATATTTACATCAGAGAATTGTTTTAAGGATCAATGGTAATAATTTATATTCATTTACTCAACAAATGTTTATTAAGCACCTACTATGGGCCAGATACCGTGGTGGGAGCTAGGGACTCAGCAGAGAACAAAGCAGATAGGAATCTGTCCTAGAGGGAATTTTATTCTGATGAGTAAAATAGATAATTAACAAGTAAGTAAAATGTATGATAGGTACCATAAAGCAATATAAAACTGAAAAGGAAAATAGCGGTGCTGGATAGGGTTGGCAGGGTTACAATTTCAGTAGGTAATATTTGAGCAAGGATTTGAAGCAGCTGAAAGAATTAGCCAATTACTTTATCCAGAGGAAGAGTGGTCCAGATGGAGGGAAAGACAGGCTCAAAGCCCCTGAGGCAGAAGCTGTTGATGTGTGAGATTTAGCATGAAGGCCGTGTGCCTGGAGCAGAGGGAGCAGTGGGGAGAGTGGTAGGAAGTTAGAGAGGTCATGGGCAGACCGTGCAGGACCTTGAGGCCATTGTGAGGACTTTCTGTGCTAATGAGTGAAGTGAACCTGGTAGGGGATGGAGGTGACAAGAACGGGCAGACTTCTGGATGTGAGCTGATGGAGAGCTGACACGGTTTGCTGCTGGATTGGATGTGGGATGTGAGAACAAAAGAGGAGTCAGGAAGCACCAAGGGATTTGGCCCAAGCACCTGGGAGGATGGAGCTGCCAGCAACTGAGGTGCAGAAGACTGAGTTGCCGATTTGGTTGGGAAGTCAGGAGTTAAATGGTGGACGTGTGAAGCTGAGCTGGCTATCAGATATTCAATAGCTTTGTGAAGTGTGCAGCCCTACAGAAGCATATGGCATTACGAGTAGGGGCAGAACCAAAAAGAATAGTTCGTGGTTATATAGCAATTTATAAACTTCAAAGCTTCTTATTTTTTTATTTTGTAAATTTCACTAACTACTTCAGGACAGTGTAGAACATCCAGTTACAGGGAAGAAACTGGGTCGTATACTTGCTTACCCAACGTCAAAGGCTGCAAGGGGCAGAGTCAGGGCTGGGACTCAAAGGGCTTCTTCCTCCAACACAGTGTTAGAACTTTGACTCCTGACTCCCAGAGACACAGAGTCAGAGACATGGACTATGAGTCAGAGAAACCAAGTCAGAAACATGAAAGGAAGCATGAGGCAGAGCACAGGGACCCATGAGGGAGACAGCAACACAGAGAGTGACCTAGAAAAGCTTAATGAGCTGGAGAGCACCTGAGGGAAGCCCCACGCGCCTCTTGGATCGTGGGCCACATGACAGACTCTCCTTCCCGCCCTTCCTTCCTCCTCCAGAGTGACCTGTCGCCAAAACATCACTGGCACGCTGCTGGCATCAAGCCTGCCAATTAGTTCAGGAGCCTCTCCCTCTGACTTCCTCCGGAGCCTCAGATGTACCCTCCCCCCCCCCCCCCCCCAACACACACCCCTCCAGCCCTGTCCCGCCCTGCCCTGCATCTCAGGGAGGAAAACTGGCCCTGGGACCTGACTCGGACTCTGTGGCTCCCCTCATCAAGCCCCTCCCTGCGCAGAGTGTGGCATCTCATGCCCTTTTATCTGCCATCTCTGAGCATCTTTGCCAGCGTCCTTGAAACCAGTGCTTGGTAGAGGCATCCATGGGCAACGCCTGGCGCCTCCACCCCCAGGGGTAAAGTGTGTGGCAGGAAGGATAGGGAGGGGCTTCAAGGAAGAGAGGAAAAAGATCCCACAAAAGTTCGTGGGGTGGCTCTGAGGAAGTTGTGAAGATTTATTTACACCTAAGAGGAGGAAGGTAAAGCCTGCAGAGAAGTGCTCACAGGAGGAATTAGAAGAGAACAGAGCCCAGCAAATTAGATGGAGGGGAGAGGAAGGTGAAACGACAGCACCAGAAATGAATGAGAGACAGATGAGGAGGAGAGAAATGGTCTCACACATGTGTCTGGACTAGGGAGAAGATTTTGTCAGAACTAAGTAAAGATGGAAATGAATTTGGAGAAGGGGTAATAATAATACTTGTGCCGTTTTTTGAGCACGTTCACATATTTTAATTTATTTCATCCTTGTGAAGTAGATATATTTACCCCCATTTTACAGATCAAGAAACTGAGGCTCAGAGAGGTAAAGTGACTTGCCCCAAATCACACAGCTAGTAAGACTCTAAATGCTGTACTTTATCCTTTATACCACAGCTGCAGCTGCTTCTGTATGTGGCATATTAAATAAAAAAGAGAGGTTAAACTTATAAAAGTGAAGATTTTCAACCAATAAACACTTATAGGGCACTCTTTCTGTGCTGGGCAATATACTAAGTACTGAAGATACTAAGACAGGGCTTTCAAAAGACCTTGCTTCTAGTTGGGGTGTGATGTGGGCGGTACAAAGAGGACAGGAGGCTGTGAGAGGACTGAAGGTTCTCCTCTGCGGGAGGGCAGCTTTCATAGGGGAAGTGACACAGTCTGCTCTTAGAAGAAGGGAACTATTTCCTCAGTGGATGATGGGAGGGGGGTGGAGAGGGCCTTTGAGGCATACGCAAGCAAACACAGTGTGTGGGAGAGCTCCAAGGAGTTGAGTGTGATAAAAGAGAACAAAGGAGGGATGTGAAGGGAACTGGATGGAGAATAGTGATGTTTAATTCATGATCTATTTAAAACCATTGCCTAGCTGTAGTAAGGGTTGAGGAGGGATCTTACCACTATTATTTTATGGGATAATGAGGGTGTTTCTCCATTATGCTGGGGTAATAGGAACTTAAATGAAATAAAGAAACATTCATGGAGCATTCTTAGGTGCCAGATAGCATGCAAAGTGCTTTTATATACATTATCTAATTTAATTCATGTAGCAGTTAAAAAGAATGAGGAAGACCTATTTGGATTGACCTGAAAATATCTCTAAGATTCGTGATTAAAACACAAAGTAAGTGAGGAGTATTTTCTACTATGAGTTATGATCCATATTAGAGAAACACACAGGGCAGGGTTTGGTCAGATGGAACAGGGAGTACAGAGCCAGGAAAGCCCAGGAGAATGAGGCATGTCTGGAGAATAGCAGGTGTTTCACCTCTGTGAGGATTACGTGTGTGGTGAGGATGGTGGGTTTTGCCTGAGGCTGGAGCTGAGGGGGACACTGAGCTTGCCATGCTTAGGGCTTAACGTCAACACTGTTCTAGACGAGTCTCAGAGTTTTTAAGTGGGAAGAAACACACTCTGATTAAACCTGTTACAGAGATGGTTCTGGCTGCAGGTGGAGAACAGATTGGAGGAGGGAGGGAGACCCCGAGGGCTGCACCAGGCTGGACCGTGGGAACGCAGAGGAGGAGCGAGGGAGTGTGTGAAACTGGTCCGAGGGAATGAGTGGGTAGCAGATCTCAACAAGTCTGATGGGGAAAAAAAGGAACAAAACACAGATTATTTTTCAGGATTGTAATAGAAGTTATACACGCACATAAAAAGTCAAATCATTAAATGAGTTTAATGAGAAAAACTAGCAGCCCCACCCCTATCTCCACCAAATCCCTAGCTGATTTGCTTTTTGGTGTTGATCTCCATATCTATAAACACCAAGATTATATTATTACTGGATGCTCTTTCAATTTTCAGTATTATCTATTGATTTGCTTTTATGAAAGATACAGCGTTTCTATTTATTTATTTATTTATTGCTGAGGAAGATTCGCCCTGAGCTAACACCTGTTGCCAATCTTCCTCTTTCTGTGCGTGAGCTGCGGAGACAGCGTGGCCACTGACAGATGGGTGGTGTAGGTCGGCGCCCAGGAATGGAACCTCGGGGTCCCGAAGTGGAGCATGCTGAGCTTAACCACTAGGCCACTAGGGCTGGTTCATTTTTCTTTTTAAGCACGAACCTCACTTGGTCCACAAACAGATATCTTTATCATCCCCACTGTCCTCACTTAATAGCTATTTCAAAAATACATACACACATGTTCACATATATATCTCCACATGTACATAAATATATATGAAAGTGCACAGAAAAATGTCCTGAAGGACCACATCAAACTAGGATTCAGGAGGACGGTGGCTAAAGGAAACTTTCATTCTACTTGTCTGATTTAAATTCCTTTCAAATGAATGTATATATTAATCACTTGTGTGATTACTAATCCACACAACAATACTAAAAGGTAATTACCATTAGCCACAGTTTACAGATGCAAAAACTGAAGCCCAGAGACTTAAGTAATTTGTTCAAGGTCTTAGAGCAAGCAAGCACAACTGGTAAAAACTGGATTTGAACCTAAAGGAAGAGAAGGGACCAGCACTGGGGCAGGACAAAAGAAAGTGAAAAAGAAAGCCAGGCTCTGAGGGGTGGGGGTGGGAGGAACCTTTAACCAGAGAGATACCACCTTCGGCAGAAAGAGATAATGAAGGCAGAAGGCAGGAGGAAGTAACCTCAGGGCTGTTGATTTGAAGGAAATGTGAAGGGCACCGTCAGTGAAGGGGGCTCACTAATATTCAGACAGAAGCTGGACTGAAGGAGGAAAGGTCATGGCCCCACGTACTTGGAGAATGTCCCCAGAGAACTCATGTGCCAGGCATTTGCAGTGAGTCATCGGATCCCAAAAACTGACAGCAAGAGTGAGATCATTACCCCAAAAGGAAGGGAGCAGAGACAACAAGTCCCTTAGGGTCCAGGGAGCTTAACCCGTCTGGTCAAAGGCCACTGTCACAAAACCAACAAAGAATTCATATCTAATAGGTTTTCCTCAGGGCTCAAATGCGTAGGTATGGGAGTCATTGGGAGGCTGTGATACCAGGCAGGATGACAAACAAAAACAGCCTGACTAAGAAAACAAGCTGCAGAGTCTCTGCCCTGGGAGAATGAGGGGTGTCTGGGGAGGAGAAGCCTAGCAGAGGCCACCCAAAGCACCTGGCCCCTCCCTAATCACAACTCAACTTCACCCAGTGCCCAGGGTCACCTGTCCCCTCCCATGGCCATGAGAGTGGTGACTATGAGGGCTCAAAGAGCCAGCCATGTGACCTTGGATTATATGTCTGGGTTGTGGGTTGGATGCTGGAGATAAACTCTGAGGCTTGCTCTATTTAAAAAGTTTCTTGCTTTGAACTGGATTCTACACTGGTATATACACATGCCCCAACCCCACTAACCCATCCTTTCCCCAATTCCCCACCTAAAAACAGACAAAGGAAAAAAGAGCAGCCTCTGACATTCAGAAGCTAGTTTGACACTTGATAGCTAAACCATGTTCTTCTCCTATGAGGTGTAAACTACCTTACAGAAGATCAATCTTGGACTAGCTTACTCTGAGACCATGATAAAATGAGACGAAGTGAGGCCAGTTCATACTTCTGTCTGAGCACAGGCAAAAACAAGATCACTGTGCCACCCGCAAAATACCAAACACCCCTTCTCTTAGCCAAAAGGAATGATTACTACTTCTTTAACAATTACAGCTTTATCCTCATTCTAGTCTCCCCACCCTGTAGATTGGGTGGATTGAGATATCCAGTTGTAGAATTCACCCTGCTTTCTGACAGCATCTAATCTAGAGCAGATCTCTACTTCCTTAGACCCTCCCCAAAATTGCCTAATCAAAGCCCAAATCCTAGAATAGGTTTTTTCCCTAACACTCTCTTACTGAGACGTTCTGTGGTTCCCTATGGTGTGTGTTCTCTCTTGCTGCAGGTAATAAACTCAACTTGTTTAACTACAGGTGTGTTTCTTGGGGTCTTTGGCTGGAGGACGTTGATAACATCAAGTGTTTCTTTTCTTCATTCTCACCCTCTGGGATCTACACTGAGGATCTGGACGTAAGCTGTGTGGGAGAAGATGGCATAAAGGCAAGAGGTGCTGTCAGAGGGACAAAACCAGTCATACATTCATTCAACAAGTATTTATTGGGCACCCACATATGCTGCAGACTGTTCTATGTGCCAAGGACAATAGGCAAACAAAGCAGGATCCATGATTTTTCAGGAAGCTCTCAGTTGGGGCCAGAGGTGGGAAAGACAAATTAACAGATCATTATTGTTTATGAAGATAAGTGAAATGATTGAGGTAGGCCGTGGGGGCTGCTAATTCTCATAGAGGAGATGCATCTACACTGGTGTGTTAAGGGAGATGGGATATCAAAAAGCCTTTCTGAGGACAGGAATGTTTGAGGCCTTGGAGGCTGAGGACAATCTCATGAGAAGGGACAAGAGCAGGTCAGGGACATGATAAACAGCATGGTAAGTGGGGAATTTTACATGCAATCGATCTGATTAGAATGAAAAATAGGAAGCATGTTGGGGAAGGGTTAGGCTGGAGGCACTTACAAATCGTGATATGGAGTTTGAACTTCATCCTTTACTGAAAGGGGGCATCATTAAAGTCCACTGAAAGTTCAGTAAGTCCTGACATGATCTGATTATGTTTTTAAGAATCATTTGAATATCTGCAACTTACTTTAAAATGCATAAAATTACAAGATGGACTGATGGATGAATAAAGGGAAGGATAGATGGAAACATTTGCTAGAGCAATTATAGCAAAATGCTAACAGTAGAATCTAGGTGGTCGGTATTTGGGTGGTCACTGTGAAATTCTTCCAACTCTTCTGTTTCTTTGAAAATTTTCATAAGGAACTTTTGGAAAAAAATTACTTTGGCCTCAGTCATGGAGGATGGATTGGGCAGGATAAATCTAGAGACAGGGAGATGAGGGAGGAAGCTGTTGTCGTAATCCAGATGACGGCTGATGGCCTGGTCTAGGCATCTAGAGGACGGAGGGAAGTGCGTGAAGTCCTGAAGTAGGAGCTAACATCAACAGGGTGGGGCCTGAAGGACCGTGAGAGTGAGGAAGAAGAAGGAGTTGAGGATAATACCCAGGTGAGGTGACTGGGTGGGGGATGGTGGCAACAAATTAGTAGAGAACAGGGCAGTGGGAACAGATGTGGGGAGGGTGAGAAGATGACTTGATGGTCTTGACGTGTCTGCAGGTACATGCTTTGGGAACTCACGGACTGCTGGCTTCTCAAGGGGGCCTCAGGTCGGGAAGAGGGGTTCAGCACCGTGGATCTCCTTCTCTTGACGCTTACTGCAACTTTGAGTGGACTTTTCTAAGAGCGGAGTGGCACGTGCTCACTCTCCCTCCCCGGGGAGCAGTCCTTCTGCCCTCCTAGTCCCTCCTCAGCTCCCACTGTGCTGCTGCTTCTTCTGCCTTTTGAAGACCATCTCTCTCCTTCCTCTGATCTGCCAGCCCAGATGCTCAAACTCGACTCTTCCTAGAGAATACATCCTCTGTCCCCCACTGCCTTGTCTTCCTTTTTCCTCATCGTAGCCTCCCTCAAATCTTGTCTTTGGCTTTCCTATCCAATGTCATTATCTCTCTCTTTTTTATACCCATGCTTTCCAGTGAGTGGTTGATTGGTAGAGTTATGGGTTGAATTGTGTCTACTCAAAAGACATGTTGAAGTCCTAACCCCTAGAACCTGTGAATGTGACATTGTTTAGAAATAGGGTCTTTTCAGATGTAATCAAGTTAAAATAAGGTCATACTAAATGAGGGCGAACTGGATAGCTAGTCCAATATGACTGGTATCCTTATAAGAAGAGAAATGTGGACACAGAGACACAAGGGAGAAGGCCATATGAAGATGGAGGCAGAGACTGGATTGATGTATCTACAAGCTAAGGAACGTCAAGGATTGCCGGCAAACACCAGAAACTAGAAGAGGCAAGGAAGTGTTCTTCCCTAGACACTTCTGAGGGAGCCTGGCCCTTGATTTCAGACATCCAGCTTCCAGAACGGTGAGAGAAAAAGTTTCTCTTGTTTTAGGCCACTATTTTGTGGCAATTTTTTATAGGAGCCCTGGGAAACTAACATAGGAGTTAAGGATGTCAAGGTGGAAGGCAATACCATGGAAAGGTTATTTTTTGTTATAACCATACTGTTATATGTTTTATGGGATTTTATATTTTCAAGATGGCTTTTGTATGTGCTTTGGATTAAAAGATCTGAGATTGAGCATCAGTATCATATCTGGAATATGGGGATGTAATGATACCTAATTCAAGAGGTTGTGAGGGGTAAATGGAATAATGTCTATGAAACCGTTTAGTAAAGGATTAAGCTCTGTAAACAAGTTGTTTTCAGGACTATTATAACTGTGCTATAACTATTATAAATGTGTGGAGGACCATGGACTAGAGAACGGAAAACTAGGCCTTTGGCCTCAGTAACCACTTGACATCCCAGCCACATTACTTTGTGTGTGAATGGCCAAGACTCTCTTCAGGTACGTCAATCAGCTTCTGAAAGGTTAAACAGTGCTTCCCTGCCCCCAGGGACGGAAGAGGGAGTGGTCATAGGTCAAGGTTAAGGACTAGGTGGGAAGACCTCCCCCAATTTATTTTTATTTATTTATTTTTTTGAGGAAGATTAGCCCTGAGCTAACTACTACCAATCCTCCTCTTTTTGCTGAGGAAGACTGGCCCTGAGCTAACATCCATGTCCATCTTCCATTACTTTATACGTGGGACGCCTACCACAGCATGACTTTTGCCAAGCAGTGGCATATCCACACCTGGGATCCCAACCAGCAAACCTGGGCTGCCTAGAAGCGCAACGTGTGAACTTAACGGCTGGGCCACCAGGCCGGCCCAGACCTCCCCCAGTTTAAACCTTGCCACAAAGTATCCCTTCATTCTCTAAGAACTGTGCAAGGAGGGTGGGAGAGTGAAACCAGGATAGTAAGAAGCTGCTTCTGCCCTCAAGGAGTTCACCATCTGCTGGGGTCAGTGTTGTGATGGAGCTGGCTGTAATGGCGTTGGGAGTGTGCACATTTCCTACAAGAAGAGCCAGGAACCCGGCCTGGGGAAGCCATCCTGGAGGAGGTGAGGTGAAGCTGGTCCACAAAAATTGAGTGGGATTGCCAAGACATCAGTCTTTTGTAGGAAAGAGGAATTAGGGGATGGTTTCAGTTTAGTAAAGATTTATTATCAACTACTCCATTATAGGGTCCATGCTAAGTGTCAAATTAGGGGTGGGAGAAAGAAAGTTTGAAATCAGCATAATCCAGCCCAAGAAGATCTCCCTTTCTAGTCAGGAAGCTAAATCTGCATACAATTGAAGGAAAATAACAAGTTACAGTGTGTGATGTCACTGACTAGGGATTTGAGCGCCCGAAACAGGGAATTTGGACTGATGGGGGTGATTCTGAATGAACATCTGGAGGGGTGTTGCTTTCAGGTCCAAACCCTCATGTCCCCAGCCGTCACCTAACAGGCAAGTGAGGGCTGCTTATGAAATCGGCGGTGCCTCGCCTGCGACCAGGGGAACTGGACGGGGGAGCCTGGCCGGGGCTGACTGCGCTCCCCTGGAATCTGCGCTGGGGGCGTTGGCTCAGCCCGGGCCGGACACCCGGACCCGCCCTCCCGCTGCGGAGACGCGCGCAGCAGACTGGCGGTCTTCTGGCGACTCCTCACGCCTCCTGTAATCCCGCCACCTTCCAGCTGCAACAGGAGGCTGTAAATGCCCGGGAAGCCCGCCCCGATCCGCCTACTCCACCCCCTGCCCGGTTGAAAGGAGTCAAAGAGGAAGGAACACATGTTAATCTTGAACTCTGGCGCCAATCCTGGGTCTTCTCTGCGTAGGTCATCTTGTCATCCTGTTGGCTCTGTGTTTCCAAGCCCCTCGCCCCTTTTACTTTTTCGGGATCACTCTGGAAACAGGGGCAGTCCTCCTCCTCTCAGTTTAACTTTAATCCCTCACATGGCAAAACTATAAACGATCAAGATTTTTGTTGTGGTTGGTAGTAGGGAGGGTTGGAGAGCAGGATGCCTCTGGTCCTGAGATTGATTTTGTTTTCTGAACATGAGGAAGTAGAAAAGGCAGGCGGTTTTGTCTTTGAGAGGGAAACTATATCCACCGCCACTCCAGACTAAACCGATCTTTGATGAGAATCAAAATCTTTGAAAGGATGTCTGGGTTGTGAGTCAGATTCACTCCCAAATATTGCCTGTGGGAGGCCACACTTAGATCATGTCTTTAAAATTATTTTTAAAGTGTCAACTTTTTTATTACGCAGAATTTCAAACATACAGAGAGAAAATAACACAATGAACTCTTGTGCACCCATCACCTCCTTCAACAGTGATCAACTCATGATCAATTTTGTTTCATCAATTACATCCCACCTATCCTCCCCCTTTTCCCACTGTTATTTGTAAGCAAATCCCAGACATCATATTTCATTGGTAAAAACTTCAGTATGCCAAAAACTCCCTTTAAAAAAGTACAATGACCACATCTTAAAAATGTGCAATTCTTTAGTATAAATGTAAAATCAATGTTCAAATTTCTGTCTCATACTTTAAAAAGTAAGATTACAATTAATTTGTTCAAACCAGGATGCAAACTAATCCACCAATGCATTTGGTTGAACTGTCTCTTTTAATCTATAGGTTCCCTTTCTCCCTTTTTTTTCTGGCAACTTATCTGATGAAGAAAACTGATCCTTTGTCCTGTGAATTTTCCAAAACTGGGGTTTGCTGAGTGCTGTGTTGTTAAAGTGATTCTGATAGATCCAGAACCCTGATGGGTTTCAGGTTCATTATTTTTGGCAAGTATCCATGAAGTTGTTACTTCCTGTTGCATTACACTGGGAGGCGCATAATGTTGGATTGCCTCTCTTTTTACGATGTTAGGATTGATCAGTGGGTTCAGGTGGTGTCAGCTTGATCCATCATTATAAGATTCCCCGTCAGCTGTTCGCATAATATTTCTAGCAGCTGCTGATTATTGCCTAAGTTCATTATTTCATTAGGTATTACAAAAAAGTGATATTCTTTCATCCTTTCTTCATTCATTACCTGGAGTTTGTAATAAAGAACTGTCCCTCAACCATTCGGTTATCCTAGATATGTTTGTACAGAATGGTAGCATAAATACTGAGTCTTTCTCTTTATTTACCAGTTTTCAGAAAGTTGAGTGGGTTCCAAGCATCCTCTAACAATGACCAATGAGTTTAGTTTTTAATTATTATAATGAACTGATGGAATTTTTACATATTTGATGTGTTTCAGTCAATTGCAGTTATTATCCTTATTGATGCTAAGTATCCCATCTTTGACCCTTCAAGTTGGCTCTTGAGTAACTGTTTTTTATGTGAATTCATTCACTCAACTTTTTTTTCATTCTTCTCCCCAAAGCCCCCCAGTACATAGCTGTATATTCTAGTTGTAGGTCTTTCTAGTTCTGCTATGTGGGACACCACCTCAGCATGGCTTGATGTGTGGTACTGGGTCGGCACCCAGGATCTGAACCGGCGAAATCCTGCACCGCTGAAGTGGAGCACAGGAACTTAACTACTCGGCCACGGGGCTGGTCCCAGCTCTTGAGTCATTTTTGAGTAACTCCAGGAGCTTTCTCTCAATCTGGTGTGACAAGATGTTCCAGAGTCATCTTATGTGTTTCTTCTCCCAGACCTAGAATAAGCCAGTTCTCCAAGGAGCCATTTTCCTTTCAGTGGGAAATAATATTTAGAGACCACCCTCTGGGTGGAAGCCTTGCCCACTCAGTGCATCCAGATAAGCCATTATTATTAGGTCTTCTTTGTGAACAGAACTAAGAAATACATTTTATTATTTTTAAGAAAAAACACGTCATGAGTTTATACTGTTTTTCTAATTCAAATTTGGAAATACTATGCTTTTATTTCTCTTCTTTTATGTCATATTCATAAGAGAAAATCTAATCTTTTATTTTAGGCTGGTTTCTAGTGAGAGTAACATAATTACTTATTTACTTTACCCTACATACATGTATAGGCACACACATATATAATAGATTCAGTAACAACATTAGTATTATTATTACCAAGATGATAACTGAAAAATTTAAGTTTTATTTGCAATTCTTTTTGTCATTAGTATTTATCCCACCAAGGATATACAGTCAAATTATGGCATTTGAAAGTCACATAAAATAACTCTCCTCTGGGTGTTTAAGCTATCAACTACATGCAGAGTTAGGTTTATTTTGTTTATATATATATTTTTTTTGGGGGGGGGGGGAAGATTAGCCCTGAGCTAATATCTGCCACCAATCCTCCTCTTTTTGCTGAGGAAGACTGGCCCTGAGCTAACATCCACACCCATCTTCCTCTACTTTATATGTGGGATGCCTGCCATATCATGTCTGGACAAGTAGTGTGTAGGTCTGCACCCAGGATCCGAACTGGGGAACCTGGCTGTCCAAGCAGAACATGCAAACTTAACCACTGAGCCACCGGGCTGGCCCTAGGTTCATTTTGTCTTGTTTTAATTTAATTTTGTCTTATAATGATGTTTAACATTTACCTGGCTCCAAATGTACAAAACAAGGTACATTCAGAAAAAACTAATTTCTATCCCTTCCACCTGAGTTTCCTTTTCACCCATAGGTAACTGTTTCTGTTAGGTTTCGGTTTATCCTTCCATTTAAAAAAATAAATACAAGCAAACAAATATGTATATTTATATTCCCCTTTTCTTAGGTAAAATGTGGCATACAATGTGCACTGTTCCTCACCTTGTTTTTTTTTTCACTCATGGATATATCCTGGGGAGAGTTATCCTATAATAATACATAGATAGCCCTTATTTGCAAAATGGATTGAAGGCACCAGGGTGGGCCTGGCTGAGTCTCCAGGAGAGACAATGTCCAGCATAACATTTTTCAGGTCCCCAGAAAGGAAGAGGTCCAGATGGGCCAAGGCCACATCTAGGATCACGGAGGCTTTGGAAAACAAAGTGGAGGAGAAGAAAGGGGCAGCCCGGGGTCAGTTGTCGTCTCCTGTATCTGCGTCTCAACCAGGATGCAGCTGGATGCTGCTTTCTCATTGCATCGTTTTCACCATCGCCTGTTGGTTTACATTTGGGTTGTTTTCAGTTTAGTCCTATTACAAACAGTGCTGCAATGAATAGCCTTGTGCAGAGTCTTTTCACGTATGTGAGGCTTTCTTTCGACCTAGGCATACTGGGGAGAGAGGGACTGAGAGAAAGACGGAAAATTTAAAGCGAGGTCAGAGACATCAGGACTGGACCAGGAAGGCCGAAGAGTATAACTTTCCTAAAGTGCTCCTGGAAGCCTAGCTTCAACCTTACCAGCTGCAGGACATCCCAAAGTGAGGGGGTATCGGGGAGGAGTTGGAGAGAAAGGTAAAGGAAGAACTCTAGGGACTCAGGATGATCTGGGTGCCGGGAAACAGGAGCCGGAAAAAGGGGAAGATCTGCCCCGGGAAGGAGGTGTGGAAGGTGTAGATGTAGTTGCTTGTGGTGGCGTCGTAGAAGACGACCTCCCCACACTCGTGATCCACGTGGACGCCCACTTTCCTCGGACGAACCGGGAGATTCTCCCGGGTGCCGCTCTCGGTGAGCGCCTGGCACTCGGAGCCCGCGATGCGCAGCGCCCAAAAGCCGGTCAAGGGCTCCACCACCAGGAAGCCTCTCCGCGGCACTAGCCCCGAGGCCACGCCTACCAGGCAGGCCCCGCCCTCGGGTCCTCGGAGCTCCGCCTCCCAGGCCTGGCACCCGGAGGACACGCCGGGCGAGCCCAGAACGCAGCAGAACGGGAAAAAGCGCGCGGGGTCCTCGGGCTCGGCCGAGCTGTCCTGAGGAATGAAGTCCAGGGTCACTGTCTTCAGATCCTGGGAAATGACGAGGTTTGGGTGGGCCGAGGCCGCATCCAGGGTCACGGGGGCTGTGGGAAGATGAGGAGGAGAAGGAGGCGCAGCCCCGGTTCAAGTCGTCCAGCCGCCTACCCCTGAGCTCCCCCTGGATGCCGCCAATGGAGGCTTTCTCTTCCTAGTCAGAACCCTCCTTATCCCCAGAGAAGTCCAAGCCTCCTCCTCCTCCTTGAAGTTAATCCCTAAATTTCACATATGCTGCTCTGTGGGTGCGGAGCGGGAGCTCCCCGCTGGTGGTAGGGGCGTGTAATTTCAACACCCAAAGCTGAGACTATCTTCTCTTCCTTCCCCGTTTCCTGTGGTCCTTGAATCTCATACCTAAAAAACGCTTTGGGACTAACATAAGAGATGTTGAGGCTCAGACTTTCTGAGCTCGAGTAATTTTATAAAGTAGAGCCCCTCAAAGATAGGGATGAATGAAGGGTTGGAATATAGAAGGAGGAAGAGTCAGCTCCCACCCCACCACGTACGCACACTTCTAACTGGATTTGGACGTCGAGTCGTTGTTTATCAAGGTTAGAAGCGCCCCGATCCACCCTCTACAATGGCTTGAGTAGCAGTGGTTCCAGTCTCTGCTAACGATTTAGGCATGGGAGCCTCATTCTAGCTCCTGATTTGTTATCTAATCTCACACCCTCTTATTGGAATATTATTTATTTCCCTTGCTGGATGTGGAAGGTTGGGAAGAGATGGATGATGTGGGAATGTGGAGAAGAGGAGAGAGAGTGGTCAGGTTCATGGGGATAGGTTAGACGGATTATGACCCAGGCAGGCTTTACTTGTCTCTATACGCCACGCCTGGCAGAACTGCCGCCTGGGTAAATAGTTAAAAAAAAAAAAAAAAAAAGTGCAAGAGATAGCTATCGGGGCTCCCTTTATCCACTAGGGGGCACTACAGCCAAAGCGATAAAGAGAAGCCAAGCGTGTGGCGGGGACGCTGGGCGTCCCAGATCATCTTTTCTGCTTTTTGCTCAAGAACACTCGCATCCTTTCTCCAAGTCTTAACATCACCACCCTCGCCATTCTCAGTAGTCCGGGCCTCTCCCCACGTTCCACTTCTTCAGCCCGACTCCTCTCAGTCAGGGACCCCTGACTGCTCTCAGCTACTCACTCAGCGCCACCTTGAGCCCTTCAGTCCACTCAGCGCCAGGGCTGCTCGGGTTCTCAGAGCTGGCTTGGTTTGGAGAAAACTCAGGAAATGAGGCCATGCTTCGGGGCCGGGGCTGGGGCCGGAGCGATGCTGGAGGGGTGGCTTTCACAGCAAAGGAGTCCTCCGATAGAGTTGAGGGGTGGAGATTTGGTGACGCTGGTTTAGTTGTTCCGTCCTCTTGGAGGGAGAAGGAAAGGAGAAAAGAGGTCAGCGGGAGAAAAGCAGCAATAACCCTCCATTACCAGAAAGTGCTGCTGAGCTCTAGACACAGCAGGAGTGATACAGGTTAGACTCAAGAAAGTACACCTGAACAAGATAGGAGTAAGTTGATCAGGAGGTGGGCATATTATTGCCTGAGGGAGGTATAATTTGGGACAGAGTAGAGGAGATGGATGAGAAGTCTTCTGTCCCCACACCCCATATCTGCTCCTATCTGCTCATGCCATCCTAGCACCTGAAGTCTTCAAGAACTGTAGATTCCACAGCTCTTCCTCCCTGTCTCTCAACTCCCCATCCCTCTTTCAGTCTCTCTAAATCCCTCTCTCTGCTCTGTTCTATTCCCCTCCCTCACCGGCTAGAACTGAGAGAAGGTTATTTCCACCTAGCTGCGGTCAGGGAGTACTATCTTGTATGTTAGGAAGCTCTCTCTGCAGTCCGGTCTCCTCCCTTCCCCTGCAGGGTCAGGTCAGCGCACCTGTCTGTGCTTTGGGTGAAGAGAGCATTCTGAGCCCCTCTAGGCTTTGAGGTCCCCTCACTACACCGCAGGAAGCCTCCGGGGTTCAGAGGCAGAACTCCTACCTGGAGAGGGTGACTCAGGCTCCGAGGTTTTGCTCGTTTTAAGGGTGTGTTTCTCCATCAGAGAATGAAATGAAGACCCTAGGAATCAGGGAGAGAAAACCAGTTTTGGTCTTGATCACCAGAAGCTGCAAATTAAAAACAAAAGCAGGCACCCTGCCAGCAAACAAAAAGAATAACAGTAGGAGGTTCTCAGTGAGGACCTCTCCCACCCTGGGGAAATCTGGAAATTTTTGGATTGTCTCGATGACAGCAGGAGGGGGCTTCTGGCCTATAGAGTTTCCTGGTGCCTGGGATGTGAAACATTCCACCCGGCACAAGGCAGGGAGCACAACAGAGACTTGTCCTCTACAAATGCCAGGAACTCCTCTCCTGGAGAAACGCTGGTGGGATAGAATCCCTAAATTCTGCTCTCTGGCTTTGGAATGCAACATGTAGTTTCTGGCTTTTGCAAAGTGAGTTCTAATTCTGTCTCTTCCACTTCGTAGTCGCGTGACTTACCTCCCCTCCCTGTATTTGCAGGGAACTCACTTATCTGTAAAGTGCACATAATGACACCCACGTTGAAGGATAGTTTTGGGATTTTGAACTATCAGATGTGGGGTGCTTAGCACACAGTGGCTCTTTAAGAAATGATACTTGGTAATGTTACTATCTCAGGTGGCAGAACCATCTCTGATGACTTTGGCACAGGCTGTTGTTACCGTGGGTCTCCATCCCCTGAGCTGTCCTCACCTCACACCCAGAGGAGTTTACCCAGAAACCTGACATACGGCGGAGGGCAGCTAATGCTACGGAGCCTGAGCTCCCTTTGCCTCCTCTTTGCCCCACCTTTTCCTCTCTTCCTCTGAGAAATGAAGAAATAAATTTACAATTGCTATTACTTTTGATACCTCTAAGTTTTGAGGTCAGTCACTGTTTTGCGAGTTACCTGAGTTGAAAATAATAAAACATATCCATATGCCTGTTCTTCTCCATCAGCTGAGGGATGGGTATTCACCATATTTGGCTTTCCTGTAGTCATCGAGACAGAATGCTTCCCCTTTGCTTTCCTCACTTTCCCCAAATGGCAGAAGTAACCATCAGTCTCTACTTACAGCTCTTTCTGTAGTTTTCCTTCATGCCTTTGAAAAATCTGTTTTTATCTCTCTTCATATCAGCCTGGAAGTTGTCTGTGGGGAGAGAACGGAATGAGATGGAGAGAGTCCAGAAAGGCTGAACAAGGAACCCAGGACTGCACAGCAGGGCACTGATTTGAAATGCCTTGGAGAAGTGGAAGCTGGTTTTGTCTCTCATATTCATCATGGACAAAGAAGGTATAAAATACTGAGAGATGCTCTTTCTGCTTCCCTGAGGTGTCTATCTAGCACAGCACTGTCCAGTAGAAATATAATGTGAGCCACAAATATCATTTTAAGTTTTCTAGTTGTCACATTAACAACTAAAGTAAAAAGAAAGTAAAATTAATTTTAATTATATATCGTTATTTCAACATATAGTATAAGAAACTATTGCTATATTTTACATTCTGTTTTCATACTAAGCCTTGTGAAACTCGATGTGTATTCTTCACTGACAGCACACCTGAATTTGGACTATTAAGCTATAAGGTGGGGCCTCTGGGTGGGGGGCTTCCTCTGGGCCTCTTCCCCCTTGTAGTCCCCGACTACTCCAGGAGAGCACAGAACGGTCCTGGGGATAGGTGGAGGGAGAAGCACTCTTTGAGAGCTCCCCTGAGAGCCACCAGTCTGGCCATGGAGAACTCTCAAGGACCCTCTTATGAGGGGTCCATCTACCTAGAGCCAGAGCAGAGGAAACATTGCTGAGAACACGTTGCCTACAAGGCCCTTCAGGATCCAGCCACTGCCACCTCCACCCCTGGGTTCCCAGACCCAGTCGTCCCCCACAGGGAGCAACAACCCTCAGACTAGGGGACTATGGAGATTGGATGAGTGTCGTGAGCAGACTCTCCAGCACCCCCTCCATCTGGGCTTTAATAGGGCTGAGTGGCAGTTGAGGGACCATGTTTGTGTGTAGGGGGAAGACAAAACAGACCATACCCAGCTCCACCCTAAGCTGTGCCCTTGAAGCCCCTCCCCCACTCCCAAATATGTGCTGAAGTGGATGGGGCAGGGGGCCCTTCATTGCAATTCTAAACTGGAACCAAAGTATTTTAAACCTGAAGTGACCATAAAGTTGCTGGATTGCGTGAGATTACACCCAGTGGGATGGGAGAACTGGACAAAGCAGAACAGTTACTGGAGGAAAGAAAAGCTCAAACAACAGAACTAAGAACAAAACCAAACCCTGTTCCCTGTTTGTGTGTGGCCAGTAGAGATTCCTGGCTGAATGACTGGGGTCCTTGGGGCGTTGCCCGGGCCCTCCTTTCTCATAGGCACATGGCAGGTATGTGTATGTGTGCGTGGGTGGGTGGGTGGGTCTTGTGATATTTCTAGGAAGAAAACTCCATCCAGTTGTCTTTACTCCTGGCCTAGACAAGCACAGCCCTCCCAGTGAAGGGAGTCCTTACAAATACCGAACCTTCTTACTAGTTGCAAACCCAGATGAGTTTTTGAAAGATCTCTGACTGAACATCCTAAGTCATCCACTTCTGTTCTTACTGATTTCTGTTTCCCTGTAAGTCTGGAAGAGGGACTTCCCCAGAATGTCACTGACTTTGAATCTATGTTCTCTTCTTCTGTAGTCAGGACTAGACAGAGCTCCAGTGTGCACCAGAGCAGTAACAGTCACTTGCTGGAGATCACACAGTTCCTGCCTGAGGGCCCTGGGAAGCCAGGACCCTGCTTCCTCTCTGGTCCACTGGACAAATGAGCATCAACTTCCCGACAGCCACTGCACCAGGCAAGGGGGCATTTTGTGGCTCTGACAGGAGTCAGGGAGGCAGACAAATAACAGATGATTAAGATAGAGTGTAAGAAATCCCTGAAAGGAAGCACAGTGATGCATGGGAAGTGCTCAGCAGAGAGCCTTGCACTTGAGAGGGCCTGTGATTATTATAGGCATGTAGAGAAGTTACAATCCGGTTTCCATGGGGTGATGGGGGAAGACTCTTCTAAAGGGAGATGAATGGAGAAGGAGATAGCTTTTTCCTTACCTTTGAATCTCTTCAGGCTCTCTGTGAGGGAGTCATGTCTTGATTGTGCTTCACTGAGTTTTTTCTCCAGGGCCAGAGGAACAGGGGATGGGCTGAGATAGCGAAACCCTTCACTCCTAGGAAGATATGGCTAAGCTGCATTATGAGATCAGGGGATGGGGTGCAGGGGAGGAGGAGCTGTGACAGGAGATGGTATCCTAGGGGTGAGGGAGGAAGTCGGGGGATAGTGAGCTGGGAGTTGGGAGGCCAGGGCTAGGGATGTGGGGCCAGGGTGAGTTGGGCCACGGGGAGAGATGGAAATGGAGATGGGAGATGAAGCCAGAGAGAAGGAGAGAAGAGAAAGGAGGCAGGAAGAAGTGGCAGGGAGATGGGGTAGGGACCTAGGAGCCATCCAGTTGAACAAGAGGGCATGCAGGAGGGTTAAGGAGAGAGGAGAATCCATGCTGAAGAAACAGGAACCTGAGGAAAACAGCTCTTCTCTTCAGCAACCAACCTGCCTGCTGATATGCTCAGTTTGGGCCTTTCCTACCTGCAGCCTAAGTATTTGACTGCAAAGTTAGACGGAGTATACAGGAATTTGTGAGGGAGGAATGTTGAGTGTGTTTGAATATGTATCGAACATTGTAGGATGAATGAATCAGTAGGCAAAATGCATTTGGGATGGCCCATCATACCTGCACAGGACAACTTTGACGTCCTAGAAGAGAAAGAGAAAGAGCACAACCTCAGCACCAGGTTAGGAGGAACTGCAGGCCCTGCTGGGTGTGGGCGGAGGAGGTAGAGAACACCTCCACGCCCCTCTTTCTCTTCCCACCTGCCATGAAGGGCTCCTCCAAGAACTGTCTGATATGCCAGTAGGCGGGAAAATGATTAGACCTCACTAGGAACTGAGGGGAAGTAGGAGTGAGATTTTGGAGATGAAATTTGTCTCTGGGACTAAACCAGAGACAGGAGAGGGAGGACAGGAAGAAGGGCTGGAATAGCTTTCATGATCTTTCTTGAAAGAAAGAAATGGATTCCTGAACTGGTGGGAGTGGGAGATGAATTCAGGAGGGATCTCAGCTTATTTTGCTCATCAGCTAGGTCCGCACCGTCCAGTATGGTAGCCACCAGCCACACATGGCTACTGATCACTTGAAATATGGCTAGTGTGATAAGGAACTGAATTTTTAGTTTTTTTGAATTTTCAGTAATCCAAGCTTAAATTTAAAAATTGAAGTGGTGTAAAATCCTTTTTCCATTAAACACAACTATATTGATTTGGTAGGATTGCATTTTACTCTAACCATTGAAAATTTAGGATCCAAATGGAGATCTGCCGACCTATAAAATATACACCAGATTTCAGACTCAGTACAAAAAAGAAAACAAAAAAGAGATCATAAAATATTTCATTAGTATTTTTTAAACATTGGTTAACAGGTTGAAATGATAATATTTTGATATATTGACTTAAATAAAATATTTTATTAAAATTAATTTTACCTGTTTATCTTTTTAATGTGTCTACTAGAAAAATTTTAAATTACATATGTGGCTTGCAATATAATTCTAAATTAAATATTTGGTTCACGTTATCTTTCTATTGGACAGCATTGGGCTAGGGTAGGGTGATGGGAGCAATCTCAGGTATTCTGCCAGGTGGTCAGAGCTCTGACCTGTCACTAGGGATGGGCTGCTGCCTTTTTGCAACTCAGCCCCCAAGGGATTCTTACCCGAAGCAGCTGACTGGGTGGCAAGCGCTGCATGGCCTTGACAGAATCAATCAACTTCCTGAAAGAGTTCAGCTGCGCCTCGGCAGAAGCAATGTAGAATTTCTTTCCCTTCTCTTCCTCCTGACCCAGCCAAAGTACCCGTGACAGTAGGAAACTCTCCTCTTCCTTTAGGACTTGACGCAGCTGCTTGAATTCTGTGATGATCCTTTGCTTTTCAAGTTCCACCTGGGCCTGGGGGCAAGGAAAATGGACACCCGGAAGATGAGAGGGTGGCTCCAAGGTCCATCTAGCCCATTTTATTCAAGTTTTCAATTTTATTAAGTTTATACCAATGCAATGTGCTGTGGCAGACCTAGAGGAAAGGACAAGTGAGGAGAACTTATTATGTGCTGAGTTTTAGTTTTAGGATATTTATTTATGATTTATCATTTTTGCCTTTGAGGACCTAAGTATCTTTTTTTTTTTGAGGAAGATTAGCCCTGAGCTAACTACTGCCAATCCTCCTCTTGAGCTAACATCTGTGCCCATCTTCCTCTACTTTATACGTGGGATGCCTACCACAGCATGGCTTTTTGCCAAGCGGTGCCATGTCCGCACCTGGGATCCGAACCAGCGAACCCCGGGCCGCCGAGAAGAAGAACATGTGAATTTAACCACTGCACCACCAGGCCTCCCCTGAGGGCCTAAGTATCTAATAATTAACATCTACCTAATAGATGTTAAGTATCTAATACGTTTCCAGAAGGCTTTTCAGTTTATAATCTTTCACATAGATTTTTCTTTTGACACAAAAAAACAGGTGAAGATATTGGGTGGCTTTACAGTGTCTTCATTTTCTAACTGGGGAATCAACCTCTGTTAGTAAGGGACTATGAGGGGCAGAGCTAGGTCTTCAAACTGGTATTTCCAATTCTAAGACGAGCACTGGTTTCCCTTACACTACCCGCCCCCAGGTGGAAGAGACCAAAGCACCCATCTACTCCAATAATACAAGGCTGGACGTGGAAGGTGCTCCTACCACACGGCAAGCCAAGTGCTGCAGTGGAGAGGAAGGCATGAACACGCCCCGACCCATGATGCCACTATGCTTCCCATCCCTCCCAGTCTGCCCCTCCTATATTCCACCCTGTTCTTGCCCTCTGTTTCTGGGTTAGGGGTCTCTTTCTGAGTGGTCAGTGTAATAAGGGGTTCCAGGAGCTTTTGCAGAGATGTTTCTGCTTCCAAGCTCATAGGCCAGAGACACCGACACCTGAGGTTTTTCTTACCATGAAGACATTGATCTTCTGTTCACCTTGTTCCTTCAGTTGTACTATCACCTTCTCCTTTTCCTGCAAGACCTCAACCTGCGATTGAAGCTGCCCCTGTGGAGAGAGAGTTGCTCTGGCAAGCTGTGCCTGGAGTTCTCCCAGCCTCATAACACTGTCCTGATTGCTCAGGATGGGGGGTGAGGCTCACCAGGGTGATTCCTGATGTAATTATTAGAGCCCCCTCTCCTTGTCAGTCTAGGGAGCGGGGGTGTGATGGGGGAGGGAGAAATCTGGAACCTAAGTGACCTATAAGAGAGGAATGTTGTTATAAATTATAACTAATAAATCATGACTAATATTTGGATGGGGTTTTAGGATTATCAAAGAACTCCCACAAACTCTCCCTCATTTGTCATCCAACAGCTCTTAAGAGGTACATTATATTTGCCCCATTTGAAAGGTGAGACACCTGAGGCTCAGAGAGGTAAAGTGATTCCTTGAAGGTCATACAGTGAACTCAGGAGTCTGAACTTGAGCCCAAACCTTCTGACTCAAAATTCCGTGTTCTTTCCATTCTTCCTTATGCCTTGATTTCAACAGGCAGCAGTTCTCTAAACTCAAAACTTTGAACCCGCTGTGCCTGACCATGAGCTGCCTACTCAAGGATGGGGGCAATGAGGTGCAAGCTCAGAGGGAAGAGGTAACAGTTTTCAAGTCCTCACTGAACTCGTGGGTCTGATGCAGAGACTGGAAAGGGACCCCAAATGCCTACCTGATAACTCAGGGCAGCTTCTTCTATCAAACTTATCTTGTGCAGTTTGTGGTCCTTGGATTCACGACACACCACACAGAGGAACATCCCATCGTACTCACAGAAGTAGTGGAACTTCTCCCCATGTCTCTGACATTTTAGCTCTTCCCTTCCTGGCTGCATCTCAGAGGGATCCATAGCTTGGATTTTTTCCACCAGATTCACCAGCAGCCAGTTGGGCCTGAACGTGTCCCTCCTCACAAGTTTGTTGCAGAGGGGACAGTTGAGAAAGTCGTTTGATGTGTCCCCACTCTGGGTGATGCATCGGAGGCAGAAATTGTGCCCGCAGTCAATGGTGACAGGGTCCTGCAGAATATCCATGCAGATGGGGCAAATCACTTCCTCCTTCAGTGTGTTGGTAAAATGTTGGCTGGCCATGATAGGGCAGAGGGCTGCTTCGGGTCTGTAGAAAGTCTAGATGTCTGCTGTGGACACTGGTTCCAGGAAGGGAGAAGGAAACAGAGGAGGTGGAGTTCAAAGATTCCGCCAAGTAGAGAAGCAGGGAGGGAGGAAAAGAAAAGAAAGAGAGAGAAAATAAATGAATAACAGAAAAGGGTAAAAATTAGAATGTAGGGAGTATTATAAAGAGAGGAAAACAGATGGGCAATCCTACCTCACTCCCTCTTGAGAACAAATGGATATTGTGAATGGATACATGCTGCTTATAAAATAGGGTAAGTTGTCCTGAACCTTGGACTAATTAAAGATATATTGATAAGGCAGTTAAGCACATCAGAAGGATCAAGGTAACAAAGTCCACTCACAAAGGTTCAGGTGGGGAGTGGAGGAGCTGGGGGACACTTCCTGAAACATCATAGCTAGTTCACCAGTGTAGCTCTAGGCATTTCTTGCATGCAGAGCCCAAGCCTGGGGAAAGCATATGGAAAGGAAGGGAGGGGGTAATTCTCTACCTCAGGTTTTTTGGCTCCGCACTTTGAAGAGTTTTGTGAAAATGTGGAAGATGTAATCACTCACCTTGGGGAATTTCCAGTTATCAGGAGAAGGAACCATTCCTCTCACTAGGGGATTCCTAGTACAGTGGGAGAAGCGAGGAATTTCCTGTCTGGAAGGTCATTCTCTGTTTTTCTATGTTGTTCACTACTCTGGTTGTTCTTTGACTTCCCCACAGCACCTGTAGCACTTTTTCCTCTTTTGGATTTTTTCCCTTGTATGTCTTCAATAGTCTGATGTCTCCATGCCCATTCTTAGTTTGGTCTATCTGTGTTTTTCCCTGCTTCTTGGTGCTTCTCTGATCCCTGAATTGCTTTCCCTTGCGGCTTCTGTTCTGACTAGGAAAATATCAACCAGCATCGCCTACACACCTTTCTGTAGCTCAGCACATTTACGTCATAACCTTTTCTCCTTCCCTCTTGTGTTGAGAGTAGAAAATCTTCCTTCCCTCCCTTGTCATGTGGGTCCCACCTTCCATCCTTACCTCCCCTCTCTCCAGTATCTGACGTCTGTCCCTGCCAAGAAGCATACCATCAATTTTTATCTGATCTTAATCTTAGGTCAAACAGGGATTATGGGTAATTTTATGATTATAATCAGAGGGATCATACATTCTGGTTTGCCTGGGACAGTCCTCAGTTTCCCCTTTGTCCTCTGTAATTAATAGCACCTCCTTTCCTTCTGAAAAGTGTCCAGTTTGGATGATCCATTATATAATCACCCTAATTATAGCAACTGTTGGAACCCAAAGGCTTTCTGAAATGCTATATCTCCATTTCAGAAATGTTATGAAAAAGTCTTTCTCTTTGTTTGCTTTGGGATTGAATTAAAGCATTAACATGTGTATAATATTTTACAGTTTATACCCATCCTAAACTGCTGGCCCCTGGAGGCAGAATTTAACTTTTAGACAGGTTTTGTTTGAATGGCATGGCAATTTGAAAAATAATGATAATTTGAATGCCTGTATAGAGGGTGGCTGCTTATCCCACCTTTGTTACCTCTTGTCTGCCCAGCCTCTGAAGGCATTTGACCTTGCCCCCTAGCTTTATTGAGATAAAATTGACATATAACATTGTATAAGTTTAAGGTGTACAATATGGTGATTTGATATATATTTACATTGTGAAATGTTCACCACAGTAATTTTGCTTAACATATGTTGTTGTTATGGTGAGAATACTAACAATCTATTCACATAGCAACTTTCAAGTATACAATATTGTTAACTATAGTCACCACACTGTACATTAGATCTCTGGAACTTACTCTGCCTATAACTGAAAGTTTGTACGCTTTAGCAAACATCTCCCCATTTCACCCACCCGTCAGACCCTGACAACCACCATTCTACTCTCCAATTCTAAGAGTGCGATGTTTTAAAATTCCACATATAAATGAGATCATACAGTGTTTGTCTTTCTCTGACATTTCACTTAGCATAATGCCCTCAAGGTCCATTCACGTTGTCACAAATGGTAGGATTTTCTTTTCTTTTCTTTTCTTTTTTTAAACTCAAATTTGAGTTCATAATAGTTTACGTCATTGCTAAATTTCAGTTGTACATTATTTCTTGTCTGTCACCACGTAGGTGCTCCCCTTGACCCCCCGTGCCTACCCCCCACCCCACTTCCCCTGGTAACCACTGAACTGTTTTCTTTGTCCATGTGCTTGTTTATATTCCACATATGAGTGAAATCATCTGGTGTTTGTCTTTCTCAGTCTGGCTTATTTCGCTAAGCATAATTCCCTCCAGGTCTTTCCATGTTGTTGCAAATGGGATGAATTTGTCTTTTATTCTGGCTGAGTAGTATTCCATTGTGTGTATATATATATATATATATATATATATATATATATATATATATATCATATCTTCTTTATCTAATCATCAGTTGATGGGCACTTGGTTTGCTTCCATGTCTTGGCTATTGTGAATATTGCTGCGATGAACTTACGGGTACATATGTTACTTTGGATTGTTGATTTCAAGTTGTTTGGGTAGATACCAAGTAGTGGGATAGCTGGGTCATATGGTAGTTCTATTTCTAGTTTTTTGAGGAGTCTCCATACTGTTTTCCGTAGTGGCTGCACTAGTTGGCATTCCCACCAGCAGTGTACGAGGGTTCCCTTCTCTCTCCACCCTTCTCCAACGTTTATTATTTTTAGGCTTAGTGATTATAGCCATTTTAACAGGCATAAGGTGGTATCTTAGTGTAGTTTTGATTTACATTTCCCTGATTAATGATGCTGAACATCTGTTGATCTGTTTATTGGCGATCTGTATATCTTCTTTGGAAAAATGTTTATTCATATCCTCGGCCCATTTTTTTAATCTGGCGTTTTTGTTGTTGTTGTTCAGTTGTGTGAGTTCCTTATATATTATGGAGATTAACCCCTTATTGGATGATTTGCAAAAATTTTCTCCCAACTGGTGGGCTGTCTTTTGGTTTTGATCCTAGTTTCTTTTGCCTTGCAGAAGCTCATTAGTCTGATGAACTCCCACTTGTTTATTTTTTCTTTTGTTTCCCTTGTCTGAGAAGACATGGTATTCAAAAAGATCCTTTTAAATTCAATGTCAAAGAATGTACTACTTGTATTATGTTCCAGGAGTTTTATGGTTTCAGGACTTATCTTCGAGTCTTTGATCCATTTTGAGTTTATTTTTGTGTATGGCATGAGAGAATGATCTACATTCATTCTTTTGCATGTGGCTGCCCAGTTTTCCCAATACGATTTATTGAAGAGACTGTCTTTTCTCCATTGTATGTTCCTGGCACCTTTGTTGAAGATTACCTGTCTGCATATGTACGGTTTTATTTCTGGGCTTTCAGTTCTGTTCCATTGATCTCTGTGCCTGTTTTTGTACCAGTACCTTGCTGTTTTGAAGTCAGGGATTGTGATGCCTCCAGCTTTGTTCTTTTTTCTGAGGATTGCTTTAGCAATTTGGGGTCTTTGGTTGCCCCATGTGAATTTTAGGATTCTTTGCTCTATTTCTGTAAAGAATGTCATTGGGATTCTGACTGGGACTGCATTGAGTCTGCAGATTGCTTTGGGTAGTATGGACATTTTAATTATGTTTATTCTTCCAATCCATGTGCATGGAATCTCTTTCTATCTCTTTATATCATTATCTTTTTCTTTCCATAATGTCTTATAGTTTTCATTGTATAAGTCCTTCACCTCCTTAGTTAAATTTATTCTCAGGTATTTTATTCTTTTTTTTTGCAATTGTAAATGGAATTGTATTCTTAAGTTCTCTTTCTTAAGTTCGTTATTAGAGTACAGAAATGCAACTGATTTTTGTAAGTTGATTTTGTACCCTGCAAATTTACTGTAGTTGTTAATTATTTCTAATAGTTTTCCAATAGATTCTTTAGGGTTTTCTATGTATAAGATCATGTCATCTGCAAACAGTGAGAGTTTCACTTCTTCACTCCCTATTTGGATCCCTTTTATTCCTTTCTCTTGCCTAATTGTTCTGGTCAAAACCTCCAGTACTATGTTGAATAAGAGTGGTGATGGGATTTTCTTTTTTTAATGGCTGAATTATATATATATGTATGTATATATATATATATATACATACATATATATATATATGTGATCTCTCTCTCTCTCTCTCACACACACACACACGTATCTCACATTTTTTTTTAAATCTATTCATACATCGATGGGCACAGGTTGTTTCCAAGTCTTGGCCATTGTCAATAATGCTGCTATGAACATGGGATTGCAGGTATCTCTTGGAGATTCTGATTTCATCTTCTTCAGATATATATCCAGAAGTTGGACTTCTGGATTGAATGGTAGTTCTATTTTTCATTGTTTGAGAAATCTCCATACTGTTTTCCATAGTGGGTGAACCAATTTACATTCCTACCAACAGTGCACGAGTGTTCCCTTTTCTCCACATCCTTGCCAGCATTTGTTGTCTTGTTGATAATGGCCTTTCTAACAGGGATAAGATGATATTGCATTGTGGTTTTGATTTGCATTTCCCTAACGATTAGTGGTGTTAAGCACTTTTTCACATACCTTTTGGCTATTTGTATGTCTTCTTTGGAAAAGCATTTATTCAGCCTATTAAATCTTCTTTTTAATGGATTATTTGTGTTTTTTTGCTATTGAGTTGTATGGGTTCCTTATATATTTTAGATATTAATCCCTGATTCAATATATGGTTTGCAAATATTTTCTCCCATTCCATAGGTTGCTTTTTCATTTTGTTGATTGTTTCTTTTGCTGTGCAGAAGTGTTTTAGTTTGGTGCAGTCCCACTTGTTGATTTTCACTTTTGCTGCTTGTGCTTTTGGTGTCATACTCGAAAAATCATTGTTGAGGCCAAGGTAGAGGAGCTTTCTAGTATGTTTTCTTCAAGGAGTTTTATGGTTTCAGGTCTTATATTTAAGTCCTTAATTTTGAGTTAATTTTTATGAGTGGTGTAAGATAGGGGTCCAATTTCATTCTTTTGCATGTGGATATTCAGTTTTCCCAGCACTATTTATAGAGCAGACTATCCTTTCCCCATTGAGTATTCTTGGCTCCCTTGCCAAACATTGGTTGACTGAATATGGGTAGGTGTATTTCTGTGCTCTCAATTCTGTTCCGTTGGTGTGTCTGTTTTTATGCCAGTGCCATGCTGCTTTGATTACTATAACTTTGTAATATAGTTTGAAATCAGGAAGTATGATGCCTCCAGCTTGTTTTTTTTCTCAAGATTGCTTTGGCTATTTGGAGTCTTTTGTGGCTCCATACAAATTTTAGGATTGTTTTTTCTATTTCTGTGAAAAATGCTATTAGAATTTTGATAGAGATTGCACTTAATCTACAGATGGCTTTGGGTAGTATGGAAATTTTAACAATATTAACTCTCTGGTCCATAAATACAGGATATCTTTCCATTTATTTGGGTCTTCTTAAATTTATTTCACCAATGTCTTATAGTTTTTGGTGTATAGATCTTTCACTTTCTTGGGTAAATTTATTCCTAAGTATTTTATTGTTTTTGATGCTATTATAATTGGGATCATATTCTTTATTTTTTTTCACATAATTCATTGTTAGTGTACAGAAATGCAACTGATTTTCGTATATTGATTTTGTATCCTGAAACTTCACTAAATTAGGTTTAACAGTTTTTTGGTAAAGTCTTTAGGATTTTCTATATACAAGATCATGTCATCAGCAAATAGACATGATTTTGCTTCTTCCTTTACAATTTAGATACCTTTTATTTCTTTTTCTTGCCTAATTGCTCTGGTTAGGACTTCTAGTACTATGTTTAATAGGTTTGGTTAGTGTGGGCGCCCTTGTCTTGCTCCTGATCTTAGTGGGAAAACTTTCAACCTTTCACAATTGAGTAGGATCTTACCTGTGCGTTAGTCATATATGGTCTTAAATATGTTGAGGTATTTTCCTTCTATACATAATTTGTTGAGAGTGTTTATCATGAAATCATGGTGAATTTTTTCAAGTGCTTTTTCTGCATCTATTGAAATGATCATATGATTTTTGTCTTTCATTCTATTAATGTGGTGTATCACATTTATTGATTTGTGTATGTTGACTCATCCTTGCATCACAGGGATAAATCCCACTTGATCATGACGTATGATTCTTTTCGTGTGCTATGGAATTTGGTTTGAGAATTCAAATCGTTGAGAATTTTTGCATCTATATTCATTAGGGATATTGGCCTGTCATTTTCTTTTCTTGTAGTATCTTCATCTGGCTTTGACAGCAAGGTGATGCTGCCCTCATTAAATGAGTTTAGGAGTGTTCCCTCTTCTTCAATTTTTTGTAAGAATTTGAGAATTGGCATTTTTTTCTCTGGATGATCAATCCATTGTTGAAAGTGGGGTATTGAAGTCCCCTACTATTATTGTATTGTTGCCTATTACTCTGTTCAGATCTGTTGGTATTTGTTTAATATATTTAGGTACTTTGATGCTGGGTACATATATATTTACAATTATTACATCCTTTTGATAAATTAACCCCTTTATCATTATATAAAGACCTTCTTTGCGTCTGGTTACCAGTTTTGGCTTAAAGTCTATTTTGTCTGATATAAGTATAGCTACCTCTGCTCTCTTTTGGTTTCCATTTGCATGAAGTATCTTTTTCCACCCCTTCACTTTGAGCCTATGCATATCCTTGAAGCTGAAGTGAGTTTCTTGTGGCCAGCATATCATTGGGTCTTGTTTATTTATCCATTCAGTCATTCTGTTCTTTTTGATTGAAGAATTTAATCCATTTACATTTAAGGTAGTTATTGACAGGTAAGGACTTACTATCCCCATTGTTTTCTGCCTGTTTGGTAGTTCCTTTCTTCCTCTCTTACTCCCTTCCTTGTGAATTGATGATTTTCCATGGTGGTATACTTTGAATCCCTTCATATTATGTTGTGTATATCTATTATAGGTTTTTGTTTTGTGGTTACCCCAAGGCTTACTTGAAATATGCTATAGATATAACAATCTATTTTAAGCTAAAACAACTTATCTTCAATTGCATACAAAATTCTACCTTTAACTCCCCCCTTTTATTTTTTTGTTGTCATAATTTACATCTTTTTATATGGTGTATTCATTAAGAAATTATTGTAATTATAGCTATTTTTAATACTTTTGTCCTTTAACCTTCACACTAGAGTTATTATCACACCCCTATATCACAGTATTAGAGTATTCTGAATCTGACTGTATGCTTAGCTTTACCAGTATGTTGTATATTTTTATTTATTTTCATTTTACTACTTAGTGGCCTTTCATTTAAGCTTGAAGAATGCCTTTTGGCATTTCTTATAAGGCAAGTCTGGCAGTGATAAACTTCCTCAGCTATTGTTTTTTGGGGAAAGTCTTTACCTGTCCTTCATTTCTGAAGAACAACTTGCTGGGCAAAGCATTCTTGGTTGGTAGTCTTTTTCTTTCAGCACTTTGAATATATCATCCCATTCTCTCCTGGCCTGCGAAGTTTCTGCTGAGAAATCAGCTGATAGCATTATGGGGGTTCTCTTATATGAGAGAAATTTTTTCTTGCTGCTTTAAAAATTCTCTTTGATTTTACACAATTTTATTATAATGTGTCTCAGAGAAGATCATTCTGGAATGAAATTTTGGGGTGACCTGTTAGCTTAATGAACTTGGATATACAAATCTCTCCTTGGGTTTGGGAAGTTCTCAGCCATTATTCTTCTTTTTTTTAATTTTTATTGAGTTTATGATAGTTTACAACCTTGTGTCAGCCATTATTTTTTAAACAAGCTTTCTGCCCCTTTCTCTCTCTCTTCTTTTTTTGAGATTCCAATTATGTGTAGATTGTTCCTCTTAGTATTAACCCATAAGTCCCATAGCCTTTCTTCATTCCTTTTTATTCTCTTTTCTTTTTGTTCCTCTTCCTGGATAATTTCAAATGATCTGTCTTTGAGATCATTGATTCTTTCTTCTGCTTGGTCTAGTCTGCTGTTGAAGCTCTCTATTGAATTCTTTAGTTCAATCATTGTATTCTTCAGCTCTAAAATTTCAAATTCTAGTTCTTTTTTACATTTTCTATCTCTTCATTGAACTTCTTATTTTGTCCTTGTGTTGTTTTCCTGATTTCATTAAATTATTTATCTGTGTTCTCTTGTAGCTCTCTGAGTACCTTTAGAACAATATTTTGAATTCTTTGTAGGGCAATTCTTGTATTTCCATTTCTTTGGAGTCAGTTACTGGAAGTTTACTGTATTCGTTTCATGGTGTCATGTTTCCTTCATTCTTCATGATCCCTGTAGCCTTACGTAGGTGTCTGCACATTTGAAGAAGCAGTCAGCTCTTTCAGATTTTATGAACTGACTTTAGTAAGGAAAGACCTTCCCCTGCAGGTAAGGGCACACTGGAGCATGCTGTGTCTAGTAGGCACCCTGGGTCTAGTAATGTAGGATACCAGGTGTAGGGGTGTCTGGTGGCTCTGGGTCCAGGTGGCATGGTGACTCATCAGCTCAGGCCACTGGGGTCCACAACATCAATAACTGCATGGTCCTTGGATAGCACTGAGGGGGTCCACAGAGGCTGCAAGAGCTGTTAGAGTCCTTAGCAGTGCCTGGGTTCAGCAGCCAGGGATCAGCAGGCCCTGGTGGTGGCCAGAGCTGGTGGTATGCATACATTTGGCTTCAGGGGCCAGCTGCAGATGCCTGTATAGTGGCAGGGGCTGGCAGCAAAACAACATATTAGTGGGGGCCTGGCCAGCAGCTAGGGCTGGGGTCGACTACAGGCACATTGGCAGCTGCAGGGGCCATGGCTGTTGGCATGTATTACCATGGCTGCTGGTTCTTGCCATGGGTGCATGGCAGTGGAGCCTAGTGTCAGGAGTTAAGCCAGGGGCATGCTGGTGCACAGCTGTAGGGGCCAGCTGTAGATCACCCCAGTGGTGCAGGCTAGTGATAGGAGATAAGACTGAATCTGGGACCACCAGCAGCTTTGGGAGCCTTGGCTATTGGTGTACACTTACTTGGATGCAGGATCTTGCCACAGGTGCACAAACAGCAATGGAGGCTGGTAATAGGTGTCAGGCCAGCAGCATGAAAGTGCATGACTGGAGAGGCTATCCCTGAGCATGCGTACAGCAGTGAGGGTCAGCCGTGGATGTCCAGGCTGATGTCTTGGACTCATGCAGTTGCAGAGGCTTGGACTGGCTGCTGGTGCAGGTCCAGGATTCACTGGGGATGGTGGATTTGAACCAGTGAAACACTGGGCCGCCACAGCAGAGTGCGCGAACTTAACCACTTGGCCACAGGGCCAGCCCCGGAACCTCAAATTTATCTGTAATATTTAATGCTCTTTAAAAAAATCTGAAGCTGGCCCCATGGCCAAGTGGTTAAGTTCTGCACTCTGCTGCAGTGGTCCAGGGTTTTGCCAGTTAGGATCCTGGGTGCAGATATGGCACCGCTGATCAGGCCATGCTGAGGCGGCATCCCACATGCCACAACTAGAAGGACCCACAACCAAAATATATATAACTATGTACCAGAGGTCTTTGGGGAGGAAAAGGAAAAATAAAATCTTAAAAAAAAAAAGTCTGAAGCACATATGGCAAAATGTGTACATTTGTTAATTCTAGGTTATGTTTATAAGAGCGCTTCTTATATTATTCTCTTCTTTTCATATTAATTTTTTCAAAACAAAACAATTTAGTTAAAAAAGTAAAATTATAAAAAATGAGCAATGGATTTATATAGATATTCAAAATAATTCTTAAATTCTAAAATAAAAGTTCAACCTCCCTACTACTTGAGGAAAATACAGATAACGAGATACAAAGACAATAATGAGATAAAACTTTGTATTCATCAGATTGGCAAAATTTTTTTTAAAATGTCCAAAGCTGATTAGGATGTGGAAAAATGGGACTCTTCATACATTGCTAGTGGGAGTGCAAATGGTCACTGTCTTTTTGGAAAGCATCAAGGCAAATGATAGAAAATGCAATCAGTTGTAACTAGAAAGCACATTATAAGAAAAGTAAAATGTACACAAGATTTCTAAAAGGTTTTCAGACTTCAAGATAAGTCCAGGACTGTGAGGTAGGAATGAGGTAAAGGGACAGCCTACACAGAGATATCCTGTAACCAGTTTCCCTAGGAGAGAGAAAGAGACTTTGCTTAGTTAAAAATACAAGTCAGAAGGGCTGGCCCCGTGGCCGAGTGGTTAAGTTTGCGCGCTCCACTGCAGGCGGCCCAGTGTTTCGTTGGTTCGAATCCTGGGCGCGGACATGGCACTGCTCATCAGACCACGCTGAGGCAGTGTCCCACATACCACAACTAGAAAGACCCACAACGAAGAATATACAACTATGTACTGGGGGGCTTGGGGGAGAAAAAGGAAAAAAATAAAAAATAAAATCTTAAAAAAAAATGCAAGTCAGAAATTGAAAGTAACAAAACCAGTTCTGTTAGAATATCTTGATGATTGAAATGTTTCCTGCAGTGGTGAGATTGGATGAGGTTATCATATGACCCCATTTAAAACGAGTAAAGAGTTTAAAGTCCTCTATAGAAATTACACATGTGCAGAGAGCAAAGAAAAACAACCATAAAAATAAATGCATGGGGTAACAGAAGTCAGTTTATAAGTAACAGTTTAGCATTCAATATAATATTGGACTGAATCGCTCAACAAAAGGAAGGATCAGTCATGGGATTAAAAAAAACAACAAAACGTAATGTCTCTTTTCTTCCTTAAAAAGACCCATTAAAAGACATGAGCACAAATCCAGAGATAGTTTAAGGGCTGCTGTGCCAACACAAATCCAAAAATCTGTGGCAGGCTCACCTGTCTCTCTCTGCTGGGAGAAACTGCAGGCTTCCTAAACACCCCAACTCCAACTTACATATGAGCAAGGACAAGGGAAGAAGCTGAAAAGATCTGGTCTTCACTTGACTCAGTTATCTAAAGAGATTGTTTAAATTGTTGGGTTGGCCTATGTGATGACTAATTTCATGTGTCAATTTAGCTAGGCTATGGTACCCAGATATTTGGTCAACAGGAGTCTGGATGTTGCTGTGAATGTATTTTTTAGATGAGATTAACATTTAAATCAGGAATCTTTGAGTAAGGCAGCTTCCCTCCCTGATGTGGGTGGACCTCATCAATCAGTTGAAGTTAAGAGGAAAAGACTGGGGGCCTGCCGGGTGGCTCAGTGGTTAAGTGCACACGTTCCACTTCGGTGGCCCGGGGTTCGCCAGTTCGGATCCTGGGTGCGGACATGGCACTGCTTGGCAAGACATGCTGTAGCAGGCGTCCCACATATAAAGTAGAGGAAGATGGGCATGGATGTTAGCTCAGGGCCAGCCTTCCTCAGGAAAAAGAGGAGAATTGGCAGCAGATGTTAGCTCAGGGCTAATCTTGCTCAAAAAAAAAAAAAAGACTGAGGTCCCCCTGAAGAGGAGAGAATCCCGCCTCCAGACCGCCTCCAGCTGCGACATCAACTCTTCCCGAGAAGAGGGTGGGTCTGCATCCCATCCCCCTCACCCTGTGGAGTTTGAACTTGCCAGCCCCCACAATGACGGGAGCCAATTTCTTAAATCTCTTTCTATGTACACATCCTATTGTTGTGTTTCTCTGGAGAATCTTGACTAATACAGCCTGTATAATCTCAACCTGTACTCTCAAAAATTATGCTACTTAGGCAATAAATGACATCAAAGAAAACTGGCAAGAAGAAATGTAAATATGGTTGCAGCTGAGGCTCTAAACACTTTCATCAGAACACATCAGACTGCGTAACATTCTTGTACCACAGAAGCACTGTGCCCAGAGCCCAGAACAGTGCTCTTCGTGATTCCTCACTCTGAGAGCCACATTTTAATCAAGATACCCACAGACTGGAGCACCTTCGAGGAGGACACTAGGATGGCGAGCAGCTTTGAAATCCCATTGCTGGAGGCGTGGACAAGGATCTGGTGTCGGCCCTGAGGAGACTCCGAGTACATGAGAGCTGCTTTCTGAACGTTAGCAGGTTTGTAGTGGACGTCTGCCCGTCCTGTGGTCTCGACTTCATGCAGGTTGTTTTGGGCTGAATCGTGACCCTCCAAATTCAGATGTTGAAGGCATAACCCCAAGTACCTCAGAATGTGGCTGTATTTGGAGAGAAGGCCTTTAAAGAGGTCACTAAGTTAAAATAAAGCCATTAGGGTGGGCCCAAGTCTAATCTGACTGGTGCCTTTATGAGATTAGGACATGTAAAGAGACATCGGAGATATTCCCTCACAGAGAAAGGACCATGTGAGGACACAGCAAGAAGCTGGCCTACTGCAAGCCAAGGACGGAGGCCTCAAAAGAAACAACCTTGATCTTGGACTTCTAGCCTCCAGAACTGTGAGAAGATAAATTTGTATTGCTTAAACCACCCAGTTTGTGGTATTTTGTTAGGACAACCCTAGCAAATTAGCATACAGATTAACTCCCACATGGCAGTAGACGCCGTCTTACATCACCCCCAGCTCCGAGGGTCCGGCTCCTCACAAGGGGTCTCCTTACCCCCAACACCTCCCACTGCACACAGCAGTGCTCCTGGCTGTTTTCCCTCCATTCCAAACTCCTCAGTGCAGCCGCTCCACTGTCCTCTAGGTGGGATGTGAGCTGGTTCAACCTCTCTGGACTACACATTGACAATATATACTAAAATTCTTCAAAAATGCACATGAGGCCTTTTGACCCAGCAATTCCATGCCTAAAAATTTGCCCTATGGAAATAATCAAAAGTGTATATATATATATATATATTCAGAGAAAAGAGACAAGAAGGATAACTTACTTGTTCATGACAGCAGATATTTAGTATTTTTATGTGCCAGGCACAGTTCTAGATATTTGTGGTAGACATTAAAGTGAACAAAGTAGACAGAAGCCCCACCCACTGAGGAAAGCCAGGCAAATTAGCTAAGCAAGTGGCTTATATATTAGAAGGTAATAAACATTATGGGGAAAAAAATAAAGCAGGAAGGGGGCACAGGGAGCAGGTGGTAAGGTTCCATTTTTCAATAGGTTGGTCAAAATGGGCCTAAGGTGGTGATAACTGGGCAAGAACTTGGCAGTTAACGGCAAAATGCCAGTAGCTGTTATGGCTGGTTGGTGGAACTATGGCTATTTTCTTTTATACTTTTCTATACTTTCCAAATATATTACAATGAACATACTTGCTTCTGCAGTGTAGAAAAAACCCACAATAAATATTACTTAAAAAAAATCTTCAGTCGGCCCAGGACAAAGTCTAAACAGCTGACGATAAGTAAGGGCCTCCTCCTTCCATCTAAACTGATCCTTAGTTCCTCCTCAAGATGAGCTGTCTTTTCCAGTCAGACTGATAGTCTGTGACCCAAATTTGCCAAGTAGAGTTGCCAGATTTAGCAAGTCAAAGTACAGGACACCCAGTCAAATCTGGATTTTAGATAAATGATGAATAGTGCAGTATTGGGACATATTTACACAAAAAAGTTATTTTTCTGAAGTTCAAGTTTTACTGAGCATCCTATATTTTATCTGGCAACGCTACTCCAGATAAAGTGAGACTCCTTCCCCATCTGCTGGAAAAATCTCTCTTTTCCATTTTCCCAAGTCTTTCCAGTTAAGCCAGAGGGTGGGGAGGCAGGAAGGGAGTGGGTGGGACTGAAAGACAAGCCTGCCTATCAGCTCCTGTATAAGATATACATGGGGTGGGGGTGTAATTAATGGGGCTCTTTCTTGACCTTAGCTTGTGACTTCCCTGTAGATAAAGGATGCACCTTTGATCAGAGGCCCCGACCCTGGAGTCAGGTAAGTAGGTGAATGTCCAAAGGCTCTGATGTTCTCCCCAGAAAAGAAATTCTGTTTTAATTTAGAGGACATTTATTCTAATCTTCTAGTTATTTTAATTCGGGTAAAATGTCCTTAGTCATTTTCTTTAATCCAAGAGTGTTAAAAAAATTATTTTTTTTTTGCTTCTTTACATGTTGAATAATTTAAGGAAGCTTTGAAATGGACAGCTTTTGTTCTAAACAAGGACACATCCCCATTTGTCTGACTACCCTTTACGTCACACTGTCCCCTACCCCTTCGTTAGCACCACAGGGACCTCAGAGCATCTTAAAGCTGATCTCTGAGTCAGAGTCACGGTCCTGTCACAAGGTTAACTCAGAGCTTCTGCTAAGTCTGAAGGGGGCAAGGCTGATACTCCCGTTCTCCTGCAAGACAGCAGTGTGCTCTGGCCCCTAGCTGGCACAGGAGAGCTGCTGGGCTCAGGCTGCCAGAAACTCCCGGGCTAGCATCCAGCATCTGCAGCGCACCAAGCTGCCTAACACCCACCAGCTGTCCCAGTTAGTCCACATCACAGACGATGGGGAAGCAGTGGGATGCCGCACCCAGGGCGCAGTGTAATCCCATCCAAAGACAAATTCTAGAAAAAACTTCCCCTTAAGACTGCGAGAATAAAGCTTCTTACAACCATGACTGTGTTTTTCTATCTTGACGTCTTCAGCACTCACTGTAGTCCCTGGAGCAAAATAGCTAATTTTTGTTGCCATATTAAACTGAGCCATTTCATAGAGGCTCTATGTACTGCAGTGACAAAAATCTTTAGGCTATGTCATTCATAGAGGCTCTATGTACTGCAGTGACAAAAATCTTTAGGCTATGTCATTAAATGAAAATAGAACAGTGTTTAGCATGCAAAATTTTGCTTAATAAAAGGGAGAAATAGGGGCCAGTCCGGTGGCGCAGCAGTTGAGTTCCCATGTTCTTCTTCAGCGGCCTGGAGTTCGTAGGTTCAGATCCTGGGTGTGGACATATGCACTGCTTATCGAGCCATGCTGTGGCAGGCGTCCCACATATAAAGTAGAGGAAGATGGGCACAGATGTTAGCTCAGGGCCCATTTTCCTCAGCAAAAAGAGGAGGATTGGTAGCAGATGTTAGCTCCAGGCTAATCTTCCTCAAAAAAAAAAAAAGGGAGAAATACAAATAGATATACTTGTATTTACTACTTTGTAAAGAAACATTGAAAGGATATACAGGAAACTAGTAAAAGTGTTTACCTGTGCAGCAGAGATGAGTAGTGGCAGATAGGGTAAATAGGGGCAGGGCGGGTGTAAATCTCGACGCACATCTTTTTATATATTAATTTTTGAATCAAGTGAATGTATAACCCTTTAAAAGTTAAATTATATAGTTAATATTAAATTATATATTTTATTTTTTTAAATCATTTTGTCATGGCAAAAAGCTGAACTGGAAATAGGAAACTACCCTCTCCAGGTGTCTCTGATCTTTCCTCCTGGACCAACAAGACACCATACTTGAGTTTCTATGACTTTATAACTTTAGTGCCCATCGCTCAGTCTAAAATTTCCTTTTTTTTTCTTTTTTCAAATCTGCAATGCCATTTGTTATAATTTCTAGTTCTCTGCAGGATCTTTCAAACTTGTCTTTTATTTCTTTGAAGGTAGCATATCCATAGTCGTCATACAGTCTGTGTCCCATAATCCCAGTGTCTGAAATCTCCATGGGTCTGATTGTATTGTCTGTTTCTGCTTTTTTTACTGGTGGTCTCTTGTCTCTCTGATGCCTGGGTATTTTTGCTTGTGTGCTAGACATATTTAAAAAAGTATTTGTAGAAATAATTCAAGGCCTAGATGATGTTAGCTTCTTCCCAAAAGGGTTTTCTTTTTTGACACTAGCAGTCTAGTGTACCCTTAAACAGGTTCAACACCTGTGATTTTGGAGGCCGGAAACTCCATTTCTAGTTCCTTAACCCTTTGAAGGCTGCCAAAAATGCAGCTTGGAATCTCAGCAACCTGCAGGATGAACAAATGTCTCCAGACAGAATCAGCCCCAAGTTCCAGGCTCACCTCTATAGATTCCTTTCCCAAATTTTGGCCCAGCAATTCCTCACTAGCCCTTGGAATTTTTTATGTACCTTAAAAATATTTTATCCAGCTTTTTAAGCTGCCTTCACTTAGAGGAAGTCTGAATTACTCTGTCCACTAATGAGAGTGGAAACCCTTCTGATGCAGGTTCACTCTTCTCTGGACCGTCTCTGGAGCTTTCAGACAATTTTTTTTCTTCTTTTTACCTTTAGTAGTGAAGTCTGTACAGACTTTTCTTATGCATAGGCACTGCTCCCTTCATCCCCACTTAGGGCTGAAATAAAATCTTGCATCCTACACACAATATTCCAGAAGAGCTGGAGTCAGAGCAGTCCTCCTTACTAGGCTCAGAAAGAGTCTGTTTGTGCATATATTCATGATGCGGCCTCTAAAACGCAGGCACAGGCTGCAGCTGCGAGGATTCTAGCTTCAGTGCAACACCAGCATAAGGAATTATTGCCCTGTGGCATGAAGGCCCCTGATAGGTCTCAGTTTGCAGACCAGGATTTGACAATGAGATTGGAGCTGCAGCCAACTCTGGAGACAGAAAGAGGAGCCAAAAAGAAAACACACAAAGGTGCAAACAATGCATTAAAACCCTGTAAGCCAGCCAGGACTTCCGCAGGCCGCGCTTCTTAACAAAGCTTTTTCATTCCATTGGTTTGGGGTGAGCTGTTCCCAGATCTTTTCCTAAATGATTTGGGAGAGGGATGACTTGAAGGACTGAGGGTCCTGCAGGGAAAAAGTTCAGTGTCCGGCTTTCTGAAGTTGCCTCTGTTGTAGGAGATCAAGTGTTAATCTTTCCAGAGTCACTTACAGTCCCTGCTTTTGGCGACCACTCTCAGGGGTCTTTAGAGCGCGCTTTTCTGGGCTCTGGGCTTCTGTTTCTCCATCTGTAGAGTGGACATGGCTACTCTGCAGAGGTCTGAGGCGCGCAGGACCGAGGTAGGGCACTGGCGCCGGCGCCCTGAAGTCGGCAAGGTCAGGAAGGGCCAGAAGGCGGCAGTGCGGAGACCCGAGAGGACCTGCTGGCGGTGGGAAGAGGACACCTCGGCTTTGGCGGCGGGCTCAGCGGCGGTGATCCGCCTACTGCGCAGAGAGGCGGGACAGGCCACCGGCCTCGAAGGGGCTGGGTCAGGATGCGGTTCGGGGCGTTAGGGCGGTTGGGGCGAGCACGACCGGATGAGCGCGCTCTGGAATGAGCCGGGCGCGCGCCCCTACTGCTAAATAAGTGACGGCATTTTGAAAAAGCAAGTGGTTTGAGGGTAATCCTGACTCTATATTGCCCCACTTTCAGTTGAGGTGGATTTTTTTGTTTTTTAATTCCAAAGCACATATTCGATCATGAAAGCCACGAAAAAGGTTGGAGAGGTGGGGCTGGAAACACCCGAGAGCCCTCCTGCGTGCTGGTGAAGGTTTTCTGCGAACCAAGGCAAATGCAGGCTTTGCCTCTGGAATTCTGGAGCTGCTGCAAAGATAGGAACGAAGACAGTCTGAACACGCGGAGCCGCAGCCCCTTGGGACGGTTATGGATTTTCAGCAGGGACTTCTAAGTGGAGTGGCCTTTGGCACACTCGGCCAGGGCGCCAGGGAGGGAGCTCTGCTTCTCAGCTGACACTCCATCCGTTGAGCTTCGCCAACCAGTGCACCCAAGCAACCTCTTTTCCTGTTCAACTCTCCTTAGAGCCTCCTGATGGAAAAGGGCCCATCTGTGGTGCCTTCGTGCTTCACACTGTAACTGCTGCAGAACGCTCACGGGGTGGAGGTGGGGAAGGGTCCGGGTCTGTGGGGCTTCAGGCTTACACGTTGTTGGGTCCTCTTCAAGAAAAAGGATACAAAATGAGAAATATAAAATTAGGAACCAAAGTTAATGCTTACTTAGCATGAGAAAATTAGTGACAACAAATTACAAATTTTAGAAAGCTGACAAATACCACAAACATCAAAAAATTCAGAGAGGGGCCGCCCAGCGGCGGAGTGGTTAAGTTCGTGCACTCCGCTTGGCTGGCCCAGGGCGGCCCAGGGTTTGGCGGGCTCTGGTCCTGGGCGCCGACATGGCACCACTCATCAAGCCCTCCTGAGGTGGCGTCCCACATGCCACAACTAGAAGGACCCACAACTAAAAATATACAACTATGTACCTGCGGGCTTTGGGGAGAAAAAGGAAAAATAAAATCTTAAAAAAAAAAAAAATTCAGAGATATTCAGCTGCCTGACCACAGCTGTATTTTCCCTATATTTTTAGCTTTATATTTTTCTTTACTCTCTTCATTTGACAACAATTTTGTAATACATTTTCTCTGGTGAGAATGAATAATTTGGTATTTCCTTTAGCACAGTTAATAAAAAACATATTTTCAATTGAACGTTTAGAAAGTTGATTTCAGTTTCACAGTCATAACTGGTAATAAGATGTCAATTTTCAGTATTGTTAACTTTGGGGAAACTTCTGTCAAGAGTTTCTTAAGTGAGCTCTAAGATTTCAGGGCATTGCAAGTTTCCTTGGGCAGTGATTGACTCTTTAAATTGCTAAAGGCCATTAAAGTGTCTATTATTAATTCCTTGTTGTAAAAGTGTATTATGAGTTCTAGATTATCTTTGTAGATGTCAAATCAAGAAATTTTTTAAAGTTTCGATGTGTTTATAGGTTCATTCTTTTTCATCAATTGATTAACAAAAAATCTAGGAGACTATCTTGTATTTAAAATTTCTCTCTTCCCTTTGATTACTGATTTTGGTTTAATCTGAAAATTTTTTTCTTTCAATTCACTTTTTGAGGTCTGAATAACTTCTATTGATTTAGTATAGAAATATATAAAAAAATTATTTTATGATGTAGATATAATTGTATCTGTTGCGTTGTTAAATATATTCCTGAAGAAAAGAACTTCCATTTTGGCTATTCATTGATGAGACTGAATCCTACACTTGTGACTTTCCACGTCTGGCAGTTGCAAACATTTATTCGTTCCAGTGTCTACTGGCTTCTGGCATCTCATGTCACAGAACACGTTCCTATCATGACACACCCTCTGACCCTGCACTTTAGTCTCTGGTGTCAGGTGAGTTTTGTCAGCGGCTGGTAGCGGTGTTCCTGGAAGCCATTTCTACACGGAGACACCTAGCAATAACTTACAAACCTCACATCTTAGTAAACCCAAACAATGTAAGCTCAATTCAATTTCCCCTTGGCTAGATCTCTCCCCCGAATGATATAAGGGAAAAATGTGACAGAGGGAAGTTGGAGTGGAAAGAGACAGCAATCTGACCTGTGATTAAAATATATTACTTTTGCAAAATTTACAAAAGAGTATGACCATATGAACACATTGTTGGGCCCATCCCAGGGCCTTGAAAGGGTCAGTGCAAATGAGCAGCTTCTGGGTGGATCCTCCTCTGTATACCTGGCTGATGCAGCAAGATTGTCCCTGCAGTCTTCTCTCTGCTGGGGTCCCACTTCCGGCTGACCCTCACTCTCTGCCTCACTTCACGTCACTCTCTGCACTTGCTGGCTCCTTTTGATTCTTCTCCATGCCTCGGGGAGTTTGGAATCAGAAGTTCATAAATTCCCCTATAACTAGAAAGTGGCCAATTGTGTAGCCTTATCCTTTTGTTGAAACAGGTGTGTCCAAACAAGTACTGACAGCAAGTCAGCCACTCACACACATTCCCCTCGGGTGGATTCTGCCCTTTCTACAGCCTCTACAAGTGAAGCGTCCGTACAGGTCCATCTGGCTTTGCTTCGCAGGAGCAGCTGTTCTGCCGGACCCAGGGATTCTTCACCAACCTGGTCAATGACTAATGGCCTCAATACATTTCACGCTGTTTCCTCCATGCTACTGGTAGATTCCAGGAGCTTCTACCAAGAACATGTTACTTTCACTAGCAGCTCTTAAGGTCTCTGCTGAGTTCTCCGTGTCTCCTGAGTCTCAAATCTTGAGCTCTGCAGCACCACCCAACACACAGCATAGCGTCTTTCCTGTGATTTCTCTAAAATGTCTCTCACCCAAGCTGTTACATACAGTAGATTGACTGACAGTTTCCTGGAGATCCAGGGACGGATGGTGTTGAGTGCTGGAGCGGAGGATGGGTTTCATCAGAGCACACAGCTGCAGAACAGATAACTTAAGGTTCAATATTAGACATTCTGTCCTTGAAAATTCTTTGGCTATTTCTGCCACAGGACATTTTCACTGGCAAACTTTCTTCCTTCGTCCCCTTGCCTTCTCCTGCTCTGCAGGCTCTCTCTCTCTCCTGGGCTATATACCCCTCTTCCTCTTATACATTTATGCCCCCTTCCCAAACTTCCTCCCTCCCACTTCCCACATCTGCAAATTTCAGGTCTAACTTTCCACAGCCAGATATTTCTTGCCCTAAGGAATTACATTGCCTGTTTTTAAGCTACCATTTTTTAATGAAATATCCCAAGGCACTGCTGTCGAGGCAGCCTTCCCAGAGAAGGGAAAAAAAAAAACCAACCGTGCCCTGTCTTGGGAGATAGCGCCACCTACTGCCCACTGAAAACACACAGCTGAAGGACCCTCTCCACTGCCTGTTCCGGGGAGGTGGCCGATCATCCAGGTAAGAAAAATTTTAGAAGGTGCACAGAATTTGAGGTGATGACGAGACATCCAAGGTTTCACAGGAATTTAAACTCAGTAAGGATATCAAGACCAGGAATAAGGATCTGGATGGTATCGGGGCTCAAGGAAGTTACAAGATCTGGGTAAGGTTAACAACTGCCAAGTGGCAGAGTAGAGATCTCAATCTGGCCAGTCCACCTTCAAAGTCCAAATAGCTCCACCTCATTGCTCTAGCAGGGAGTGAGTATGCTTACAGATGGTAGTCAGAGAAGAGAAAGGGAACCCAGGAGGCAGTGAAGAAGAGAATTTCAAGGAAGGGACTACTGATGATCTAGTGTTTCAGAGCTGTCACTGTGGATCTGGGCTGAGGAAGCATAACTAAGATTCGGGTTTAGGATTGAGCTGGAGACTTTTGAAAGAATGGCTTAAGCTACCCACCACTGGGCTCGGCATTGGATGGTATGCAAAGATGGAAAGACATATTCCTATCATACCTCATGGAGCTAAATGTGAGCCAAAGTCAGGGAAGCTGGCAAAAGTTTAATGGCAATAAATTAGGTGGTGATTCAGGAAAGGGAGAGACGCATAGACGTCTGTAAGCCCCTCTGACACCCTGTGCAAGTTAGAATGGGCCCCTCCTCCACTTCAGAGCCAATGCTCCTCCGTGCCAGGGTCCACGGCTTGGTGAGGGGACTGTGGGCTGCATCTCAGACCCTCTACTGGCTGCTCTTGTGCAGTGAACAACCTGCCAAACTGTAAGTGGAGGCCCTGGAAGAATGAAGACTGAGCAGTTAGGATGGTTTCATGCAGGAAACTGGGAGATGAGCTGGGCTTAAACTGATATGAAGAGTTTAGAGCAGCTGCAAGGAAGAGGTAGGAGGGCTTCTCCGCTGGGAAGTGTCAGAGCAGAGACAGAAAAGAAGTGACGAAGGAGAGGGAAAAGATGCAAGTCACCTGACTCCTGGCTCTAGTATTTTAAAGTAGGTGAAATTACGTAAGATCGCTCATTCAAAAAATTATTGAGCACCTTCTATAAGCAAGGAGCTGTGCTGAATAGGCTGTGAGGCCGGAGACTTGTAATAACCCCTAACAATTGTGCACTGGTTTATAGTTTATAAAGCACATCCATTCCCAGCTACAGCATCTGATCCGCTCTCCGGGGAAGGAGGCAGAGGTTGTGGCTGTCCCAGAACATGAAGCCCCAAATCTCAGAATTAGGACCAAAATTCAGATCTTTTGGCTAGCCCAGAATTCATTCTAGCCACTGATTCTTCCTCTTCCTTAGATTTAAGTAATTGTTTAAATAGATGATACATTTACTGGTTCCAAATTTAAAAGTTACAATGTGAACACAGGAGAAGGTCCCCTTCCCACCCGTGTTCTCCAGCCACCCGGACATCTAAAGTCAGTGTCATTTTTTTTTTTTTTTGAGGAAGATTAACCCTGAGCCAACACGTGCTGCCAATCCTCCTCTTTTTGCTGAGGAAGACTGGCCCTCATACTCATCTTCCTCCACTTTATATGTGGGACACCTGCCACAGCATGGCTTGCACCCGGGATCTGAACCGGCGAACCCCGGGCCACCAAAGCGGAACATGCCAACCTAACTGCTGCGCCACCAGGCCGGGCCGGTCAGTGTCATTTTAATTTGCATTTTCTTCACATGCGTGAGATTGAGCATCTTTTCATCTGTTTTAGAAACATTTTGTATTTTTTTTTTCTGTGAAGTGTTTGTTCATTTCCTCTGTCCAGTTTCCTACTTCGTAGTTGATAATTTCTTTTTTATTTGTAGGAGCTCTCTATGCATTAGAGAACTTTGCCCTTTGGTTTTGATGATAGTTGTAAATATTTTCCTTTTACATTTTCATTTGATCATTTGTCTCTTGACATTGCTTTTGTAGTTTTTTTCCATGCAGATCTTTTAAAATGTGGTTGAATTTATCTGTCTTTCTTTTTATGACTTGTACACTTGGATCATACTTAAGCTAGTGTTAACTTAAATACGTGCAGTGGATCCCTGCCTTCAGGTTGCTCAAGAAGCCAGGAGGAAAATCAAGAAAAGTATCTAAATAACTACAGAAGTTACCATATGGTCAGTACTCTAAGGTGGTACAAAGCGCTATTTCTTTACCTGTCTATCCAGAATCCAGCTATCAATCTATCTGTCCTTTCGCCCACCCATTTATTAAGTCTTTACTGAACTCTTTCTAAGAGCTGGGAAAGGTGTGAAGAGGTGATGTTTTGTGGCGATGAAGCACGTGGGCTAGGATGACAGACACCCAAATCTGGATTCTGGCTCAGTTTACCCCTCTGTGGCCTTGCGCAGTCACTTAATCTGTCCACATTTTTGTTTCTCATATTATCTCATGAGATGTGACAGAAATGTAGAATGTGGAGCCGTCAAGGATTAGAGGTCGAAGAACAGACGTGGTGGTGTGTAGCTTAGGGAGAGAGCTGTAAGATGAGCCCCATGCCTGGCTTTGTGATTTCAGGTGGGGAAATCTGAATTCTGACAAGGTCCAGAGAATGGTCACTTAGGGTGGGTGGCAAAAGTAAAGGTCACTGGATTGAGCAAGTCAAGGGGCTGCAGGGCCTCGGTGTGGATGGTCATCTACACAGTCCTTGAAGTCACCGGGGATGATGGCAAAACATGAGCTAGGGAGAAGCCTGCGGGCCTCGTGTGCAAGTCCTAAATAAATTAAAGGGATGGCTCTGCGGAGGGCGGGCAGGAAGGAGTAGCGCGTGGACAAGCAGAGCTCCACAGCAGGTATTTTATCTGGCTCTGGGGAAGTCCTGCACAGGAGGTGATAGTATGGGACGAGGAAGAGGCCCACCCACCCGTGACCCTGAGATTCAAGGGGACTGTGTATCTCCTTTGAGAAGAAAGCCAAGGAACCGTGACTTTGGGAAAGTGACTTTAGCAGCACCTCCACAGCAGACAGTGGCAAAGTGGGGCTGAAGGAGGAGACTATGGAGTGAGATTTTAACAAGAATCTTGAACCTTCTAAAGCCTCAACTGGCAGTCCTTATTGGCGGGACCCTCTGTGGGCCTCTCCAATGTCAGGGCAGAGACTAGCTTGACTGGAGAGAAACTGGAAGACAGCAGGGTGGGCAGTTGATGTTCCAGTGTCATGAGTAGACCCCATGGTTCTGTGAAGCCTGGATCCTGAGGTACCATAAGCTGGGGTTCCGGGAGGTCCTCATTCAGTGAGTTGACTCTCAGTTCGTGTCATTTACATCGAAGGCGCCAAGACCTTCCTCCTCTCCTTGAGCAAATAAAGCCACACCCTGCACCAATCAAAGTCCATCTCACCTTCCAACTGCTCCAGGTCAGTTACTCAGCCATGAGTTGTTTCATTTTCCTGGTAAGTCAGTGTTTCTAGGAGAGGATGGGCCTTTTCACCTCTCCCCAAGTTTTACTGATACGTGAGCATATATAACCGGCACAATTTGAAAAGAACCATTCACTGTTGGCCATCTCTCCAGATCTGGAGCCTGAGAAAATGACCTGAAGTTGTAGCAGGAGAAATTGAGGTAGGCTACTAATAGAGCTTTTTGGGAGGAGGACTAGGCAAGAGGTTTGGGGATGAAGGGGTGAGAGTGAATGCAGTGTTTAAGGGAAGTGATGAAAGGGCAGTACTTCCTTCTTTGGGTCATCTTTGGAGATGGTTTGAAAGGAAAGGTAAAGGTGATTTTGAACATGACCCAGGTCTCTGGTCTGCTCTGTGTCCTGTTCTCTTTCTCTTACCCTTTCACTGTGGAATCCATATAACCCTGGAAAGGATGCTGGTCGAGAGAATGGCCAGCTGACAGAGATGCTGATGCAAATGGTTGGTAGTAGTAGTTGATAGCAGTAGCCAAATGCTTAGAGTGTGACCAGGAGCCTTCTAATATTCCAGTGTGGGAGAGGACACTCCAAACTCCTGCCAAATTCTCCCAGCTGAGGGTAAGTTAGAGGCTTTCGACTTTTAAGTTCATCATGCTCTGACTTCTGGCCATGATGCTCTGGCCTTTTTAACTTTGAACTATAAAAATATTCACAGAAAACTCTGAAGAGGAAAATAGAATTAGTTTTTGAATCACCTGCTTCCTCCAGGTGTCTGAAAAATCAACAGTGATTTCAAGTTTAGTAAGTAAAAGGAAACCAGAGGGTGCATGTCAGCTGATGAGATATTTCTGCAACTCACGGAGAACTGTGGTTTGTGTGTCTGTCTATGGCTCCAGTGATGGAGAGCGGGCAGTTGCCTGAAGTTGTGGGGCTAAGTCATGTCCTCCAGGCTGCTCTAGGGCTGCCACCTTCCAGCTGGGCCATCTTACCTGGATTGTCTATGTGGCAGGCCTTCCAAAGCCCCAGTGGAGAAAGAGGCCCTATGGACAGGAGGCTGGCAGTGTGGGGTGGAGACCATGTTCCCTTTGCAAGAGGACAGCCGGGAAGAAGGCATCTGCCCCATTTGCCAGGAGAACCTGAAGGAGGCAGTGAGCACTGACTGCAAGCACCTCTTCTGTCGAGTGTGCCTGGCCCGGCACGTGGCAAAGGCCCCGGCCTCTGGAGTCCTCTGCTGTCCTCTCTGCCGGAAACCCTGTTCCGAAGAGGTGCTGGGGGCAGGCTATATCTGCCACAGCCACCAGAAGAAGGTGTGCTGGTTCTGTGAGGAAAGCAGACATCTTCTGTGTATGGAATGCCTGGTGTCCCCTGAACACAAATCTCATTGTGAGCTGGCCATTGAAAATGCCATCAGCCACTACAAGGTAAGGCTGGGTCCCCACCTCTGTGACCTTCTCTTACTCCTTCTACCCTTCTGTCCATTATGCCTGGCATCTCACAGAGGCTCAATAGCTAAGACTTTTCTTGTTTCTTCTGCTTCATCCTATTTTGGACACTTGTCTTTGCTTTTCCATATATTTTGCTACTGGTATTAAAGTGTCAACACATTAATATGAGTGTAAGAGGGGATACTGTCACTGTGATGTCAGATTCTCTCTGACACTGTGATGTCAGAGAGAAGCATGAGCTACTCTCACTTTCTCATCTGTAGAATGAAGGAGTTGGACTAGATAATGCAAAACGCTTTCAGTACTAAGACTATTTATTTCCTGAGGTTGATAGTACTAGAAATGGGGTAGAATGCAATCAAGTTTGACATATGCTAATAAAATCCTGCAAATATATCCATTGGAACCTGGAGATTAGTACATGAGTCTCTCTCTCTTTCTCTTCCTTCTTCCTTTGTCTTTTCCTTCCTTCCTTTCTATAGCGATTATCTTCATCCTATTTTATTTAATTTTTTATCATAAAAGTTACATGCTCTTGGAAATAATTTCAGACAACACTTTAAGGTATAAAGTCAGGACTAAAGTCTTTATTCCTGCTTTCCTCCATTCTCAGTCCCTAGAGGTAACCATTGTTAGATTTTTGTGTATCTTCCTTCCAGAAAATTTTGTGTGTGTATCAACGCACTCTTTAAAACACACACACGCACAAAAGGATTCTCTATTTTTTTCTGTAAGTCATTTTTATCATGTAAAAATACATCTTGGACATTTTCCCATTTTCCCATCAGTATGTATAGATCTTATGAATTCTTTTCAACAATCGCATGGTATTCAATTCTATGAATGTCCATAAATTGTCAGACATTGCGTTATTTCCAGATTATTGTTTTGTTTTGAGATCACGTGGAATGTTGCAATGAATACCCTTCAACGTATATTTTGGAGGACTTAGCATACCCAAGATATATTTTGGTGAAAGAGTAAGGTAACTTCCAGCAACAAGCAGCTTTTCCTATCACTGGTTTTTGAATAATCCGTAGTCCCCCCACTGATTTGAATGCCAGCTTCGTAATATGCCATGTACGCACATACATATACTTGTATGTTTTCTTGACTCTCTATTCTGTTCTATTCTTCTGTCTGTTCTTTCCTCTGTATCAAACCATTTTAAACACTCTATCTTTGCAACGTGTTTTAATGCCAGTAGATCTTAGAACCCTCACAATACTCTTATTTTTCAGAATTTTTGTGGATATTCATGTGTTTATTTTACCATTAGCTTTAGCATTATTTTTACCAAGCTTCCCTCCCTCCCACCCCCAATCCAGTCAGTGTTTGACGTATTTTCACCATGGTGTCTTTCTATCAAATAATGAAGGATGAATTTCCAAAGGCTTCTATTCAATACTTGACTTTTTGAGAACTTGTTATGATACAGGATGAGAAAGTGGGGAGTCTAGGTTGGGGGTGACTATGGGAAGGTAGAGAAACAGTTTCGAAAGACAAAGAGGCAGAGCTCTCTGGTTCTAACGTCATTCCCTCTAGGTGCAGTGTACCACGGGGTGGGAGGGGCTCCCACCTGCTGATGAGCCAGGCACGAGATGGAGAAAATCTGCTTTACTCACTTGATGATTTATTCAGGTCTGTGCTCCTGTAGAACGTCATGCTAGGGACTGTGGGAAGTAAGAAGATGATTCATAATCCTTGTCCTCAAGGCTACCTTTAAATTTAGACAGGACATCTAAAATAAATAAATAACAATATTTGTTCACTTAAGAAAGACTTAAATAAGTTCCTGAAGTGTGTTAGGAATTACAATATGTACCAGGAGTACAATGATGAACAAGAGAGATGCCATCTCTACTGGCACGGAGTTTTCAGTTTATAATGGAGAGAGACAAGAAATCAAACAAACTACAAGTTTTTAATGAGCCAGAAAGAAAACAAGCAAGGATCTGAGGTGGAGAGTAATGGGTAACTCATGTTAGTGTGGTCAGTGAGGGCCTCATGGAGGAGGTGACACTGAAACTGAGACCTAGAAAAAGAAAAGCCAACCAATGGGAAGAATGGGAGCAATCAGAGGCCCACGTCTGGAAAAGTCTCATTATATTTGAAGAATTTATAATTAGAGTTTGAATTGACAGCATGTACTGATAGATTAGAAGTGGGGTAAGGGAATGAAGGGAATCAAAGATGACTTCATGAGTTTCTGTCTTGAGAAACTGGATGGATGACGGAAAGATAAGGACTGGGGAGAACAGGTTTGAACAAAACATCGTTTCATTTAGGACAAGTTGAGTCCAAGTTGAGACACATCAAAGTAGGATTTTAGATATGCAGTTGGATATGAACTCTGGATCTCCAAAGGGAGACTTGAATAGTATTCCCAAAATTTAGAATGAGGATCCATCAAAATAAAGATGATATTTAAATCCAAGGGAATTGATGCAATAGCCTCAGGAGAGAGTCCAGAGAGAAAAGAACTTCCAGGGCAAGGTCCTGAGAAAGGCCATCCTTTAGACGTAAGGTAGAGGAGGGCCCAGCAAATGAGACTGAGAATGAGCCACTAGCAAGGCAGGAGAGGAACAAGAGGGGTGGTGTTCCAGATGCTAAAAGAGAAGAATATTTTAAGAAGTGATGGCAGAGTGTGTTGAACGATGGCGAGCAGTCCCATAAGATAGGGGGCGGAGAAGTGAATGCCGGGATGGGAGGAAGTGCACTTCTTCCGTTGTAACAGTAGGAAACAAAAGAAGGTGTCTGCAAGCGTAGGTAGTTTTGTAGTCTGGGACACAGCTTGAGTGTTCTGGTTGATTTCCTCAATAACATGTGAGGAAAGACCATCAGCAACGTAGTAGAGATGGGGATGTGAAAGGTTTGAAAAGAGAGGAGAAGGTGTCATATCGTTTGTGAAAGCGAACCAGTGAGAGAAACTGAGTAGGATTGGCAGGCGGTGTGGAGCACCAATTTAAGTTCTGAAACTAGGGATTTAATGTGTTTCATGAGACTGCTTGAGGACAGCCAAGGAAAGACGATGGTAAGAGTTTATCCAGGCAGGAGTTGCCCGGAAAGTAACAGAAGGAGAGGCAAGGGAGACGAGGGTGTTTCTGAAGGAGTGATGACAATGGTGGACTCTGTGTGTGTTTGTAGATGTTGATAGAGTTTTGAAATAAAGGTTTCTTATGATTTCTCACCATGTTTCTATTTCTTTGAATTACATTTTCTTTTTTTTTTAAGATTGGCACCTGAGCTAACAACTGTTGCCAATCTTCTCTTTTTTTCTTTGTCTCCCCAAATCCCCCCAGTACATAGTTGTATATATTTTTTAGTTGTGGGTCCTTCTAGTTGTGGCATGTGGGACGCTGCCTCAGCGTGGCTTGATGAGCGGTGCCATGTCCGCGCCCTCAGGATCTGAACCAGTGAAACCCTGGGCTGCAGAAGCAGAACGTGCGAACTTAACCACTCGGCTATTGGACCAGCCCCTACATTTTGTAAATGTTATAAACTGTGTCCTGTTTAAAGGAATTATGTAATCCCACACTGCACTACAGAAAGACTGAAAAATTTGCAATGCTACAAAGTCCTTTTTGTACACTTGTTTCCCCAACTGTCCAACCCATGTCAGTGTCAATTACTTTAATGTATTTTGCTGATTTCCTACATATGTAACAGTGACTGAAGTTTTTTGCTTTGCTTGATTATGAATGCTGGTGGTGAGATTTTCTTCTATATGAAGACTCGCTGTCTGCATTTTCCCCTAGAATCAGAGCATACCTTTTACATGACTGCATAAACATAGTTTGTCTTTTGGATAATAAACTATATTCGTTATGTTTCATAACCATTTTTCTTATTCCGTTATTTCTTTTCTTATTTATTGTATTTTGGGGCAAAACTTTTAGAAGTTTGTATGTAAATCAGTTCTATTGTTTAAAAAAATATAATCAGTGTCTTACTTAGAAATTCATCTAAATGATTTGCTTTTCTGTTTCCTTTTTAAATATTAGTTAATTCCTTGCTTGTTTGGAATTTAGTGTACTGTGTTGTATAAAGGAGGACACTATGTTAATTTTTCTTTATGCTGACATCCAGCTGTCCCCAAAACATGTCTGTAAGAGTGAGTCCTTTCCACATCTATGTGTTGTTTCTGGTTTGACATAAATTAAATTTTCATAATAGCAGGGTTTTTTTTCACTCTAGTCCATTGATTATTTTTTCTTTTCTAAAATTGTTATATAGTTTTAATACTTGTTTTGTTTTTTAAAAAATCTATAAGCATCTTTGCCATATAATAATTTTTTGTAACCTGATGTTCTGACTGTCTTTTCAGAGGAATTTTCTTATGCAATGTTTCTAAGTTTTATAAAGCATTCCCTCAGATTTTAATTGGCATTGCATTAAATTGGTTGATTACATTAATGATTATAACTTTTGGGGGCTTACTTAATTTTATCAAGTAATAGTCGAATATATCACTGTGTTTTCATTTATGTTTCTGAAACAGATGCTAAATTGTCTTTACTTAAACCTTGTATTTTATAAGGTTCATTTTTTGGTAATTGGTACTTGTAGATCAAATGAGAGTCTTTGCTGAGCTCATATATCCTTTAAGTTAATTTCCTGACCTTTTCTAGATGCACAATCACATGGACATTGTTAGGTTTAGTCATCAACACCACTTTTCCTCATAAAATATAACGAGTGACATCATTCTCATCCAGATTTTGGGACATTTTTAGTTCGATAAGGAGGATGCTTTTTGAAAGTTGGTAGTTTTTTTGGAAACTGTATCAGAAAAAGGCAGCTTTTTGCCTGTTAACCACTTTTTCTTTCATGAGTTTTGTTAGTAAGCCATTTGAGAAAGAATTTCAGTGTTGCTACGTTCTCATGTTTTATCACTACTTAATGCTCTTTTTGGTCAATTTTTTATACTGGAAACCACATTTTATCTGATATCTGGTAGAATCACAAACTTTTAAACGTATCCATTAAGACAAAACAGGTCTTATACTATTCCCTATATTTCAATTTGGTTTTTTTCCCAGAAGAATATTTTAGGAAGATAAAAGTTTGTAGAATTTTGCTTTTTAGTTCTAACGTGTGCTTTATTCACATGATATGCACCCACTAAATATTATTTTAATGCAAAAATGAACAATTTTTTGAAGAACAGAGGACTTTACCTTACTCGTGTTCGATATTGTAAATGATAGATCGGTATTATCTTTATTTCATGCATTATTCTTTATTGCTGTTATCTTTGCTTTCTTTTTTACTTTATGCATTGTTTGCAGTTGACTTTAAAGTCTTTATTAAATTTTCAACTATGCCAGAAGATAGGACTGTGGCTTTTTGGACTGGATCTTAAGAATGGGCCTGATTTTGACAGGCAGAAATAGATAGCGTTCCTTCCAGAGGGAATTAAAAAGGAAGCGGTGAGGAGGTGTGGCTGCATGGGGTGTGTTCAGGAAACCCCAAGTGACTCTGTTTGGCTGCTGCAGAGAACATGGAGAGAGTAGGGAGAGGTAACGCTGGAGTTGTAAATAGGGTTAGGTCACGGACAGCCTTGGATCCTGCATTAAGGAGTTTGGGTTTATCTTTGGTAATGAGAAGTCATTTTAAGAGAGGAGTAGCATAGGTAAAAGATGAAATAGGTCTGAGATTTCAATCTGGGTGACAGGCAGACTGGTGGGTCCAATGACAGAAGCATGGAGGTCAAGAGTAGTGGATTGCGGAAGAGAGTGGGGAAGGGGATCATAAGCATGATTTCTCCAGATTGGTTTTGAGCTGCCAATAGGGCAGTAGGAGATAATTAGCCCTCAGCTGGAAACGTGGGATTGACTGTTAGGAGAAAGATCTGGTTTGGGAATTGCGATAAGATCTTAAACCGCCAGATGGAAAGTGAAAGATATAGTTTGGAGATAGAAAAGTGTTACGGAAACAACCTCAAGGAGGTCAAGGAAGGACAGGGCTTTGGGGTGGGGAGAGTGAGGTGGGACACGAGGGGAGAATTACATCAGAGAATAGGAAGCCTGAGAACTTCATTCCTGGAGATCAGTGGTGACCGTGGAGAGAGAAGTTTCAAAAGAGTGATGAGAAACAAAACAGTTGGCAGAGAAGCAAAGGGCCCGTGAGGAGGGGAAGACAGTGGGGACTGACTACTCATTCAAGTTCAATTGTGAGGGGCCAGCCCAGTGGCGCAGCAGTCATGTTCAATTGTGAGGACAGAGACAGAGAGTAGATTGTTGAGGTAGCAAGGTGAAGCTTGCTTGTTTGCTTTTTTGAGCTTTATGAGACCTGAACTTTTGTAGTCACACGAACAATTCCCCAGCCCAGCCTCCTCCTTCACCATTGAGACCCATGAGTGAAATCCACGATGCCCATTTATTACCTCCCACACCTCCACTGAGTGTTTTATTCCTTCTCTGAAGGGAAATGACTGCAGGTGACACCCAGTGACATGACAAGTTTTTAATAACTTCCTAGTGACATCATTGTCTCCTCTGCTTACTGAAGCTTTTTGTTTGCATGGATGTCCTTGCCGATCTCTCACCCACAGTCCCTTGACTTTGATTGCACCCGCAGAATCTCAGCGCCAGAACTTTCAAAGTCATCTCCTCCAACCCCAACCTCCACACGTACATCTCCAGTAACGTGGGGCTCTTCCTGAAGCAACACATTTTAAGAGTTTATGAGAGGGGACCAGACAAAAATGACAAAAACAAAACATATTCCTCATAAACAGTCAACAACAACAGCAAAATCTGCTAATTTTTTTTTTCACCTGAGGTGGGAAGGATTCAGTTAATGAAACACACGCTCTTCAGTCAATAGCACATCCTTATCTTTAGCCCACAAATCCCTTTCTTGTTTTACTTGCTCGTTCCAGTTAATCACCATTCCTCTCCATCATGGGCAACCATTTAAAGCATTTACTGTATTTTTATTCATAGACGGTTTGGTAAAAACACATATTTCTGTATTGTGTACTTGTATATTGAATTAACAAAGTTATATTATAGACCTCCTTCTATTTCTTGCTTTTCCACTCCACCGTGTTTTTAAGATCAGTGCATGTTTTGTGTGTCATATAGTCCATTGCTTATGACAACTGCATAGTATTCTGTAGGAGGCGTCTGCCACACTCTACTCATCCATTTCCCCAGGAATGTACTTTACCTGATTCCAACTCTCTGTTACCACAAACAATTCTGTAGTGTTCATGTCCTCTTAGCACATAAGTGAGGAGTTCTCTGGGATATTTACCCAGAAGCAGGACCACTGGCTTACAGAGGAAAGCATGCTTAGGTGGCCCAGACCCTCACCAGAGTGGCTGTGCTAGTGCACGTCTCACCAGCCTGCAGTACGTTCCTTATATCCGCATCCATCCCCCACCCCTGGCATTTTCCAGTTGTCTAATTTTTTTTAATCTGATCGGTGTCAGTCAAATACTATTTCATCGTTGTGCCAATTTCCATCTCTCTAATCACGGGTGAGTTTGGGCATCGATTCACATGCACTTTAGCCCTTTTCCTATTCCCTCTTCTGTGAATTAACTCTTCATATTCTTGGCAAATTTTTCTCTTGGGTTCCTGTCTTCTTATTGATTTGTAGCCTTTCCTTTTTACATTCTACAATTAAGTCTCTTGATTTTACACTTGGCAGATATCATCTCCTAATCTGTCATTTCTCTGTTAATTTCGTCCATGGTGTTGTCACTGAGCAGAAATATTTAATTTTGAGGGAATCAAATTAAATAATTCCTTCATGGTTTGTACTTCTGGGGGGTTATACTAAGACATCTTTCCCTGCCCATAGGTCACAAATTTATTCTCTAACATGATTTTCCTTTAACTTTATAGTTTTACCTCTCACACTTAGGTCTTTAATCTACCTGAAGTCTATCTCCACATATGGTTTGAGGTAGGGATCCACCTTTATTTTTCTCTATTCTTGCAGGCCAGTTTTCTCAACATGGTCTCTATAGATTCTGTCCCTTCTCTCACTGATTTATGTACCACTTTTTCTTTTTTAAATTCCTTTATAAACATGGGCCTGTCCCTGAGCTCTCTCTTCTGTCATTTTTGATTTGTTCTTGCACCAGTACCATACCATTTTATTGCTATGGCTTTGTATGACCTTTTATGTGGTAGGGCAAATACATTTTATAACTAATCTAACAAGAGATTGCAAGAATATTTCCAGAATCTTTTGTTGACACCTGCCCTCTGGCCCTCACCTTTCTTCCACTTTGATTCATTAAAGGCCTATGTTGTTATCAGTACTGGCTTTGTTTATTTTTGCTTCCCTCATGGTTTATCAAAAACCCAAAAGCAAATTTTTTTGAAACTGAAATCATTCATTACATCCTTAGCTTCAGGACCCACCTGGACACTGATTTATGATTTAGAGAGAGGGCACATGCTTCCCTGGGCTGTGGGTTTGCATCCAATAGAGGGCTCTTGTCCATCCCAGCCAGGCCAGGGAGTGGTACCAGAGGCTTTGCATCTCCCCTAAGTCAGTCTCTCTAGACTTGCTTCACTTGTGGATGTGAAGTAGTAAGAATTGCCAGTGATCAGCATACAACTTTTAGATGTTGGGAAAAAACACCCTGAAGTCAAGTAGAAAAGCTTCTGTTACTATGTTATTTTTGTGTAGTTAAGGCTTTTAAAAAAATTGCCCACACAACTAGAAGGATGTGCAACTAAGATATACAACTGTGTACAGGGGGGGTTTGGGGAGATAAAGCAGAAAAAAAAAAAGATTGGTAACAGTTGTTAGCCCAGGTGCCAATCTTTGGGGAAAAAAAAAATTGCCCATTACTTCTTCCCCATCATTATCCATTAAATAAACTCATGTTCCTTATCCCAAGCAGGATGCTTTGAGGACTGCCTTTTTTTGGAGGAAGATTAGCCCTGAGCTAACATCTGTGCCCACCCTCCTCCACTTTATATATGGGACGCCTGCCACAATATGGCTTGATAAACGGTGTGCAGGTCCACACCCAAGATCCTAACTGATGAACCAGGGCAACAGAAGCGGAGCACGTGAACTTAACCGCTATGCCACTGGGCCAGCCCAAGGACTGCCTATTTTTAAACAGAATTTTACTTTAGCCTCATCCTGGGTTCAGGACCTGCACCGTGTTTGATTAAGCACCACCTTCACCCATAGTGTGACAAGCAAGTGTGTCCGTCTCTCTAGGAACGACTCAACCGCAGAAGCAGGAAGCTCAGAAAAGACACTGAGGAACTTCAGCGGCTCAGGGCTCAGGAGGAGGAGAAATTGCAGGCTGTGCAGGTGAGATGTGCGGAGTCTTGGGAAGGACACCTCAGAGTGTCCTCAGCGCCCTTGCTCCCTGTCCTGGCCATGTTGCTGTCTGGAGCAGACTAATGTAGGAGGAGGTCCTGCAGGCTGGCAACCTGGGGGCTGGGCTCGGCCTCATGGTTTGCTGGCTGAGTGACCTGGGGCAAGTCAAGCCCTCTGATCTTCATGTGGTTTATATGTTAAATGAAAGCCAATCCTGTTCCACCTGGCTCACGGTGAGGATCAAAGGAGACAAGCGGCTCATCAATTGAAAATGACCACACAAACTGTAGGTCTCTATCTCTGTCTCTGATGGTCTACCTTTCTGTCCCTCTTGCCCACTTAGGTGGGGGTCTCTTCTCACCTTATAACCTGAAGGGTGTTAAAAGCAGGCAGTGGAAAGATATTGCTGAGCAGTGTGTGTGTGTGTGTGTGTGTGTGTGTGTGTGTGTGTGCCCACTGTGTGTGATATGGCATCCGTGGATGTTCACAAGAGTGTGAGGTGGGAGGGAAGGTGTACCCACATTTATGAGGAACACAGCTGCCTCTGCAATGCCTGTGACCCACAGAGGCAATGCCACAAGAGGAAGAGGACTGAGGAATTAACATTCTCACTCAGAGTATTCAGAGACTGTGAAGGACCAGGGAGACATTTGACACTGAATCTTAGGGAGTCCCTTTTCTGTAGTTTCAGGTAGACTGTGGGATCGACAGGCTGGAGGCTGAGCTGGAGAGCCAGCACCAAACCAGGAGACAACTGGAGACCCTCCCTCAGCAGTGGCCAGACCAACTGGAGGACATGCCAGCAGAGGTGTCCAAAATTTTTGACATCTCCAGGGCAATAACTCAGCTCAACAACGTGGTCACTGATCTGGAGAGGACAGCTAAGGAACTGGACGCCAACACGCTGAAGGTACATACCTTGAGACACCTCCCAAAGATGGGGATTTTCCCCAGTTAGTAGGCAGGGCAGCTTACCTGTGGCACCCTTCTGGGAGGTCTAAGAAGGAGAGGCTTCCCTGTAACATGTGGTGGTGGCTTGTCCAAGGCCTCACAATGCTGCTACAGCAAGGTGGGGTGAGGGGGGCGCTATCCTCTCCAGTTCTCAAGGTCACCCCCCAGAGTGGCATCCAATAGCAGGTCAGGGAGGGAATTTGGAGGTGACAGGAACCTGCGAACCAATTATGATTCTCTCTCTCATTCTCTTTCTTCTAGAATGCCAGTGACTTATTGGCCAGGTATGAGCCGTCTCATCTTTCTTCCCATATGTGTTTACACATGCAAACCCACACAAGCATAGACATGCTCATGGGCTTTATGAAAGTCAAAGAGATCTACTTCTCTGTTAACTTTTGTATCTTCATGCTACATGGCCAGTAGAAGATTCAACGGAATACACTGAAGGATTTCTTTATTTCTAGGAGTGCTCCACAGAAATAAGAGGCTATTTATCCTGAGTTAGAGAAAAGAATCAACGAATCACTTCTTCTGTCATCCTCAGCAGCTCTGACCTGTTCATCCCTGGACGACCTCATCTCAGACTCACCTCAGCCTCCTTGATCTCCTTTCTCCAACCTGTCTGGCTTTCCATTAGGTCTACCCCATGTACCTTCAGACTTGCCATCTCCTGAACATGACCCCCTTTTCTCACCCCCACAGCCGTGACCTGATGCCTGACCCTCTGACACTTGGACAATGCTCACATCCTCCTTCCTGAACCAAGTTTGTGCTGGTGGTTCCCACTGCAGAGGTCAGGATCCAAGATCTCCATTTTGCCTGTGAAACGATAATAATGCTCATCTCTTACAATCTCATATTAAAATAGGAGTACCCAGGCACCTGGATGGCATGAGCCCAATAGTGGTGATACCACCTCTGTGCATGGAGCTGGCAGGTCTGTTGGATGGAATATTCCTTCTGAGCTCCTGTAGCGCCTATTGTCTGTACCACTCACCTGGCACTTATTCATTATTTTTGTGGTGGACAGACTCTAGGGTGGTCCCCCATGAGCCTCCTCTCTTGCTGTTCATGCCCTTGTGTGATCCTCTCCCCTTGAGCATGAGCAGGATCTGTGACTTTCTTCTAATCAATGGAATATGGCAAAGGGGATAGGATGTGACTTCAGTGACTGTGTTACGTTGTATGGACTCCCCCTTGCTAACAGACTCACTCTTGAGACTCTCATTGCTGGATTGATGAAGTGGCCCCACGGCCAGCAGGCAGCCTCTAGGAGCTGACAGCAGCCTCCAGCCTTTAGCCAATAAGAAGTAGAGGCCATTGGTCTTGCAGCTGCAAGAAAAGGAATTCTGCTCATAGCCTGCATGAACTTGGAAGTGGATTATTTTCCCCAGCTGAGCCTCCAGATGAGAACCCAGCCCAGCTGACATCTTGATTGCAGTCTTGTAAGACCCTATGCAGAGGACCCAAATTTCTGACCCACAGAAACTGTGAGGTAATAAATGTCAAAGTAACTGTGATATAATAAATGTGTGTTGTTTTAAGACTAAATTTGTGGGGTTTTTTATGGAGCAATGGATAACATACATTTGTGTATTAATTATTTGTACATCACTTCTTTGGTTGAGTAAGGACAGTATTCTGTCTTTGTGTCTCCAGCGTCTAGGACAGTGCCCGGCTCATAGTTGGTGCCCAGTGAAATGTGTCAAGTGGATGTATGAATGAATTAATAGAAAATATAAGGACCTTCTTGATGTCCCATGTTCAACAAAGGCAGCCTTTAACTAGTATTTATTGAGTCTTTGCTGAAATAGTCAGTACTATACTAGGCACTGAGGGATATAAAGAATAAAACATGGCCACAGGAGGTGCTGCCTTATGGTGCAAAGAGTGGGAACTCACATGTGTGTCAGACTTGAGTTCAAGTCCCAGTCCTGACACCTAATACCTCTGTAACCCTGGGCAACTTCATCTCTCTGAGCCTCAGTACTACTCCCTGTAAAATGAGGATAATGGTACCTGCGGCCTGGGACTGTCGTAAGAATTAAATTTTGTTATGTATGCTAGGTGCCTGCTGTAGTGCCTAACATGTTGTAAACATTCAAATGTGGTAATTCTGTCTTATTCTACTTCTGCGCTCAGAAGTTTATAATCTAGCTGTGGAACCAGTACAAGCATATAAGGAATAACAAGAGAGTATGTGACACGTTAAATTAAGTGTCACAGTTGCTAAGTGCTGTGGGGGTCCAGAGGAGAGAGTGAGGCTTGGAATGTTGGGGTCGGCTTCCTGAGGGAGGTGGGGATTGAACAGCGGGAGAGAAAGGTGACAGCATTCAGATCAGGATAGCTCCACAAATGAAAATATGGAGGTAGAAAAAAGCCACAGCACATATGTAGGAGTCCGAGGAAACTGACCTGGTTAATCTGGACTATTCAGGAATGGGGAAGACCAGAAATCAAGCAGAGGGTTAGTTTAGTGACACAAAGATGTAGGCACCCATCAAAGATTTTTGAGTCAGGTGTGAACGGAACAAGTGGTGTTTAAGGAAAACCACTCTGGACTCTTGGTGCCAGATAGATTGGGGGCAGGAAGTTGGGGGTTTAAGGGGAGGCAGAAGGGGAAAAAGCCTAGCGTAGATGTTCAAATAAAGGAGGGTATAGTTACTAGGCAGGAAGCTGTAGGTCTCAGAGAAACAGGAGACACCAAATCTAAGAACAAGACATTAGCCAAGAAAAGAGCACTCCTGGAGGTGACAGCTAACCATACTTGCATCCTAGTTGAGTTATTGTCACAGAGAATTCGGCCAGAACTATCCTACCCAGGAGTGGGAGGAGACTGAGGAGCTCCAAGGGCCTCCCTCCACTGGAGAGTCAGTTAGCCTGCAGGTGCCTGCCAGCCCCTCTCCCCTCTTCTGATATGACTACAGATGGTTGGACTGGGGTGGGCATCTGACCAGCAGATGGTTGGTCAATCAAGCCTATGAGGTAGCCTAATGAGAAAGATTTTACCAAAGTGGGACAATGATAACCAACTGAACATCAAGTTCTCTTGGAAATTCAAAATGGGTCTGTGATGAACACCTCATTAGTTGGTGGAAAGAGCAGCAGCAGAGGGAATCAAAGCCACATGTGTGGCCGTGTACTGGAGCGAGTGTCCATGACCTGTGCTGCTCAGTAGCCACAGGATAATCCAGTCTCTAAGCTTCCTTGGACTTCAAGTGGCCTTCCTATCAGTTCTTACACATACAGAGGCAGTATTACATAACGGACATGAGCACAGACTTGGGAGCTAAACCATCTGAATTCAAATGTGTTATTACTGTCTAATGTGTAATGTGTGTTATTGCTGTGCTGTTTACTCTTTGCTAACTTGGGACCAGTTACTCAACCTCCACATGTCTCAGTTCTCTCATGCATAAAATAGGGCTATAATAATACCCCCCCATATAAATATGTTATTTATATTATTATAATATAATAATAGTACCCCCTCATAGGGTTGCTGTGAGGATTAAATGAGTTTATATATAAAATATTTATTATAGTGACTGGCCAAAATGAACTCTATATGTGTTTGTTATTATTATTAACCTTTTCTTTTGGTGAGGAAGATTGACCAAAGCTAACATCTGTGCCAATCTTCCTCTATTTTTTGTATGTGGGATGCCTCCACAGCACGGCCTGAAGAGCAGTGCTAGGTCTGTACCCAGGATCCGAGCCCACGAAACCCGGGCTGCTGAAGCAGAGAATATGAACTTAACCCTTACACCACCGGGCTGGCCCATAATTATTAACATTTTAAAAATCTCTGGTTCTTCCTTTGGGATTTGGTTATGTCACCCCACCGCTCCTGTCACCCCCACCACAGCTTCCCATGAGGCCTAGCAAATGGTGGAAAATCCCATTTTCCATATTCACATGTCTGTTCTTATAAAAAACTTTCCTGTTATTTGAACTAACTTGAGTGAGTCTCCATTCTTTGTAATAGAAAGAGCTGTGACAGTGTAAGCTGTGAAAATGTAAGCTGTGAAAAAATATGGATGTCACTACAAGTATGCACTGCTCCTTTGGAGTCTCGGAGAGGGCGATTGGAAGCTTGGGACCTCCTGAATTTAGTGCTTCTCTGGAGGCGGGAACCCTGAATCCAGACTCTGTGAAAAGCAGAGCATGGAGCTTCATCGAGCTGCCTTATCTTGAAGTCATAATGTTTTAGGATCCACCTGTTCCCTCTGTGCTCACTCCACCCTCTAAAACAAGTAAACCTCAAATACAATTACTCCAGGAGAGAAGCAGGTGCTGACAGGCCAAGCGGAGTATTTTCACTCACTAGCAGTTTTATTTCTCAGTGTAAGAAATAGAAATTGTCTTTCTGAATCCAAGTCAGTTGTGGAGAGTGTGGCCGGCATTAAAATATTCACCAGGATCCACCTGGGCACCTATTTCTGAACAAGGCAGTGTAGTAGAGCGGTTAAGAGCTCTTGAGACGGACATGAATTAAAATCCTGGCTGTGGGGCTGGCTCCGCAGCTGAGTGGTTAAGTTCTTGCTCTCCGCTGCGGCGGCCCAGGGTTCAGATCCTGGGCGAGGACATGGCACCGCTCGTCAGGCCACGTTGAGGCAGCGTCCCATATCCCACAACTAGAAGGACACGCAACTAAGATATACAACTATGTACCGGGGGGGCTTGGGAAATAAAGCAGAAAAAAAAAAAAAAGATTGGCAACAGTTGTTAGCCCAGGTGCCAATCCTTAAAAAAAAAAAAAAATCATTGCTGTATGATCTTGGCTGGGCAAATAACCAAAACTCACCAGGCTTCAGCTTTCTTCACTTAACAGTGAAGAAAAGTGGGGATAGTAAAAGGAGCTACCTCATCAGTTGCCACGATTAAGTGACATAATGTGTGTTCAGCCCTCCAGCAGGCCAGGATCTTCAAACATATTTAACCTAGAGGCTAATGGTCATTTTTAAAGACCCAGCCCAAACCAATAAAAATAAATAGAAGAATGCAATCCACTTTTTGGTGGAATCCCAGGTTTGGGGGCCTTGGATATGTTTTACCATTATATAGAGAATTTGCATCTATTTTTCTTGAATATACATTTTTGTAGGAAATGCTGAACACTCCCAGAGAAAGCAATTCAGCCCCCCTCCAATCCCTGGCTCCTAACCTCCACGTCTTTTCTACCTGCTGAGCTGAGATGAGCAACAGAAGTTCTTGGGTGACTTCTAAGCCTGTGCCGGCTCCCTTTGAAACTGCCCGCTGGATGGTTCACTCCTCCTGGGGCCCCAGTGGGGAGATGATAGAAACATTTTAGTTTATGTCTGAGTAGAGTAAACAGAGACAATGTTAAAGAGATTGTCAGTGAAGGATATGTTTAAGCAGAATAAATGACAACACCAACAAGAACTAGAAAACAAAAGGTGCTGAGACGATACTTTTATTGTGCATAGGATTTAAAACTCCCCCTGGGGATGACTGATAATCATTTTCCAAATTCTAGGCAGTCATGTGTTAGTGCTTGTACCTCTCCCAGAATCAGCACCAGGCACAGGGATTTCTGGCATCATCAGTACTCAGCTTCTTCACACCACGTGGTCACAGACTCCCCCAATACCACCTGGCTTCCTGTCTCTCCTAGAGCTCTCCACCCCAAATCCACACATCTTCTCCAAATCCCTAACTGTCTCTCTTTTTCCACCTCATCTCTCAGATGTCACTTCTTGTCCAGCCCTAGAGCAGTCTCAACTCTTTGGGCTAAAGGTCACGGGTCATCCAGTTTATCCCCCTGCCTCCACCTGGGATCCTTTTGCCTCATACAAGGGTTAAGACGGTGCTGTTCTGGCTCACACAGCTGAGCTATTTGAGACTCATTCCTTTCCACCATCTAATTCTTTTCATCTCATTATTTGACTGATGGCGATCAACAGATCAGGAAGAGGATTTTCCCCAGAAGTTGAGTGTGGTCCTTGGGTTGTGGTTTATGGCCATGCCTCCCTGGTCCCCTCCCACCAATTCCCATCTTCATCTTGGCCAGAAGGACACTACCAGGAGGAGGGAAGCATTGAGTGGTGTCAGGGGTGGGGGTGGCCCCATCTGCTCATGAGGATAGTGGAGATGACCCAGTGTCTCTTGAGTCATGGATCATCCAGCCAGTTCTCTGCCATCCCTCTTCCCTGAGATTCTTCTTCCCCTCCTTTCCTCATTCACGATATTCATCTTTTAGACTCACTCTTTGCAGAAAGCCATCCTGACTCACCCACTGACATCCAAGAAGGGTTATACTCCCTCCTCTGGCTTCCCTAACCCCAAGGTCAGATCTCTATCACAGCACCCATCACATGGTACTGTGATTTCCTCTTTATGTCTCTGTCTCTTCCCATGAGCTCCTTCAGATATGGGACAATTTTTAAAAATTTTTATTTTCATATCACCAGTGGCTACCATACTGCTTGGTTTATAATTAACACACAATAAATGTTTCTTGAGGATGTGAGTAAATTAACCCTAATATTTTTGGAAGAAAACAAGATGAAGAGAGATGAGATGCCTTGCTTAAGATCACACAATTGGTTGGTTACAGGGCTGGGTTTAGAATCCAGGTCTTCTGGCTCCAAATCCAGTATTCCCTCCTCTGCACAGCTACTTCTGTGCCTAGTGGGGATGGTGATGAGGAGGTCTGGCAGTGGTCTGAGTCCCCAGATACGCTGAGCATCCACTGGGCATGGAGGAAAGGGCTTCGTCAGCAGATTGAAGGTCATCTCATCTTGTCCCTTGCCAAAGTTCTGACTCATTATGTCATCTAAAGCAGCAATTTCTGTGCCAAGTCTTCCAGGTGATGCAGCCAGGGGTCAAGTCCATAAGGTCCTCTCTTTGAGACTTCTACTTAGAGGAGGGTAATTGCACCCTCTCAGGAGCTCAGAGAGAAACTAGACCCTCGGCCCCAGAGCCCAAAGAAGGGGAAGACCTTCTGGGTGAAGGAGGCAGTGAAAGTATAGATGGGCGTGTGAGTGACAGCATTGGCAAAAGTTACCCAGCCCACCTCATAGTCGATAGACACCCGCACCTTCTGGGGCTGCTCCTCCAGGGCCAGCCGTGTAGGGAAGGATCCCAGGGCTGAGACAAAGCCCCAAGCCAGTCTCAGGGCCCACACCCCCTCCTCCGGCCGCAGCCGAAGCTCGCCCTTCCGCTGCATGTCCTCGCTGACGACACCCACGGTGCAGCTGCCCCCGTGGACCAAGTCTACATTCACCACCCAGGTGTGTCTCCCTCCTGTAAAGCCACTGCTGGCCAGGACACAGGTGGCCCGGTCAAAACGCTGGGGGTTGTCTGGTGAGTTCTGCCATTTGTAGGAAAACCGAGCCTGCTTGTGGTCCTCAGATAAGAGGAGCTTGGGGTGGGAAGTCTGGGGGTCTAGAGAGATGTGAGCTGTGGGGAAAACCAAAAGCAACACAGATGTCAACAGACATGTTATCACCTTCAAGAAAGGCCTAAAAATCCCCCTTGGCATCCACCAGTTAGTGTTATTATCAACAATGTGTATAGTGCCTACACGCACCAGCAGCATGGTTATCACCTGGGAATGTGTTAGAACTAGACCCTCAGGCTTCACCCCAGACCACCTGAGATGGAATCTGCATCTTACCAAGATCCACAGGTGATTGGTGCGCATGTTAAAGCCCGAGAAGCATGCCTCCGAGGATGCGAGGATGCGCCAGCTGGATATCCACGCTCTCGTCTGGCTCTGTGCGGTCCTCTGGAAAGCAGTTCTGCTCCCTGCAAACTAGTTGACTCCCAAAGCTGTGCGTGCCTGCTCTGATCTCCTCCTGCTGCTGACACATCACCTCCTCCCCCTCCTGTATCTCCTATCTTGGAGGGTGGAGACAGTCTCCCCTCAGTCCTAACTTCATGATTCCTCCCTGGGCACTTATGACTCATTCACAGTCTTTGCTCCTGGCAAGCTCTCGGGCTCACTCGCAGGTTATTCATTCTGCCTCAGCAATTCTAAAATCATCAGAGTCAGAGAACCACTTTTTAACATCAAAAACTTCTGCAGACCCCTGCATAGTTACTTTTAGTATCCATAAATTGAGACAAATTCATAAATTCAGATACGTCCATGGGTTAGAGTCCCTTCCAATAAACAACTCTATGACTTCCCAAGGTCTTTGGCTGACAGACTGGAACAACAGCCTTGAGTGGGCTCCATTCTGTTCATTCCTTTCTCACCCAGAGGCTGCCCTCCTCCTAACACTCACCTAGGAAACAACACCTGAGAAGGAGTACAGGTTCCCAATGGTTCTAAGAATGCTATTCCAAACACAGATCAAAGTTCCCCTCCTCCAGGAAGCCTTTCTTGATAGACCTTGTCCCATTCTGATTTAATCTTTCTATCCCCTCATCATGAGCAGATCAGAACATGAGCTTCATGCCAGGTATGTGATATGTGTGTGCACCTGTCCTTTCTTCATGGTTCTCCTACACGCTTTATAAAGGCAGTGACGTGTGTGTGTGTGTGTGTGTGACAATATATTTGCAGAACTCTGCAAAGCTATCTGTCCTTTTCAATTTTAGATTCCTCATTCCCTCCCATCCTGACGTAGGCTGCTTACCTGGCTCATAGTCCAACTCAAAGCAGAGTGTTTCTGTAAAGAGGAAATAAAAAACAATGAGATTTCTTTAGTCTCACAAAACCGTAGAGCATTTAATGATGAGGAAACAGGCCTAGAGAAGGGAAGGGACAAAGAGAAGAATGGAAGCCAGAACCCTCTCGACCAGTGGTTCTAAACTTGAGCTTGCACCAGAGTCCCCTGGAGCAGTTGCTAAAACACTTGTGTTTCTGATTCAGGCGGCCTGGGGTGGGGCTGAGAATCTGCGTTTCTAACAAGTTCCCAGGGGATGACGCTGCTGGCCAGGAGCCCCACTTTAAGACCCACTGCCCTAGCTCTGAGCGGCAGGGACCACGTCTGCCTTGCTCGCCTCTATATCCTCAGTGCCTCGCACACAGCCCAGGACATAGTCAATGTTCAAGAAACATCCACTTAATGAATGGATAACTGGGTTAATTTATTTCTCATTCTGCTTAGAAACAATTTTTTGGATAGTCAAAAGTCAGCCTTTGATTAGGGTAAAGTTTCCTCACTGCCAGGCCACTGGGAGTACTTGCAGGAAGTGGACTCATGCAGAAAGCTCTTCTAGGGTGACATTTTTGTGGGTGGGTCATCTAGAAATAGGTGGCATAGGTGGCATCACTCATGATGTCATATGTGAGGGGGGTGTTGGCAGAGAGCCACATTCATGACTCTCATTTCAAAGCCTCCAAACCCTATCCTACCACCACTCCCTGTTTCAGAAAAGGGGGGCATTGTCACCACAGGAGCAGTTCAATTGTGAGAACCAGACTAATGGGGGAAAGTGAGAGAAAAGAGGAAGGAGGAAAGTCAGTCACCACAGGGCAAAGAGAAGTACTGTTGCTGGTTATTAATTAACAATATTCATCATCAAAAACTTATCATGTATTAAAAATGCCTCTGTGGATTTTTTAAATTATTGAGAATGACAGATTTCGTTAATCATTATCTTTTCTACTGCTTAATGCCAATTGATCAGATTTATTTGTTTACTTATTTTTCAAATCAGCTAAGTTTTTTCCAGAAGTCTTAACATTTATTATCTCTCTTCATTGTCACATCATCCTGATAAGTAGATTTTACAAAGATCTTCACATAAGGAAACCAAATCACAGGAAGGGTACAGCCTTGCCAAAAGTCACACGAGCATCAGGCAGCCTAGCATGGAGGCCATTCCTAAACCCAGGCTTCAGGGCCACCTGTGCCCTGTGGGGTCCTCTTACCTAGGAACGTCTTCATCTCCCTCTGCAGTGGAAGGGCCTGCTGGGGGAAGTCCCGAATCCTCTGGCCCAGTTCAGGGGACACAGCCTCTGGTTTCCGGCACTTTCTGGTTTCAGATCTAGGGACACAGAAATGGCGGGGTCTGGAAATTATCTGCCTTAGCAATGCCTCCAGACTCAGCCAGCTGCCTTCTTCTCACTGGACATGGAGATGCTAGTTCCCACAGGCACACAGGCCTCCTCTAGGGTGGACCCCACTGCCCACTCCTGGGCAATGCTATGCAGGGATGTGTGTCTATGGCTGTATGTGGGAATGCATTTGAGCATGAGCAAGTTTACACGTGAATTTTTATCCTTAATAAAGTGAGAATGTTGTATACTTTCATGGCAGTAACTAGGCATGTCGTGCATGTACATATATGTAAGAAGGAAAAGAGAAGAGAAAAACTGTACCGCTTACCTTATTAGAGTGCTTCTGATATCCTAGGAGAAGGGGAGAGAGAGAGCGGGGATTCAGTCTCCACCCTCCCCCTTCCCCTTTTCTTATAACTAGAAAGACAAAATACCATATTAATAGCCCTGGACAGAAAAAGGACCAGATCCTACAGTCACAGAGTTTTAGGGTTTACGAGGTTTCAAGGACCATGGAGCCCAACCTCTTTATTTTTTAGACTCAGATGTGAAGTGACCTGCTCCTGCTAGCTGGAGGCAAAGGCAAGTCCCATCCCACGGTCTCCTGTTTCTCAGCCCTGACTGTGTTCCCCTAAATCGTGTAGCCTTTCTGATGCCTTGTTGGGACCCCAATATCTCTCTTCCAGTGTGAGGAAGTGAAATAGACCAGGAAGAGCTTCCTGACTGGTGGGTCAGTCAGGATACAGAGAATAGCTCGCCTTGGAAATAGCACCTGACATTTGTTTACATAGTACATGATGCTTTTCAAAGTGCTACTTTCACTCCCATCTTACTGTTGGATCCCCACAAAATCCCCGTGAGGAAGATAAGGAAAGCATCTTCCCTATTTGATGGATAGTGGGATGGAGAGACCGAGACCAGGGAGCAAAGTCACCAGGGCATTCTTGACGAAGCAAAGACGAGAATTCAGAACTTCTGGTCCTGTGACCCAGCTTCTATCTGGGATACGGAGATGTGTGGGTGAAGGAGACATGGCTTAGACAAGGTAAAGATGCAGCAAATATAGGCGAGCACAGGTGGGGAGGGGCTCAGGCCTCACCGTCAGGAGCTCCCTTGCCGGCCTCTCTTTCTTCTCCTCTAGTTCTGCGATCAGGGCGCTAAATCGGCAGATCTCCTCAGTGATCAGGACATCAAACTCATCCCGTTGCTTCAAGATGTCCTCATCCAGCCTCTCCAGCTGGGCCAAGAGAATGTTCTGCTGTTCCTCCAGGAACTGGCTCAGATGCGCAAACTCGGAAATCACTTTTTGTCTCTTGGTGGCCACCTGAGTCTGAGGGGGCAGGAGGAAGTTATTCCTCCTTCTCCTCCTCCTCCTCTTCCTCTTCCCTCTTTTTCCTTCGTTCACTCCCATCTCCCTCCTGGCCCAGATCTTCCAAGGTCTGGTGGTAAAATCAGAGGCCCCCGCCCTGCCTTGGGTCCCCAGACAGACTTGGAACTGTAGGAAGGTTTCCTTTCCACCTGCCACACTGTTTCTGGGAGCTAGACCACCCAGCCTTGCCTCAGCATCTTCTGCTGGAGCTTCTAAAAGGGTGGGGCTCAGAGGGGGTATAGAGGATATGGTGGGGACACACTACCTCGTGCCTTTTACAAAATGCATACCACGTGCACAGCACTAAGCTACGTGACAGACACGGTCTCATTCAATCCTCACAGAAATTCAGTGAGGTAGTGACAATTTTTAATCTCCACTTTACAGATAAATAAACTGAGGATACAGAATTGTTTGAGGTCATAAATCTAGTGAGCGTCAGAGTCAGGATTCGAACTCAGAATGACCTCACAGGCCTATATGCTATGTTGCCTCTGTTTCAGGGAGGCCCTGGACCTGAGGAAGAGGGTGCCCAGGGAAGGGATGATGACTTACCAGGAGGACTTGTATCCTTTCATTTTCTCTTGACTGGATTCCCTGAATCTCCTCTCTCTCTTTTCTTAGACACTCAAGACACTTCTGTATTTGTTTCTGGAGAGAAGGAGCATAAAAAGAGCACATAGTGTAGAAGAAGCATAAAATATTTAAGATGGAAACAATGATTTGTTAAGAGGTGGCCAACCCTCATCCAACACTCTGCCTCCAGGAATGGAATGACACAAGGGAAGACGTCATTCTCCTGCTGACAATGCCTGTGTCTTAACTGCCCTTGATAGCTTACTCTCTTTAGGTCTTGTTCCTTTGCTTTGTCCTCCAAGAATTCTGATCAGGGCTTTCCCCTTCTATCCTATGCCATCTCAGGCCGTGACTTGGTGTTCCCACTGGAGCCTTCTTTTCTTCAGGTTAAACACCCTAATTTATTTTGCCTTTGGTAAGTGATATTTGGGATCTGTCCTGAGCTTGAGATGCCGTTGTTTGAAATTATTCCTTGTTTGAAATATTATGCGTCCCAAAGGGAACACATCCCAACAACCTTCCTTTGTGAATGGAATCAATTTTCCATGTATGATTCTAGCGGGGGAGAAGAAACTTGGATAACGCAAAGGTAATCACTGAATTGTTTTAAAAGTTGCTTGCTCTAGAATAGAGTTAGGAACAGGTATACACATGTAAATGTCCATTTAGGTACTTTCCAAAATACATTTGGAACTCTCACCATCAAATGCTAATTAACTAATTGACATATACACATAGACACCCACTTGTATAAAACACAATACGTAAACAACTAAAACCAACACACACTCATTTAATGACACACAAAATTACACACCATATAAATCTACTCAATCTGCTTATATGTAAACACTAATTTATTCACAAACATGAGCATTCAAACAATTATATTTACACTTCAAATAGTCCGCCTCCAAAGCTCCCCCAAAGGTCCCAGTGCATCCCAGCACATGCTGGTAAACGCACAAACATTAATACATATACACACCACTTGAGCAATCATTCTCTCAAATACAAACTCAGACCTCCTCAGATAGACCTGACTGATCCACTACACAGACACGTACACTCATGTTGGTCTCTCATTCATTCAACAGGTATTTATTGAGTTCCTATTATGCATTGGCTATAAGTAAACAACACAGAACATGCTTAAAACACAAACATATAATCTTTCACGCCTGGCTCTGTTGCCTGGGTGATGATAGACGTAGGGAGATAAAATTTCGCTTCAGAGTGGCCCAAATCATCCACAACTCTGCTCTGATTCTTTTAGTTCAGTTTGATCCCAGACCTTCCCTGGGAAGCCCCCATTTCCCCTTTCCTACCCTGTAGGGACTCGCTGCATCCTCCAGGAAGCGCACGGTGTGGGCTTGGTGCTCCTGGGCCTCCCGGCACACCACACAGAGCTGCATCTCATCATCCTCACAGAAGAAGTAGACTTTCTCCCCATGTTCCCGGCAGACATCCTCCTCTCCTGAGCCTGGCAAGGACACCAGCTTGAGGCGCTCGATGTTCTCTACCACACTGGCCAGCTGCCAGTTGGGCCGGAAGCTCCCTGGGCAGAAAGGCTCCTTGCAGAGGGGGCAGGTGGGGGGCTCCTCAGAGTCTGGAACAGGGATCTCGAGGTAGCGGGTGAGGCAGCTGCGGCAGAAGTTGTGGCCACAGTCGATGGTGATCGGCTCCCTCAGGGTGCCTTGGCAGATGGGGCAGTTGACCTCGTCTGCCAGGCTAATCACAGAGGCGGCCGAGGCCATGGTGCTGCTGTGCCTGTGGCCTCTTCAAGGTCACCTCGTCTGCTCGGCTGAGGGGAAAGGGCTGGAAGAACAGTGAAGACACACATCACACACTCACACACCTACATGTGCACACAGCTGGACACAGACACATCTTAAATATGTACCAACACCCTCATTGTCACACACACACACTCACACACGCATGCACAAGGGCAAGGCACCCACTTGCATCTCTGGTAGACAAAGTTCTGCTGTTCTCCTCCCAAAGGAACAGACACACACCCTCGAACAGCAGAGATGGAGAAATAGCAGAGGAGGAGGAGGAAGGGGACGAAGAAGGGTCACAGCATTCCAGAGATGACCTCAGCTACTCTTCCCATCGGTGCCCATGACCTGGGGTTCACCGTTCCTTCCAGTCCCTCCAGAGACACTCACAGTAGAAGGCTAGTGCTGGTATCTTAACCATCCACAGTTGAAAGAGGTTGTTCTTCTTTCGGGGACAGGAGGAAGACTGGGTCACAGAGCAGTGATGCCACTCAGCCTCCCTGCACCGTGACCAGCTGTCTTCAGGGAGATTGGAGGTATCAGCCAGCCCAGGGGAGTGTGGGGACCCAGATAAGGTCGTTGTGCCCCGGGGACATGGCACAGGAAACTTCACTTGATGCCCCAACTGGCCTGCCAAAGGCTTCCAAAGAGGCTGGAATATACTCTGTGTGGGGGAGGAGAAAGAAAAATAGCAACAGCTCGCCCTTATTTATGATGACTATATTCCTCACGCTGATGTAAGCAACTTAAACATACGATCTTATTTATTCCTCCTGTCTGCTGTATAGTGTCGTTGCTACTAGGAAATTAGCTGGCCTCAGCCCGGTTATTTAGCTTGCCCAAAGCACACAGGTAGGAAGGTGGGTGGCCACAATTTGCACTCAGATCTGTGTGTCTCAGAGCTGTGCTGTCCCAGAGAAACACAATGTAAGCCACGTATGCAGTTTAAAATTTCCTAGTAGCCATATTTTAAAAAGTAAAAAGTGAAATCAATTTTAATATTTCATTTAGCCCCAAAGATTATCATTTCAACATGCAAATGGTATAAAAAATTAGTAATGAGATAGTTTATATTCTTTTTCATTGGTGCTAAGTCTTTGAAATCTGGGGTGTATTTTACACAGGCAGCACATCTCAGTTGGGACCGGCCACATCTCAAGGCTCCGCAGCCACATGTGGCTGGAGACTCCTGTGTTGGACAGCGCAGCCCCAGACGCTGCACTCTTGGTGCGGGGGCGGGGGGGCAGGTAGGATGGGAAGAGAAGGTGACGGACAAAATAGCTGAAGTGAAAAGAGAATGAAATAGGGTGTGGGGCTGATCATTCAGTGGGAGAATGGGAGTGTCTCCTTGCTTTTTAACTACAGACGGAGGTAAGTGGATGAGGTACCATGGCCGTTTGATCATTGTCTTGGCTTGGAGTTCGGGAAGAGCACAGGCTGGAAGCTGGCAGCCTTGGATGGACCCAAACGTTGCTGCTTTCTAGTTCTCTGACATGAGCAAGTCACTTCACCTTTCAGTTTACGTTTCTTTCTCTGTAAAATGGAAGTGATCATTCCTGCCCCAAAGGCTGTTATCAGATTTCATGTAGTAATACGAAAACACTAAGCCTTAGGTAAATATGGTTGAATCTGTTTATCTTCTTGACTAACTGAGTTTTCTAAATTTTGTTTATCAACATGATCATTTGAGTTATGGACAACATTACCCAAGCCCAAATGGGGACACTGGCACTCAGGGGTAGTGGGAGTTCAGAGCTTAGGAGACACCAGCCTGGGCAAATGGAGTGAGGCAAGGAAAGGAGGGCAGAGGGGGGGACCTTGTGAGCAATCATCCCACGGTGGACCTGCAGTGTCTGAACAGAGTCTCCCGGAAGTCAGTCAGCTACCACTCCGGCCTGGACTTTGCCGCTGTGGGCACACCTCAAATCCAGAAGTTTATGGCTCCCACCTGCTCGAGTGAACAGGAAGCTGCATCTCCTACCCACTTCTCCCCCACCCCACTGAGGTCAAGGGAGGGATTCCAGGAAACCCTATCTTCCTGTGACCTCACGGCATGCTCTGCTCCCCACCCCAGGGACCGGAAGGAGGCAGAAGGAGGCAGAAGGAGTGGAGAACAGGCTGACAGAGCCACTACTGGGAAATGCTGGGTAATTTGAGATGCCCTGGAGTTTGGACCTGCTCAACTGATGGGTGGTGGCCAGGGTTCTGGGGACGCACAAGAGGTGGAGCCAGGTGGCTTCCCTGTCCTGACGTTCCTGCCTTCCTGTCTCTTCACCTCCTATTTCTTTCCTTCTGTGACTCATGTAAAAGTGACTCAATTTCAGGGAAAGACAATTCGTGTGGCCTGAGACAGAGGCCTGAGTGGACGGGCTGGGGAAGGCACCGTGATGCCCTCAACCCCCGCTCACGAGGGGGCCTCCTGTCCTGCCTGCAAGGGGTCCCTGGAGCATTCAGTGACCGCCACCTGTGGACACACCTTCTGCTGGCTGTGCCTCGCCCTGCTCTCCCAGATGGGGGCCCAGCCCTCCAGCAGGGTCCTGCTCTGTCCCCTCTGCAAGGAGAAGGAGCAGACAGAGACTCTCATGGCCCCGGTGCCCCTGGGCCCTCTGGGGGAAACTTACTGTGAGGAGCACGGTGAGAAGATTTACTTCTTCTGTGAGAACGATGCTGAGTTACTCTGTGTGTTCTGCCGTGAGGGTCCCTCCCACCAGTCCCACAGCGTGGGCTTCCTCGATGAGGCCATTCAGCCCTACCGGGTAAGAAGCTTGGCTGTAGCTTGGACACGTTGGGGTGGGATAATGTCCTGTCCTGGTGAAGGGAGGGGGTGGGGATCTAGATGAAGGGCCACAGCTCCCACATCAGGGAACCCCAAGGCTGTAGGGACACTGGGGACAGCCCCAGACTGAGGGAGACATGGTTCCACTAAGCTGTGTGGTCACTTACAGTCTTAGGGGAACGCCAGCTCCAGCCGTCAGGGGACCCCGCAGTGATGGAGCACAAAGAATTATAGCCATGGCCTCATTGCCTGAGGAAGGATAGAGAGCCCTGGGTGAACTTGGTCTCCCGGGATCCGGACTGGATATGGGATTCCCCAAAGCCCTGACCACTGGGGCTCAGAGGGAGGAGGGCGACAAGAAGGGAAACTTGCAAGTGCTGCTCTTCTTTTTGAGAAAGCGAGGTGCGGCACAGCCCATCTGGTCTTTGGGACGTTACCCATTCCTGTCTGCTTCTCAGATCTCTCTCTTGCTTCCAGTCACCCGGTCTGGGAGTAGTTTCCTCAGAAGCATGTCTCAAGTCCTTATCTCTGTATTATTCCCACAGCCACTGCCAAATCCGGGCTCTCATCATCTGTCGCTCAGACTTTGCATGCTCTCTAGCACATTCCCTGTCTCCACTCTCACCTTTCCAACCACCCTCCAATCTGCTCCATTCTTCCAAAAATGCAAAGCCAATCATGATGCTGTCCTGCTCACTATCCTTCTCTGGATCCCTAGTGCCCAAAGAAAGCCTGATGTCCTTAGCAAGGATTTAAGGCTGTTTGCAGTCAGGATCTTGCCTTCCTGTCCAGTCTTATCTCTTAGCTGCCCTCCCCAAGGCACTATGTTTCCAGCCAGACTGACCTGTATAGACCTGATGTTTGCCGAATTGTTTTACTTTTTCCTGTTTCTAATACTTTTCACATGTAGATCCTGCCTCCTAGAATGCTGTCTTTCCCCCTGACCCTCTTTTTCTTTTTCACCTTTTTAACAATTTTTAAGTGTACAGTCAATTCAGGGGCATTAAGTACTCTCCTCCCCTGTCTTACTCAACTGGAAATTTATCTTTCAAGGCCAATGTAAATGTTTTCAGCTTTCTAAAATCTTCCTTTGGCCCTATAGCAGAATTGTGCCCCTCTGTGCTCCCATTTCACTGTGTGCCCACCTAGATTATTGCATTTGTCTATTTGTATTTTAATCACCCATGACCAACCCTTTCCCTAGATGGTGATCTCTTTAGGGACAAAAACTGTGTTTTTTCACCTTTGAATTCCTCGGCACTCAACAATGGGCCCAACAGGGTAGACAATTAATATCTGTGAGTTGAACTACGAATTAAGCCACCTCTTTGTGCCCAACATGGTAGACAATTAATATCTGTGAGTTGAATTATGAATTAAGCCACCTCTTTCTGCCCATTCTTCTCCCCACAGGATCGTCTCAGGAGCCGGCTGGAAGCTCTGAGCATGGAGAGAGATGAGATTGAGGAGATAAAGAGTCGGGAAGACCAGAAACTCCACGTGCTTCTGGTAAAGGCCGTGTCTTTGGCCGCCTTCTCCTGTGGAGGTTTTCTCAACAGATTCTGGGGAATTTTATTGTATGGTGTCTGTTGCCTGGCTGGAAAGAACTGGCAAAATGTTTTCCTTCTCCTCCCAGTCTTTGCACAAGGGCATTTGGGGCGAAGGTTGTGAAATTCAGAACATCAGAGCTGGAAGTGGTTCTGATATCTTCTAACCCACGATCCATCCTGTCAGCCATTTTTTTACAGAGCAGAAAATTGAGGTGCAGGAAAGTGATGCTCCCAAGGCCACACGGCAAAGCCCGAATTCGTGATGAAATGGCTAGAACCTGGGTCTCTTGATCCTTAGTCCATTGCTCTTCCCATTCCGGTCTGTCTGCCTGAAATCATTGCCTTCAGATGGGAAGCTTGGGGCCAGAAGGCGTATCTTAGTGTCTGCATTCTTGTCCTGACCACAAGGCTGACCTGAGGACAGTAGGCTAATGGTGTGGCTGCATTCAACTCCCTTCCATCTCTTTTTTTGTGCTAAAAGTTATCCAGGAGGAAATTTACAGTGTGGGAATTTCTGGTACCCTGACTAAGGAGATAGAGTTTTGGGACAGGAAGATCTCTCCAGCATCCCTCTACTTCCATCCGAGTGTGCCCTGTACATGGTGACCTCAGTGACTACGACCAATCCCACACACTCTTCCAATAAGTTGTGCTGACTCTAATCACAGCTTCTTTTCGCTTCAATTGCTCTCTAAGAAATGACCATAATCACCTCCACCTGACTCCAGGGAAGGTCTGGGAGGGTTAGGATAGTATCATAGATGTGGAAGGATGTCCGAAAAGTTCAACACGGCTCTAAGAGCATAATGTGGCATTATTATTAGAATCTCGAGGTAAGGGAAGAGCACAGCCCTGAACATTGATAAGTTTACCCTGAGACCTACCTACTTCTACCATAGTATTATTCGGGAGAATGAGTTTGAAACTAGTTATTCCCTATCTCTCTTAATCAACGGTAAGTACGTAGATGATCCTCCTGGAACCCAGCTTGGTGAGCTTCTCCCTAACCATGGCTATCTTTCTACCGCTCACAGACTCAGATTGAAAGCAAGAAGCAGCAGGTGGAAGCGGCTTTTGAGAGATTGCAGAAGGAGCTGGGGGAACAACAACGTCTCCTCCTGGCCAGGCTGAGGGAGCTGGAACAGCAGATCTGGAAGGAGAGGGACGAGTATGTCTCGAGGGTCTCTGAGGAGGTCGCCCGGCTTGGAGCCCAGGTCAAGGAGCTGGAGGAGAAGTGTCAGCAGCCAGCAAGTGAACTTCTACAAGTGAGAGACACCCCACCACCTCATGGGATAGGAGAGGGATTCTACAGGAAGGGGACACGGTGCTGGGGGCCGGACGATGCTGGAGAGAGGCAGGAGAGGGAGGCAGAGGTTATTTCGAATAGGAGGAACTGAGTGTTACAGGGTGCCTTTGGCCCAGAGAGGTTACAGAGATGCCAACTCAGAAAGGCTGGGTGACTTGCCCACACACTGTGGTCAGGTCAAGGGCTTTGAGTTTAAGCGCCGGCTCTTCCAGCTGTGTGACCTTGGTCAGTCTCGTAACCTCCCTAAATGTGAGATAATAATAGCACCTCTCTCATTAGGGTCGTTGCAAAGATTATAAGAAACAATTCATGCAAAATGCTTAGCATGGTCCCTGGCACACAGAAAGAACTCAATAAACGGTGCCTCGTGTGATTATCACTATATTATCCTGTTTCACATCAGGCCCAGCTGATAACTCAAGGCCTGGTCCTGCTCTCCGCCATCTCTTAATTACTGGAGGCAGAACACACCCCCAGGATAAAGCTGAGACAGAGAAACCAGCTCAAGGAAACTGACTAGAGAGTCCCCAGTTAGTAAGGAACCATGATGTAAAAGAACAGTTTGATGAGTAGGTAATTAAACAGTTCCAATCCCTGGAGGAAGAGACTTTTGAGCTGATATGTTAAGGTAGAAAGGATGTATAGAATCTCTGATGGGAAGGACGTGTGGAAACTAAGTGTGTGTTCTTTTACCTTTGTAGGATGTCAGAGTCAACCAGAGCAGGTAGGGTGCATGCCCCAGTCCCGCCTCCTTTACACTTTGAGTATACACTTTACACTCCTTTACACGTCTCGCCTCCTTTATAGTAGACATGGAGACTGAAGGGGGAGGGGCGCTCCCTCCCCCTCCCCCATAGATGGCCACACAGGAAAGCAAAAGCACTCTGAGGGACACACTGTCTCATTCACTCACACGTAAGTGGCCCAGACTTAAAAGTTTGGGTTCTAAAGGTTCATTTTTAAACTGATTGCTTGGTATCAGGGACACATTTTTTCCCTAAAAGTGAAGTTATAAATAATAATCATGTTTTTTAGGCTGATCTGGTAACATCTATTTAATCCCTGAAATTGTTAGTACTTGAGTCAGTATTTATCACCATTTAACATGTAATTCTAAGGGGGAATATTTTCTATAGAATATAATAAGCACGGAACCTGGGAAGACCAGCCTGTTCTTTTCTTTTTTTGGTGAGGAAGATTGGCCCTGAACTAACATCTGTGCCAATCTTCCTCTACTTTGTATATCGGACACCACCACAGCATGGCTTGATGAGTGGTGTGTAGGTCCGAGCCTGGTATTTAAACTCAAGAACCCCATGCCACCAAAGCAGAGCACATGAACTTAACCACTACTGGGCCAGCCCCGACCTGCCAGTTCTTTCAATCATTTTTCCCACTCAGCTCCTTGGTTTCCTTCAGAATTTTCAAATGCTACTGTTAAATGAGAGCCACCAGGAGCTGGAAGCATTGTAAATACATACTCCTTTCCTCTTTGCTGGAAGCATCAGCAGTCAGCTCTGGAATGAACAGAGACACAATGACTAGGGAGCATTTGTCACATGCTGTGTGCCCATGCATGTTAGGGGGCTGAACCCAGGCGTCCACAAATCAGGAAGTGTCTCTAAACATGATTTTCACAGAGCTTTAGATCTAGGAGGGTCTTGGAGGTCTTCTAGTCTGATGAAGAAGCTGAGACCTAGTGGGGGAAGGTCACACAGAGAATGACAAGCAAGGACTGAGCTGAAACTGGAATCAAGGGCTTTTTCACTGCAATATATGTTTTCTTTCATCTCATTTTTTTTCTTCCTCCCATTTCCTTTCCCCTTGTAATGAAGCACACAAATTAGAAAGAATAACTTAAGGCTGCTTTCAAATGGTACCATACTGCCTTCTAGAGGCTAACATGGATAATGATCTCTGCTCCTTTTGGCCTCCACAGGCCCAAACATTCTCTTAAAAGACCTGCCTTTAATTCTTGAGGAGTGCTTACCATTAGTTCCTCTTGGGTCTAACTGAAATGCCTCTTGCTTTAGTAGCTACACATTTCCAGCAAAGGTAAAGAGTTGATTCTTAATCTAATTATTCACCACAGATACCAGATTTTGTTAAGTCTGATTTTAGCCTCACTTGGTCTATATCACCAGAATACTATTTTTGGAATTTGGACCTAACTGGTTACCAACTTGTCTGCAGGGGTGAGATGAAGACTTTTGTGAGTCCAGAGGCCATTTCCCCAGAACTTATCAAGAAGATCCGCGATCTCCACAGGAAAATACTCACGCTCCCAGACATGATGAGGGCCTTCTCAGGTAAAGAGGAAGGGCAGCAGCTTTCCCATTCCCTTTAGTTGCCCTTCTGCCTGCCATCCATCTCCATCTTTCCCCCGCTTCCAAACCTGGCTCAAGACGCCTTCCCTCCCCTAAGCCTTCCCTTAGCGATCCCACTCTCAGGGGGCCTGTTCCCCAGAGCATCTCCTTCTCCCCCTGAGGACCGGCACTGGGCTGAGAGTCCAGGCATCTCTCTCATTGGACCATAGCAGAGGGCGGGACTTCTCCCGTCCCTGCCCTCACATTGCTCCCAGGACACGCTGCCCCTGGGGTTGCCTGCACGAAATAAGAAGTCACAGATCTTTCTCTTTTGCTTTCCTCAGAAAACTTGGTGCAGCATCTGGAAACAGATTCAGGTAAACAGCTGGGGGTTTCAGGAGCCGTTCTTTCATTCTTCCATGCGTGAATTCATCGATTCAAACCAAGCAACAGAGCGATTAAATATATGAATTCTGGAGCTTGATTGCTTGGGTGCTCTATTCTAGCTCTTGCTAGTTATGAGACACTGGAAAAGTTATGAAGCCTCTTTGTCCCACAGTTTCTTCCTCTATAAAATGGAGAATATAATAGTACCTACCGCACAAGCAGCTGTGAGGTAAATGAATTCAGAGTTCCTGCAAAAAGCTTAACTACCTGGCACACAGTAAGTGTTCAGTTAATGGTAGTTACTTGTACAGATATTATTTATTCAAAAATATTTATCAAGCCCTTGTTTTCTGCCCAGCATTGTGCTAGACTGTTTAGTGAGTTGAACAAATATTGTCTAATTTTTTTTTAAAACAGCATTTCCTCGTAAATTGGTGCTTAATTTAGAAAGTAGTTTCACAAGCATCACCTCATTTTGCTTCTCAAACAATGTGCGGAAAAATCACCTGAGGGATCTGGTTAAGGTCAAGTTCTGACGCAGTAGGTCTGCAATGGGGCCCAAGATTCCGCGCTTCTCACAAACTCCCAGGCAAAGAGGTTGCCGCTGGTCCCTGGACCGCACTTTGAGAAGCAAAGCCTTACAGCTCAGCACCATTTGCGGTCAGGTAGGAGAGCTGTCATCTCTGTCCTCAGGGAAAGGAAGGGAAACTGAGGTTCAGAGAAGCGGGCTAATGGCATGCTGCACGAGGCGGGTGCTCTTTCTGCCTCCCACGCACATTGCACGGGCTCTAAGGGCATTTTTGGTTGCTGCCAGCTGCTGATGTCCGCCCTTTCCTCTCTCTAGGGGTCGTTACTCTGGACCCTCAGACCGCCAGCCGGAGCCTGGTCCTCTCCGAGGACAGGAAGTCAGCGAGGTACACCCGGCAGAAGCAGAAGCTGCCCGACAGCCCTCTGCCCTTCGAGGGCCTCCCAGTGGTGCTGGGCTCGCGGGGCTTCTCCTTCGGGCGCCACCGCTGGCAGGTGGAGGTGCAGCTGGGAGACGGCGGCGGCTGCATGGTGGGGGTGGCCGGGGAGGAGGTGAGGAGGAAGGGTCTGAAAGCTGAGGAGGGCGTCTGGGCCGTGATCATCTCGCAGCAGCGGTGCTGGGCCAGCACCTCCCCGGGCACAGATCTGCAGCTGAGCGAGATCCCGCGCAGCGTGGGCGTCACCCTAGACTACGAGGCGGGGCGGGTGACCCTGCTGAACGCTGAGACCCAGGCGCCCATCTTCACCTTCACCGCCTCTTTCTCCGGCAAAGTCTTCCCTTTCTTCGCCGTCTGGAAAAAAGGTTCCTGCCTGACTTTGAAAGGCTGAGGTGGAGCGTCCGAAAGGCGGTGTAGCGGGGAAAGCAGCGCGCTGGGATCCAGCCCTGCCCCTGGCCAGCCCCGTGACCCCGGGGGATTTCTTGTGCGCTAGCGAAGTGGGAGGACGCCGGATGTCAGAGTATCCGTTCAGCTTTGTAATTGTTTTTACTTTATTTATCTTATGTCCTTCACTCCCCGACGCCCTGATCCTCCCCGTGACGCTTCGTCTTCTCTGTACCTCCCGGTGGAGAACCAGGGGCAGGCTAGGCTGTGCCTAGGGCATCAGCAAAGCTGGGGAGCCAGCGGATTTTTGGAAAAAAATAAAAATCTAAAATAATTTAAAAAGCTTCACAATAATTATGATGGGAAGAAACAGAACTTTGTTGGGCTTGCAGTAATTTATCCAGCTGATTGTTTTTATTTTGACATACACGTGGAGATGCTCCTGCCTTTGCAGGGTTTAGGGCCTCTTCCCCCAGCCCTGGGTGGACCCAGGTCCCCTTCCTTTCTGACACCCTTCAGGTCATTTATCTTTCTTGTAGAGAATGCCCTAATAAAATGTGCGACCCCACCAGACTTCTGCGTTTCATGTGTCTAATCAGTGCTGACGGGGCTGAAGGAAAGGCTGAAGCCAGTGGTCCCTGTGACCAAGACACAGTCCTGTCCCTTCTTTCACTCAGGACTTGCCTGATGGCAGTGGCGCCAAACGCCGTTGTCCAAAAAAACGAGGCTTGTGTTCAGGGCTAACTAACCTCTCAAATATTTATAATTATTACCATTGTTACGATTGGACACAGAAACAGACCACACATTAAAATAATTTTGCAAAGCAAGCTATGAATCTCTGTAAGGACGATGATTCCCACACCACCGCCACCCCCCTTTCTGATTCTAGCCCTCTCTCCTCTCATGTTTAACACTCACGTTCCCACCCTCCCGCCCCAACCCCTGAAGAAACCTACCTTTATCCCCAAACCAGGTTCCTCTGGTCTGAGATCACCTTCTTTATCATACGAGCCCTGCTCCTGAAGTGTGGGGTCAAACGTTTTAGAGAGCTTCTAAGTGCTTGTACCATATGTGAATTTCATTACAAAGTTCTATTACAAATCATTGTGATGTGAATAATTACTCCCAATATAACCAGGCAGGTAGACAGCCTTGTTATAAAAGAAGCCAGAGGATTAAGAGTTTCTTCTGTCTTCCCAGGTGACAGGCAGAACCACCCTGTGTCTAACCCAGAAAAAAATCAAATTGTTTTTACAGAAGTCGAAATATAATGATGTACACCTGAATTTTATATAATGTCATAAACCAATGTTACCTCAATTAAAAAAAATACGGCCCAGGCCAGCCCAGTGGCCTAGCGGTTCTCTTAGCATGCACCGTAGTGGTTAAGCAGTTCAGTTCTCATGCTCCGCTTCTGCGACCCGGGGTTTGCAGGTTCAGATCCCAGGGTGGACCTACACACGGCTCATCAAGCCGTGCTGTGGCAGCATCCCACATACAAAATGGAGGAAGATTGGCACAAATGTTAGTTAGCTCAGCGACAATCTTCCTCACCAAAAAAAAAATGTGTATATATATACTACCCATAAAAAAAATCAAGTTGTTTGGTAGTCAGCCAAGTAGTAGGAGTAGTATTGCCTAATGTTTATTATAAAAGTAGTTTATGCACATAGTTAAAAAAAGGTGCAAACATTTTCAAAGAGTCTAGGTGCAAAGCCTCTCTCTCCACCTCTCAACACTCCCTCTTATCACATCCCATACATGACCATTGGTATCAAATTTTGTATATCCTGCCAGTTTTATATACAAGTGTATTTAGCTTTTTTTTTGCACAAATGAGGCTATATCATAAATACCCGTTGCAACCCCCACCCCAAGGAAAAAGTATATGCAACATGTGCCCGTTGTAACATTGTCAAACATTACGAAATCAAAGTTTTTTTTTTCAAATATATACATCTTCCTTTGAAACTTATAATAAACCTGTGAAACACATAGGACTTATTTTGTTTTTCTCATTCTGTGGTTGAGAAAACTGGCACACAGTTAAATGAACTTGTCCGACAAGTTTCACAGCTGGTCTCTGTGATCTGCTGGAAGGAGGACCTACAGGTCCTGGTCCTCAGTCCCTCAGGGCCATGAACTTTAGACACTCAGACAAATCACAATGGGGCTTTCTTTCATTTCCTCTGCACAGAACTAGTGTTTTCGACAGGCAAAGCTTTTTTGGTTGAGTATAGGATTGAAAAAACAAATGAACAACTTATATTCTATTTCCAAGCCTCTTGTACTTCTAATTTTAGGGTGGACCAGGTAATTTAGGGGTGTGGACATGCACATTTGGAGGCCCTGGGCCAAAATTAAATTGCCCTGCATAGGAAAGAAAAGAGAAATTAGAAGCCCAAAGGGGAAGGTTTAGGAACAGCCAAGAACCAAAGATGAGGACTGGGAGCTGCCTGGAGGAAAAGCAGAGGAAAACAATCCATTTGGTGGCGCCGCTGGAGTCTGAGGTTATCTGTGTTGCAGTGTTTGGGGGGTAAAACTATCCTTGATCTCTTTTAGAGGATCAGCGCAATCTACATTGGTCTCACTGCTTTTGTAAGCACTGCTGATTTCTGGGAATGTGAGAGTTTTGAGTCCTGTCCACTACTGCACAGGAGGCAAAAAGAGAGCCCACGAAAGAATGGCCAGGCTGCTGGATTACACAAGGAGCAGTCACACACTCAGGGTGCCCCAGAGAAGCAGAGGGGTGATTGTAAGGACCGAGGTGGGATCTGTAAGAGGAATCCCTCCACAGCCTAAGAGCGGTGATTACATTGGGCCGGATGTGATGGGAACTGCAGCCGGGGCAGATGCCTTGTTTCTGGTCCACTTGCTTTGCTCTGCATGTAGGGCCCATTTCTCTGTGCACGGGCAGGCTGCTGGCTTTCCTTGTGTCCTTTATGTTCCCCATCCCTTCAGTGCTTTCATTTTTTCAGACTCCAGTGTAGAGAGTTGGCTCAATCATACTCCTCAGTTCTTGGTACATAATCATCGCCAGTCCATGCCAGTTCTTCTTGTTTGGTTTGTATTTTCTCCTTTATCTCTAATTCTCAGTCTCATTCTCCTCACCCCCATAGGCAGCTACTATCTAATGTTTTTTACGTGTCCTTGGATACAGAAGAATCCTTGAATATATAAATAGTACAGTACTATATCTGTTTCTTACTTTTTTAAACCCAGTACCGTGGTTTTAAGATCTAGTCGTGTTGCTGTATATATATCTAGTTTATGGCTTCTAATTGCTGGATAGTATTCAATAGTACACATTCTCCGCATTTTACTGTACTTTCTTTTGGCAAAGAACATCTAGGTTACCTCATCTGCCTATGACAATAAGCAACACTGTGAAGAACAGCCTCATACTTTTCCCTTATGAACCTGGGTAAGAGGCTGTCTAAGATACATCCCGGGAGTGGATGGCTGGAATTTGCACAGTTTCCATTAGTACCACCAAATTGCTCCCCAGAATGGCTATATCCACTTACATTTCCACCATAGGGGCAGGGAGGTTCCTGCTCCCTCACCACCCACCCCAGCAATAGATACAATCAAACTTGCTAATTTCTGGAAATCTGATGACTATAAAGTGATAGCTCACTGTTGTTTTATTTTTGTCTTTTTCTGACTACCAGTGAGGTTGTGCATCTTCTGTAATTTTCTATCGACATCTTTTGCCCATTTTTCAATTTCCTATCTTTGTTTCATTGACTTCCAGGAATTTCTTGCATATTCTAAATGTTACTCTCTTGATCACTTTTGACTTGAAATTATCACTCATTTATTAATCATTATTAAATAATCACCATTATTAAATAATGGTGTTATTTGTTAGATAGAAGTCTTAAATTTTGGTAATAAATTTTTCACTGTGGTTTATGTTTTTAAGATCTTTTTCACCACCACAAGATCATATATATATGATTTTATATCATATATAAATATGTGATATGTGTTTATATATATATTTCCACTCGTTTTATAAGTTTACTGTTCATATTAATATCTTTAGTTTACCTGGTGTGAAGAAGACAATCAACTTTATTTTTCTGCGTACACTGAACCAGTTTTTCCAACTCCATCTACTTAAATAATCCATCTTATTCCCAATGATTGGTGGTGCCACTTCTAATATACCAATTTCCCATGATTACAGGTTTGTCTTTCCCTGAACCAGTGTATCCTGCTTTTCTGTTGCTACGACTTTGTCGTATACCCTGATGTCTAATAGGGCTACTCCCTCCTCTTTGATTCTTTTTCAAATTTTTTTTTTTTTTAGGAAGATTAGCCCTGAGCTAAAATCTGCTGCCAATCCTCCTCTTTTTGCTGAGTAAGACTGGCCCTGAGCTAACATCCATGCCCATCTTCCTCTACTTTATGTGTGGGACGCCTACCACAGCATGGCTTACCAAGCGGTGCCGTGTCCGCACCCGGGATCCGAACCTGTGAACCCTGGGCCGCTGAAGCAGAATGTGCACACTTAACCACTGCACCAATGGGCCAGCCCTAATTCTTTTTCAAATTGATCTTAGCTATTTATAGACCTTTATGCTTTCACACAAATTTAGAAGCAATTTTTCAGCTTCTTTAAAATAAATCCTCATGCCCTTTTAATTGAAATTGAATGAAATTTTATTGAATCTGGGGAGGATTGGGGGAAATTAATTTGGAAAAAACTGACATTGTCATCCTATCCAGAAACATGTTATCTCTCTGGCTGTTTAGATCTAGTTTTATGTCCTTTAATGGGATTTTGAAATTTTCCTCCACAGAACAATTTGGCAATATCTGGTAACATGCCTATCCTTTGATTCAGTAATTCTCCCTTTAGAGAAATGTTCACACACACATACAATGAAACACATTCAAAATAGTTCAGTACAGTATAGTTTAAATTTTAGAATGGATAATAAATTTTAGTATATTCATATAGTATACTACTATACAACAGTTAAAATGAATGAATTGCAGCTGCATGTACCTGTTGCATACATTTCAAAAACACACTGTTGAATAATGAAAAATACAAGTTAAAAAAATATATATTGTTCTATTTTTAAAAGTTTGGAAACACACAAAACAATTCTATATATTGTTTATGGAAACTTATTTTTGTGGTAATTCCATAAAAAGAAGCGAGGGACTGTTGAACTGTAAATTCAGCCATAGTGGTTACTTCTGGTTAGGAAGGTAGGAGGGAAATGTGATTGCAAAAGTGGTACCCAGAGGGTATCAACTATACTTTTAATGTTTTATTTTCTAGGGAAAAACTAAATCATATTTGCCAAAAGATAACTGTTTGATGGGGTTGAGTGGTGGGTATACAATTGTTCATTAGGTTACTTAGAGCCCTTATCTGTAGATCTGAAATACTTTATAAGAAAAAACAAAACTAGATCTTCATAAAGTTTGTACGTTTGGGTGAAGCTATGATATAATTCTTGCATTTCTTTTATGAAAAATTCTTCTTTTAAATTATAATTATAGTTGGTTGTTGCATGTATAGAGGAGCCATATTGATTTTTATGTTAATCTTGTATTCATCAATTTTCCACACTCATTAAATCTAATAGTTTTTTTATTTGTAGGGTTCCCTGTGTAGAAAACATTATTTTATCATCTGGAAATAAGACTTTTGACTCTTCTCTTCTAATCCATGTACCTCTTACTACTTTTTCTCATCCTGTTTTGTGGGCCAGGACTTTCAACACTATGCTGAACAGTGCTGTGACAGAGGGCATCCTTAGTCTGTTACTAACATGGAAATAAGTTCACTAAGATTTCTTGGTTAAATATAATCACTATTGTGGATTTTTGGTAAAGAAGCTTTATTAAATTAAAAAGTACTTCTCTAGTTCTACTTTTCTTAAGAGTTTTTCAAATAAAACCTAGGTTTTAAACTTTATCAAATAGTCTTTTTTTCATGTTTCAACATAGTCATTGTGATTTTTTCTCTATTCATCCACAGATGTGGTCAATCCACTGTCAGATCTTCTGATATTAAACTGCCTTTGCCTTTCTGAGATAAACTTTACATGACAATGACGTATCGTTTCTTACCAGTTCACAGTTCGAGTGTTGCATGATTATACATGAATTCTGCAACTTACTCAGGACCTTCTTGGCTGCGCTGCCAATATCTGCACCAGTGCTTCTCAAACTTTAGTGTTTAAAAGTCACCTGAAAGTCTTGTTAGAATGCAGATTCTGACTCAGGAGGTATAGGGAAGAGCTGAGATTTTGCATCTCTAAGACGCTCTCAGGTGATGCCCATGTGCTGAGCCCGGACCACACTTTGAGTAAGGCTCTGTATCACAACCCTCACCCTTCTGCTCCTACTGTAGAGCTTCAAACTCCAAATTCCTGAGAAAGGCTTTGATTGGTGCAGTACTGATTTTTGTTCCAGTCTGCCAGTGACTAGCCAGTGTGTGTGTGGATTACCCTTGATAAGATAGCTACCTCAGGGCCAACTCACTGAGGCCAACATACCTCGCACAGTTCATGGCCCTTTGGCTTGGTTATTGAGAGTTCAAACTTTAGCTCTGCCAGAGGCAAGTTACTTAATGCCTCTGAGTATTAGTCTCCTCATGTGAAAGAGATCAAAATACCTGTTCTGTAAGATTGTTAAGAAGCTTAAATGGGTTAATATATGTAATGGGCTTGGCACAGTGCTGGGCATTTAGTGAACTGTTAATGTTAGTGTTGTCCAGGGTAATGGAGTTGGGGCAAGTTCTCTGAGAATGAGACCCTGGCAGGAGGCTCAGTGATTGATGTCTAACATAACCCGTCTGCAGAGTCAAAATTAAACTGGTGTGGGGGCTGGCCCTTTGGCCGAGTGGTTGGGTTTATGCACTCCACTTCGGTGGCCCAGGGCAGCACTGGTTTGGATCCTGGGTGCGGAGCTAGCACCACTCATCAAGCCATGCTGAGGCGGTGTCCCACATGGCAGAACTGGAAGGACTCACCTCTAGAATGTACAACTATGTACTGGGGGGCTTTGGGGAGAAGAAGAGAAAAAAAAAAGATTGGCAACAGATGTCAGCTCAGGGCCAATCTTAAAAAAAAAGAATTAGACTGGTGTGAATCACTTAAATGTGCACCAAACAGGACCTATTTAGGAGCAGGCAAAGCCTCACTTGTCCATTCTTTTTCTCATGTATGATAGAGAAGTCTGTGGTCAAAGTAAAAAACTTGGGATAAGTCCAGTCCAGGACTCTTGGACAAAGATAACCATACGTGAGCAAAAGTGAGGCCATCTGGTTTTGCTAAATGCCCCCAGCCCCTCCTCTGTGTGACGACTCGCTGCTCTGCACATAATTAAAAAAGTTAACATACTCTCCTGATTTATGGCCTCTGCTTACATGTGTACTTGCCAATACCTTGATAAATTAGAACTTCGTTTTATGAATTTCTCTCCAGGAACGGGCTGACCACAGGTGGGAAATACACCTATAACATACGCATCACAGCTGACAGAAGAATAGAACAATGTGATGCCTGGAGCCCATTATGCCTGGAGACCAACATCCCTGGACCCCCTCCTCATTGCCCATTGTCCCTATATAAATGCCTCAAGATTCTGTAAACCTTGAAGATGTGTTTTTGAGACATTAATCACCTGTCTTCCAATTAGCTGGCTAATCTAATTAAACTTGCTTTCTCCATCTCTAACTCATGATTAATTGGCTCAGATCGCAGCGAGCAGAGTGAGCCCACTGCTCAGTATCATAACCAAAGTGGCAGGACTCAGGACCACAGATGAAGGAAGGAGTGGAGCCGGGGGTGGCCGCTGCATCTCTCCTGCATCTCTAGGGCTGGGTGTCCCTGAATTTAAAGAGAAGTGCAGCTTTATTGCCTGGGGGTCAGAGCAGGGAGTTAAAAAAGGAAACATTCAAATCCAAAGAGAAACAAAAAATTAAACTAACGAGAATTACTGTGTATATTACCTTTAATTTGGGACAATGGGACCATCACAGTCAATATTATCTTTGTAAATTCCTTCCCTCCCACCCCCCCATTAGAAAGACACAAGAGCTAATTATCTTCATCATGACAATAAAGCCATTGCCACCAGTATCATCCCCTCACAGAAGTCTCTTTGTATAGAGATTCTGAGACTGGTGAGTGGCCCTAAGAACCATGCAGAAGTAACAGTGAATGCAAACAAGTCAGCCCTGGGGATGTGAAGGCCTCCCACTCTGGGCTTGGCTCAGCCAACGACTTTGACCTTGGGAAACTCATCTCATCTGCCTGGGGCCTCTTCATATAGGATCTCTTCTAACTAGGAGACCTTGTGACTTAACTCCTGTCCTCATGGGGCTGTCCATCTAAGAGAGTGAAGAGTGAATGCTGCTTCTACTCTCTAAGTATCGCCTTGTTTCTGGGGACTGGGGGCCAATTTCATATACTTTCTTCTAGGTCTCTCGGGAAGCAACGACCTCATACCTTTGTACTCAGTGAAAACCATGGGCTCCAGAAAAAGGAAGACGCTGATTCAAATTCTGACTCATGTTTTAGTTGTGTGATCTTAGGGAGGTTTGCTTAATCTCCCTGAGCTTCTAGACACCTGGTCTGAAAAGTGGGAACAAGCACCCACCCTAGGATTGTTATAAGGAGTAAATGAGACAATACGTGTAAAAGTGCTGGGCACAGGACCTGGCACAGTGTGAGCATCAAGGATGATGCTGATGATGCTAGAATCTTGGAGCTGGGAAGAGCCTCAAGGGATGATCAGACTCAGGCTCTCTCTTTAGAAAGACATCTGAGGATGTCCATTTTATAGATAAGGCAACAAAAACACAGAAAATTTAAGTAATGAGAAAATGGATATTTCCTCCAATAAATGAGACCTAGAGGGGGAAAGGCAATCTCTTTTTTTCAGGAAGGTCAAGAGTTATCAGGTACTGTGTCTTCCTCGAAGGTCTCATTCTCTCATGGTAGAGCATGCACCAGGGTCACATCAGCTTCCTTGTTGTGCCAGCTTCTGACGCAAATTCATAGAGCACTGCAGATTTGCTACAGGAATTTTTGAAATTTTTATCTTGACTTAAATTTAAGGCTGATGAGCATAGCTCATCCTGAGCCTCACCATATTGTAAGCTAACTACCGTGTTAAAAACAACAATAGTATGTTTCTGTTGGTGGCATGACGGGTTAAGTGCTTGGCCAGAATTTGTTTTCGCAGTTTCACAAGAAAACAGATGAGTACACTGGCACGCTTGAGGAATTTTGTTTTTACTTTGTAAATTCAGAGAGGCTGTGAGAGTCGAGGCTGCGGTGGCTGGAGCGTGACACCTCCTTTGCTCCAGACTCCAGGCCTCAGGGAATAGGTTTAACATCCTTGAAAGGTCAGCAGATGAAGCCTTGGACCAACAACGGGCAGGGAGTCACAACTGAGACGAGCATAAAACCAAGTCCCTGTGAGGGACAGTTTGACAAAGGATAAATTGGGGGGAAACCACCTGGTGGCACAGGAAAGGGAAGGGGAGCTTTTCCTGGGAATCCTTCTGAGAAACAGAGGCCCTGGCCTAGTGCATGGATAGTGTTTTGGTTTGTGGGGAAGGAACTCCCAAGCCAAAAAATAAAGATAAAATTGGTATTGGACAGCTACTATTCCTGGGCTGCTCAGAATGCCCTCAGAAAGCCCCGCTGAAGATGAGCTCAAAGCAAGTTATTAAAACCACGTGAAGAAAGAACTCCCCTCCCCCATCAGAAGACACAAACTGGAGGGGTACAACCCCAAGAACGTCAGCTACAGAACAAGCTAAGAGAGACTAAAAATGGGTATTTTAAAATTATTAAAGGACTAAAATGAAAGAAAAGAACATGAAAATCTGGTGTGAAGAACCAAGTAGAACTTCTAGACATAAAAATATGATGAATGAAAATAAAGTCTTATTGACTTGATTAAACAATAGATTAAATGTAGATACAGAGAGAATTTATGAACTCTGAGGAAATGAACCAAAATGCAGCTCAGAGAAACAAGGAGAGGGAAAATAGGAGAAAAGTTAAGAGATTTGGAGAATGGAAGGTGAAGATCCAAAATCTGACTTTTATGAGTTCTAGGTGGAAAGAAGAGAGAAAATTGGGAGAAATAATATTTTAAGAGACACTGACTGAATTTTCCAGAACTAATAAGAGGTACCTTGCATAGATTCAAGAAACACAAGACCTGAACATGATAAATAATGATGAATCTACCCCTAGACACAGAAATTGAACAAAATAGAGATGAAGAGGAAAATCTGAAAAGCCAGAGGGAGAAGATGATTACCTCCCAAGGAATAATTCAACTGCCCATAGACTTCTCACCAGCAACAACGGAGAGCAGTGAAACAGTCCTTCAAACTTCTAAAAACATTACCGTTCAACTAAATTTCCATTCTCAGCTAAACTACAGCTCCAGAATGAGGATGAAATGAAATTCACAGAGAAAAAAAGGGAGTTTATCACAAATTGAGAGATCTACTAACATTTCTGTCTCAGGAAGAGGGAAATTAAATCCAGAAGGAAGCAGGGGGATTCAAGAAGCAGCCATAAGCAAAGAAACTGGTAAGCATGTGAGCAAATATAAACCATTCACTCTGTTTTGTTGTTAGTGCTGTCAAGTTGATTCTGACTCCTAGTGCCTGTGTGGACAGCAGAGCGGAACCCTGTCCGGTATTTTTGTGCCATCCTCTCACCTTCCTGTACTATATCAGACAATGTTCCACTGCTATTCCTAGAGATTTCATGGCCAATTTTTTCAGAAGTGGGTGGCTAGGTCCTTCTTCCTAGTCTGCCTTGGTCTGGAAGCGCCACTGAAACCTGTCCACCACGGGAGACTCTGCTGGCATCTGAAAAACAGGTGGCATAACTTTCAGCACCACAGCAACAGGCAGTCGCCATGTTTGACAACCGACAGATGACAGACGGGTGGTATGGTTCCTTGACCAGGAAACAAATCAGGGCCATGGCAGTGAAAGCACAGACTCTTAACCACTAGACAACCAGGGCTGGCTATTAACTCTACAGAACAACAGTAATAGTGACTAATTGGAGGCATATTAAGACAAGGTGCACACAAGATTGTTTCAGATAGGTTAAACATAAAAATTTGAAGGAAAAACTGTAAAACTTTCAGAAAATAATACAGGAGAATAGCTTCATGATCTTGGGACAAGGAAAGATTTCTTAAGACCGGAAAAAAAAAAAAAGCCACTCACCACAAAGATATAGATGGATAAATTCTCCAGCATTCAAGTTCAGAACTTCTGATTAGAAGACACCAAAAAGAGAGTGAAAAGACAAGTCACAAACTGGGGAAAGATACTGGCAATATAAGTAACTGACAATAGACTAGAACCCAGAATATACAAAGAACTGCAGATCAACATGTAAGAGACAACCTGAAAGAAAAATGAATGAAAGACTTGAGCTGGCACCACTGAGAGGTGGTGCCACCTGTATAAAGTCACCCTGTATAAAGATGGCCAAACTCTCCTTGGCGACCAGGGACATGTAAATGATAACCATAGCGAGAATCTATTCCTATGAACCAGACTGGCAGAAATTTACAAGACTGACATTACCACGAATGAAGCACAATGAGAGAGTTCATACACCCCCAATGGGAGTGTGAATTGGTACAAATGTTTTCAAAAGCAGTTTGGCGTTATCTGGTAAAGCTGAAAACACACCACGCTACATATGACCCACAATTTCACCCCTGTGTATATTCTGGAGAAACTCTTGCACATGCATATGAGGAGAAATACAGAAATATTCCTAGCAGCACTGTTCTAACAGCGAAAAACGAAACAACACAAACATGGAACAAAGCTATGAATAATAATATCACATAGATAAAGAGGTGCTTCAAATTAAAGCATTCCAAAGTCTTGTATTGTTCGGGAGCATGGACGGACACTGGCAAACTTTATATTTTGTCAATTCAAGTATGCATGTAAAATGTTATGGGTAAACCAAAAGAGTATATGTAAATTCCGGGCCAGGAGAGGAGAAACAATGGAATAAAGAAAGTTTAATCAAGCCAACAAAGAATAGAAAAAAGAAAACGAAAAGAAGTGTAGAAAAAGAATGATAAATAGAAATCATAAAATAATATAATAGAAATTAATTGATCTATCAATAATTACAATAAACATAAGAAGAATAACTCATATTTGCCAAAAGACAGGCTCCTAGACTGGGAAAAATAATCCAGCTATGCTGTTTACAAAAGAACTAATAAAACAATGGCACTGAAAGATTAAAAACGATATAGCAGTTAGCGATAAAGGGAAAGTTGATGTAACTATGTCAATATCTGAGAAAATAAACTTTAATGCAAGAAGTATTATTAGGTTATAGAAAAAGGGGCACTACATTCTGGTTAAAAGGAACAATTTATCTGGAAACTGTAACAGTTCTAAGCTCTAATACATTTAACATTTAACATCGTTAGAATTACAAAAAGAACGTGGTAAATCAACAATCATAGTAGCAGATTTTTAAACATATTTCTCTCACTCATTGACACTTAAAGACAAAATATTCAGAAGGATATAGAACATTTGAACCATAAAATAACATTCTTCTAATAACGATATAGCATATTTAAGTAACAAAATAAAGTTCACCTAATGGGCATACATACAGCCTTGAACTTAAGAGCAATGCAGTCTTTTGAGTGCTCACATGTAAAACATGTAAAAAAAGGGACCAAGACTCAGGTGCAAAAGCAAAAGATCAATATCACTGTCAAAGCAAAACATTACATGCCCCACATTCTATTTGTTTAACATTTTCTTCTTCCATGGGTAAGTTTTTGCGCTTCTCATCCTGCTCTTTCCTCCTGCTGTTAACTAGTAGAATTCTTGTGCTGAGTCTTGGGAATGTTGGCTCTCCTACATCCTAATTTCAGCTGCTGGCAACAGGAATATCAGACACGGGGTGATGCTGTCTCCTGCTGGTTCTGATGAGGTGTCTATCGGAGGGCATCAACAAGAACATCAGATTTCTGGGTACAGAGTTTTGTGGCAACTCATACCTATAACCACCCTGTTCTGTTTTCTGTCATAAAACTGTTCTTACAAATGTTCTTTCAAGATTTCTGAACTCCAGGTGTTATGGCTATGCTCTGCAGAATCCAGTAAAACTTTTAGTTTCTAAAGTGTCTCCTTTGTTAAATGATATTCTTGCTTGATAATAATTGTTCTGGTAATGTTTGAGTAAACATGTTTTCTAAAGGTATAAATGGTTACAAGATTTATTTATTAGTCAGAGAGATTTGAAAACTATCTCTCTCTCTCCATGCAGCAAAGTCATGACCGACAGAGCTCTATTCTTAAAACAATGTGGCTGATTGATTTTCATCTTGTCAATTATGCAGACAATGATCTCTGATCACAATGTAACAAAATTAAAAATCAAAAAACAGAGATAATTTTTAAAGCCTATACATTTACAAAACTTTGAAAACACACTTTTGAATTATTCCTGGATCAAAGCTGAAATCATAATGAAAATTTTAAAATATTAGAGCTGAAAGACAATGAAAATATCCAAAGTGTTTGGTGCAGCTAAGCAGTTTTATTAGTTAGCTATTGCTGCATAATAACAAATCATCTTAAAACTTACCAGCTTAAGTTAACAAACATTTATTATCTCAGAGTGTCTGTGGGTCAGGAATCTCAGAGCAACTTAGCTGAGTGGTTCTGGCTCAAGGTCTCTCACGAGGTGCATTCAAGATGTCAGCTGGAGCTGCAGTTATCTGAAGCTGGACCATCCAATTCCAAGCTCACACACCATCACTTCCACAGCGGTCTATTTATTGGCAATGAGTCCCTAAGTCCATAGCCAAGGGGAAAGGAATTAAGCTCTACCATTCAAAGAGAAAAGTATCAAAGAATTTTGTGGACATAACTTTAAATCCAGTACAGTATTACTTACATGAAAATGTATAGTTTTAGATGTATATATTAGAGAAAAAAGAAATAGTGAAATTAAACTAAGTGTCTAACTCAGTAAGTTAAAAAAAAAAAAAAAAAGAGTAAGCCTAAAGAAAGTAAGAGGAAGGAGTGAGATGAGATAAAAAATAAATGAAATAGGGGTCAGCCCGGGGGTGCAGCGGTTAAGTTCACACATTTCAGCGGCCCGGGTTGCCGGTTCAGATGCCGGGTGCAGACATGGCACTGCTTGGCAAGCCATGCTGTGGTAGGCATCCTACATATAAAGTAGAAGAAGATAGGCATGCATGTTAGCTCAGGGCCAGCGTTCCTCAGCAAGAAGAGGAGGATTGGTGGCAGATGTTAGCTCAGGGCTAATCTTCCTCAAATAAATAAATAAACAAATAAAATAGAAATGAAAGACATAAAAATGTTCAACAACACTGAAAGCTTGTTCTTTGAAAGAACCACTATAATAGCAAATCTTCAGCAAGATTGATCAAGAAAAAAGAAAAATTACAAATAAATAATATTAGAAATGGAAAATAGACAACTGTGAAGAATTGTGCAGAACTTTACATTGATAACTTTGAAAAGAGAGACATAATGGACAATCTTATATAAAATATAACTTGCCGAAGCTGACTCATGAATAGAAAACATGAATAGATCTACAACCATTTATTAAATTAAATTAGAAATTAGAATTTTAAGTCCTCCTTCCACCTCCCTCCCAATAAAAATAAACACCAGGTCCACTTGGGTTTTACAGGCAAGTTTTATCAAACTTTCAAAAAAAAAAAAGATAATTCCCACCACAAAGTATTACAGAAAAAAGACAGAATGCTTCCCAAATAATTTTATGAACCTAATGTAAACTTGATAGTAAAACTAGATGTAGATAATGGAAATCTGTAGGTCAATTTTACCTAGGAACACAGATTTAAAAATCCTAAATAAATAAAATTAATAAACAGAATTGAGCAAAAAAGAATTAAATGGTAGAGTTTACCCCTGGAATATAAAACTGGTTTAACATAAAAAACTCATCAATGTCATTCATTAATAGATTAAAGAAGAAAAATATAATCATTTCAATAGAAGTAGAAAAACACTTGATATAATTCACTACCCATTCTTAATGAAAATGTTTAATAAACTAGGAATCGAATTTTATTACCTTATAAAAAATATACTACAAAATCATATATCCAACACTGAATTTAACATACTTAATAATTCTAACTAAAAAACAGAAGCATCTTTGAAAATCAGGAACAAGACAAAATGCTGTCATTTCTTCTATTTAACCCTGCACTGGAGGTCTTAGATAATTAATAAAAGAGAAATAAATAAATAGTATAAATATGGAGATGAAAGAAACAAATCTATCACAATTTCTGTCATCATTTCAACATTCAATCTGCTTTTATTTAAAACTGCTGTTGACAAAAATAATCCATAACCAATTTATAAATGAAAATTTGGGTGAGTTTATTCTGAGCTAAAATGTGGGGACCATGGTCCAGGGCCTTTCTTCCCAAAGGAAGAAAGGGCACCAAAGAAGTAGGGTGTACAGAGTGGTTATATACCTCCAAAGAGGCTGTTTCACATATGATTGAAATGTCCCTTTTACAATAGTCGTGAGACTGCTCTGTCGGCACAGTGATTGATGGACACAGCAGGTAGGTCTGCTGTCTCCGTGGACACAGCAGGGTGGCAGGTCTGTTGTCTTGAGCTGGGTGGTCACAGGTGAGCTCAGCAATCAGTTCGTAGCCTAAGGAAAAATGCTTATCCTTATGGAAATGCCAATGTGGGGGAAGTCTCACCTTTATCTTAAGGGCATTTGTTCTTGCCGTAGTAAATGTTTAAAGCAGATATACAATGCATGCTCAACGGCCATGGTCAGGCTCTTTTGGAAAAACAAAGTCAGGCTGAATTAGGTTTACACCAAATGGCTTCCTCATGCACTCCAATATATACTATTGCTTGCCATTTCTATTTGTCACTGCTCATGACTCCTCCAGGAAGATTCTTCTGGAACCTCCAATCTCTCCTCGCCATCCAAGTCCATGAACTAGGTGTAGGATGGGCACTAGCTCATCGTCTCCACAAGCCAAGCACCAGCTCCAAGCTGATTCTCCACTCCATTCTCTTTATCACATGCCTGAGAAGACAGCCTGAATAATCACCATCTTATCTGCTCAATTACCATCAAGGGCCTTGACTTTAATGCAAATACCACAAGTCAGGCGTTAAGGACCTTCTCTCTTCCTGCCTCCTAAAAATACGCGCATCACAATCCAGTCCCCTAGTTCCACCAACAGCCTCACCCCGGCAGTGTCCCATTTTCCCACGTCCTTCCACTCCCTCCATCATCCGCAGCCAAAACTTGGTTTGCTGTCACCATCACTACTCAAAAGAAGTAATTAAGGACAGTTAATGGAGGGACTATTTACAAAGACGTGTGTAGGGTTAAGGCAGTCCTGGAATCTTGAGAGTTGTAGCTCCAACAGAAGCTGTGGCCTCAGGTAGACGACAGCAGCATCAGTCAGCCCATGGGCCCAGGAGGGGAAGGGGAACAAACACTGACCTCTCTCTGTTCCCACTCTCATCTCCTGCAGGGGCCACCTATTGGCTAAACCCAATTAGAAGTCAGAGGCAAGAGAGCCTGGTTGATGCAAAGAGGTCATCTTTGCCGGGCACAGAGAGGGTGGAGAAAGAACAGAAAGCATCGGGTGAGGCAAGCAAACAATATCTACCACTTCCCACAGCCCAATTATTAGCACTCATCTTTTTCAGCTAAAGTTTTCGAACAAGTTGTAGCTGCTCTTTCCACTCCATCTTCTATTCTCTCCATTTTGCCAAATCCACTGGCTACTTCCTTGTTCTTATCTCCATGACCTCTCAGTAGCATTTGACACAGTTGACCACTCCCTCCTTTAAACATCTTCTCTTGAGTTTCAGCCCCCTACTTTATTGGGCTTCTTTCTACCTAACTGGCCACTGGTTATTATTTTTTTGCCAGCTCCTCCTCTGCCTGGCCTATAGATGTTGGAGTACCCCAATGATCAGTATGGGTCTCATTTTAGTTTTATCTTTACACTCACCCCATGGCACCTGTATATTTTTTACTCCCAAATCTGTAGCTCCAGCCCTGACTCTTGGAACCCATTACCTGCTTGACTTCTCCATTTAGATGTCCAATAGACATCTCAAACTTAACACAGGCAAAACAGAAGTCTTGACTTCTACCGCCTCTGCTTCCAAACCTACTCCCCAGTCATCCTTAACTTTCATCTTTATCTCCTTGATCGAACCCAAAATCCAGGAGTTGTCAATGATTTCCCTTCTTACGATCACCTCCAATCCATTCAGTCTAATTAGCAAGTCCTGTTGACGCTATCCTCAAAACCCACCCCAAATGTGCTCATCTCTCCATCTCTCCCATCACCCTAATCCAAACCACTGTCATCTCTCACCTGATTTACCGCAGAAGCCATCTCTCTAGACTCTCTACTTCCTTTCGCTCCCTGCAATCATTCTCTAAACAGAGATCTTCTAAAAAATTAATCATACTTTTACTGTCTATTGCATTTATTTTCTGATATACTATATATTTGTATTTCCTATGCTTATTTTTAATGTCTTCTTCTCCCTTCTAGAATGTAAGCTCCTTGAGGAAAGGGACATTTTAAAAAACTGATGCGGGGCCGGCCCGGTGGCTCAATGGTTAAGTGTGCATGTTTCTCTTCTGCAGCCGGTTTGCCGGTTCGGATCCCGGGTGCGAACATGGCACTGCTTGGCACGCCATGCTGTGGTAGGCGTCCCACATATAAAGTAGAGGAAGATGGGCATGGATGTTAGCGCAGGGCCAGCCTTCCTCAGCAAAAAGAGGAGGATTGGCAGCAGATTTTAGCTCAGGGCTAACCTTCCTCAAAAAAACAAAAACAAACAAAACCCTGATGCATCCCAAAGTGCCAAGAACAGTGCCTGGCAAATAACAGGTGCTCAATATTTGCTTATTAAATTAAATCGTTACTCCTCTGCTTATATTGCTTCAGTAGCTTCCCAATGCACTGAGAAAAAAATTCAAACTCTAGCATGGTCCACGAGGCCAAGATTCGTCTCTGCTCACCTCCCTACCACTCTCCCTGCTCTCCCATAACCACACTTTAGACAGTCTTTCTTTCCCGATTGTCCTTGCCTGATGACTTTGCCCTTTTCTCTGGCTGGTGTGATCTTAGACTTTCCTTCTCATCATTCAGATATCAGCTTTAACGCCACCTTCTCTGAGAAATTCTTTCTAATCATCTATTATAAACTCAACTCCAGATCACCATCCATCACAGTCCTATTTTAGTTCTTTGCATGGTGCTAATTACTATTTTATTTTAGTTCATTGCCTATCACTCTTCATTAGAATATAAACTCTATGAGTGCAGGGACTTTGTTTACCTTATCACTGCTGTAAACTAGAAATATTCTGGCACATCGCAGGTACAAAACAAATGAATTCAGGAGACATACGAAGGTTGAAGATAACAGACTTGAGAGCACAGCAAAAATGGAGAAAAATCATCAAGAAATAATTCAATATTTTCCCAGAATTGAAAGGTTTTGAATTTCTAGAGTGACAGGGCCGACTGAGTTAATTAGCACAACGGGGAAAAAAAACTCATACAAAGGCATATCAAGAAATTTAAGAGTAAAGACACAGGTAAGAACCTATAAGCTTCCAGAAAGAAAACACAGGCCATATACAAAGGTTCAGGAATCACAGTGTCACAGGAATTCTCAACAACAACAGTGGAAGCTAGAAGGCAATGGAGCAATCAATGTCTTTGAAATTCTGAAGGGAAATTATTTCCAGCCAAGAAACCTATACTTACTGAATCTATCGAGTAAGTGTGAAGGTAGGAGATATTTCCAGACATTTAAGATTTCAAAACTTCCATGTACCATTTCTCAGGAAGCTACTGGATGATGTTTCACCCAAATGAAGTAAATTAAGGAGAGGGAAAATACAGGACAAAGAAATAGGAGAATCAACCCAGGATTCTCAGCATGATGGTGAAGGGAGATCCAGGAAGCTGTGCACAGGTGAGGAAGCAACTATTCCAGCCCGAAGGTCAGGAGGCTTCAGGAGAGATGCATGAAGAAAACAAACTGATAAGAGCACCTGATCACTGTACATCTTTAGAGATTTTGACAACTGGTGAAGAGTTGGGGTTCAATTACCAAGAAGGATGTAGGAAATGAAGTAAAAGGGGGGAAAAGACAATTAACTCCAGGGAAGATAAGGCTGCACAGGAAGGAAAAGCAATCGTAGTTTACCACACGGCCCAGGAGTAAAAAGCTTTTACAGACATAATAACACCCTGAGTACTTACCTGATGTTAGGACCACACTGAAGGGGTGGGGATGGCTGGGAAGAGTGTGTGCGTTGCGACCACGGGGAGGGAAAGGGAGAACAGAACTAAATCCTCCTTCTCCACAGTGGGAAATCAGAGGGTAATGCCCCAAAGTCATGTTATTTAGAACAAATGAAGGTAAACACCAACATAGTCTATTAAAAAGGATGAACGGGACCCCTGGGGAGAGGATTGGGACGGTTCTTTTTTCTTTTGTGATAAGCATGGTAGATAGATTTGACCACATGTGCAGGTGTAGTTCAAAAAATCCCCTTAAATATGAATATAAAAAATAAAAAGGTTGTAAAGAATTTGTTGACTAAATCTTGCTGGCAACTTTCTGTACTAAGGCGGTGACATAAAGCACACATTTTTGTTTACTCTTTTGCAAGGGTCTTTTATACTTAAAAAGTTTTTTTATCTTCTACAGTTTATTTTGGACGTATGACACTCATAAAACTCATTTAAGCAACAATGACCTGAAAACATTAATATTTTGTCCAAAGGAAATGTTCCCTACTGAATAACTATTAGCTTTTAATTATATGATGATCACCTTAAAAGTTTCAAAAAAATCTCTCGTTGTTTAAAAATTCTTTCCAAAAAAAGATAAAAGGCATTTTGATACTTATGAAATTATTCCATAAATAAAAGATCAGTAGAGTATGAGTTTAGGGAATGATTCACATCAAGCAACAAAAGAAATTTAACTTTTCAAGAACATGCCAGTAATTACTGTCTCTCAGGTTCAAATGTGGATTAACTGACCTTATTATAATTGATAATGCACGTGTTATTTCTAATAATTGACAGATACTTTGCAAATATGTATTTAGGAAGAAAAGATAAATTAAAAAACAATAAAAAAGGAAAACATAAATGAGTCCACACACGAGTGTACAGGAGGAAACACACCCGTTGTCTCTAGTATAATCTTAGAGGTACTTTCCGTAATCCTTTCTCTTCTATCTTTGAAATGGCAATTAAAAAAAAATGAGAAAGAACTGCAGGGCTGAAGCTCTGTAGGTTATATCTTTTTAGGGGCACTGCTTATTTTCCCAGCATTGCGAGTGTGCTGTGCTGGCTGTCACCCTTCTCACGGGAGCTCCACCACACACTGCAAGCGCTGGATCTCAGCTCCACTGCAGGACAGAACGAGGCGGAGCCTCAGCAGTGGCCGGGCTGTGTCCACTGAGGGGCTCTTCTTTGGGGATTTCCAGAAATGACAGCATGTGTGCAAACAGAGGACAGAAAGCAAAGTCGCAGAGTTCTAACCGACCCAGAGGGGACACAGAAGACAAACTTTGGGCTAACGCTATCAGTGGAACCTTTTTGTAGACACAGACTGAGAAGGGCTGGTGATATCTCAGTTAGAATAAAATATATATAAATCCAGGCTGTTCATTCAACAAGTTTTTATTGAGCACCTACTCTGCGCCCAGCACTGCACTAGGTGCCATGGAGGATACAAGAGAAGTTTAAGATGTGGAATCCGCCCTTGAGAAGCTTACAAAACTAGAGGCAGAAATCAGATGTACACGTGACTCAGGCAGCATGTGATATAGACACAGAGTGCAACGTCCAGACAACGTGGTGGCTAAGAGACTCCCAGATCCACGGGGGTGGGAACAGTCTCTTAGAGCAGGTGAGGAGTTAAAGCTCGATCAGCAGGGGACTGGCAGAGTGCTCAGAATGGGCAAAGGCTGCGAGGTAATCCGGCTGGAGCGGGCGCTCGTGTTAAAGTCTGGCACTAGGGCAGCCAACACGGAGGCTGGGGCTTGGGTTGAGCTGTGAGCAGTGAGGATACGCTAGTCCCTCTCTTCACAGGAACACCTGGGGGGCCTGTGGACTCCTGCTGCCTCCTCTCCTCTCCCCACACAGCCCTGTCTTGCCCTCCCCGACCCCTCCCCTAGGAAAACAGAACCTCCATGCTGAGCAGGGCCGGTGACAGAAGCCTAATGCCCTGCTGGAGAAACTGATCACAGCTTCCAAGGCAGGGCAGGTTTTGCTTGACTGGACATTTGCCCTGGTGTTTTTAGAAGACCGATCAAGAGCAGAATCATCTGGATTGTTTTAAAAACTCTCCTCAGAGACCAGCCCACAAAGATCACCAATCACAACTGTTACCCCAAAGCCACGTGTGTCCGGACCTTTCCCCTAAGACCACAGATGGCTCCAGGGTGTCCCACCTCCTGGAAACTTCATATGCTCAACCCAGGTCTCTGAGAGGCACAGACTCTGCTCTGTACCTCACTTCGGGGGGCTCACTTAAACGGTCCGGGAAGCCTCAGTGGGTTTTTATTCAGTTCATTTCCACGTATGTGTCACTCTGAGTTGGGGTGGCAGTATGTCTGTTTAAAGTGCCAGGGAAGGCAGGCAGCAGGAGTGAATCTGGGCAATGGGGAAGCTCTCAAATTTGAGGACAGCAAAATGGCCTTGAGTGTAATGGTCAACTGGTCTTCCCCAAGAACAGCAGGCATGGGATGCCATACTTGGCAAGAAAATGCTGCCTTGACTCTTGTTCAACAAAGAGTATGCAGAGCTGGGTCAAAGGCTGTGGGAAGATGGGAGGGAGGAGCCCCCACAGACTGCAGGGTCAGAAGTTTGCATGGGACCCCCCAGGAGTTGGGAGAAGAGCCTGACTACAGCAGTGTGGATGGAGCAACAGCACTTAGTGAGGTCTCAAAAGGGCCACGGCCGTAGGGAGGGGAGCAGCAGTGGACATGGGATCCCTCTTCTCTCCTGTTCCAGGTGCTCTGGTCAGGCACCTCCTGCCCCTAGTCACAGAGTCTTGGAATTCCAGAGAAGTGAAGCATCTGTAGGTGTGGGGCCAGGGACAGACGACGGGGCTCAGGGTCTAAGCAGGAGGCGTGTTCCCGGCCACTTGAGCCACAGGAAGGGGACCAGACGCCGGGTGAAGGTGGCAGTGAAGGTGTAGATGAGTTCTTGTGACTCCGCGTTGGTGAAAGTCACGGTGCCCCCTTCGTAATCCAGGGCGATGCCCACCCTCCGGGGCCGCAGCGCCGGGAAGAGCTCGGCCTCGGGGTCGGTGTTGGCCCAGATGCCCGCGGAGGAGAGGCGCAGGGCCCACACCCCGTCCTCCGGCCGCAGGGAGAGGTCTCCCTTCCTCTTCACAGAGTCTCTGGCCACCCCCACCATGCAGCTTTCCAGAACTTCCTCTTCCTCCTCCTCCTCTTCTTCCTCTTCATCCCCCAACGATTCCTCGTCCTCATCCGTTTCCCAATCGTCGTATCCGTCCCCATAGCCAGCCTCCTCTTCCTCCTCCTCCTCTTCCCCCTCTTCCTCCTCGTCCCCCTCCTCTTCATCCTCAGACCAGCCTTCCCTCTCCACCTCCACCTCCCAGTAGACCTTGCCCCAGGTGAAGCCCTTACTGCCCAGCACCCCCGGCTCACAGTCAAACTGCTGGGGGTGCAGGTAAGCACCCTGGTACAGGCTGGTGTAGGTCACGCACTTCCAGTCCTCTGACAGCTGCAGGTATCCACTGGCTGACTGTGGGTCCAGGGTGACACTCACTGTGGGGACAACAGAAGGAACAGTGTCACCAGTGGGCTAGGAGGGGGCCCCTGGTCTCCATGGTGTCCATGGCAGGGCTGGCACACTGCACAATCCAAGGGGTACTATTCACATCTTGGTCTAAGTGAAAGGGGCCCTCAGGGTTACGCAGCGCACAACCCGATGGCAGGGCTGAAAGGCAGCACAGCAGTGGGGCCTGGCGCAGAGATGGCCTCTGGACTTAGGATGCCATTGCAGTTGGCTCTGCATATAGGAGTCACGTGGTCAGGCAGGTCAGAGGAGACTTAGTCACAGGGAAAGAACTGGTGGTAGGACCTGTGAGGATAGAATACCTAAAAACGGCACAGAGGAGGGGCAGACTATCAAGTGGAGGCCTCTAGTGTAGACTAAGGAGCAGTGGATTGGTGAGAAAATGCAAGTGGGGATTTAGATTTGCAGCTGGGAAGTTCTCCCTGTTGCATAAGAGAAGGGATAACCTGGGGGCAGCAGGGGGCAGTCCGAATCTCTATGGGGAGAAAATTCTTTATTAGAGGTAAATCTGGAACAACCCTGTGGACTCTCACCTGTCTTATATTCCAAGTCTCTCAGCAGCTTCCCTGGAGAGAAAAACAAAACATAGCAATGACCCTCTAGCAGAAAACTTATGGCCCATTTCTTACTTCGACAGTATTAATTCTGTGACAGGGCTCCATCCCCAAGATCCCAAGAAGAAAAAACAACCAGGAGACCCTCAGAGGAGTGAGGTTGGAGAATACGATGGTAAGGAGCCAGGCACCCTATCTCAAGGTGGCACCCTAGCTCCTGACTCCAACCGCAGTGCTCTCCCCAACCCTTACCTTGGAATTCTCTCAGGCCCCGCTGAAGAGACAAAAGTTTATCTGAGAATTCTCCTGTCCTTTTTTTAACCAAACGAGCAATGGGTTTCCCAATCCAGAACTTCTTCCGTGGATACCTGAGAAGATGACAGGCATAACCTGTTACTTAGCTCTTCTTATACTTCTCTCAATCCTCATGACAATTATGAAGGGGGAGGGAAAGGTACCATTATCCCCAGTTAACAGACAGAAAAACAGGAACTCAAAGACACTAAGTGAACTGCCCAAGGCTGAGCCAGGACTCAGGACCATCAGCGGACTCAACATCCAGAGCTCTCTTGTCTACTAAGCCACATTTCTACCCCCGCCACCCTGTCCTGTCTCAGACGAGGACAGTGGGCAAGGATCTGGGATTACACAAAGAACTCGCTTCGGTGGAGAGCAAGTCTCAGTTCTCAAGGAGGCATTCTCGCTTCCCAGGAGAGAAGGTCATCAGGATGGACCATGGGATGGGAACCTCGGGCACCGTATCACTCCCAACTAATTCAAATGGCTCGCAGTCAAGGGAAAGGGGAGGGACGCAGGCACAGGGGAATGAGGCGCACTGTGGAAAGAAGCTCTTTTACCTGTTTAAGAAGTCTCTGGTGTCCTAGAAGGGAAGAAAGCACAAGCATCAATGTGAATCAAAGAAGACTTCATTCATTTGTACCAACACTGCATCACAGGCTGGGGGCACATCAGTGAACAAATAAATGTGGCCCCTTCCTTATAGAGCTGACATTCTAGGGACAGCATTGGATAAAACAACAAGAAAACTAACAAAATAATCACCATGGCGGAGCAATGGGCCAGGGGGAGTGGGGGGCAGAGATGACAGGGCCAACTTCTCTGAGGCAATGACGCTTATGCTGAGATTTGAAGGAGAAGGTGCTGGTCAGGTGAAGAAAGGGAAGAAGGCATGGTGGGAAAGGGCTTGGCAGAGGAGGCAGTGGCCAGACCATGCAGGGCTGCACAGGCATAAGAAGGAGCTTAAATTCTGTTCCACATAGAGTAGAAAGCCACCAAAGGGTTTCAAGCAGGGGAGTGATAAATGTGATCTGCTGTACATGTGGCTGAGACTGCTAAGTATCCTCCAGGACCCATTCTCCCTTTCTTCCTTTTCATAACAGAACAAAAAACTTCATTTCCCAGATTCCCCTGTAACCAGGTCTGGTCACGTGACTAAGCTCCAGCCAATGCAATGTGAATGAAAGCAATGACTACAATTTTGGGGTCATGCCATTAAAAAAAAAAAAGAATTGCTTTCTACTTCCTCTTTTTCTCTGGCTTAATTTTGGATATGGTGGTGGTGAGCCCAACTTTAGCTACATAGCTGAGGACAATACTCCTTGTGGTTGGTGGACCAACCAGATGGAAGTCACTGGCTCTCTGAATGACCTCACAGACAGCTGCCCTGACAGTTCTGGACCTATCACCTCTGAACTGTTACTGAGAGGGAATAAACTTGCTTTATTTGAGTCACTGTACTTGAATTTGATAGAGCTGCTAACCAAAATCCCAAGTGATCAATCACTTGGCTTCCTGCAGAAAATGGATCAAGGGAGGCAAAGCGAACACGGCGGGCCAGTCTGGAGACTGTTGCTGTGGACCAGGCAGGAGATAAAGGTGGCCTGAGCCAGGGCAGTGCAGTGGAGACAGAGAAGCAGCACGTTCCAGGTATCTGAGACAGACGTGACTGGGCATGCTGGTGAAGGACAATCGAGGACAGGCCCTGGCTAGAGCAGGAGGGAGTATGGTGGTGCCGCCTGTGTGATGGGACAGGGTGGAGTGGGGAGGGGGTTCTTATGAGATGCTGGTTATTTCCATTCTGTGAGTCTAAAGCCTCCATAATACTTCATACTAATTTTTGCTTTCCTTTCACTCATTCCACAAATATTAAGTGCTTCCTATGTGTCAGGCACAGCTCTAGAAGCTTGGGATAAAAGCAGTTAAAAAAAAAAGAGATACAAATCCTTAGCAGAGGAAGCAGACAGCAAACAATGAACATGAATACACTTTGCTATATTACTAAGTGATGAGTATTAATAGGAAAAGAAAAGAGTAGGGTAAAGGGGGACTGGGCTGGGGGAAAGGGGTGGCAGGCGGGCCCCTTTGAGAGTGAGATTTGGGAAACAAATGCAATCACCAAACTGTGGAAGACCCTGAGGCTCTGCTCCCGGGGAGCTTAGAGCTACACCCTGCCCGGCCTATGAAGCAGTTGCCCAGAGACTGGTTGTGAGTTTGTGGCAAATCCTTCCAATCTGTCCCTCAAAACAAGCAAGTCCGAGCCAGCTTCAGAGGATGGGGCGACAAATCTGAGGCAGCGTGTGTCAACAAGTCTGCTGAGAAATGTGGGGTAAAGGGGCAAATAAACAGGCGGTGGGGCGGGGGGTGGTTAGGGAGCCAAGAGGGCATATTCTGTGACAGGAGTTCTAGAACAGCAGAAAGGGAGAGAACGAGGGCCGTCTAAGGGTTAAAGGTTGAGAGTAGCCCAGACAGGGTGGGACCTGGAGACTAGGGCAGGAACGCTTCTCCCAAAGGACACAGGAGAGACTGGGGAGCCCCAAAGCAACCTGCAGCCACACACTGGGCCTCCAGGGGGAAGCAGCCTGCCCAGGGCTCCTGAGGACCTCCCAGCCCTGAGACGTCTGGTGCGGGGGTGATACAGCCAATCAGAGCAGAGCCTGGGGCAACAAATCACGGCAATCTTGAAGGGGACATGCCTGGGTATTAACAGAGAGCATGGTAGAAGGTTCCTCACGGGCATGGAGGTGACCAACATGGGGGAGGCAGAGGTGCGACCTGCCAGTCAACCCTGCAAGGCCCGTCCAGGGCTGAACGGGGGCGGACGCCAGTGTCTCCATGGCCTCGCCTGTCCCCTTTAACATCTTCATGATATTCTCAGTTCAGAGATCTTTCTTTCCTTTTCCATCACTTTTGTCGAAAGGTCTCTGTTTTACATCTTTTGTCCTGCTGCTTCTCCCTCTCATCTGTATTTCCCTACCAGACTTTTGGATCAGGGCCCCTATTTTACAGGGTCTCAATCTTACTCTCCCTTGGCAGTCAAATAATCTCTGGGAAAATATTAATGACAATTAAGGAGTTAGCTGTCCAGTTCCCTTAAGCAAAATCAAATCCAAACAAGCACACAGACAAAATCCACCAGCAGCAGTTCATGTACTGGTTCTAAGCTGACACCCACTTTTCTCCCTTCCGTCCTCCCACCCCACCTGGATGTCTTCGATCTGAGTGGTCTTGGAGGCACTGAAGGCCGGGTCTCTGCTGGTCCCCGCATCTCCTCTGGGTGGACTTGGGAGAGGCCCCCCTCTGGGCAAAAGCAACTAGATTTCGGCCCCCACCAGCGCCCTCAGCCATGTCCCTCCCCGCTCCATGTGTAACTGCACATCCAGTGTTGGCTGTGGCAGAAGGAAGGACGTGCATCTCTGAAGGGAAAGGAGGAGAGGAGACGGGGAAGGAGAGGGGCAGCAAGTGACCAAAGAGTCTGAAAAAGAAATCTGAGGGCACAGAATGACATCTGGAAGAAAGGAGGGCGCCAGAGGGACATTTTGGACAAAATGAGAGAAAAGAACGAGAGCACAGAGGCCTGCGAGTCAGGCCACCTGGTCTGGAGCTTTGATTTGATTTCTGACCTGCCCCAGGACAGACCCCTTCTAGCCTCTGGCCCTGGGTGATTTCATCAGTGGGGGCTGGACTGGAAGAGTTCTAAATCCCTGCCAGTCCTGGTTAGTGAGTCTGACGCCACAATGATGGAGAGGCAGGCGGAGGCCATCTCTTTACGAGACCTGTGCTGGCACACATACCCGGACAACTTGCTTTGCCATCTCTCCCCCGGCTACCGATCTGCCCTGCCACCGGCCTGGACAGCATTTTCCTAGAGGAGATTCTGGGTGGTCCTGCTGCTGAGACAGGCCTAGCCACTGCAAACCACGCAAGTGGAGGGGATCATCACATGGGCCTTCTCCCGGCCCGTGAGGGTGGCGAGATCGAGCATGCCCTCTCCAAAGGCTGCTGAGCACCATTCAGGGCGGTGAGACTCCTCTGGGACGCTCCAGGAGGAAGGAGTTGTGGTGTGATTTCAACTCGGCAACCTGCTCTCTAGTCCAACATTCTCCCTTTCTCAGTATCAAAGCTGCCTTCTCCAGGAAGCGTTCCAGAGGCACCCTACCTGTTCCACATCTTTCTCTGAGTGTACACACTCCCGAAGAAAACCTTGCCCATCTTTGTCTCCCTTCCCCAGCTGCCCATCTCCTCCAGACCTTGAGAGAAGTCACCATTCAGCCCTCCCTCAGCCAGCCTCACCACCCCAGGCTTCTTCATCTCCAGAACCATAAAAAGCTTCCACTGGACAAGCGTCTGCCAGGAACTTGTTAGAACAGAGGTTCGTGATGGTAGTGACGAGGATGGAGGATGGAGGATAGCGTGAAAATATGAATAACCTTCCCTTCCATTTCTACAGCACTTTGAAATTTTGTTAGCATTTTTTTTGCAGAAAATTTACTTTTTTAATTGACATGCCAATCATCTCATTTGATGCTCATGCGACTATTGGAATAAGTGGGACGGGTAAGGATTATCATCCCTATGTTTCAGATGAGAAAACTGAGGCCCCGAGAGGAAGGGACTCTCCCAAGGTCCTACAAGTGAGGGGCCGGATGGAGACCTACTGTCCTGGTCTCCCGGCTCCCTGCCCAGCGAACATCTCTCACCTGCATGAGCTCTGCAGCCGGCTGCTGTGCCTTGTCCTCCAGCTCGGAGATGACCAGCGCCAGCCGGGCAAGCTCCCCGACGCCCCTGGTCTTGTACTTCTCCCTGCCCTCCGAGAGCTCCTGCTCCAGCTTCTCCAGCTGGTCCAGCAGGTGCTGCTCCCGCTCCCTCAGGAACTGGTGGCCCTGCTGAAACTCGGCCACGATGTACTGCCTCTGGTCCTGGAGCTTCTTCTGCAGGGGTGGGAAGGGGGAGAAGGGGGTGATGTCTCTGCCTCGCGGTGGAGAATCCCTCCAGGATCTGGTGTTGGAGGCGCGCAAGGCTGGCTCTCTTCTCCCCTGGCTACTCCCATTCATGAATTACAGCATTCAGGCTGGAAGGAGCTTTAGAACACTCCTGGTCCAACCTCCTCTCTTCAAAGATGTGGTAAGTGAATCAGTCCAGTTCCCTCAGCCACCATGGGACTGGAATCGTGACTCTGCCCAACTGGTCAGCCCATTATGCTCTAGGTAAACCAGTATGTTCCAGGGCCCTTTGAGAAACTCTATGAGCCAGCACATTTTTCCTCCTGGATACCCATCTCTGTCACCTCTCCCAGGAAGCTTGCCTTGATTAATTTCACCCAAGCCTGATCAATCATCTCCTCAGCACCCTATTACGTATAAAATATCTGTGTGCACCCATCCCTGCCATGTAGGACTGCATCCTGTTTGCTCCCTCAATGAAACGGTGGAATGTCTGTGCTCAGGGATCATGTCCTTTCCTGCCTCCGAATCTCCCCACTGAGTTCAGGCTGGGGTCTGACTAGTGTCCATGCTCACTGAGGGCCTTGAAGCACTCCTCGACTCAGGCCATCTCCTGCTGCACTCTCTCCCTCTCCCAGGGCCTAATCACTCACTGCCAGGCCTGGCCCCAGCATCCCTCCAACGCCCACTTCCCTGATAGACACTCCCCCAGAAAACTGGAACCCCCTTATCAGTTTTCTCCCTCCTGATCCCATCTCTAATCAAGCACACAATGTGCTGCTTGTTTTCTAACTACTGGCAGCCATGGGCGCAGGCCTCACTAGACACAGTGTCATCGAGCTGGCCAGGCCTCCCTTAGACTTCCCCTCTGAGCTCTTATCCTGGAGCCAGTGCCCTCCTTCCAAACCCTCTGGCCCCCCTCCACTCTCAGGAATCGGGTCTTTCTCTCCTTCTTTGAAGGGAAGAAGGAAGCCTGGCCTTCCTCAGGTCCCTACAGTCTGGCGATCCCTAGCAAAACAGCAGCAGCTGCCAGACATGGCCCTGCCGCCAAGGTGAGTCCCAGAGAAGGAGAAGGGACCTTAACTGACATCTAGAAAACCCACTCACTCGTCAGATGAGGAAACAGCCCAAAGCCACAAAGCTGACTGTCAGGGCCTGGGCTGAAACTCAGTCTCCTGCTGGGCGCTGGGCGTCCAGTGCTCACTCTCCCAGGGAGCTGCCTCCTAGCAATGCCTCCCAGCTGTGCCTCTACAAGCGCAGGCCTCTCTGCTCCATACAGCCAATCGCCTTGGGGTTTTCTCTTAACAGCCTCACTTACCAGCGCAGCCAGGATATCAGCTTCTCCCTTCGCCTGAAAGCCCTGAATTTTGTCTCTGTCTCTCCTTAGGGTACTCAGGTGGTTCAGGATTTTTTCCTGTAGAAAGACAAGCAGTGGGGACAGGTGGACGCTCTGGGCGGGGGCAGGAGGGTGGACTCAGGCTGAGTCCTTGGCCAGCAAGAAGCCTTCAGAAGGGTCTTAGCCAGGCCTTGCCTCCGGACAGGAGCAGAGTGGAGCACCCCGAGGAGGGTGGCAGAGCACCCTTTGGGCGCGGGCTTACCCTGTGGGGCTGGGCGGCCTTCTCCACGAGGATGGCCGTGTGGGGCCTGTGCTCCCGGGACTCCCGGCACATCACACACAGCAGCTTCCCGTCGTCCTCACAGTAGTAGTGCAGCTTCTCCTGGTGCCGCTCGCACAACTTCGCATCCTGCTGCTCCCGGGCCACTTCTCCCGGCTGCCTGCCCTTGTCCACCTTCAGCCGCTCGATGTTCTCCACCAGGCTGGCCAGCTGCCACACGGGTCGGATGTTCTCCTTCTTAAAAGGCTTCTTGCAGAGTGGACAGACAGGGCGGCCTACTGAGGCTGGGCGGATGTCGGTGGTACAGCTGCGGCAGAAGACGTGGCCACAGTCTATGGTCACGGGGTCCCGCAGGTAATCGAGGCAGATGGAACAAGTCACCTCCTCTTCCAGGGTCCGCAGAGGGGCCGACGTGGCCATGGTGTCCTTAGCTCAGAGGGGTCTCTGCTCACTGGCAGTGGCTTCTCCTCCTTGGAGACCAGACATGGAGTCAAGAGCAGGCACGGCAGAGGTGGGAGCCCGGCACAGGGCTGCCAGCTCCAGCCATCAATCAGTCAATCAATAGACACTCATCAGCTCCTACAAGGCTCACACAATATCAGAGCAAAAGGACTTTACCAATCATCTAGTCCAAATCCCTCATTTTACAGATGAGGAAACTGAGGCCCAGAGTGGATAGCTTTGTAGAGTGGAGAGCAGGGCAGCCACTAGCCCCTGCTGCGCTGTTGGGAAAGCACTCCTGCCTCAAGGCACTTTCCTTCCATCTGTTGGGAAATCGCTCTAACGTACCAATTATGACAGAACAAGACACCTGATAACTATCTGCTGGAAAACTGTCATAACAAATACACAAATCTACAATGTCTACTATGTACACGGTGCTCCCTCGGTTGTGCAGTACACAAGCTGCACAACTATTCATGCGGGCACTGAAGAGACTCCACTGTTGGCTCCTCTAGGTGTCAGGTTTCAAGAACTAAGAGCACTGAGGTTCTTTACCAAGACTCAGAAGGCATCAAGAAGCTGAGTTCTGGTGTCCCCCTTTATAGGTGTTTCCCTGGGCTGTGCCATGGTTTAGGGGTGGTTCCCTTCCCCTAGAAAGCTGGTCTCTACCCAGACTCAGCCTGCCAGCAGAGCATGGCCTGGGCACACTGGATTTGTTCTCAGCTGTGACTCCCTGGTGTAGCTGGCCTGGCTGCTCTGTTGCTAACAACGGGGGACTGTCCTAGCTGAGCTCACACACGAAACCATATGGGAGGATCCTCAGGTGGCTGTGACTGTGATACTGGTGAGGCCTGGCCCTTGGAGGGAGCACAGCAGTCGAGCAGAGAGGACTTCGGTCCCGTGTGCCCTTGCAACATTGACCCACTTCCTATCTGGGGTTAGGAGCCTCAGCACACCTGATCCAACAGCTGCCTCCTGTCCCTGACTCTGTGTGACAACAGAGAATTCATTTAAGTATTCTGAGCCTCAGTTTATCCATCCATAAAATGGGGATAGTGATACTTACCTTAAAGGGTTTCTAAGGGGGTTGAGTGAAAGAACTATGTTGAAAGTACTAAGCACGAGGGTGGTACACAGAGCGACATCTAGGAGAGAACCCAGAACCCTCAGTTCCCAATTCCAGCAAGTGTTCAAAGCACAGAGTGCAAGAGCAGAAATTTAACGTGGCAGGGAGAGAGGAAGTGTGGAAGAACCAGCCACAGTGACACATGTGCCGCAGAGTCAAAGTAAAGATCGTCTCAGGGTGGGGATTGGGGAATCTGCTCTGCCACAGATCCAGGGAAGGCACATGCAGTGGCCAATGGGAGGAGAGCCAGCAGACGGCGCACAGGTAACCGTGAGGCCGGCACGAAGCAGCTGGAGCCATAGGCTAATCAGTGCTGTTATTATGTGCAGTGAAAGTCCATTCCAACAGAGGTCAGTGGCCTTCGGGTTCTTTCACTGTACTGACATGAATGAGCTCGAAATAAACCCCCAGGCTCTAAGACCCAAAGAGAAAAACAAAGCAGGAATATAAGGTCTACTCCTTGAGGATCCAATGCAATAATATACAGAAAGTGCTTTATAAAGTGAAAGCACTGTATAAATGTAAGGGATTATTACATGGCTGACGGTAAATCCCAACTGGAAGCTGCAATGAAATTAGAGACGTGTGACTTTAAGAGATGCAATGGGAGTGATAAAGCATGTACGCACAAAGCTCAGATGGAGGGATTAAAGAATTTAACTGGTAAATGAAGGCAATAAAGTTTTTAGAATGTTAGTAAGGCTAGTAAAAATCCTAGGAATTCCCTGGTCCAGCTTCCTGGTTGACTGCTGAGGAAAAAAGCCTGACCCAGCATTTCAGCTGTAACACACTGCAAAGGGTTAGCAAGGAGGAAAGGGGCACCACGCTGGGGAGTCCTCGGGGCTTTGACTAATTGAATTTAAACTAAATTCCCGACCCCAAGGATAACACATGCTATCCCCCAACGACAAGACTAAAGAGAAATAACCAAATGCAAACTGGACCCTGTTTTTTAAAAAAAAGCTATAAAAACAGTTCTGGAAAATTAGAGGAAATTTGACAAAAGACTAAGTATTAGATCATACGAAGAAATTATCATTAATTTTTGAATGGTATTTCTTGAGGTTATGTATGAGAATGTCCACATTGTTAGGCAATGCAATGCATGCTGCAGTCCTCAGGCCTGCATGACTACGACCTACTTTTAAATGGTTCAACAAAACAAAATAAAAAGTTAAAAAATTTTCTGAGGAGAGGGGCTATAGTCTTCTATCATTCTTAAAAGAATTCATACAAGAGTCTACCAAAGATGTTAAAAACCGCTAATAGATTACGGTGATGATACCGTGCAGAAGCTCAGTACGCATGTGCTGAACAAATGAATGGATGCAGAGGAGCTGAAGGCGGTGCTCATTGTACAGAACCATGTGGTTGAGAGTTGGACGTTATCAGACAAACGAAACACAGTACACGTCTATGTTTAATCCTATCGCTTGGTTATCCAGACTCCATCTTGAACATACAGCACATATTGAAAGATGCTTACTGTGGCAGCGCTGAAGACACACGAGACCCGGGGTGTCAATCCACGGGGTGAACAATCCAGGTTCAAGTTTGTGCTCTGTAACCCGACAGCCAGGTGACTAACAACTTCTTGGCGACAGTACTTACTTAGGACCCACCCCATCTGCCGTTGACACATCTTATGTTACTCAATGCTCAGGTACTCTTCTGAGGAAACCGAGGCTCAGCGAGTGTAAGCACCTTGCCCAAGGGCACACGGCTAGGAAGCAGTGTGTGGTGCATGTGCCTCAGCCCAATCCATTACACTCTCTTCCCACCAGGCAAACTGTAAACGGGGTCTAATACCAGCTCCTTTGTCAGGAAGCTCAGATGAGGTCATCTGAACGGAAGGGCTTTGTAACGGGGAGTGCTGACAAAAGTAAAGGGGCACTATTACTGCTGATGCTGACCGAAAGCATTCTAGCCTTAGATACGGCAGGAAACGAGGTTCGAGTATGAGACTCGGCCAGACCAGAGTAACTGCCCACCACCACACACCCAGTCCTTTCAGATCCTACGTGAAAATGACCCACTCCAAAACTTCTTCCCCAACGAACCCACTCCCCCGTGATTCTGCCCTTTCTATCATTTATGCCTTCAGCATTTTCTCTCTCAATCTCTCAACAGGTTTCCACAATAAGGGGCAAAACTATTATTCTCTTCTCCATTCCTGGCTCTTGGACAGACAGAACAATAGAAAGCCAGAGTCAGAAAAAACCCTAGAGTTGACACGGTCCACCCAACTCCCTTTCCCCAAATGAGAATTTGGAAACCTGAGGAAGTCATGTCATGAATTACCTTATACCAGAAGTCCCACATCCCCGCTCCAGGGCAGGCAGGTCTTCTGCCCCTTCAATAAGCCCAAAGCTGACTGGGATTCTGCAGAATCAGGCAGAACTGGAGACCCTCCCTACCTTTCTGAGGTCCCCTTTCCAGCAATCCACCCTTCCCATACAACTCTCTGGATCTCAGAAATACCTACTCTGCATATGTCAATAGACCGGCCAGGTGACACCACGTAATTTCCGGAAGTTCCCGCAGCACACTGTGGGATGTGGACGCCATGCACAATTCCTGGCTGCGAGAATCACTGTGAGCTGCAAAAACCAACTGAGGGAAGCGTTGCTGTCAATGTCCACACCCTGTGGGCAGACACTTGCAATCCCCACCCCTACTCCTGCCCTGGGCCAATTCTAGAGGGAAAGGGTCAGAACTCTGGCCCTCTGCTTCTTAACTTCTGCCCTAGCAGCTGCTAAACTCTCCCTCTCTTTCTGTGGCTTCCGCTGCCCCACACCCTCCTCCTGCCTCCTGTTGCCTTGGGCTCCTAGACTCCACAGAAAGGGACCGTAGAAGACACTAAATCCTACCTGTGGACTCCACGGCCCAGACAAGTGAGAGGAGGGGCCTGGATTTGCACCCTGGCATCCAGGCTGCTTCTCAAGCCCACACTTGGGGCTCTGTACCCTTAGAGAACCCCATTTAAGGGCTCTTAGGGCCCCAGAGTAACCCCCATTTCTTAATCTGAAAAAAGCAAATTCTCCTAGAAGTAAACTTCTGTAACACCTCTTACAAACCTGGACAGGACAGAATTCAGGGCAAAAAGTAAGTGATCTGGATCTGGTAACTAGAAGAGTGGCCGCACCCCTGCTGATGACGCCAAAGGCCTGGACTCCCCAGATTTTACAAGCCTGGTTGTGGCTGTGGCTGGGCACCAGGCAGTCTCAGGAGATGCCAGTCTGTGGACAGCGCATTCCTGGGGTCACAGGCGGGTTACTTTTCCCCACAGGGCGAGTGTCAATGCTGCTCTGAAGCACAGTGCAGGCCATGCAAACCACTGGGGCCAGGCCAAGACATGGTCTCAACAGTGGCAATCCCCACAGGGCTCAGAGAGGGGCACGGCGGCAGTAGCTAAGTAGGAGGTGGATAGAACAAGGTTTTAAAGTGCCACTGAGGGTTTTAAGTAGCAGGATGTTATAATTCATTCAACAGTTAACAGATTCTGTCATGCGCCACATAACAACATTTTGGTCAACAATGGACAACATGTATGACGGTGGTCCCATAAGATTAGTACCATATAGCCTATACGTGTAGTAGGCCAAACCATCTAGGTTTGTGTAAGCACACTCTATGATGTTTGAACAATGACAAAATTGCCTAATGATACATTTCTCAGAACGTATCCCCGTTGTTAAGCAACACGTGACTTTATTTATTGAGTATCTACCATGTGCCAGTCACTGAGGATACAGCAGGGAACAAAAATAGGAAAGTCTCTGTCCTCCCAGAGCTAACACCTAGTGACATAACTGAGTAATCCTTTGGAAGCTGAAATCAGACCTAATTCTGGGGCTAACACAACTCTCAAGGGTTCCCTGATGTACTTAAGCCTCCTCTCTCCATGGCTTAGTGCTCCAGCCACTGTGGCCTCCTTTAGTCCCTCAAACACATGCTGCCACGTGTTAAACCCCAATGTGCTTGCGTGACCGCCCTGGTTAAAACCCCTCCGTGCTCCAGGAGGAAAGTCCAAACTCCTTCCCATGCTCTGAGGCCCCAGATAATCCAGGCCTGGCCCTTGTCTCCCGGCGCATATCCTGCCACTCCCAGTTTAAACCAGACCTCACAGTCAAACCAAACCCTCTCCAAGCCTCAAAACAGCCATGCTCTTTCCTGCCCGAGCCCTTCGAAAATGCTATTCCCCCTGCACAGAACACCATTCCTTTCCGCTTAGCAAACTCCTTTTCCAGCCTGAAGTCCCAAATGAAAGCCACCTCCTCTGGCAAGTCTCTCCTGACCTGGAGACTGAGTCCACACGTTCTCTCCCTCGCACAGCCCCCCCACACTATACCGTGTACTTCTCTGCCATCCTAGATCCTGACTTATTAGTATAATCACTTGTTTGGTATCAGCTTTTCCCAACAAACAAGGGCAGAGAATGTGGCTGCCTTATCCTCAGAATCTAGCACAGTGCCTGGCACAGAGGAAACAATAAAACCTGGCTGAGGAAGTGAAGAAGGCACAGGCAGAGCATCTGATGCCCACAAACTGCTTCCTGAGTGTCTGCTGCACTCATGCAGCACTCTCAGCCCTTGTCCTTTCTCTCCGGCAGGATGCTCAAATACTAGAGAGACGCAGTTCTTCACATCCTGCAGCAGCCAGAACAGTGGGCTGCACATCACCAGCACAGCGCCAGTCACGGTACCCAAGGTTTGGCTGCAGGTACAGAAACCAGAAGAGAAGAAAAAGCTGCATCCGAGGAAATGGCTGTTGTGGAATAAATTACAATGCTGATAATCGCTCCTTCTCTCTTCTTTAGTTTTACACCTAGGTATGCATCCATAAATGATACAGTTTATTTTTCCCGGCTTTGAGCTGCAGAGGAATGGAATCACATTGCATTTTGCAGGGGAGGCCTATCAACATCATGTTTGTGAGGTTCATTCATGTGCTTGTGAGCTGATTATGTTCATTTCATTGCCTTATGGCTATATAATTCTGCTTGTGATATAGTCTACTTCTGACGGCCATCTGGGTTGCTTCCAGTTTGGGACAATAACAAACACTGCCCTGTGAACATCTCTGCACAGGTGTCCTAGTACACATGGGCAAGTAGATGCATCCACAACTGGACTAGATCAAGCCAAATTGTTTCCAAAGTGACTGTACCAATGTACATTCCCACCAGCAGGCTGTGAGCACTCATGTTGGTCCACAGCCTCGTCAACACCTAGTATTGTCGGCTGATAAATTTTTGCCAGTCTGGTGGATGGGAAATAGAATCCCATTGTGTGTATGTGCGTGTTTAATGCTTAAAAAAAAATAGAAAGAAAAAGAAACAGGGTAAGAGAGGCCCAGTAACAGGGCAAGGAATCCCACAGCAGCAGATCAAATACTGTGCTCCTTGGTCCACTAGTAGGCACTGTGAATGTTTATCTTTTGCGGGGAGGAATCCTTTCAGCTTCCAGTCTTCCCTCTTTTGCTAATTTTACCCAATTCCTGTCTGGGAATCATGAGCTTAGGGCGGAGCTCTCTCTCAGCTCAAGGGTGGAGCAAGAGAATAATTCTTAAGGCACCCCCTGGCCACAGTGCTCGTTCAAGGGTGAGAACATGATTCAGTCACAGGGAGTCACAAGGAGACCTAGCTGAGACAAGGGCGAAAAAAAAAGATTCTTGTGGTTTCTCAAGAACTTGCAAGAAGTGAGGTCATACGGTTTGGAGTTGCCAGAGCAATTCTCCTAACCAGAGGGTTAGCCTGTTTGAGAATGAAGCCAAGCCAGAGAGGAAGTGAAAGAAATCAGGTCCTGATGGCATCTTGTGAAACCCTGTATCAAGCTGTGCCTGAAGCTAGATCTACCCTTGAACTTTTCTGTCATATCAGCCAATAAATGCCGGCTTTGCCCAGCCAGCTTGTACTTGTCTGTCATCCGCAAAAAGAAGAAGATAAAAAAAGAACCCTGACTAATACAGCAAAGGAAATAAAAGTTACCAGGGTGAACTATACAAAGAGCTTGTGCAGAAAAATCAACCTAGTTATCTAGACAAAGGTCTTGTGACAAAGGTAGACACCAAGTGGCAGTTCTCTCTCTGGTCCCCACAGGTAGAATACAACCTGCCAGGACATGCCAGATCTCAGCCGTCACAGCCCCTTTCCACAGCTCCTAGAAACTCTGAGCGAGGAAACACAGGCAGAATCTTCCTTCACCCCAGCTCTTATTCTAACCAAAGCCCGGGTTAAGACTAAAACCTCGATTTTCATCCAGCCTCAGCTACTCTCTGTGCAGTCCAGGGCCAGATTCTTGACCTTTCTGGGTCTCAATATCACCATGAAGAAATAGGGGTGGGGGGGAATATCTAGGCCATCCACAAGACAAACTGAAATAAAGGTTTAGCAAACACACCAGCACGTTTAATGTGCAACACAGTCATTGCTGTTATCAAGAGCAACTGCAAAACAAACAGAGCCAAAATCTTCGGGTCAGGCATCCCAGTTTTATTGTGCTGATTTTTGACAATTTGGCTCCTGGGCAGGAAAAAGCCAGTTTATCAAATTTAGTTTTGCCAAGATCATAAGTGGAATCAGTGAACTCACCATCTATGGGTTAGTGAGATGGAGACATCTAACCATTCATTCCTGAAGGAAGGAGGGATCTAAGCCACCAGCTAGGGAGTTCCTATTTTTCATCAAATTTGAGACACTCACGTCATTGCATTTTAGCATCTCTGAAATGTGATCAACGGCATGTCAAAATTTAACTGACAAAATATTTTTTCTATGTGGAATATAAAGTAATTGATGGCATCTTAGATTTGGTAAAATGTGTAGCATACTTCCTAGAAAGTGCTGCCAGGGTCGTCTTTTTAACACACAGATCCCAACCTGTCACTCTCTGGCTTCGAAACTCCTGGGGTTAAAACCACACAGCAGGGCACACAGGCCCCCTACAATCTGGCCCCCACTTACCCATCCAGCCCCCATCCTGCCTCACCCTAATGCTGGATACACTGAAGCAGGAAGACAGCCCCTTCTTCAACGCCCCCACTCCCTACCCTTTGCCCTGGTGCACACTCCTTCCTCAGTCCCAACTCATCCTTGCAGGCTGGAGTCAGATCACTCACTCATCTCTGAGGTCCTCCCTGCATCCCTCCCACCTCCAAGCTGAATGAATCGCTCCGTCGGGTAGCACCTGCAGCGCTGCATTTCTGTTATAGCTCAATCACACTGCTTCATAATTGACAATTTTACCTGTCTTTACCCCCCACCAGAGGGTGAACCCAAGGGTCATGCCTCACTGATCTTTTTATCTCCAGCATCTGGCACAAAGTAGGTGTTCTGTAAATGTCTGTGAACCTAAATGTTATCCCATGATTCCAGAGCCCCATTATCTTCTTCATTCTCCCTCTTTTCGCCATACTGCCCTTTCCACTTTACAGTCTTGCCTCTGTAGAAGGTTCCAAGGGCTCCCCTCAAGATGTTCTTGACCACAAACTTTACCCAGATCTCCCCCACCTCCCTCCACACACATAGCTTTAGGGGGAAAGTCAACATTCCATTTCTACCAAGCTGGCAAGTTTTAATTCACCCTGGATGCCAGCCAAATTAAGCCTTTGTTTTCCAAATCCAATTTCTTCCCCTTCTCCATGTCTTTTCTATTCTGATCCTGGGGGGTCTAAGTCTGAAGTCACCCCAAGAAGCCTCAGTTCAGACCACGGGCTCTCTTCTGTGGCTGCTGTGTTCTGTAGGGGTCGGCCTGGTCTGAGTCCAGCCTGTCACTCCTTTTGGGAAAGTGACAAGTAAGAAGTCACCTCCTACTCCAGGACCTCAGTTTCCTGACTTCTTAACAAGGTGAGAATAACAATGTCTTGTCAAATTCACCAGGCTGTTTGAAGTTCAAGCAAGGTCACATAAGTAGAGGTGTTTTCAACAGCAAAATGCTCTATAAAAATACGTGCTAGGAAGGAGCTCAGGAGCCAAACTGAAAGAGCTCCCAACGGCTAAAGTAGCAACAACAGGAGCAACAAATTAAAGTGGTATCGGACTATAACCCAAATTATAAAGTAAATATCTGTAAGTCCATAGTGGTAAAAATAAATGATTGAATAAGGTAATAAATAAGGCAGAAGGGAGAGACAAATCTCCCACGCGGAAGAATTCCAAATAATATATGTACATACTTGCTCTTAAGGAGCGGATGGCATACTCCCCACTCCTTAAGTGCAGGCTGCACATGGTCTGACTACTGTCCAAAGAGTACAGTAAGGAAGGGGGTAAAAATAGGGGAACTTTACCGTTTCGGAGAAACCGTCAAACACTATCTCAGTCAGGTGATCAAGATCAACATCAAGTCAGAAATCACATTGCTACTATGTATCCTTGACATCATGGGATGAAAATGACAATCTACCTCTGTGGTCTTCCTCCCAAGGACCCATAAGCCCAGCCTTAGGACAAAAACAACAGATACATTCCAGCAGAGGGACATCCTCCAATATACATGACCAGTACTCATCAAAACTGTCAAGGTCATTAAAAACAACTAAAGTCTGAGAAACTGCCACAGCCAAGGGGGTCCTAGGAAGACGTGAGAACTAAATGTAATGTGGTAACCTGGATGCGATCAGGAAACAGAAAAGTACTTAGGTAAAAACTAAGGAAATCTGAATACACTATGGACTTTGGTCAATAATAATGTATCAATATTGGCTCATTAATTCTTAACAAATGTGCCATACACTTTTAACATAAGATTTAACATAAGATGTTAATAAAAGAGGAAAAGGTTTGGGGTATATGGGAACTCTTGTTTTAGCTTCATAATTTTTCTTTACATCTAAAACTGTTCTATAAAATAAAGTCCACTAGAAAATTGCAATTTGGGAACAAAAAAAAGCCTATTTTTCAAAAAGCTGATTCTTTGAAACTTGGGGGGAAACATTCCATGCATTATGACTGACTAACAGCTAGACAGGAGACTCAGGCATGGGCCCCGACATTGATATTTGTTGTATGCATGAACGAATGTCATTCTCCCATCTTTTGAAGCACACACAAATCGTCGTGGTGTCAAAATCCGAAAGGTACTGGAAATGTGTAAGTGTTTGCCTCCCATTTGCTCCACAAAGGCAAATTTACACACTCTTTTCTAAGGCCAAACAGGGAGAACACCAGCAGGGAAAATGCTAACGTGCTAATGGACTGGAAAAGGGAGCAAATGCACAGCTCCAGGTATAAGTGGCTAAACCGGTTTATTCTGACCAAGAAAAAAAGGAAATGAAAGAAAACCTGACTTTGCCCATGGAGCCGAATTGGCCATCTACTTGGCTCCAAGCAACCAGACGGTCATCCGGGCCCGCTTACTTCTGGCTCAGGAGACAAGAATGGATCCGTGCGCCTGAGCTGGACAGGAGAAAGCGAGGAAGACCCACGAGGAAGAGGCGAAGGGAGGGTCAACCAAGCAGGAGGGATTAGGCCTGGAGGGAGGGCACAGCGAACTTCACCCGCCTCCCGAGCCCGCCCGGCGGCCCGGCCCCGTTCGCTCTCGCGGCCCGGCGGCCTCGTTTGGTCGCCCGGACCCCGGGACGCGCGTGTGACTGCTGCTTTGCTGCATTTTTCATCGAACGCCCCCTACTCACCGGTCGCGAACTCTGGACCGCGAATCCGGGGCTGGGGTCGCTTCTTTCCCGGGGCGGTCAGTTCCGGGTCGCGATCCTCCGCGAGAACCCAGCGCTACAGCGCGTCCCCGCCGGGTAATCTCCGGGCTCTTCGGAGCCCCTCAGCGAGATTTCCCCCCAACCAGCGCCCGGATTGGCCCCTGCCGAACTCCGCCCCCCAATGGGAACCTTAGCCTCCCCCACGTCACTGATCACTGGGCAAATCCCCGGGCCGCTGCGGGGGGTGGGGCAGCAGGTCAAGAACAAGAAACCGAAATCAGGCAGAGCCGAGGCTGCACCGGAGCCGCAGCCTGAGTTTGGAGCGTTGTGCGAGCTTCTGGGTTACAGGGTGGAAGGCAGCCGAGTTCTGAGACCCCTTTGTAGGACTCTGGGATGCCAGCATGCCCTCCCCTCCTCCTGATTCCCCTTTCGGGCTGGATCAGGGTCGGAGGGCGAAGCAAACGGCGCCTGCCAGCTGCTCAACAATAAATAGGGCTCCCTGCCCCCACTGTGGCCCAAATTTGCTTCCTGGACGAGGCAGGCTCTTAGCAAGCAAATGTTCTCAGGGGGTTATTTGCAAAAATTAACTACCATTTCGGAAGCACCTACGATGAGTGAGGCGCTTTACATAAAATATCCTTAAACCAGGCCCCATTCGACAGAAGGGAAAATTGAGGTTCCAAGAGCTTAAGGGCCTGGGCCCGCTCAGTGGGGTTGTTTCCCTCCTCGGCGCTGATTCAGAAACCACAGAGCCCACAAAGGGGGCCGGGACTTGGGTTCTCAGGGTCCCCGGTGGGGAGGTTTCCTAGCCGCTCTCACCCGTCCCCGCCGCCCGTGGCCCCGGAAGCTGACGAAGCGTCCCCAGCTGCCCAACCTGCGCTAGCTTCCTGCTCTGTCTGCAGCCGCCGCACGCCGTCCGGGCCATCCCGTGTGCAGTCGCTGCTGAGTCCCAGGCACCATCGCAGGAAAATTCCGCCCCCCTCCTCCCCCCGCCCGGCTCCCCGAGCCAGCGGGGCGGTCGCACGGGGCTGGGGAGGGCGTTGGAGGTTCTCCCCGTCAGCCTGTTCCCTGCCCCTAAGAGGGGACAGGAGATCGAGGTGGGGGCACAGGTCGCCAGCCTAGGCGGGGGTAAAGGCATAGGTTGCAGCTGTTGGGTGGAATTCATTGACCGGTGAGCTCAGGGTCCTAAACCCTAAAACCTGCCCAGCCTCCACTCCTCCCCCCGCAGGGACTGGAGGAACTTGAGGTGAATACTCAGGGTTTAAGGAGGTGGGGGGTGGGGTATTCAGACAAATACACGCCTATTTGACATCCCCGTCCCCTACCCCACGCCTCACCGTCTTTTCTCCCTTTGTCCAGCGGTGTAACTCTTTAAGTCTCTATCCTCTGGGCGGGACGGGTGTGGGCTTCGCCTGTTGGCCACGGCTCTGGGGGGCCTGGCTTCTGGATGTAGTCTCAGCACATCCTAGACCCTCCAGCCATGTGCTCTTTTAGTTGGTCTTGTGGAAGAAGGGATGTTTAAACGCTCCACAGATGATTTCCTGCTGCTACTGCTCTCTCCCTGTCCCTAGGAAGTACTTGCCCCACCCACAGACCATTCTGGGCATCCTCCAGCCACAGAGGTCCCTTTCCCCTTGCTTAAAATTCTCCCCTATCTTCCCAGCCAACTTAGACTGGAAGGCCTCTGCAGGGCCTGGGGGGCTGACGTGACTGCCCTGCTTGTCTGTCTGACCTCCCTCTTGCCACTTCTCCCTCAGTCCTTGCGCTTCAGCCCCTCTGCCCTAGCCCCTTGCATGGCTGGCCGCTTCTTGTCAGTTGTGTCTGTGCTCCATGGGCCTCTCAGAAAGGCCTTCCACCACCGCCCAGCCTAAATCAGTTCCCCATAATGCAGTGTTCTGTTTCACTTTCTTCATGTGTTTGTCATCATTTGAAAGCATCTTGTTCATTTCTTTGCCAATGTATTTATTTTCCACCTCCCCACCCACCCATCCCACCAATGTAAGCCCCATGAGAGTGGAGACACACGTGTCTTCCACGTACATGGCTGTCACTCAGTAAACGAATGTTGAATGAATGAGGTCTGCTTGGGCGTTTCTGGAAGCTTTCTAAAACCTTATAGCACTGCTTGTCTGCAGTATGTTGTGCATTCCTGTCTTCCATCACACTATACCTTGGTTGATGCAGCTTCTCCAGTCCAAGTAAGAGTAATGGAAATGGTGACTCCAAGGCTTGCTTTTGGGGTCAGAGCAGTTTTTTTTTTTTTTGAAGATTAGCCCTGAGCTAACATCTGCTGCCAATCCTCCTCTTTTTTTTTCTTTTTTTGCTGAGGAAGACGGGCCCTAAGCTAACATCCATGCCCATCTTCCTCTACCTTATATGTGGGACGCCTACCACAGCATGGCTTGACAAGCAGTGCGTAGGTCTGCATCCAAACCCAAAAACCCCGGGCCACCAAAACAGACCATGTGAACTTAACCGCTGTGCCACCAGACAAGCCCGATGGGGACAGAGCAGTTTTGGAGCAGCACACAGTGGTAGCTGCCTGGTACTCAGACTCACGGGCCCTCAAGATTCTGAGAGCAGAGTCAAAGTTGCTTCCTCCAACTCTCCAGCCCCGTGCTGGAGCCCAGGGGCTGGCTGGGAGTTTGGCTTTGGAGTCCTGTCTCTGCGTCTCTACACAGGCTTGAATTCTCTTCTCTGCCACTTTCTGCGTGACTTTGAGAAGTTGCTCAGCCTCTATGTGCCACAGGTTCTTTCTCTGCAAAGCGGAAATGATAATTATATCTACTTCACAGAACTGTTGTGAGGATTGACAAATTGAAATGGCAAGCAATAGGATATATTGGAGTATATGAGGAAGCCATTTGGTATAAACCTAATTCGGCCTGACTTTGTTTTTCCAAAAGGGCCTGACTGTGGTCATTGAGCATGCATTGTATACCTGCTTAGACATTTTGAGATAAAGGTGCAACTTCCCTCCCCCTCCCAACGTTGGCATCTCCTTAAAGATTAAGCATCTTTCCTTAGGTTGGGAACTGATTGCAGCGCTCATCTGTGACCACCCAGCTCAAGGCAGCGGACCTGCCAGCCGGCTGTGTTCACCAACACAGCAGACCTATCTGCCGTTTCCATCAATCGCTGTGCCGACAGAGCAATCTTGTGACTATTGTGGGAGGGACATTTCAATCATATGTGAAACATCCTCTTTGAGGATATATGACCACCCTGTATACCCCCACTTCTTTGGAGTGCTCTGTTCCTTTGTGGAAAGACTCTCCCGGGTTATAATCCTCAGATTTAAGCTCAGAATAAACTCACCCAAATTTTCATTTATAGATTGCTTATGGATTATTTTCGTCGACAGGATTAAGTGAGTTAATACATGTAAAACCTTTGAAACAGCTAATGTGTTGACTAGACCAAAGGGGAGGAGAGAATTCCTTGCATTTGAAATGAGAATCTTAAATCAAGTGAGAAGAGTTGGTAGCTATGTTCCTGGAGCAGCTCTGGTTTAACCTAAGGAAGAAGTAACACTGTCCTCAAAAACTGACTTTGCATAGCACAAATTTATTGAGTTAAAATATGGCATTCAGAAATCTCAAGGTCTTAAGAATGTTCCAGAGCTTGGAAAGAGGCCTCCAAACAAAAATACTTAAAAATATGAAGCTCCTCTTGGTAAAGAGGCAAAGAATTTGTTTGAATCTTTCCTGTGAAGGATGCCTTGGAATCAGGGTCAGAATGAAGGGCTGTCTCTAAAGGAAAAGCTAAAATTTACATGGACTAAACTGAGTGTTAAGCCTATATTTCTGCTTTCTAGCAAAGGCTTAACTAATAAAAAAATAATTGTGTGCAACTAAGAACTGACTGCTTTTGTGCTAAGACCTTGCTGCAGGCTAGAAAATAACAGGCTTAGTTGTCCCTTTTAAAAGGAAAAAAGGGCATTTTGAATGCTAACAGCATTGACTGCTGGGTTTTGAACAGAAAGAAGGCCATAGGCTGAGCCAATTTCTTATATGACTTGGGTTGTCCTTTAAAATACTTTATATTCTAAATTTAGGGACTTTTATATAAATATCTTTTAGCTCAAAAGTTAGTAAAAATATATTGTATAGTAAACAGTGAGAAATTCAATTTTTAACTTTAAAATTAAGAATTTTATGTGGTGATGGTGCAGTTACCTCAGAATGTGAAATGGAATACCGTTGTGACGTATTTTAAAAAATCATTATGAAAATTTTCAAATCCACACAAAGGTACAGAAAACATCGTGAACCACTTGGCTTCAATGATTATCAACATGTTGTTAAGGTTCATCTATTCCTTCCCTCTGCTTTTTGTTTTAACTGGAGTATTTTAAAGCAAATCACAGACATATTTCACGGCACCTGTAGATACTTCCATGTGCTTTTCTAACCAACAGGGACTTTGTTTGCTTGTATGACCAAAATTCTATTATCACACCAAGCAAAATTATTCATATAATTATTCAATGTTTTCATAATATAATTTAGTACCCAGACCATATTCAAATTCTCTGATTTTCTCAGGGATGTCTTTTTTTTTTTTGAGGAAGATTAGCGCTAACTACTGCCAGTCCTCCTCCTTTTTGCTGAGGAAGCCTGGCCCTGAGCTAACATCCGTGCCCATCTTCCTCTATTTTTTTTATACGTGGGAGGCCTACCACAGCATGGTGTGCCAAGCGGTGCCATGTCTGCACTTGGGATCCAAACTGGCGAACCCCAGGCTGCCGAGAAGTGGAACGTGCACACTTAACCGCTGCGCCACCGGCCGGCCCCTCAAAGATGTCTTTTTTTTTTTTCCTTTTTCTCCCCAAAGCCCCCCGGTACATAGTTGTATATTCTTCGTTGTGGGTCCTTCTAGTTGTGGCATGTGGGATGCTGCCTCAGCGTGGCTTGATGAGCAGTGCCATGTCCGCGCCCAGGATTCGAACCAACGAAACACTGGGCCGCCTGCAGTGGAGCGCGCGAACTTAACCACTCGGCCATGGGGCCAGCCCCCTCAAAGATGTCTTTTTACAGTTGAGTTGTCTGAATCCAGATGCAAACAAGGTCCAAGGTCCAGCGTATTAAGAAAAAAAATCCAAACTTGGACATAGATAAAATGATGACTGTGTGTCCCTTCTGTGTGACACTGGAGCTTTTTCCAACAGGTCCACAAAAGAATTACCATGTTCTCTAGGTTAGCTTTGCTTTGACTTACAATTTTGCGGTATTTAGAGTACTATTTAAGGGTAGATGTTGACTTATAGAAAAGTGATATAGATGCAAATGATTCTCGGTCAATAACAATGTAAGTGAATTTTGTTCAGTAGAAATTAAAAGATGTACATCCAGTGCCCATATATATTCAGTCTTTTGCGTTTTCTTTGAACTAGTTCTTTTTTACTGGTCCCCTTGTTAACACATCTTTGATACCTGCTCACTTTGTTTTTGTACAGGACCGTGTTTTCAACTTTTTGAAAATTATCTTTTCACAATGCATTGCATTTTATTACTATGTCTCTTAATCCTTTTCTTATCTATAGCAACCCACCCTCCCTTTATTTTCATACTATTGATTTGTTGGAGAAACCAGTTCATTTATCCTGTAAAATGTTCTACATTCTGGATTTGTTTGTTTTTTTCTGTCAATATTGACTATAGTGGAGCCTTTTTTTTTTTTTTTTTTGAGGAAGACTGGCCCTGAGCTAACATCTGTGCCCATCTTCCTTTACTTTATATGTGGGACGTCTACCACAGCATGGCTTGCCAAGTGGTGCCATGTCCGCACCCGGGATCCAAACTGGCGAGCCCCAGGCCAGGGAAGCGGAACGTGCAAACTTAACCGCTGCACCACTGGGCTGGCCCCTGGAGCCATTTTAAAATGGAGTCAGAGCTGCCTTTCCAGAGAAACTGCTTTGCCGTCTTGAACTTTGGACTGGGCCAAAATGGCAATTGTTTTACAAGCAATTGTCTGAGAAGTCAGCAGGAGAATGGACATCCTGATCACAAGGACTGAGGATTGTGGACTTTCTGAAGATAGAATCAATAGTCAGTCAATGTTTAGCCAAGACCGATAGCTCTCTGCCTCCAACTCCAGTTAAAACTCTTTGTAAACATCCTCCCTTCTTGGGAAAAGCCCCTGACTTTTACTCCCTAGCAGGGCACTATTTGGGTTTCTACTTAAATCTGTGCTCCCCAAATTGCAATTCTTTGAGCCCAAATAAACCCTTTGCCTCTTAAACTGGCTTCCTTTTTGGTAGGTTGACAATTAACTTGTTCCTCTAGCCCCTGTATTTCTTTTAAGTGGTAGTTAATCCAGAGGCTTTGTCAGATTTGGGTTCAATTTTTTAAGGCGAGAATATTTCACAGGTGGTGCTGTGGACTTACTGCCTCACATGAAGAGGTACATGATCTCTGTCCCATTTTTAGTGCTGGTAAGTTTGTTGGAAGGGTCGGGTATTGTCAGCCTGATCCCTTCATTCACCTTTGTGTTGGTTATGGATTTATTGCTTTTCGGCTCCCAAAATGGACTTGACCCCTTTAAATATTTCTCTTCTGCCAGCATTCACTGAGCTTTGTCAGTAGAGGGCACTAGAGAGTCATTGCAAGAAAAAATGATTTTTTGCTTCCTGGTTCTGCAGAGCTTCTTGCCAGGCTCCTGCAGGGAGCGCCTGGCTTGTACAGCACGGGCTCCTGAAGCACCGGAAACTTCCCTAGCATCCAGCTTCTGCCGTGCACGGTGGTCAGCAACAAACAGCGGCCAGCAGCTTCCTAGGCACCTCCCTCAGGAGGTTTTATATTGGAGCATCCTTGGCTGGAAAGGGCTTTCTCTTGCACCCGAGAGGGTGGATTTCTGGAAAATTCCAGAGGGCAGGTTTCCAGCAAGTTCTGTTGTGGCAGAACCACCTTGACTTCCTTCCACCTGGTGAGCCACAGTCCTGTCTTCACTTAACAAGGCGAGATCCCATCCCCTCTGTTTTCTCAAAGACTATGCACCTGTAAATATTCCATCTCATACTTCAGCATTTTTTACCTTTTCACTAACTTATTCTCATGAGCATACGAACATAATATCTCCTGTTAAAAAAACAAAACAAAACAAAACTCCTTGATACCTAAGATTTCCAAGGACTTTTGCTCAGCCAACACGTCAGCCCGTTTCTCTGCTCCCCGTAACGTGAAACTCTTTACTTGCCATCTCCATTTCCTTTCCTCCCTCTCTCTTACAAACTGTGAAATATATGTTCAGAAGAGTATATACAATCGTGTATATGTTTTAAAATATTAGTAATGAGATGATAAAGTAGTCTTTGGCATTCATCTGGCATTCTAAGAAATCAGACATTTCCAGTCTCTCTCGCTGTGTGCCCTTAACCAATACATCACTCCTTGTCTCCTGCAGAGGTAAGCATCATTCTGCATTTTTGTGATCATCATTCTTTAGCTTTTCTTTGTATTTTTTTTTTTTTAAAGATTGGGACCTGAGCTAACATCAGTTGCCAATCTTACACTTTTTTTCCCCTTCTTCTTCTTCTTCTTCTCAAAGTCCCGAGTAAGTAGTTGTATATTCTAGTTGTAGGTTCTTCTGGTTGTGGCATGTGGGATGCTGCCTCAGCGTGGCCTGATGAGTGGTACCATGTCCATGCCCAGGATCCGAACCAGTGAAAGAAACCCTGGGCCACCAAAGCAGAGTGTGCTTCCCTATTTTCACAGCACACCATACAACTACTTTAGATGGAATCTCTTTTTAACATTTTGCAGTAAGATCATTATTCAGGATTCCTTTGACCATGTTTTATGAAAAATGGTAAATACTATTCTATGATAAATGGTAAAAGGTGGCTGGAACTGAGGGGTTTCCCAGGACGCAGGACTTCTGGTGCTAAAACCAGGAGAGTCCTGGGCAAACCCAGACAAGCTGGCCACCCTGGATATGAGGACAGAGCCTGTGGCAAAGTGCCCCGTTGGGGAGGGCAGCATGGGGCAGTGCTACCGTCTGAATGTCTGTGTCCCTCCAAAATTTATATGTTGAAAACCTTCTGCCCAGGAGGTGGTGTCCGGAGGTGGGCCTTTGGGAGGTAATTCAGTCATGAGGGCAGAGCCCTCATGAATGGGATTAGGGCTCTTATTACAGAGGCTTCAGAGAGATCCCTCCCCTCCTCTTCCACCCTGGTCATGGATTTCCAGCTTCCAGAACTGTGAGAAATAAATTTCTGTTGTTTATAAGGCACCCAGTCTGTGCTATTTTGTTCTAGCGCCTGAACTAAGGCAGACAGGAAAAGGGGGTGGACAGTGAGGCTGGGTCCCTTTGTGGGAGAAGGTTCTTATGAATCATAAAGAGTGTGGTCACTCACCAAGTTCTGACCTACACCCTTTCCTTCCCAGAGAATGTCCTTCAGGTGCCCTCCCTGCTCTGGGAAGCCCTCCCCATCCCCTCCATCCCCATCAGCGGGGGCAGAGCACACTGCAGCTTCCGTGCTCCTCTAGTAACAAGAACAGGCCTCTTTTAGCCGTGGATTCATTTCCTGTTGCTGCTGTAACAAATTACCACCAACTTAGCAGTTTAAACAATACAAATTTATCATCTCACAGCTCTGTAGGACCGAAGTCTGACGCAGGTCTCACTGCTAAAATCGAGGTGTCAGCAGGGCCGCGCCACTTTCTAGAGGCTCTCCACTTTCTAGAGGCTCGAGGGGAGAGTCCGTTTCCTGCTCATTTGGGTCGTTGGGAGAATTCAGTTCCTTGCAGCTGTAGGACTGAGATTCCCGGTTTTTTGAAGGCTGTAAACTGAGGGTCGTTCCCAGCTCCTAGAGACTGCTGAATTCCTTGTCTCTTGGAATTGCAGTAAAATCATTCCTCTGTCTTCAACTACAGGTCACGCCCTTCTCAAGTCACATCTCTCTGAACCACTCTTCTCTGCCTCTTCCCTCGGCCCCTTCCACTTTTAAGGACTCACGTGATTAGATTGGACCCACCATGGCCTAATAATCTCCCTATTTTAAAGTCAGCTGATGAGCAGGCAACCATAATTCTCAGGGCTCTGTAACGTATTATAGTTACAGGTTCTGGGGAGGGGCATTCTTTGGCCTGCTACAAGTTGTGTGGGATTTATTGAACTCCTACCATGTGCCAGGTGTTATCACAGGTACTGGGGATACAGTACTGAGCAAAACACAGCCCAGCCTTCATGGAGGTTGCGTCCTAGTGAAATCACATAAGCAATAACCATGAGTATGTCTCTGTATTTACTTTTAGTACCCTTTTTTACAGCTTTGCTGTATTTACAATTGATGTTGAATAAACAGCATATATTTAAAGTATACAATATGATGTGCATTGACATAGGTATACACCTGTGAAAACATCACCACAATTAAGACAGTGAATATATCCATCACCCCCAAAAGTTTCTTCCTATTCCTTGGTAATCCATCCCTCTTTCAACCCATCCTCAGACAAATACTAATCAGCTTTCCATCATTGTAGATTGGTTTGCGTTTTCTAGAATTTTATATAATTAGACTCATAGTAGGGACTCCATATTTGTCTGGCTTCTTTCATTCAGCATAACCATTTTGTGATTCATCCATCGTTGAGCTTATCAGTAGTCCATTCCTTTTTACTGCTATAGAGTATTCTATTGTATGGATATACCATAATGTGTCTATCCATTCACATGTTAATGGAAATTTGAGTTGTTTCCAGTGTTGGCTACGCCTTGTTGGATTTAACAAGATATTGTAAGAAAGCATGAACACTGGCAAGAAGAGACCAGATTGCAAGCAGAGATTGAAGTGAATAGAATGAATCCAGATATGTGGGTCCTTATAAGGTTGGGAAATCCACCTGCTTTTGCACATCAAGTAGTAGGAGATAAGACTTTAGTTGCCTGTGGTGAGCAGAATAATGACCCCCCGCCCCAACAATGATGTCCACATTCTAATCCCCAGGACCTGTGAATGTGTTACCTTACATGGCAAAGGGGACTTGGCAGATGTGATTCAGGTTGAGGACTTGAGATGGGGAGATTATCCTGGTGGGCCCAATTTAATCACATGAATTCTTAAAGGCAGAGAATATTCCCAGCTGTGATCAGAGAGAGAGACGTGATGATGGGAGGAAGGGTCAAAGAGAAGTGATATTGCTGCCTTCAAAAATGTAGGAAAGGGCCATGAGTCAAGGGATGCAGGCAGCCTCTAGATGCTCAAAAAGGCAAGGAAATGGATTCTCCATGAAAACCTCCAGAAAGGAGCACAGCCCTGCTGACACCTGCATTGTACTTTAGTGAGACTGGTGTTGGACTCACGTACGGAACCATAATAATGACAAATTTGTGTTCTTTTAAGCCACTAAGTTTGTGATAACTTGTTAGGACAGCAATGGAGAACTCATACATTGTTCAAAGCCTTTCCCAAAGCCTTTTGTTAAGCCAAAGAAAGAGACAGGGGCCTGAGGAAAAGATTAGGTCAAGGGTGCTATCTTTCCGCCCAGGACTGCTACCATAAAGGTGAGAGAGAGGCACGGATCACTCAAGGACGTATAGAACTAAAACAGACCGAAGAACTAGACTGAGACAGGACTTTGGTTGTGGTTACTGACACATGAAGCAAATAGACAAGAAGCTCTGTGAGATTCTGAGGGGAATGTTTTGCCAAAGAAACCTTGAGCCTTATCTGAAAATGTCCGGGGCTGAGTCACAAAATAAACTGCTAGCCCCTAAACTTTAGGAACAGAAGGCAGCCTGCCAAACCTGTACAGAGCAGTCCTAAGAGATAGATACTCCTCAGTTCCTCTTATATTGGCCATGGTGGATAATGGAGAAGGAAGAACCTTCCAGAAAACAAAGTCAGGAGTCACACTGTGACAGACAAAGAATTTCTTCCCATTGGGAACACCAGGGACAGCCAGAGGGGCTAATCAAGGAACTCACTCCACTGGTAGGGTAAGGACTATTTAGGATTCCCACCCGTAAGATTTAATCATCATTATAGACCAATGACTGCTGTGTGTTTCCCTTTGCTTAATGGGGGTTTATGGCCATGACCCTGCACTTATTCCACCATTGTATATCATCTGTGTGTATCTGGAGGGGGGAGTAGATAATTTAGGCTTTATTATTTTATAGGTCACTGGTCCAAGAGGAACCATGTGTGGGTCCAATAGAGATACCTAGACGTTACTTCAAGAGCCTGGATTTTGAGCTGGAGGTCATAACTGAATGAGACTTAAATTAAATGTCCCTCTAAGGATGAGGTGAGTTTTTGTCTAAATGTGGAAAGAAGGGTATGTGTGAATGTTTGGTGACCAGAGGCAGACTGTGTAAAGGCTTCTAACTGTCTACCAGAATCCATTCTTCCTTCTTCCACATGAACAGAGCTGTAGCTGAGACATGGCTGCACATGGATCACATTTCCAGGCCCCTTAGCAGCTTGCAGCTAGATGTGACCATGTGATGAAGGTCTGGACAAAGGGATGTGAGTTGTGATAAGTGAAACATTCACCTCACAAGCTTGAGGCCTTGAACTTCAGTTCAACTTGACACCCCTCATCATTGACTGGGAGCAAACTGACCTTGGAAATGATGTGTTGTAGATGGCAGAACTTCCACCAGCCTGGATCCCTGAGTGATCGTGTGGAGTACAACCACTTACCCTCTTGGTAAACAAATCCTGGACTGTGAAGTGAGAAGAAAATAAACTTTTTTGTTTGAGCCCTTTAATTTTGCTTACTATTTCAGTTTTGTTTTCTATCTTGATAAACTGAATAAATTATCAATAGGAAGAAATAAATGGTTTTCATATACCTTACAACATGTAGGGAAAAGATAGAATGTAAGAAAAAATACGATTTACAAAATAGCAACAAAAAGATAAAATACCCAGGAATGGATTTACTATAACATGTGTAATACTTACATGTAACAACTTTAAAATGCTTTTGAAAAACAAAAATTGTTCTTGAATAGATATACTAATCATCATAAAGTTAATCCCCCTGGCTAGTATATTAATTTAACTCAATAACAAATAAAGATATCACAGTCTTTCTTTTTCACTGGACAAGCTGATTCAAAGACTCATATGCAAAATAAGCAAAGAAGAGTAGCAAGGGACCCCAAACAAGAGGAGCTTGAGGGAAGCCAGCCTCACTAGACGTGAGAACATCGTAAAGCCACAATAATGAAACAATGTGACAGAGGCGCATAAACAGACAGATGAGTGAAAAAGAAGAGAAAGTCCACAAATAAGATCAAAAACATATAGTAATTTAGTGAATGATAACAACTAGATAGTAAATCACTGAGAAAGATGGATGAGTATTCAATAAATGATTTGGGAATAACCAGATACCTATACAGAAAATAATAATGAAAGTTGGAGCCCATAGCTCCCACTGTATACCATGATAAACTCCAATTGGGTCAACGTTTTTAACGTAAAAAGAGAAGGAAATATTCTTTTATAATCTTGGAATCGGGAAGCCTTTCTATGACTCAAAATCCTGAGAAGCCATAAAGGAGAAAATTAATAATAGAACTACATAAAAACAAAAAACAGTACTGAATGGCAAGGAATGTCATAAGAAAATAAAAATACAAATGACAAACTGTAAAAATATTTTTACTATATATCACAAAGAAATGATCTCTCTAATATATAAAAAGCACGTAAAAACTGAGAAGAGACTAATAAGCCAACAGAGAAAAGGATAAAGGAGTGCTACAGACAGGTCACACAGAAAAGCAAATAAAAACAGCTTTAACTATGAAAAAATGCTCAACCTCATAATAAAGAAAGAGCAATAACCACACAGAGATTCCATCTCTCTCTCGTCAGATTGGCAAGAATCCAAAAGTTTCACATGGACTTTCTTGGTGAGGATGTGGAAAGAAAAGCACATTCGTTTATTGCTCATAGAAGTTCGACTATGACAAACCTTTTGGAGGACAATTAAGCAATGCTTGTCAAAATTGTAGGGTGTATGCCCTTAAACTCTGCAATCCCATTCCTTGGAATTCTTCCTACAGATATACTCACATAGATGCAAAAAAATATTATGTTCAAGTTTATTCACTGCAATTTGTTTTAACAAAAGATTGAAAACGATACATACATCCATCAATTTTGGATTGGCTAAATTTTTACACATACACACTGGAATACTATGCATTGAAAAACTAATCGCAATGCAGGAGTTCTCTGTGTACTTTTGGTAAGATCTCTAAGGTGTATTGTAAGTGAAAAGAACAAAGTGAAGAATGTTGCTTCATAGGCTACCTCTGTGTTAGAAAAGAGGAGGGAACCAGAGTCTATCTACATTTTCATAAACTGGAAGGTACACAAGAAACTAAAGAAGGTGGTTATGTGGTTGGGGATGAGGTGTAAGCTGGATGGATGGTGGACAGGATTGGGAGCAAGACCCTTCATTGTCTCTACTGTGGCAATGAGTGTTTCTTAAAGCCAAAGGATAAACAGAGGAATGGTGTGGGCATAAAGTGAAGCTGCATTCTGTCATATACAACTGTCCCGGCACGGCAATGTTTTGTGCTGAGTAGCAGCAGCTGAATGCAAAGTACCAAACGCAATCACTCAGAGCCCGCTGGGGAAGAATGCAACGCGGAGCGCGAGGCCTTTCACCCTCCTCCTCCCTCTTCACTCCGTTTGGACATATTCTCTGTCTTGAAGTGCTTACTAAGTAATCCCCCCAATCTTCAAGCACATTTTTGAGAACAATAAATTAAGATGCTGCTGCAGTCCACTCTGCACAAGGGCCACAACAACTTGTTGCTGAGGTCCCCTCGACAGTGCAGAAGAAAGTTTCATTAGGCTGCCCTGCAAGAGCTTTCTTAGGTGTCTTCTGCTGTAAGTGTCAGTGAGATGCGTTTGCAGTGACAGGAAACGATGATTTCAGTGCAGACCGCAGTTTGTGGCATAAGGTTGTGTTGGAGCTGTATAAGCTGCTTGTTAATGAAAGAAGGAAGGTAGCAAGACAGCAAAAAAACCAGAAGTCTTTTATAAGCCAGTGCGGAAAGAAACAAGCACAAAACAACGAGCCTGAGCCGCCCATCGTTGGCATCTACGTTTAGTGCTAAACCTCGGCTGCTTGTCTTGACTTCCGATGGTGACGTCCCTCCTCCTTGTCTCCAAAAACACTTTCCTTACACTCTCAAGGTATCTTTACCTTTTTTTAAAAAAGATCCTAGTAAAGTCCCTCATTTCGTATTATAATCTTTATCGCCTAGGAGTTTAACAAGTCTTTTAAAACCTCTGCTAGTATTTTTATTTGGATTGTTATTATTTTGTTAGTGTACGGCTACAAAATGTGTAGATTCTGTGTTGTCTGCCCAGAACCTATTTTCCCCAAAAACCTTGTTACTTTTGTGGACACTTGGCAGCTTGGGAGGTTTTCTCCAGGAATGCATACATAGTATTAGGGTGGAAATATCTGGTACTTTTTAATACTGTTTGATTATAGAATGATGTGAATATCTTGCTATTCAAAACATTTTAAACAAAGAAAATTAGTAAGCCATAGCAAGATTAAAAAATAAGGTAAAAAAGTTACCTATACTCCCGCCACAGCAGGCCTCATAGCAGGACAGGAGCGCCTGGTTGGAGAGTGACAAGCTTCCCTCTGGTGAGAGGATCAGTCTTCCCTCCGGCACAGGAGGAGGCCGGCAGCTGCTGAGGCTGTCCTGCTCGATGGACAGGAAGGCGTTGAGTTCAAAAGCCCAGGGGCTGGCGGATGCTGGAAGAATCTCGTTGCCAGATACTTTAGTGGGGTTGGTCACAGCCACCCATAGCTCTGTGAGGCCTGAAGGAGGAGGGAGCCCAAATGTAAAAATTGCTTTACAGCTGATTGGATGCTTCCAGGGCTTCTTGTAACCAGGTCCCAGGTCCTGTCAAGTTTTGTTGCTTGTCGGGGAATTTCATACAAAGTCATGGGATGTGCTGCCTCCAATGGCCAAAGAAATTAATCAGATATTGGCAAGAGGGTGGGGGCACTTTCTCTTGGAGGCTGTAAGGCTAACGGTTTGTCCTCACTAGGTTGTGGAATGTCTCTTTGGGCTCTGCTGGGTGGCTCCCAAGAAAGATATAGAGCCCTGGATTCAATCCTCACTCAAGGCACACCCAGCCTTAATGAGGTTGGCAACATGATCTGAACAGTTTCTTCACTGGGGGCTACTATCAGTATAATGCCAGTAGCTTACATTGTGCCAAGGTCTATTCAATCCGTTGATGCATATTGCAGAATACTTTAAACACTCCTGCAGAAGTATAGCAAAAATATATTGCATGACTTGCTAAATAAAGAAAAATGTTCCTGTTTGGAGGACTACAGAACGGAAGGTGTAAGCAACGTCCAAGGCTGCCTCCCAAGGCCAGTGGTGGCAGCAGTTTGTCCACCCACAGTAACGATACCAGGGTCTGCAGGAATAGTGGTAAACTGCCTCCGTAGTCCGCAGTGAGATGCCAGGCACCAGCGACCTTTTCATTGGCTGGATGGGGTGGGGGCTGGGATGTGTAGCATCTCACCTGCTTTAATTACTGAATGAAAAGGATAATTTCCTTTTCACCTTCGGGATCACAAGTCTGTTTCAGTTGCACTACCTCCACCCGCCTTGGAAGCACAGACAGGCTCTCACAGCCAACAGGTATCTGAGGCTGTTGAGAGTACAGGCCGTGAACCTGGCCAACATCATCTGAAGCCACCAGCAGGGGTCACAATGACCTTGTCCAACCAGCAGGTAGGTATACATTTCAGGACTTATGTACCTCCAAATAATAATTATACAAGCTGATAAGGGGACAATCACCACAGTCCAAACAAAGGGGTCAAATGCCCTACAGTGTTGTGACTCTCTCTTGGCTCTCGCTAACACATGTACCAACTCTGAGGGGGCGATTCTTTTATGAAGGCCCTTCTCTGATCCTGGGACAGCAGATCATTGAGCTCCTGGGTCCAGCAATCACAGGAATGTTTTGAGACCTCACCCTTTTCCAACATATAAAGTGTAGTGTATGTGGACAATCTCCTGGAGGTGGTGGGGCACCAGGCCCAGCCTTAGTCTTTTTGTTTGAAAGAATTCTAATTAGGATGTAGGGAAACTTGAATTTTCAGAGGCAGGGCTGCAATTATTTCCCCATAAATCCCATTTCACTACAGTTGGAGTTATAGTCCCTCAGCATTGTCCCCTAAGAGCTGCGCTGGGGATTCTGGGGGCTGTGGGACCTCAGAGGCTGGGCCTTGGGACACAGACCTAACAATCCCAGTCTCTGAGAAGGACCCCACCCCAGGGACTTCCTCAGTCCATTTTTCTGACTTTTCCTTCTAATAATTCCTCAAGCTCACAGAGCACTCTCTTTTCGAGCCCTCACATGTCCTTTCCCCATGGCTTCTGCAGGGCCTGTTCACTTTCACACAGGCCCGCCAGCCTCCTTCTATCTCCTCTGTAATTTCCATCTTGTCCATCTGTTCAGGACCCATTGCCACGTTTCCCTCTGTGAAGGGGCCTCTTCAGGGAATCCAGCCATTGGTCCTCCCCTTCATGTTCGCCCTTTCCTTATCTCCCAGAAAGGAACCTGTGTCACATTATGGGGCCTTTTATTGCACTCCTTCTCCTGAGTTGGGCATGATGATTCTGTTTCTGACAGGGCTTTCTCCTACCTGTCAGAGGAATAAAGTCAAAGCCCGGGACCTCTGGGGGACGACTGTTATTAAATCACCCAACATTCTGAGTCGAAGGCTCACATCGTCAGGGAGTCTCCTCAACAGCTTCTCATAATAAACAGTTGTTTCAGGGGCTGGCCTGGTGGCACAGTGGTTAAGTTCATGTACTCCACTTGGGCAGCCCGGGGTTCATTGGCCTTGATCCCGGCATGCACCTAAGCACTGCTTATCAAGCCATGCTGTGGCAGGCGTCCCACATATAAAGTAGAGGAAAATGGGCACAGATGTTAGCTCAGGGCCAGGCTTCCTTGAAAAAACAAAAAAACAAAACCCAGTTGTTTCAGAGAGGCTGCGGCTCTGTGCGTGTATCTCAGGGAAATCTCCCCAGTGGGAGTAGGTATGCCCAATTCCCCCAAGTGCCCACTTTAGGAATGGGAACAGGATGCCTGACCCAGCGTTTTTACCAAGCTCACTTTTGATAAGGGTCATGAGTTCCCCCTATAACCCTCCATTCAGCTTCATTCAACAGCACCCATGTTGCTCCATCATGCAAAGGAATAATCCACGCTCTCCAGAAGCCGACAGGAGCAATTCCAGCTCCAGAGGGAACCTCGTTCTTATTCTGTGCCCTGCTGTGTCTGCTCTTGCTGATGCCACCCTCAGCCCTTGTAGAGTGTACTGCACAAGAACTGGCTTTAGAACTAGAGATGATTGCCTCCACCTGTTGAAACAGAGGCTCAGAGGAGGCCTATCCCACTTTCCTCCCGGAGCAGCTAGCGTTACTCCTCCTCATTTTCCTTTCTTCTTCTTCTCCTTCTTGGAAGAAGACTTCCACCTAGAAAAAGGAGTCAGGGAATTGACTTCGGGCCCCTCGTCTGCCTCAGTTGCCCTTTCCCGGAGAAGCCACCTCACTAGTGCTTTCGTGGTCTTTAGACTCATTCCCACAACCACCAGTCACTGACCATCCAACAAGGCCAAACAAACATCCACTGCCTTCAGGGGGATGTCTTCCACTCTAAGGGGGGCCTGGTCAACCTTTTTCCCCACTTACAGAACGCCATGACACCCAATCTGGATGGCAACCATGGTGTGAGGTGTGGTGACTCACACTCCTGGTGACATACAATGTTACTTATATTAAGATTCACTGGTTGACAGTTACTTATAAGAGTAGGAGGCACAAAATGTAAAGGATGCACTAAGCCCCTTAGTTATTCCATAGAGACTAGGGTCAATGCCAGTAGGGCTGGAAATGCCATGAAGAGTCTTCCAGTAAAGGGAAAGTGCCCCGCAACAACTTCACATATTTACAAGCTGGCCCAAGGGAGGATTGGGAATAGTTAGTCGTCTGTGTAGCAAAGAATGTAAGAAGAAACTTCCAGGCCAGGAAACAACATTTAGGGCCTCCCAGAGCCCTAAGGAGTTTACAAATCAAGGTAGTTGACACCAGCCAGAGGCCCTGCTCTCCTGCCATGAACCAGTTGAATATAGTTCAGTGTCAGACCATAAGGAAGGCCAAGGAGAGGAAGCCCTCATGACCATCCATCCAAGACCAATGGTTTATCTCTCCATACTTTCAGATCACTTAATTCTGGGTTCAAGAAGGGCAAGATGGCAGCTTAGTCCTAAATCTCCCCACTTACATTAGTCAAGATAGGCTAGCTATGGTAACAAGCAGTGCAAACTTTCTGTGGTGTAATACTATAAAGATTCATTTCTCACTGAGCTCACAGGTCGATGCAGATCGGGTGGCTCTGGTTCATGCTAAAGGACACAGGCCCCTTGAATGCGTGGCTCTGCCCATACCTTAGGGCTGCAGAGTCCTCCACTGGCTCCTCTGCTTCTGTCCAGCTGATGACTGAAGGCAGAGGGCATGGAGAAGGCACACGCGCTCTTCATCACCTCCACTCAAGCTGACACACATCAGTTACACCTTGGGCAGTTCTCTACTGAATGGCTTCACCTAACTGAAGGATAGGCTCAGAAATGTAGTCCTCATGAGTATCAAAAAGAAGAACAGATTTGCTGAATAGAACCATCTATGTATAACCATCTCCTCTCAGAAACCCTGTGGAGCCGTATGTTCAATAGGTAGCTACTAGTCACATGTGGCTATTTAATTTAAACAAAGTTTAAAAATTCAGTTCCTCAGTTGCACTGTCCATATTTCAAGTGCTTGATTGCCACTTGTGGCCAGTAGCTACTATATTGGACAGTGTGGATAGAAGTTTCTATCATCACAGCAAAGATCTATTAGATTGCACTGATACAGAGTGTATCAGATAGAATCTCAGAAAGGAACAGATGAAATATTCAAATAGAATAATCTTAGAAGAGTTCAATAAAAGGGAAATTTACTTAGATATGGGCAGCCTTTAGGATAATTTTAAGAGATAGTGCAGTACCTTGGGACTAGTTAGGCAATGGTTACTGTCCCTAGGCTTGAAGCAGTGATGCGAGGGAGCAGTTACTGGCACCTGGAGTAGAGGCTGTGTGGAGGGGGCCATCTGAAGGAGCTATCACCTTTGGTTGAAGTGTCAGTCAACATGTGGCCACCCTGCAAGCAGGGAGCTAAGAGAATAAATATCCTGATCTCACTCTCCTCCCTCCATCTGATGTCCTTCTGGAATGTCCCACTGGCTGGACACAACCAGACCCCAGTGGGCAAGGGAGTTCATTGAGTTAGTACTTACAGGTCAGTAGCTCAGGACACTGAGCAGGTCGGAGAAGGGTAGAGAGTGGGTCTGGAGGGACAAATGGGAAAATTTCAGCAAAGTCCACCCTTTTTGTCCCTTAAAGGGTTGGGGTTGAGGGGAAGGTGTTGCTGTGGAAGAGGGGAAGCCCCATAATCACCTCCCCTCTGCTCTTCTTTTCTCTTTCTTCTGTGTTTGAGTTACACCACACCTGTAAGTATGGAAAAATGCCTAAACCTAAGCATAGCTACTGACCAATTACGGTGCTGACACCTGTGTAATTAACATCCAGGTGAAAATAGAGACCTCACTGCCCCAGCCAGGAGTCCCTGTGCCTCTGCACACACAGAACCCATCCCTCCCTGCACAGTGTCCACTAGGCTGACTGCTTCCTCTGCCCCTTTCCTTCCTGGTTCCTCCCCTTCCACTCCTCTTGGCCTCATCCCCCTAAGGTCACTGTTTCCTCTCTCTCCTCACTTCTTCAGGAGCTTCCCCATCTTCCTAGGCCATTACCGTGGGGATCTCTTCCTCTTAGTCCCCCTCTTTCACCACATCCTAGGGATGGAGAACCCAGAATTGATTCCCTGGAGGAGGAGAGTTCACCCTGGAAGCGGCAGCAGGAACAAGTGACCTGATCTCCAGGATTCAAGGTCTCATCCAGGAGACTGAGGGCACCCAGTATGTTTGTGGGGTCCACCCCAACCTGGAACTAGCCGGTACAGCCTGGAGATCTTGCTGCTACCTGAGGACAAAGTCCACGGTCATTCAGTGGGGAGGGAAACGTCTGTGTCAGCATGTATTTTGGGAAACAATTCAGACTGTGAACCTGACACTGGATGGGGGCGCCCCCTCGTGTGCACAGCCCTGTCCTGCTGCTGGGAGCCCAGGGAGACCCTCAGGAGGTCCTGGGGAAGAAGCCAAAGGGGAGCTCTGGTTTTCTGTCCTCAGCCCTGTGGCCTCACGGGGGCACCACCACTCTGCTCTCTCCTATTCCCACAGTCAGGACAGAGGATGGGCTGTGGTCTGAGTCAGGCAGAGGTGGCTGATCTGGAGGCTGGACATCACTGGGGGATGAAGATGCCTTCTGAGCAGCCCTGGGCTCAGGCTCGGGAGTGGGGCAGGGATTGGAGGAGAGGGGAGCTCTGGAGCCCTGCCCTGCGTCTGAGGTTTCCATGTGTTCTCCCCACAACCACTCTCTCCAGCCCCTGGATGACAACACTCTGGAAAACTGAAAAGTAGATCATGTTTTTCTTCTACTCCCTATTCATTTTCCAAGGGCTACTTTAAAAAATAATCTCTTTTATTTTAGAATACGTAGTTTGAGATTTACAGAAAAGTCACAAAGTTAGTACAGAGTTCCTGTGTATCCCACACTCAGTTCCCCTGATATTAACATGTATATCACTATCATATATTTATCACAGCTAATGAAGCAAGAGTGATATTAAACTCCACACTTTATTTGGATCTCATTAGTTTTTCTTTTTTCTGTTCCAGGATCCCATCCATGATGCCACACTAAGTCCCAATCACGTCTCCTTCAGGCTCCTCTGGCTGTGACAGTTTCTCAGACTTTACTTGTTTGTGATGACCTTGACATTTTTGAGGAGTACCGCTCAGCTATACTGTAGACTGTCTCTCAATTTGTGTTTGGTTGACCGGGGCTCTGGGGTTTTTGGGAAGAAGCCCACAGAGGTGAAGTGCCATTCTCAACACAGCATATCAAGGGTATGTAATACCCACTCGATTGATCACTGATGACGTTAACCTTCACCACCTGGCTGAGGTCATGTTTCTCCCTGTGAAGTTTTTTTTCCCTCCCTTTCTATACAGTAGTCTTTAGAAGGAAGTCAGTCACTATATGTTGCCCACACTTAAGGGGTGTTCTGCTATAAACATTTGCATGCAGATTTTTGTGCAAATGTAGGTTTTGAAAGGAGTAGGTGAATACCCAGGAGAGTGATCAGGCTGCATGGTAAGTCGATGTTTCGCTCTATAAGAAACTGCTGAATACCTTTCATGGCGGCTGTGCTGCTTTGTGTCCCACCCACAGCAAATGAGGGCTCCTTCTGCTCCACATCCCGGTCAGCACTTGGTCACCAGTTTTTGGATTCAGGATGTTCTAATAGGTGTGTAATGGTTATCACTGTTGTTTTTATTTGCATTTCCCTAAGGACATATGATATTGAGCATCTTTTAATATGCTTGTTAGCCATTCATAGATCTTCTTTGGGAAGGTGTCTGTTCAGACTTTTGCTCATATTTAATTATTTGTTTTCTTATTGTTGAGTTCTAAGGGTTCTATATATATTTACAACAAGTCCCTTATCAGATATGTGATTTGCAAATATTTCCTCCCAGTCTGTCACCTGAGCCCTTTTACTGACATAACAGTATACATTAATGCATACATACATTTTTCTGGGAATAGAAATGAGAAATTGCTAACTGTGATGGTTTCTGGGTAGAAGACTTGGGTGAATAGGAGATGGGGAATGGATGAAGTGACATTTATTTTTGTATATTCTTGAGTATCGTTTGAATTCTCTCGTATGTGCATGAATAATGTTTTCAAAAATAAATTACATTAAAACTCCTTAAACTTGCAAAACACTTGACAGGTCACCCTCAGACCAGGATTTCAGACTCCGATTCTGATCCTGTCCTCGAGGATCTCTTCACTCAACTATTTTGCCTTAGAATGTCCATTTCTGAGAAAGGTGGGCTAGATTACATGGACCAATCCTCCCACTGGAAATAGCTAAAAATGCCGTGTAAACTACGAAAAGCATCTTCTTAAGAGCATCAAAGAGCTGACAAGATACCAATAAATCACCACACCCCAAAAAGAAGGGAAGATCCTGCTTGGCGTCCACAGAGAACAGTGTCCTGAGAGATGGAGAAGGCTCTGTGAGCTCATTGCCCAGACACGGAGCCCAGCACTTCCAGCTCTGAGCCCCGAGCTCTGGACTTTCCTACCCATCTGCTTCCCTTTTAAAATTTGAACAAAGCTTTTATATTCTGATCATAATGGATATGCATAACGTACAATACATCTGATATAATGTATACTCTATTGAAAAATTATAAAATGTTAAAAATTATAAGTGATAAAGTAATAATAACTATACTCCTCACACTTGGAGATATTCTGTTGCAGTTTCTCCTGGTCTATTATGCACCCTCCTGCTGCTGCCCCAGTGCTGGAACTCTCTCTCTAAGTTGATGAGCACAGAGCTCAGCGGTCCCCAACCCTGCTCTCTCCAGTTGCCATTTCCTGACACACTTCACTCTCACACCTCCTGAGGGAGTTATTTCTCTTTCTCCTCCCTCCTCAATCCCCTCCTCTCCCTCTCTGCTCCTCTCTCTCGGGTGATGAACTTATTTCTTTTTTCACTCAGAGAAAAGAAAGACTAGGTGAGAACTGCACCATCATCCCCCCACACCCCACATCTGTACCTTTATCCTCTGCCTTCACAGCAGTGATCATGGATGGTCCTGCTCCTGTCTGAGGCCACCTCTCAGCTTGGGCACAGGATCAGGTCCCCTCCCTCCCCTGCATCATCAATCTCCTGCTCTCTACTGGCTCATTCATTCCTGCATACAGACAGACTGTCATAGCTCCCATTTTAAAAGAAAGGAACTAAATAAATAAATCAACACAAAATCCTCCCATAAAAATCCAACACTCAATCCCATGTCTCCTTCCAGCCACTGCCCCGTTTCTAGGACACTCCTGGGAGGACAATTCCAGAGTCCATTCTCTCACCTACCAGGTTGTCTTTCTGTTTTTACTAAACATCCATTTGCACATAGTTTAAAAGGTTCAGTGCTTCCACAAGGCTTCTTAGGAAGACAGATGCCCAACGCCCCCCCACCAACCCCACCTTTTTCCTGAATCTCACAGACAACTTGTTTCAGTTCTTTTTGCTGATTCTCTGATTGTTACTTCTATGCCTTTAAACAGAATACTTCCAATACTCCTTCTTTGTTATTCAGTTTTATTCATCATCTTTAATAAACTGGCTTTTCTTTCACACACCCCCATCCACCCAATATAATTTTTACAATTTTGATAAGCTCAATGTGCAGTGTTTGCATTATCACCAGGTAAACATTAGTCACAACAGAGCATTTTGTAGACTATGATTACTTTTCCTGTCTTGAATCAACTTTTTATGTTCCCTAGAGTTAACAGATATCTTCTTTCTTCATTTGCTTAGTTTCTGTATTCATTACTAAATGATTCCACTACTCTCTCCAGAGTCTAAATGTCCATGAATATGTTCAAGCACATCTGACAATCCACCAACTTCCTCTTTGTGAAGACACCTGTCCCACAGCCCTCAGTCCTGCTCCACATGGACTGGTTCTCTGCACACTTGGTGCAGGGCTGACATCCCGGATCTCCTTCTCCTTTTGTCTCTCTCTTGTTCTAGCTCCCCTGTTGCCTGGATCTGACTTTTCTCCCTTTTTTGGTGTTCTCCATCATTGTTCCCCACATTGCCCAGCAGTAGTCTGAGGAAGGGAACATGGAAAGCAAAACATTGGAACCCTAAACATCTGAAATATGTTTAGCTTGCCCCAGCCCTTACTCACATCCTGACTTGGTATAGAACTCCGCATTGGAATACGTTTTCCTTGGAATCTGGAAGGCATTGCTGCAACATCTGCTAGCCTCCAGGTCTGTGATTGTTGCCTCTTAAAGTTTTCAAGGCCTTGTCTTTTCCATCTTCTCTCAGAAATTCCATTGTGTTTGTCATGGTGTGGGTCTGTTTTCATCTACTGTAGTGAGAACTTGGTTAGGATATTCAAAATGTAAATTTTTGTCTGTAAACTGAGAAATTTTCTTGACTTTTTCTTATCACTTCCTACTCTCCATTCCTTTCGAAACTGGTATTACTAACGTGTTGGAATCCCTTGACTGATGGATTAAGATTCTTCGAGGTCTTCTCTCCTGCTTGCCGTGACTTTTCCATCTGTACTACCTCATGGGAGTATGACTTTAATCTTCCAGTTCATCTATTCGATTATTCATTTCTATGATCATATTTTTAATTTCCAAGAGCTCTTTCTTGCTCTGTGACTATATATGATTTTATATAATTCTGTTCTTGTTTCATATACCATAGATCTTTTACATCTTTTAGATATTATTGATAGTAGCAGAAGGGAAACTGTTAGTTCTGGTTCTCTGCTTTCATGTCATCATGAACGTTTTCCTAACAGCACTTGCTCAGTAGTGATTTCATTTATCTTTGTCATTTCTGCCAAATGTCCATCTCGCTCAGGACAACGCCAGAGTCATATCACAAGGGTCTTCTTTTGCTCTTCGCTGCATCTCTAGAGTCTAGCTGATCCTCATTCACTGGACGCCTTGAAATATACACTGGTTGATGGACTTTACTCTGTTTTGGGCAGTTAAGTCACACTGCACCTTGAATGCACTCCTCAGCTCTGAGTCTAGCAGCCTATCACAGAATATTCTGGAATTCTGCAACAATTCACTTACATGAGGTGCACAGTCATATCCACCACCTGAGGGACGGGGAACCAATGGGAGATGAGTCAACAAGGCCTCTAAGAGAAAGTCCCTGGGTTCAACCTTGGCTCCATCACCTCCTAAACCTCTTGGAGTCTCCCTTTCCCTGTTCATACAAAGGGATCACATGTTGGGAGCCTCATGGGTTTGCTTTGGAGATTAAATTTGATCTTCTATGATATCATATGGCATTAATCCCTGAGACATATTAAGTGTTCTTCTAGTCATAGTTACCAAAGTTATAGTGATCATAGCATTTAGATAAGTTCCGTTCTTTGCTTTTATAAACCATAATTCAAGAAACATCCTTGAATATATACTTTTAAGAATATTTATTATCTTCTTAGAATAAATTTCTAAAAGAGAAATTTCTATGTCAAAATGTAAGCACATTTAAATTGTTGAGACATTTTTCAAAAGCTCCCTTTAAGATTTTGCACCACTTTTCAACCCCATCAATCTTTATGACAGAGTATTCTCCCTCCCCTCTGGTTGACACTCTCATCACTACTTTTATCTTTGCCAAGCTGGTAGATTGTAATTTTTGTTCCCACTTCTTATTCTGCGTTCTCTTTTTCTTTTACATCCATTTATTACTAATATATTTGTCTGATATTGTCATTTCTTCATTTCCAATTTTTTTTCTAATATTCTTTATTTTTTGATTGAGCTGTAGTTATTTTAAAATACTGAATTTAGGAAGAAGAAAAAGCAGCCCCAGCATGAGGAACTGGTCTGACACTTACAGCGAGGCCTCAGTGTGGTCAGAAGCCAGCCTGATACTCACAGCTGGACCATGTTATTCTCCTGTTGGACACAGGTCATCTCACAGAACAACAACATTAGACAGGGACACTCTGAGAACATGTAAAAGTGAGACAAAATGAGACCACTACAGCACTTTGTGTAAGCACAGCCAAAAACAAGGCACTGTGCAACTCACAAAATACCAAACATCTCCCTGTGCTGGCTCATATGAGCAACTGCTGCTTCTTCCCAATCACAGCTTTATCCTTGCTCTAGTCGGCCCTGTCTACAGATAAGGTTTATTGAGATGCCCACTCATAGAATGGCCCCCACTTCCTGACAACACCCAACCTAGAGTGAGCCCCTGCTTCTATAGACCCTCCCCCAAATCACTCAATCAAAGCCCAAATCCTATATAGGTTCTAACTCCTTCACACTGAGATGCCCTCTGGTCCCTGATGGTGTGTGTTCTCCCTCACAGCAACAAATAATAAACACAACTTGTCTGCCCACAAATGTGCTCCTGGTGGTCTTTGGCTGAAGAACATTGGAGCATTTTATTACCCTTTGGTCTGTCAAAGTTTTTTATTTGTCGGGGCTGGCCCAGTGGCTGAGTGGTTAAGTTCGCACACTCCACTGCAGGCGGCCCAGTGTTTTGTTGGTTTGAATCCTGGGCGCAGACATGGCACTGCTCATCAAACCATGCTGAGGCAGCGTCCCACATGCCACAACTAGAAGGACCCACAACGAAGAATATACAACTATGTACTGGGGGACTTTGGGGAGAAAAAGGAAAAAAATAAAATCTTTAAAAAAAAATTTTTATTTGTCTTTGATTGCTGCAGGAGATCATAGCAGCTTTCTTGCTAGGCTTTAAGCCTAAGGAAAAATAAATTCCAAATGGGTGACTGGAGGTTATGTGATCTGCTGATTCTCATAATCATTATACCAGATTGCTTGTGCTTTGGACTCTCAGGCCGGAGGGGAATATGTATCCGGCAAGAAGGCAAGGGGCTTAGGAACACTGGGCCATTGCAGAAACAGAACGCTGGCTCCATACCTTGCTGATTGTCCTTAAACTACTCCCCAAGGGACTAACCTGGGATGGGCTCCAGTACCTTGCTGATTGTCCTTAAACTACTCCCCAAGGGACTAACCTGGGATGGGCTCCAGTACCTTGCTGATTGTCCTTAAACTACTCCCCAAGGGACTAACCTGGGATGGGCTCGTGTGCTTCAGGGGGATAAAGAATAGAACCTTTGGACTCTGGCCTGCAAGTCCCTGCAGGCATGAGTTTCTGCTATTGTAATTGCTTGTGATTCTTTGCCTGCAAATATATACATGGCAATCTGAGGGACATCACCTCAGTCCTTGGGGCTGATGGTCCCCTGTCCCATTGAATAATATAGATTGTGTTCTCTCTATTAATTCCGTCTGCCCCTTCAGTTGGCTGCCTAGCTGGTCTCGGCAGTATTTGATTATGGGCATGTGTTTGTATCTTGTGAGTGTGTGGTCGACATAGAGACTTTTACGTTTTTCTTTATGGTTTTTCATCTTCGGGTCATGCTTAGAGAATTATCTATTCCAAAACTTAATGTATATTTTCTTCTAGGAGAGTGGTCCAAGGGTGAAGGGAAATGGAACTGTCTGAACTTTGGGGGAAAGCATGGGAAGGAGCAATAGGTGAAGAATTCTAAGGTGGTGGCATTCTAAGGCTTACATCTTCTGCTCTATGATTTTACAAGTATGTACAGGGCCTGCAAGGTAGTTGATGTACGTTGTGTTCAATAAATGTTTTCTCTGGGGCTAAGTGAAAACTTATGTGCCTGCTTATTTACCAGGTTAATGAAAACACCACCAAGAGTCCCAATGTAATATACACAAGGATTAGCTCCAGTGATGGGCATCTTTGAATACTTATGACCTTGATTTGATAAATCATATTTTCATTTATGTCTCTATGCTCTAGTTGTTAAAACACAAATTAACTCAACTTCTTGGGCTTGCTGTATTTTAAGGATATGTCTAAGACCCACATGGACAAATCCATGACCCCTACATGAAGATAATTTTAATATACATCAGCCCATGAGTCACATAGTATCTTTGTTGGGGGAGGAGACTGAAAACTAAGAACATTCTAGATACGCACTGTCCAATATGGCAGCTACTAGCCACATATGGTTATTTAAATTGAAAGTAAATAAAACTGAAAATTCAACTGCTCAGCAGAGTAGCCACATTTCAAGTGCTCAATAGCCACATGTTGCTTCTGACTTCCATATTAGACAGTGTAGATAGAGAACAATTCCCTCATCACAGAACATTCTATTGGACAGTACTGCTCTTCATACTTTGTGGGCCTCAAGTCAGATGAATGACACTCATGTAAAAGGAAAGGTCCAATATCATTTCTCCTAGAGATATGTCAGATTTCTGTCTGAGATATGAATACATCGTATGTTGGTATATAGCGAAACCAACATAGGTCATCAGTGGGTCTGGTGTCTTCAGGCATGAACTATTCCTAGTTCCAAAGGGAAACACCTGTCCCTCCACCTCACTTCCCAGACTGAGGACAGGTTCTGGCATCAAATTTCTAGGGGGTGAGTTTTCTTCTAGCAGAGACTGGGGACAATGCTCTAAGCTAAGCTTTGGGAGGCAGGGAGTCCAACTCAGGGAGAGGGATTCTGGGAAATGAAGGGGAGACAGAGGTGGAGACCCATTGGGAGACTCTCCCCGGTTTATTTAGAACAGCAGTTCTCCAAGTGTGCTCTGTGGAACATTTGCAGTCCCCGAGATCCTTTCATGGATCCATGAGTCAAAACTCTTCATATTATTACTAGACATCATTTGCCTTCTCACTATGTTGACATTTGTACTGAGGTAAAACTTAGTACGAATGGAGACCATGGTACCAAACTGCAACAGTAGTTACCTCCACCACCACTTAACTGCAGAAAAAGCAAAACACTTTCACTTTAAAATGCCCTGAAGCAGTAAAAATTATCTTTACCAAATCATTATCCTTAAATCTACATTTTAAAAACATCTTATATGATGATGTGGGAAGTACACATAAAGCTGGTCTACTTTCCAACATACTATGTCCCGAGGAGAATAATTTGTGTGAACTGAGATAGCCTCTTTTCTATCGAATACCAGTTTTACTTGAAAGAATGAATGACAGAAACTACGATTAGACTTGATTATTTGCCATACACTTTTTCAAAATGAACGTGAGCTTCTCCCTTCAACAAAATCCACTGACAGTACTTATTGCCTTGATAAAAAGGAAGCTCTCAAGAGAAAAACAGAATTTCGGAAAACTTGTGTCCAGCAAGTAAGCTTGACAGCTTCCCAGCACTGACAGACTTTCCCGTTGAGATCTGTGGTCACATTAACAAATGTGATATTTTGATAATTTGTAGCTAAATGTGTCAATAAGAGAAGATCTATATAACTAGTGAAACAATGTATTACTTTAAATCATACATTAGTACAAGAGCCATTCAATATACAAAATAGGTCTGTGGATTTTAATGTAACAGAATAGGAAACATTCAATGATACTGTTTCAGGTTCCACTTTGCAAATAAACATTGAGAAACTACTACTTGTGTAGTTTTATTTTAGTATCAGAGTGGAATATTCACAATTATCTGAAAAAGTTATTAAAAATACTACCGCTACATATTTGCGTGAGGCTGTACTTTTTTTCTTATACTTCAACCAAACTAACAGATTAAATGCAGAACAAATATGAAAATCCAGTGGTCTTCTCATGAGACAGACAGGAAAGAGACTTGCAAAAAGGTAGAATGTAAAAAGATCCACTCTTATTACCTTGTCTATTTTGGGAAATAGTTATGTTTCATAAAAACGTTTTTGTTAACTTACAAGGGCTTAAGAATGTTATTCTAAAGAAATTAATAAAAGTATTAAAAAAATTTTGGTTCTTAGTATGGTAAATACGGATAGATATAACCAAGATAAACAAAATTACCCTCGGGGCCCTCGCTAAGGTGTAAGACGGTATGGATATCCTGAAACCAAAGTGTTTGAGAATCGCAGACTCAAGCAGCCCCTGGGCCAGGACTCAGGGAGACGGTGTGACAAAGAGCCCTCGCTGCCGGAGGAGAGGGGTCAGGGCAAAGTCCCAGGTCCCCGGAAGTGGCTCTCAGGGTCACAGTCCCAAGGGCGGAGTCTGGGGCGGGGAAGCTCAGTGTTGGGGAGTCCCCGTCTCCTGAGTTTCACTTCTCCTTCTCACACGCTGCGTCAGCTCCTCCTGCCTGGAGACTCATGACGCGGCCTCAGTTCTCACTCCCATTGGGTGTGCGGTTTCTAGAGAAGCCAATCAGCGTCTCTGGGTTATACAGTGCGCACTGAGCCCAGAAGCTGAGAGCCTTCCCAGACCGCCAGGAAGCGGGTCGTGATGCCCGCAACTTTCCTCCTGCTGCTCTCGGGGACCCTGACCCTGACCGAGACCTGGGCAGGTGAGCGCGGGATCGGGAGGAAACCGTCTCTGCGGGGGGCGGAGCGAGGGGACTGCGCGGCGGGGACGCAGGACCCCCAGGGAAGGCGCGTCTCCACGGACCCAGCCCCAGACCCGCTCTCGCCGCATCCTGACCCCTCTCCTTCCCTCCCCAGTCTCCCGCCCTCTCCTCTCACCCACTGGGGTCTCCCGCGCTTCTCCGTCCGCCGCCCCTTTTCCGTCTCACGATCCCCCCGCCCCACCCCCTCCCGGCCCCATCACCCTCGGACCCGTGACCCGCGCCGGGAGGAGGGTCGGCCGGGTCTCAGCCCCTCCCCGCCCCCAGGCTCCCACTCCATGAGGTATTTCCTCACCGCCGTGTCCCGGCCCGGCCGCGGGGAGCCCCGCTTCATCTCCGTCGGCTACGTGGACGACACGCAGTTCGTGCGGTTCGACAGCGACGCCGCGAGTCCGAGGATGGAGCCGCGGGCGCCGTGGATGGAGCAGGAGGGGCCGGAGTATTGGGAGCGGAACACGCGGACCGCCAAGGACAACGCACAGGCTTTCCGAGTGAGCCTGAACAACCTGCGCGGCTACTACAACCAGAGCGAGGCCGGTGAGTGATGCGGGCCCGGGTCCAGGTCCCGACCCCCCATCCCCACGGACGGGCCGGGGTCTCCCCGAGTCTGCGGGTGCGAGATTCACCCCGAGGCTGCGGGACCCGCCCGGCCTCCGACCCGGGAAGAGCCGGCGGGGACTTCTTCGCGTTTCCATTTTCACTTTAGGTTTAATCGCTGGGGGGGCAGGGAGCGAGAAGGGGGCGGGGCCAAGTGGGCGGGGCTGACCTAGGGGCGGGGTCAGGGTCCCACACTCTCCAGAGGATGTATGGCTGCGACGTGGGGCCAGACGGGCGCCTCCTCCGCGGGTACAGTCAGTTCGCCTATGACGGCGCTGAGTACATCACCCTGAACGAGGACCTGCGCTCCTGGACCGCTGCGGACGCGGCGGCTCAGATCTCCAAACGAAAGAAGGAGGAGGCCGGTGATGCGGAGAATGACAGGGCCTACCTGGATGGGGAGTGCGTGGAGTGGCTCCTCAGATACCTGGAGAACGGGAAGAAGATGCTGCAGCGCGTGGGTACGAGGGGCCGCGGGGCCTCCCAATCTCCCCTCGGGCCGGGCAGGCTTCCCACAATGAGGGGAAAATGGGATGAGTGTCAGAATACCCTCTCTCAGAGAAGAAAGGAATCCACCCAGGTTTTCATGTTCTTACTAAAGACTTGCCCAGAGGGCCCGCCCTTCTCTAAGGGACAGTTAAGGAATCCAGTTTCTTAGGAATAGGAAGGGAGACCTTCCCTGGAATCGCCAGTCCTTGGTTCCCTTTGACTCTGGCAGCACCTTGTGAACCATGACTTTCTCTCTCAAGGCCTTGTTCTCGGCCTCAAAGATCTTTGCGACTTTGACTCCAGTTTTTCTGAGTCATTCAGCCTCCATCCATGTCAGGACCAGAAGTCTGTGTTCTCCTGTTTAGAGACCTGGAGTCTCCTACCGTGGACATTCACGCAGACTCTAGAACTTTCCAAGGGATAGGAGATTATCACAGATCCGCAAGTCCTGGCTGGTCCGTGGGTTTTGGTCTTCCTCTTTCCAAACCAATTGTCCTGTCCGTTCTCAGGATGGTCACATGAGTGCTGCTTTAGTGGCCCATGGAGGTAACTAAAAGTGTGAATTTTCTGACCCTTCTCCTCAGACCCCCCAAAGACACATGTGACCCACCACCCCATCTCTGACCATGAGGTCATCCTGAGGTGCTGGGCCCTGGGCTTCTACCCTGCGGAGATCACCCTGACCTGGCAGCGTGATGGGGAGGACCTGACCCAGGACACGGAGTTTGTGGAGACCAGGCCTGCAGGGGACGGGACCTTCCAGAAGTGGGCGGCTGTGGTGGTGCCTTCTGGAGAGGAGCAGAGCTACACGTGCCGTGTGCAGCACGAAGGGCTGCCTGAGCCCGTCACCCTGAGATGGGGTAAGGAGGGGGATGAGGGAGCGCCTATTCTTAGGGAAAATGAAGCCCTTTTGGAGACCTTGAACGTCAGGACTCAAGCCTGAGGTCAGAGCCCCTCAACCTCCCTTCTCTTTGCAGAGCCACCTTCTCAGCCCACGATCCCCTCGGTGGACCTCATTGCTGGCCTGGTTTTCCTTGGAGCTGTGGTCATTGTCGCTGTGGTGGCTGCAGCTGTGATCTGCAAGAGGAAGCGCTCAGGTAGAGAAAGCAGTGGGGATTGGAGTTTTCTTGTCCCCCTGGGGGGTTTCAAGCCCCAGGTGGAACTTGCCCTGTGTTGTTCATGGGGAGTCCCCTCCACACACATGTGCTCGCCACTCTGGAGCTGATTGCTGACACTGTTATTAAAGCACCTGTGAAAGTGAAAGGCAGATTTCTTCACCTTGATAGTTTTGGTGCTGGAGACCTGATTCCAGCAGTCGAAGGTCAGAGGGGAAGGTCCTTGCTCAGGACTGGGCTCCGGTTGGTCCAGTCCCCACACATCTCCTTTCTTCATGTTTCTCAATCCTTCCCTGAGTCTTCAGTTACTGTTCTGGAAACTTCCCTGTAGTCCAGGACTAGGAGGTTCCTCTAGTATCTCATGATCCACTGTTCTCCCTGTTATCATCCCACAGGTGGAAAAGGAGGGAGCTACGCTTAGGCTGCAAGTAAGTTTGGGTTGGGGGTTGATTCCTGAGACCCTTGGGATAGTGTAGACGGGAGCCCATGAGGGAGCTCACTTACCTCATAGCTCCTCCTTTAGTCTCCTCTCCTGTGGGCTCTGACCAGGTCTTGTTTTTGTTCTACCCCAGGCAGTGACAGTGCCCAGGGCTCTGACGTGTCTCTCACGGATCCTAAAGGTGAGCCCCTGGAGGCCTGAAGTTAGGGAGGAGTTGGTCAGAGGGGACAGGATTGGGTTTGGGGATTCGTTGGGACATTTTGAGGATGTAGTGGGTTATTGAGAATATCAACGCTTGTGTGACTGACCTGAATTTGTTCATGGTTATTTTCTTTCCTAGTGTGAGCTGCCTTGTCGGGGACTGAGTGATGCGAGATTTGTTCACGCTCCCACTTTGTGACGTCAAGAACCTCTGACTGCTTTTTCTGCAGCTGGCATCTGAGTGTGTCTGCGTTCCTGTTAGCATAGTGAGGGGAGGTGGGGAGACTGGCACACTCCCCACCCACCACGACACCTTCCCCACTCTGACCTGTGTTTTTTGCCCTGATGACTTCCTTGTTCCAGCGGAGGTGGTGCTGGGCCGTCTCCATCCCTGTCTTAATTTCCTGTTGTACCGAGTAGTAATGATTTGCTTCCTTATTGAAAATGTGAGTCCAGATATGAATTTGTTTTTTCTAATTCTTGTCATAAGGGATTGTTGTGTTAATTAAAGGAGAAATTTCCTAAAGTTTGAGAGAGGAAATAAATGGAAGCATTGAGAACCTTCTAGAATCCATGTGTTTGTTGTGCTGAGTCTGTTGCAGGTGGAGACAGGAAAAGGCCGTGAGGAGCCAAGCGTGGACGGGGCCTGTGCCCAGTGGGTGCCCAGTGCATCGTGGGCTGTGATGTTGTCGTTCCTCAGCTGGGTCATCCTCACTGCTACTTTGTTGTAGTCCCTTCAGTAGAATCCTGTCCCACCAGGACCTGTGATCACAGGGACTCAGACATCACCTGGACGCTGTTGTGTCTTCAGGCTTCAGCACCGTGGGCAGCGAGGGCTTCATGTGGTTGGGTCAGCTCAGGCCTGGGTCTGGCCCTTCGGCCCCAGCATTGTGTGTGTTTAGATTTTGTTTCTTTGTGGAGACTTTGCTGTTGAGAGATGAATTTTCAGACTCATCCAACTCTTGCCCTCCTTCTAGGCTTGTTTCCTGGATTATTCTTCCCATCTTTTCTCCTTGTTTAAAGAAGCAGATTCTAGAATTAGCAGAAAGGAGGGATCCGATAGTTTCTCATCTGAGATAAATTCTGGTTGGGTTTCTGTCTTTTCTGCAGCCTGCGCCCCTCTCTCTGCCCTCAGCTCCAGTCATCCTAGTGCTGGCTCTGATCCAAACACATGGATTTATAAAGCAGAGACTACTGTAGATTCACAGTTGGTTGGAAAATAGGACCCATAAGCCTAGGATTCTTTTTTCTAAAAAGGGAAGTATAATTGTGTGTGTGAGTGTGCGGGAGAGCGGCTGTGGGAGGGAGGGAGGGGAGAGCCGCGCTTGTGAGAAAGGTACAGACGGCCTTGATCTCAGTGTGAGTGGACGTTGAGCTGTAGCTGCCACCAAACAGCATGTGGCCTGAGGCTACATTAATAAAGATACTGTCTCTAGAATAGCGAGGTGCTCTACACTGATATTCATTCAACTGATAATTGTTAATTTTGCATCCAGGAAACTTAAGTGAACTAAAAACAGGCAGAAATTGCCAGCCTTGGGGAGCATGTGTTCTCGTGGGGAGGGCAGACTGTATGCTGTAAGCATGGTGAGGAAGGCACGTGTTTATGTGAGAAGTTGTAAGTGCTTTGAGGAAGGTGACCCAGAGTATAAGTGTGTGGGGACAGGGAAGGTGGCTGTGTTACTAGGGTGGTCAGTGTGGACCTCACTGGGAAGGTGACCTTGAGTAAAGACTTGAAGGGCGTGATTTGTCCACAAGGATGTTTGAGAAAGTTCCTCGCAGGCAGGGGAACCTCAGTGCAAATGCGCTCGGGCAGAAGTGTGTCTGTGTGTCCTGGGAAGAGTGAGGAGGTGGGTGAGTCTGGATCAGGGAGCAATAGAGATGCCGTCCGAATTACACCCAAATCATGTAGACCTGGAGGAGATTGGAAGGTTTTGACTTTTCTGTAAGATGGGGAGTTAGAGGATGGTTTTGAACAGAAGATCGACCTGGTGTGACTTCTCTTGAGAAGCATCAGTGTGGTGCTGTGCAGAATCGAGAGGTGAAGGGAGAGCAACCACTGGAGAAAACTGTAGGAAACTGGTGCCGTGTCCCAGGCTAGAGATGCTAGTTGCTTTGTCTGGGGTGTGAGCAGGGAAAATAATAGGAAGTGACTGGATTCTGGATACATTCTGAATATGGCTTTACAGCATCTCCTAATGGATTAAATCTGGGTTATGAGAAAGAGGATCAAGGAGGACACCCCAAATTTCAGATGTGCAAGTGGAAAGATATGGAGTGCTTTCAGTGAAATTGGGGAAGACTTGCAGAAACACATTTGATGAAGCAGCATCATAGACATCCAGTTAGGAAAGGTTAAGCAGAGACGTCTGCAGGTGAGGTTAGTTCTAGCAATTGGATATGCGAGTCTAGAGTTTAGGAGAAGTGTCTGGGCTAGAAAAGTAACTTGGGAGTTGACGCTATATAAATGCTATTTAACGCCTTGAGAACGGATGAGGTCACCAAAGGTTTAGTGACTATAGAAGAGAAAGAAACAGGGACTGAACCCTGGACCCCAGTACTAAGGGATCTGCTCAGTCCACACACCCAGAGCAGACTGCACAGTTCTGACACCACATCTATGAGGCATGGAGCCTAGGGAGTTCCAGACTTTCGTGTGCACAGGAATCCCCTGGCCATCTCGTGAAGATCTAGACTGTCGGCAATAGAGGTGGGGTTCTGCATGTATAACCAGTTTGGTGCTGATGCTGCTGGTCTTCAGATCACACATTTAGTAGCAAGAACATGGACCAGGATTCCCACGTGGGAATCAGCCTCAGAAGTAGGAAGTGATTCTCGGGTGCTGTGCTCAATATTCTGAGATGGTGGGTCTGGGGAGAGGCCTGAGTATTCTGTAACAAGCCCACAAGCAATCCTGGGGCTCAGTCAGATTGGGAAGCATTGATGCCCATGACCAGAGAGCGTTCAGGGTAGGGAGGGGTGTTCAATACACAATGAAATGTTTTTTCTAGTGAAGAAAAAGGCAAGACATGTGATGACAGACATATGTTTTCTCTACCATGGGGTATGGCCAGGTGGAAGATTTGGGAATTGGTTATTAGCTCAGCAAAAGAAAGTCTCTGAGTTCCTAAGACAGTCCTTAAATGTCTTATCACCAAAAAAATAAAAATGACAAAAAGGTAATTATGTGACGTGATGCAGGTGTCAGCTTGCTCTATGGTGTTGATCATTTTGCAATGTAAGGATCAAATCAGCAGGTCATACACCTCTGACATCCACAATGTTCTATGTCAATTATATTCAGTAAGCTGGGGGGAAAAATCTCTGCATCCTTGCTCTCTCAAACTATTCCGTACACGGATTTCTCAGTCACTTCTTGAGAGCAACGGATTCCAAATTGTTCTAATTGAAACATAAATGCATATAGATAAATAGAGACAGAAAGTCTAGGGGCTCGGGTCTCTCATAGGAATTGCTGCCACTGCTGCTGGGCACAGATGCCACTGCTCCTACTGCTGACTCTCCTGATGCTGGACACGGTCCTGTGGTGGACTGCTGTCTCTGCTGCTCCCGAGAACTGGATGACACTATTGCCGCTCACACCACCTTTGCCAAAGCATTCTGCAGTGTCCCAGCCCTTCTGTCACTACGTCCTGAATCAGAGTCCAGTATGTGGTCCTCTGCCTGGTGGAGCCTCATGCCATGTCCAGCTGCAAGAATGTTTGGGAAAGTGGGTTTCCCTCTCATGGAGGGAGATGGCGCCTGCCTCCTACCAAGACTCTTTAAGTGTGGAACTTTCCTAACGTGGGAAGAGGGTACAGGGTCTAAGGGTGGACGTTGGGGTAGGGGATGGAAAAAGAATGACAAATTTCAATTTTTGGAGCAGTGATCTGAGACCAGAACTTGATCTGGTACATTGTAGGCACTCAGGTTTGGTTGGATGAAGTAATGACTAATAAATGACATCTTTTAACTTATTCCGCTAACAATCTGTAATGGGGTCCTGCTTCCGTCTACTCCAGTTCATACTCTCAGATGAGTGGAGTGGCATTGTGAGATGATGAACTGATTACTCAGATAGACTTCTCTCTGCCTTTATCACCTGATAGGATTGAAACGAGCAAGTCTTCAAAGGATCAGTGTATACACTGACTCTTTATATTAACTTTTATATTTCTGTGTATATGCACATATTTTGGGGAGAGTATAACATTTATCAGTATTTGTGGGCCACCACAAAAGTCTAAAAACTATCCTAGTTCAGACACTGTGCTACTCAATCACTGGTCCATGAAGAGTTAATAATCAGACTTTTAGCAGATACAATGACTCGATCAAATGCTCATCTTTTCCTTGAAAATACCAGTCTGGGACAAGATAAGGTAGAGGTTTACTTGCTTACTCTCGCCTTCAATTTCTGTGCGTATCTTATTGAGGGCTGATAGCAAACACCTCACAGACCAGCACTGGCTCACAGACCACACTAAGTAGCATTGGTTTAGATGACTTGTATTCTAGAACCTACCCTGGCTCCAGAACAATAGCAGGAATGAAGAAATAGTTAATGGAGATTTCATTCTCACTAATGTGGTAGGCTAGGTTTTAAAGCTGTCTCTTTTACTAAAAATCGATAAAATATAAAAGGAATCTAAAACTATAGTAGAATAGTCAAGAGAATAGTTATTTGGACCAATTTATAAATGTGGACAAATAATCCAGAGAGAAAAGTTGTTTTTACCCTTATGGCATTTGCCCAATCTGGAAAAAACTTAGCTTTTGTTTTCTTGGGTTCATGAGCTGCAGTAAACAGGAAGTGATGCCCAGATCTTACTCATGTGGGGATCACGAGAGGCATCCTTTCCCCCAAAATCTGGGGAAACAAGCTTCGTATCCTCAGAGTAAGGGTGATACTGAAATCTATTTCGTCCCCTAGTACAAGAATATTCTAAGGAAATTTGCCTTTGGGCCAGCAAAAAACGGAGCAAACAACTGTTTCTGAGAATTTGCAATGATAGTTACCCTTCCTGTGATTTGTGGCCTGAATTTGCTTTACCATGTTGGACCTAAATAACCTCATGCCATGAATTTAGTTTATGATTGTCCTGCATTGATAATGACCCAAAAATTAGAAGAAAGAAAAAATAATCTCTACAGAAATCTACATTTAACCTAGGTTTCAAACACTCAAATACACATAGAAAAAGACGAGCTCATAGCAAGAAATGCAGAGGTACAACTGTAAAAAGAATATGATTGAGAAGAAGAAACACAGGGTGGTATAAATAGGCTCATAAAACTTCAATATTAGAATTATGAGACATAGAATATAACATAACCAGGATGTGATATAAACATATATATGACATAAAGAGAAAGTGAAAAATTAAAAATGCCTGCAAAAACTAAATATAACCTGATTTTCAAGAACCAAAGAAGTTTTTAAAAATAACACTTAAAACAATTTATATTGAAAAGTCAGTTCATGGACTTTTGCTTTGGGCCATTAAGGGGTAAAAAGAACCAGATTTGGGGCTGGCCTCATGGCAGAGTGGTTATAGTTCCACACGCTCTGCCTCAGAGGCCTGGGTTCACAGTTTGGATCCCAGGCGCAGACCTACTCCACTCACCAGCCATGCTGTGGAGGCATCCCACATCCAAAATAAAGGAAGATTGGCACAGATGTTAGCTCAGGGCTAATCTTCCCCAAGCAAAACAAGAGGAAGAGCAACAACATCTGTTAGCTCAGGGCAAATTCTCTTGGGCAAAAAAGAAAGAAAAGAAAAGAAGAAAGAACTAGATGTATTCTCCGTCTTAAACAAATACAAATTTAAGTAAATATATGAGACAATGGTATTCAGACCTTGGACAACAGGCAGCACAAGGATTGTGATCCCTAGGAGAAGGGATACAAAAGAAGCGACGCCTACAATTTTCCACCTTTCTTCCTGGAGAGCGTTTCCAGGACACAGTGCAGGGAGGAGGAGCCCTAATGGAGCCCAGGAATTTCACTCAGTTGAGGGGATAGAGTTGTGAATAGAGGAGCCCAGGACAGCCAGTTGAAGGTGAGGGCACATAGAGAAGAGAGCTGTACAGAAAAAGCACTGGAAGTCTGCTGGGGGTTCCCCTCAAGTCTTCAGCTCATCAGTGCTTGCACACAAGGAAACTATCCAAAGACGGGAAAGACTAATCCAGAGAAACTACAAGGAACAGTATCCAGTACGCCACACGACCAGGAATAGTGCCTGTTTCGGCCAGCCTGACTAGAAAATCGTATAATTTGCCGGGCGTTGGTTACAGTATTCAGGAGGCTTTGGTTTCAGTAGTGGGGAATAATTTGCCCTAATCTAAACATTGCCCTATTTTGCCTAACAAATATTAAAAGCAAGACCCAAAACTCTTGTTGGGCAGCCCACAAGAGTCCTACTTAATATTAAACTTATAGATCAAGAATGAATGACTAGAAGGCTGAGATTCGTTGCCCAGTAGCAAGTTACAATTCCTTGCCCAGTTTCCAGACCTGAGCCGATCCTCAGACCCAGAACACTTTGGTTGAAGGAGAGCCTAGGTTTCCGAGGAAGAACCCTGCAACACCAGGGCAATTGTGTACAGTAGTAATTCCCCAAGTCCTTCCATAAAGGTACTTATGGCCATTTACTCAGGTCTCCATACAGTAAGAAAAGAGAGTATTTAGATACTTTTTAGATCTATTGGATGCATAGTCCAACTGGACACTGATACCTGGGCAAGGAAAGCACCATCATGAAACCCCATTAGAAGAGAGGCATATGTGGAATGGAAAATAATTTAAGTCATAGCTCAGATCTAACCAAATCTCAGTGGGTTCTCTATGTCTACACATCTACTTGGTGGTCATTTCCCAAGTTTCCGAATATGTAATCGCAGTGCTCATATTTAGAGTTGACGAGAAGCCTCACATGGATTCTTTCACCTGTGGAGTATAAGGTTTTCAGTAAGACAGGCCAAGTAGAAGCCTCTGAAATAGCCTCCTAACCTCCACCAAGACAGAAAATTAAAACAATATTGTATCTAGGGGGTAGTGGAAGAGGTTAATGTCATCCTCAATGACTCAAAGGATGCAGCAGTGTTGGTCCCCTCACACCCATTAGTTCACCACTGTGGTTCTTGCAAAAACTGGATTGATCATTGCCAATGATAGTGAACTGCTAAAAACTTACTCATTGATTAGCACCAATTACAGCAGCTGTGTTTAATGTAATGTCTTGGGAGCAGCCCAGTGGCATACTACTTAAGTTCAGCACACTCTGCTTTGGCAGCCCTGGGTTCACGGGTTTGGATCCCAGGTGTGGACCTACAACACTTATCAAACCATGCTGTGGCAGTGATCCACATAGAAAATAGAGGAAGATTGGCACAGATGTTAGCTCAGGGCCACTCTTCCTCACCCAAAATAAAATAAAATAAAGACAAGAAGTTGGGTATATTTGCATGAGACAGATAAGACTATGCTTTCTATTTTCCCAGGGCTATGTGACTTCTCCTGCTCTCCAGCATAACGCAGAAAGAAGGAATTTGTATGGAACCACAAAAGACCACAAGTAGCCAAAGCAATCCTGAGAAAAAAACGAACGAAGCTGAAGGCATCACACTTCCTGATTTCAAACTATATTACAAAGCTATAGTAATCAAAACACCAGGGCACTGGCATAAAAATGGACATATAGGCCAATGGAACAGAATTGGAATCCTGTAAGTAACCCAAGAGTGGTATAATGAGAAATACATTTGGACTTTGTCCCTGGTTCCTGGTACAAAGCTCCTAAAACCCATGGAATTTCCTGAGTGATAGGAATGTCTTTTGTTACTCACAAGGAGCCCCTTTTAGACAAGTCTGAGAGTACACAAATGAAATAACTTAGGGTTGGGCTCCTAGATAGACTCAGGATGGGGCTGGTCGCCAAAAAGAGCAATTGATTAGAGGGTTGGAACTTTCAGCCCCAACTACTAACCGCTGGGAAGGTGGGGGGTGCTAGAGATCAAGCTCTATATAAACTCTTGGACAACAAGATTGGATGAGTTCCAGGTTGGTGAATGCATCCATGTACCAGGAAGATGGCACACTCCAATTCCACAATGAGAGGAGCTCCTGTGCTGAGAACCTGTCCTTATGTTTCTGTTTATCTGGCTGTTCATATGTATCATTTATAATATACTTTATAATAAACTGGCAAACATAAGTAAATGTTTGTCTGAGCTCTGTGAGTGGCTCTAGCAAATTAATTGAATTTGAGGAGGGGGTCCTGAGAAGCTCTGATTTATAGCCAGTTGTTCAGAGCATAGGTAGCTACCTGCTTCTGCAATTGGTCTGCGAAGTGAGGGCAGTCTTTTGGGACTGAGTCCTTAATCTGTGGGATTTGATGCTATCTCCAGGTAGAGGTGTCAAATTGAATTAAAATGTAGGGAATCCAGTCCCTGTCCACTGAGAATTGGAGAATTGCTTGTTGTTGTCAAATAAACATATTGGACTATGCATGCACAGTCAATTAATATCTCACAAGGGAGACAAGAATACTCAATGGGGAAAGGATAGTCTCTTCAATAAATGTTAATGGGAAAACTGGATACCCACATGCAGAAAAATTAATTCAGACCCCAATCTTATATCACTTATAAAATTAACTCAAAATAGATTAAACACTTAAATGTAAGACCTGAATCCACAAAACTCTTAGAAGAAATCATAGAGAAAAGCTCTTTGACATTGGTCTTGGCAATGACTTTCTGGATACGACAACAGAAGCACAAATAACAAAAGCAAAAATCAACAAGTGGGACTACATCAAACTAAAAAGTTTTGCACAGCAAAGGAAATCAATAATAAAATGAAAAGGCAATGTATGGAAAGGGAGAAACATTTGCAAACTATATATCTGATAAGGGGTTAATATCCAAAATATAGCAGGGACTCATAGAACTCAATAGAAAAGATACCCGTCCCCCCCCCCCCCCCCCCCCGCAAATAATCTGATTTAAAAGTGGGCAAAGGACCTGGATAGACATTTTTCCAAAGAAGATTTCTAAGTGGACAACAGGTACATGATAAAAGTGTTCAACATCACTAACAATCAGGGAAATGCAAATCAAAACCATTAAGAGGTGTCATCTCACATCTCTTAGAATGGCTATTGGCAAGATAACAAGTGTTGGTGAGGATGTGAAGAAAAAGGAACTCAGTATGAACATTCCTCAAAAAATTAAAACTAGAACTACCATATGATCCAGCAATCCCACTTCTGGGTGTCTATCTGAAGAAAATGAAATCACTATCTTTGAAGAGATATCTGTGTGCCTATGTTCATTGTAGCATTACTCATAACAGCCAAGACATGGAAACAACCTAAGTGTCCTTGAAAGAATGAATGGATTAAGAAGCTTTGGTGTATGTATATACAAGGGAATGTTATTCAGCCATAAAATGAAGGAAATCCTGTCATTTGTGACAACATGGATGGTCCTTGAGGGCATTATGCTAAGTGAAATAAGTCAGACAGAGAAAGATACACACTGTATTATGTAACTTATATGTGGACTCTAAAAAGGCTGAACTCAGGGAAAGGGAGAGTAGATTGGTGATTGCCAGTGGCTGGGCATGGGGGAAATGGGTAATGTTGGTCAAAGGGTACAAACTTCCAGTTATAGATGAATAAGTTCTGGGATCTAATGTACAGCATGGTGACTATAGTTAACAATACTGTATTGTATACTTGGAAGTGGCTAAGAGAGTAGATCTTAAATGTTCTGACCACACACACCCCCCCCCACACACAGGTAACTACGTGAAGTGACGAATGAGTTAACTTACCTTATTGTGGTAATCATTTTGCAATATATATATTTATCAAATCATCATGCTGCACATCTTAACTTACACAATGTTATGTGTCAATATATCTCAATAAAGCTGGGGGGAAAAACATTTAAAAACATAGGAGATAATTTCTGTGGACCAGTAAAGAATATTTTCCTAAAAAAAGAAGGGACCAGGCCATCTGAACATTCTATAGAACACCACATTGGTCCAGTACATTGACAACATCATGTCATCAGAATCTGATGGCAAGAACTGGAGTGTACTCTGATGTTTTGGTTACATGAATGCATACCTTGGAAGGTAGTTAAAACTATTTAAAGACTCAGAGGGCTGCTACAGTGGTAAAGTCTGAGGGATCCAGTGGTCTGGGGCATGATGGGACATCCTCTCAGAAGTAGAGGACAGGTTATTGCACATTGTACCTCCTGCCACTAAGAAAGGAGCCCCAGATTTGGTAACTCTCTTCGGGTGTTAGAGGCAGCATGTTCCATATTATGGCAATATTGTTCTGACCTCTATACCAGGTGACATGAAGCGGTGCTGGTTTTGAGCCCAAGCACGTCCAGGCTTTAGTAAGTAGAGGTTACAAGATGGCCTTGCTACTTAGGCCATCTGACACAGCAGATGTCATAGTAGTAGAGGTATGTGTGGTAGGACAAGTTACCTTATTCAATCTGGTATCTGGCAATTCCCAATAGGAGGGTCTTCAACACAGACCCCTTTGCCTCTAGAGCAATGAGCATGGCCATCTGCTGCATAGACCTATACACCATTCAACAAACAGCTCCTAGAATGTTGCTGAGAGCTGAAAGAGATGTAAAATCTAATCATGAGACATCAAAGGACCATTGGTGACAGATGCCTTTCATGATCTGGGTACTGTCACACCCTAGAAAAATCCACTCTAGGATGGAAATGGGACATCCAGGACTGGACTAGCACAGGGGTCAGCAAACTACAGACCATGGGTCCAAATCCACCCCATGGCCTGTTTTTGTAACAAAGTTGTGGTGGAGCACAGATATCATCCTTTCATTTAGGTGTTGTCTATAGCTGCTTTGCACTATAACAGCAGAGTTAAATAGTTGTGAGAGAGACGTCATGCACACAAAGCAGAAAATATCTGCCACAAATTAGTTGCATAACAAACGGCTCAGACCTCCACGTCACCTACCACTGTTGTACCTTTGCCTTTCCCTCAGCTCTCACCTGTGACCTAACGGGGAGTTCCTATGATGAACTAAAGTAAGAGGGGAAAAATCTGAGCTTGGGTCATGAATGTGTCAGCTCCGTAGGTTGGTGTGAGCTAGCAGTTGGCTGCCCTACTCAGGGACGACCAAACACAGTGTGGAGAGAACTTCCTTCCAATGGGCAGAACTGCAGGTGGTGCTCTGATTCATCCACTTTGCATAGAGACAGAAGTGGCCTGAGGTAAGAATATGCACAAACTCACAGGCAGTGGTAATGGCTTTTGTGCTTGATCAGTGTCCTTGAAGGAGTAAGATTGGAAGATCAGATATTTGGATATCTAGGAAGAGTCATATAGTAGACACAAAGTGTTAGGATCTTTTGTATCAAGTGTTAATGCCCACCAGAAATTATCCACTATGCAAGAGACACCAAACAACCAAGTACATTCGATGACTCAGCTAGTAGACATTAGGCAGCCTCTGTCCTTAGCCACCAGAGAGATTGCACAAGAGGCTCATTAAGAGGCACAAAGAGGGACTATGCATAGATCCAAGAGCATGGGCTCCCACTCACCATGACTGACATAGTTACTTCCAAAACTGATGTGTGACCTTCCAGCAAGAACTAAATTGCAATACTGTGCCCACCCTGTGGAGGCCAATCTGCCATTTGGTGGCAAATTGATAACATTGTTAATCTTCTACCCTTGAAAAGTCAGAGATTCATCCTAATCTGGTTTGACATGTATTTCAGATATGGGTTTGCTCCCCCCTTCTCATGCTGTCTCATTCAGAACCAACATCCAAGCATTCACATAGGTACGATCTTCTAATATGGGAGTGTACACAACAGTGCCCAGGACTAAGGAAACTACTTTACAACAAAGGCAGCGTGGCAGTGAACGTATGACTTGAGATCCCTTGGTCCTACCCCTTACACACCATACAGAAGCTCCCAGCTGACAGAGCAGTGGAAGGGCCTCTTGAAAGTGCAGCTGTGGAACCGGGCTGAAGGTGATACCATGTAAGGATGGGCACTATCCTTCAGGACGAAGAATACACAAAGGTTTAAACCAACAGTAATTACATGATGCTGTGACCTCAAAGCGTAGAATAAGTAGGTCTGACACCCAGGTGTGGAAGAAACAGTGACTCTACTCACCATCACTCCCAGTAAATCACTTGGGGTCTTTATGCCTCCCATCCCCTCAACAAGCTCTACTGCTCTAGAAGTTCAGGTTCCCAGAGAAGGGTGCTTCCATCAGGGAACACCGTAAGAGTCCCATTAAACTTAGAACTATGGCTACTATGTATTCTATTTGGGCTCCTCATTCCAGTAGACCAGTGGACAAGGGAAGGAGATACTATATGGGCAGCGATAATAGATCCCGATCACCATGAGGAGCATGAGGGGAGTCAAGCGGACTATGTTTGGCACTCAAGTGATCCACAAGGGCTTTGCTTGGTATGCCCATGTCCACCTTTAGTTGTAAATACCTGGATAGCAACCACAGGTGGTACAGTTCTGGGAACCAGGAACTCAGACTCCTGAGGGAGAGATTTGGGTAAATCACCAGATGGTTACCTAGACCACCAGAAGTGGTATCCAAGATTTAGGAGAATCTAGGTTGGGTAATAGAAGAGGTGATGTGTTGCCCCCTTAGAACCAACTGCAGCAAGGGCTTTCCTCATTCCACTAACAGTTCTAGTTTTCCTTTGCTAAGTTTCCTACAGACTGTGAACTGCCAGAATTCTGGAGAGCTGTTCCTCCATGGAGCAGCTAATGTAAGTAAAAAGTGGAATTCATTAGTGTAAAAGATGGCCGTTGCTTTGGTGCCTCACCAAGATTTAGTAAAGCCGTGCCTCAGCTGCTGTCAGTGTTCTTGCTTAAAGACTCACAGCTGCTCTGCTCTCCAGGGACCTGCCTTCAGCTCATGGAAGCGGCTGTTATCACACAGCCAGTTTGGAAGAACCAGGCTCCTTGAGGGCTCTACAAAGCATGTAAGCCTTGGCCCATGAATTCTGGAGAGTCTTTAAATTATAAAACAAGAGGTCTGCATGCTAGAAGACTAAACCATCCTTCTCTTCTTCTCCTTTCCCCATCTCTCAGTGCCTCCTCCCTCACTTTCCCTTTTCTCCTCACCCCTCCACCTCTGCCCTCTTCTCCTCTTCCCCTCCACCTGGAAAATTCAAAGTAAATATTTGATAGCATTATGATAGCAAAGGCCTTTCTATACATAACCCAAATCCAGACATGATAAAGTAAAACCTGAAAAACCTGACCATCTGTACTTGAAATTTTTGTATGGCAAAAAAGAATATGAAAAAGCGTTATTATTCATAATATCTATAATGAAGATTAATAAATGAATAAAACAAGATCCACAAACATGCTCTTCTATGCTCTTCACTCTTCCCTCTTCTGGATGAAGATGACCACAGCAACCTTAGGAGCCACATAATGAACGTGGTACAAACTCTGTCAGCCTGAATCCCTGAATGATTGTGTGGAGCAGATAGTGCTGCCTCCCGACCGCCCCAACATATTGCTTAATTGGAACCAAAATGAGCTGCTTGTAGGCAAAAACAATCTCGTATGATGTCGAGCCACTGAAATGTGGGAGTTTATTTGTTATAACAACCATGTCACCCTAATTAATATATGCTCTTAAACTAACAGCCAAGGTCAGAACGCTACCTTAGGAGAGAAGAGAAGGTAAGTGTTATAGACTGAATGTTTGTGTCCCCCAAATTCATATGTTGAAGCCCTAACCTCCAAGGTGATTGGTTTTGGAAATGGGGTTCTTAGAAGGTAATTAGGGTTAAGTGAGGTCATGAATGTGAGACCCTCAGGTGGGATTAGAGCCCTTAGAAGAAGAGATGCCAGAGAGCTGCTCCTTCTGTCCATCATATGAGGATCCAGTGAGAAGGTGGCCGTGGCACACCAGGAAGTGAGCTCTCACCAGGAACGGATGTGCCTTGACCTAGGACTTTCCAGCCTCCAGAACTGTGAGGAAATAAATTTCTGTTCTTTAAGCCACATCATCTATGATATTTTCTTATGGTAGACCAAGCCAACTAAGACACCAAGATTTGTATTTTCATTTCAAATTTGAGCTTAAAGTATTAAGAGGATTAATTTTTTAATACTGCAGTAAGTCTGTACTAGTATCATAAATTAAATATAAAATCATGGAATATAGCAAACTAATTTTTATGGTACCCACTATCCAGTGATAGCAGAGTTGGAAACTGTTATCTAGGAAAAACAACACAAAGCTTTTTCATTGAGAATGGATTGAGTAAATGGTTCTGCTGGTTTAGTCTAACAAAGTGGAAGAGACATATAGCCCAGAGAACATCCATAGGTTTGACAATATATTGGAGAAGAAAATTGAAAATGAGGAGGTAACTTTGGAAATAATAAGTTAGTATTCTTAGAAATGGTTGAGAAGATCTTTGCAGGGGCTGCATAGCCTGGTGAGCAGCTATAGCCTGAGCCTGGAAATGTGCTGAGGAGACTCAGAGCTAGGTGCCCTTGAGGCTCCCTCCCTCCCACTCTTGTCAGCAGAGTAGGGAGAGCAGAGTAGTTCTGCTCTTCAGAAGAACACACTGATGCCAGCCACTGAGCTCCAGGGACTGCAACTTTCTACCAAGCTCATATCCTTGACCAGAGACCAGCTATTGTATCAGAGTAGCACAGATGTCCTCTCTTGCTGTCCCAGTAAATATGCAGAATTTTCAGGCATTCTCCTTCCTAGAAGAACACTGGCCATCGGAATACAGTCCACAGGAGCCAGCCTAAATGCACCCCTCCATGGGACAATGAGAAATGGGGATCAGAGTGTTCTGATCCTTCTATGCTTATGAATATTCCCTGATAGGTGTTACACATGCACCACGTGGCACTGTGGCCTGTGTGCTGCGTCCCTTTGAATCACAGTTGGGGTATGTATTGAAGGGCTTCTCCAGGATTGTTCTGAGTCCAGCTACACCATGGACTAATCCCTATCCTGATATAACAAAGGGGCATGAACAGCATTACAGCCTAAGGACTGAAAATTGGGCAGCATCAGACTGTTTTACATTTGTGAACAGGCACATGACTGCAAGACAGCAGGTATTCCACCTGCCAGCAGGAAATGTGATTGGTTTCAAGAAGGGGTTTCATCTGTTTTGGGAGGATCAGACTCAGAGGAAATAAGAGCAGAACAATGGTTACAGCTGGAGGAAGCTGACTCATGAAGTTAGGAAGGCATTAACAACATGGAGTCCCTGGCTTTTCCCTCTGCTCTCTCTCCCTGCACTTTTGGTCCAGCAGTGATGGGAGCAGTGTGGTGTTCACAGCCTCAAAGGAATAATCAATGTCCAGCATCACCTGCAAAGGTAATGGGGAACTAGTACTTAGCCTTTAGATGAAAGAGGGAAATAGTATCCCCAAAACCTTAGGGGAGAGCTGGTTCAGGTAGAGTGTGGCCAGTTCTGTAGCTCTTCTATATTCTATATTTTGTATTCTATATCAGAAAATGTTGATAACTGTAGCAAATGAAGATGGGTAATGAGGGTTCATTATACAATTCTCTCTACTTTTGTGCATTTGAAAATTTCCGTAACAAAAATAATTTGAAAAAGACATATGGAGATAGCACAAGAAGATACCATTTAAAGCATTAAAGTGATTGCTTATACAAAATAAAAATCCCAAGTGAAGAGTGGTGGGGCAGGGAATTATCTCTGTCCAGGAAAGTTCATAGTTCATTATAAGCTTGCTAGTCCTATTTTACAGTGGGATATGAAGAAGATGAAAATAAAGTGCACAATAAGCTTTGTTTGTGCTGAACACTGGAGATACAGGGAGGGAGCCCACAGTCCTCTGGGGAAGAAGCTGGTTACAGAACAGTGTGAGCACAGGTGCAGTGCAGAAGGGACTCTAGGTGCAACTGTGCACAGCAGTAGCCACCTAGGGAGACGCTTCACAGGGCATGTGGAGGTGCCCTAGAGGAGGTGGTGTTTGGAGGGGGAAGGAATGGCATTCCATGTTGGAGAACTGGCAGTTTAGGCCCAGGAATGATGTCAGCACTGAGATTCTGGAATCACATTGTGCAACTGGTCCTGTCTCAACAATGACATTTTAAAATCTTGCCTTAACTATGTCCTCCAAACTTGACCCTTAATTTAGCTTTTTTATCGTCCTTTGTCTGAGTCTCCATCCTAAAAGTGGTCCTGATTCCAGTGCGGGACTTTCTTGGACTCCTTCCCTTTGAAATCCGCTAGACCCAAATTTTACCTCCATCTCCGAGAAGCCCACATTCAGGAGGAATCCCAGGAACCCGCATCCCCGCACGTGAGGCTGAGGGCCATGGCTCGCTGATCTGGTTCTAAAAGAGCCCATCTGCCTCCTGTGCGCTGTGATCCTGATGAAACGCCCAGCACCCCTGTGAGAGTCCGGTGTCTTCCCACAGGATAATATGCCCTATCGATTGTGCATAATAAAGGTTTCAGAGACATCACACTGGAAATCTATTCACTGAACGTGAACCAAGCAGCAAAGGGAGCTCAGTTTAGAGAAAGCACACTTCCATCTTTCTCCTTGAGACAGGTGTAAAATCTGTGTTATTTATCACATGCCTTGAAATGTATTAAGGGCAGTAGAAGCTGCTTTTTTCTAGAATAGCTTATATATGAGTTAAATCAGAAGAGTTTGGTTTGACCAATTTGTAACAAACTGGTATCACTCAATAGTTTCCAGTTCACTTTCAAAGAAACTATTTCAATTACATTTGCGACTTTGGATAGGTTACTTTCTCCCTCAGGACCTCAGTTTCCTTACACCTGAACTGCAGCTTAGTAAAGTAAATATGATGTCTCAGAGACTGGGAATTAAATGAGCTGATGTTTGAAAGCACTTGGAACAGTGACCGGCACATAGTAAGTGCTGTACCAGTGTTTGCTGTTATTATTAATCTTATTACTGCAATATGCGCATGAAGTTAGAGAAAATAAAATGAGAAATGTTAACCAAACAGACAATTAAGAAGGAATCCCTGGTCTTTCAATATGCTTTCAGAGTACACAGGTGATCTCAAAAGTGGTAAAATGACCAAGGTCACAAACAGGTTCTGCAGAGCTGATCATGGCAGCAGTGTCTCAGCGATGCCGTGCAAAATGACCTGTGGCCAAAGCAATTCACAAAATGCTACAGACTCTTTAGATTTCTCAAATTATGAAATCTTAAAGTTTGGGTATTGATGGGAATATACTATATAATCGAATGGATTAATGTATGGTATGCGAATTCGCCAAAAACATTGCACGCATTTAATGTAGATTTTATTTATTCCTTCAAAGCTATTAACAAAATAACAGTGCAGCTTAGAAATGATAGAAGAGCTGTAATATGTTGAAGACTTTCCAGGTGCCAGGTGCTAGCACTTCACACTTAATCCATCTTTAATCTCTACAATAGCTCAAAGCTCATATTAGAGATGAAGACATTGGATATTAGAAAGATCGATACAAATAGCATTTCTAAGGCTACACTTCTAGTCACTGTAGCTGTGTGATGGAAAGAACATTAACTTTTGCTGGGTCCTCATTAAAAAACAAACAATATTTTCATTACTATGGCAAGATTCTTTCAGTTGCAAGTTAACAGTTTCAGTGGAAGAGACTTAACATATTGATTTACCTGGGAGGGGCAGGAGTGAGGCTGACTTGAGACAAGATTGGACCCAGGGACTCAAACTTGTCATCGGATTCTCTGTCTCTGTCTCTCTCTGTTCCTAGGGAAGATGGCCAATATCAACCCCAACCACCCTCATATTATCCCACCTTACCAACTTCAGCAGGAAGATAGACATCTTTCTCACAGTGTCCACACATAAAGTACCAGAGAAGATTACCCTTGGACCAATCCCTGTTGCTGGGTGGATGTGGTACAATGTGGTGCACCCTGATTGGTCAGGTCTGCATCATGTGATTCTCTCATCCTGCGATGCATCTTAATATATCCTAAGATATTTAAGATTAAGCTGATTACTAAACCATGTATCCATTAAACAAAAAGACCTTTGTAAATTCTCTGGTCTGTGAGAGAAGCGAGAGACAACGTTGACTATTAGAACTGTTGACTTTCTTCATTTCCTTACCTTCAAATGTTCTCACCTAAAAGTTACATCTTTTAATCTCAAAATTACCTGGAAGACTGGCCCACCTTTCTGGGATCATAATTTTGATCTTAATTCCTATGGAGTGAGCACCAAATCCCTTTCAACTCAGTTCTGTATTTATTCTAGTCTCTGCATTCCCAGCCATAGCCCTGTGGAGGCTTTGCATTTAGGGGGTTCCCAAAGTCACTCTGAGGTTGGTAGACTCTAAGATTCCCCCGATGTTCCAGTCCTCGGGTATTCCAGCCCTTGTATAATACCCACCCTTGGAAACTAAGCTGGACCTAGTGACTCCTGGTAATAGACAGAATGTGGTGAAATGATGGAATATATCTTTTGGGATCATCACAGGACAGTATATATGGAACCTCAGGTCACTTCTCTCAAGGTTGGCTGTCCAAACCAGGCTAGGGAAGCACAGACTCCCAATGGAATCCAATCACAAATGGCCCTGCGTTCCTTTCCTGCATGAGGGGCTGCTCCTCTAAACGTCAACATCCACAGTCTCTGCCATCACACAGGATGAGTAGGAGGAAGAGATCACCAGTGGTGATTCTCATCCCGGCTGGAATGAACAAGGGATCCATCTATAAAAAGGACAGGAAGGGAAGCGAAGAAACAGGGACTCCCAAATCTAACAGCTAGGGAGCCCAAACAGACCTCCGGGGAAGCCTCATGGCTAGAAAGGTGAGGAAGGTAACAGTCTCCAATCTTCCTGTGCTGCCTCCTGGGACCCAGAGCCCCTTTCTCCAACTTAGAATAAGGTCCTGGGGAACCCATAATGGTGAACACTGGAAATCTATGTCTGCTCGTCTCCAGAAAAGACCACTGTGGCCACCCACTCCTGAGAAGTCTTATTCTTTCTATATGTATTAGTTCAGTTGTGTGCGACAGAAACTCAAATAACAGTGGTCTAAACAGGATGTAGCTTGTACCTGTCACACATGACAGTGAGGCAGGCATTCCAGGGCTGCTAGTGTGGCTCTGTACCACGAGGTTGTCCAAGCATCGATGTTCTTATGACCTTCCTTCTCTGCTGTCCCAGGTACCGTGCCCTTATCTAAGGCACCTAAGACCATGTCCATGGTCCATGAGCATGGCAGGGAAAGCAAAGAAGGAGGTAAAGTTTCCTCCTTTAAGGACAAAACCTACAAGTTCACATCTGCTTCATGTGATTGGCAGAACTTTGTCAGATGAAATCAACCCTTAAGGGAGACTGGAGAATGAATACGGTGTTTAATCTGGGTGACCATGTGCCCAGAGAAAACTCTAATACTAGGCAGTAAGGATGATTATTGCTATATCTTGGTAGATTTTTTTAAAAAATGGCAGCAACACTTGTCATTATTGATATTATAAACTGAACCAGATTTGTATGTAAAAAATGGAATAATTTCAGAATATAGTGTTAATTGGTAACAAAGAAGTGGATAGAACGTGTGGTAAAATCTCTCTCCAAAATACTGTGGAAATTGGTCCAGTGATTATGTCCAGGGAAGGAATTTGGAAGAATTGTAGATGAGAAAGAGGAGGAAATTTATCGTTCACTCTACACACTTTTAAGTTAGATGAATTTTAAAACCTCATGCATGTATTACCCAGTCAAAATAAATTTTGAATTACCCACAGAAAACCCACATTCATTTAGCAAACATTTATTAGGCGGTTTCTAGGTGCCAGGCTCTCTGCTGGGCTCAGTGACAGAAACATCAAGGAATTCACAGTGGGGTTGAATATCCTGGTAAATGCCACATGTTATAATTAGTTGTTGGGAAATAGCTTCCAGGAGGGAGCTAACTGAGTGCCTACTATGCGCCAGGTGTTCTGGCATCTGCTGGGGACATAAAGAAGACTAAGGTACATACCATTGCTACCTAAATGTCTTATCTTGATGAGGAACTGTGCCAATCCGGGATCTTCCAGGACCCCCACTAATTTGCCTCATCCCTGTGTGGGAAGTGAGCTCAGGCTTGGACAGAACATTTGCTCATTAGTTCCAAAAATTAGTGGAAAAGTCTAGATAGAGAACACCAATTTCCTAATGTAACTGAGTAATCAGTACAAGAGAAAATCAGTAAGAAATAATCTGGATGAAGGGGAAGAAACAAAGTGGACTCACAAGAAGTGACTTTGTGGGATCCTGTAGGAAGGCCGGCTGGAAGAAACAGTGGAGCCCAGAATCTTCCTGGCAGGATGACACAGAAAAGAAAAAAATAGTTCATTTTAGTGATGGTGCTTTCCTAGAGGTGTAGGAGGTCTGAAAACTTAAGGTGGAAATATTCAGAGAGGGCACCCTCCCAGGTTCACACACACTCAGGATGCCTTTCCAATGATGCTGCGATTCTTACAGCAGGATGGCGCTTTGACAAACAAGCTCAGCTCTGCAGATCATCTTGTCCAATGCAGGGTTTGCAGTTAAAATGACCCTGTTCAGTGATTGTCCAGCCTGTGTGTGAACTCATCCAGTGCAGAGGTCCCGCTCTCTGCAGTTCCTGCTTTCTCTGACCTAGAACATCCCTGTGCAGACAGATTCTAAGATGGTGCCCAAATATCCCCACTTCCTGGTGATCAGTGTTTTGTGGAACCTCCTCCCATTGAATGTGGGAGGAACCTGGACTATCTTCTACACAATGGATTTTGGCAACAGTGATGTCACTTCAGTGACTAGATCATATAAGACCATGACTTTCATTTTGCAAGCTGACTCTATCTGAAGCCTTTTCTGCTTGTAAGGTCTGATCAACAAAGCAGTTGTGTTGAAAAGGTCCACATGGCAAGGAACTGAGGCTGCCAGTCAAACAGCCCACAAGGAGCTCCTCTCACTCCTCTTCTCAGGGCAGCCCTTCCATTTCCTGAAGACAGACAGCCTGCTTTCTCTTTACCAGCAGGAATGTCAAGTTCTCTTACATCCCACTTGCTTTCCTCTCACCATCCAGGAGGTCCCAGTAAGGAGCAGCGGGCAGGCTGGGAGGACGTGTCCACGAGCAGGGGTGTGGCTAGACCTTTCCTCATGTTTTCACCTTGGAGAGCAGATGTTACCAGGAACTCAGCTGGAAGAAAATGCAGGGGCAGCAGGGATTGGAAGGAGATGTGGGAACACCTGTGTCTCTCAGGTCCACATGAGGCCATGCTTTTGGGCTGTGAAATAAAACAGTGAGTAATAAACTCTGCATGGCCACTGCTGGTCTTTACCGCTTCAGGACAGCCTGTGTCACACCCCATATGCAAACACCACTGATTTTCTACAGTGCAGATGTGACCCTCCCTTCCCACCACCTCCAGCAAACAAACTCCACCAGCCAACAGAACCAGCTCTCCAGTCACTTCAAACCCGTGGACTCACCTGTAGGAACTGTGAGAAATTCAGTAGACTCTCAACCAATCTCAGTGCCCGGAGAAGAAACAGAAGCTGTCAGAGCCCACAGGAGGAGGTGACCCTTAATGAGGCAGGTGTACAGTGTACCGGACTCAACCTAACAGAGGGAGAACTCGAGCTCAGCAGTCAGACTGTTTCCTTAGAGTCATGGCTCAGCCAGTTGAAAGTCACTTAACCTCTCAGTGGCCTCGGTTTCCTTGTCTGAAAATGGGATTGATAGCTGTCCCTATTTCGTAGGGATCTTATGAAGTTTAAATGATTTAATTCACGTAAATCATTTAGCACCGTGTCTGACACTTTTATTAAGGCAGAATCGTGGAAAGCGAGGATGTCTCACCATTTGGTTCCTCTCTCTTTCTTCATGTGATGATGACCAGTTCTTCCCAACACTCACAAGCCTGTCTCCTCTTGCTTGCCTGTAGATGGAGAGCTGTTCTGTCGCTTATAACTCATGGGGTGGGGATAGGGCCACAAAAAGCCAAGGTGGAGCCAAGAAGAAGGAAGAACAATGCACAACAACACACTAACCCACAAACACATGCACATATACATACAAACACGCATACAGGCTTATATTTGCTCACGTACACACATGTACATAATCCTCCCCCACACAAATACTCACTCATGTTTTCATAGGCCAGTGAACCCACAGGGACAGACATACATGCACATTACACACGCCCTTCAGATTTCCCAATTCAGTTTGAAGCCTGGTTTACTCCCGCTTCATCTTTTTAAAAAATTTAAAATCCTGAAGGAGGAGGACCTGAGAAAATTTATCCCACCAGAAAGAAACCCACTCCCCAGGCACTCTGGTACTTTCTGGATCTCATATGGCCCTGTTTCTGGAACCCTCATAGAGAAGCAGGGTGTCTGATCTTAGATCAAGATCCTGGAGTCCAGGGGCAGCCACACACACTGGCACATCTGGGAATTGAGGTTCTGGGAGTCCAGCAGGCATCCAGCCTCCCACCTCACCTGCAGCTTCTCAGCCTGCCCTCCCACCAGCCGAGGACCCCTCCCAGGCTTTGCTGCACAACAGGATGTCTGCACATCGGCTCCAGTATTAACAGGAACATGCCTTGCAACTCAATCCCTGTGGGATGAGACACTCTTAGGTCAGAACAATGTCACCCAGAATCTCTTCTCCACCTGGGTTCTTGTTGCTCTAGAGCACAACTCTAGTAACCATGGTTCCAACACTTAAAACCCCAGCAAACACAACTCCAACAGTAACAGCTCCAAGAATAACCTGGCTAGCAAATGCTCCCTTAGTGGAGACAGTGGGCTAGGAAGACAGATCTGAGGAGGAAAGGAAGAGTAAGGGGCGCTGACCTCACATCTGAGCCCCAATCCTGCTGAAAGCCTCCAGGAGGCCTTCTGCTTTCCCTTGGAAGGAGCTCTACCCCTCATCTGCCTCCTTACCCCATCTCAGGGTGAGGGGCTTGGGCAGCTCCTCATGCTGCACATGGCACATGTATCTCTGCTGCTCTCCAGAAGGCACCACCATGGCCGCCCACTACCGGAAGGTTCCATCCTCCACGGGCCTGGTCTCTACAAGCTCTGTGTCCTGGGCCTGTCACACTGCCAGCTCAGGGGGATCTCCTTAGGGCAGAAACCCAGGGCCCAGCAAGTCAGGGTGACCTCCCCGTTAGGGCTGGGTTAGGGTTGGTGGGTCACATGTTCTGGGAAGTTCTATGGTAGACAAGGGCTTGTTGAGTGGCATCTATTCCAAAGACCAAGATGCCATCATTCCTGATGGTTTTTTCATCAACTAGGGGGAGGCAGGGAGCATCCTCTAGGCAGAGGGTGGAAGGAACCAGCACTAAGCTAAGCAGGGTCCAAGACAAGGGCTTGGGAACTCAATCCAAGACTCTCCTCCAGAGTAGGAGTCACTCCAAAGACCCTCCACTGGTCGATGTTTCTAGATACATGTTACAGGTACTGTAACACTTGTGTACCTAGTGGGAAAGGACCAGAGGTGAGAAAAACCTCCAAGAACCTAGGAACTAGCCCTGTGTTCTCCTGAAAGTCTCTTCAGCCCAGGGTGGGCCTAAGAAGAATGGGTGGGTGAGATGGCACCGACTGAGACTCAAGATGGATAAGCCATCCTCAGTGATTGGCCCCACCCACCCCACACTACATATTCCAGAGCCCTATATTGGATCAGCTCCCGGGAGCGCCCCCTCACCACTCTGGAGAAAGAACTGACTCAAGCTGGAGATCAGGGAAGAACTAGTGGGTGGGCTGTGGGACATCATTACCAGTGTGGTTCAAGCTCTCCCCTCCAAACTCCAAGTATCTTTGCAGCCACAGGATGCACTCTTTCTCAAATAGACCTTATCTCTCACTATGAAATTCGCACTGGCCTCTCATTTTTCCTTGGTGTAGCAGACAATGAATGAGACTGCCATGTATCAAAGAGGGTCCATATCCAAGCTCAGGTAGTCATCACCATCATGGCCATATCGCCAGGGCCCTGTGGGTTGCTGTCTCCCCAAAGTTCACAGCCATAGGTGAACTGCAGGGTGTGGGGGCCTGGCCCCCCAGGACCAGGCAATGTCAGTCAGGGCAGAGAGCACCTCCAAGGCCTCTCCATTGATGGTCCCTGCCACCCCACCCCACTCTACCTTATCTCTTGGCTTCTCCTTAGGTGACATTCTCACTCTAGACTGTAATTTTATGATATAATAAGAAGGATGTATTTTGGTCTTCATCCAGGGTTCCTAAAACCTATGTCATTTCCTAAGCAATAGGAGCAACAGCAGCATCTCCTTTTACATTTATTTTTTGTTCCCAGTTCCTGAAACAGTTCGTGAGCAACAAAGGTGATAGGAACAACTCATGTTACAGTATTCTGTCTTTTGTCCTCAGTTCCTGAAACAGCTCCAACTATAAAGGTGAAGGGAGCATCTTTTGTTATTCATAAAAAGCCTCTTTCAACCTCACCTGAGTTTCTGTTAATGAGGTGATTTGAAGAAAGCCCCTAGATAAACAGAATGAGGGGTTGTTTGCCAGGAGAACCAGCCATGTGATTAGAGAGTTGGAACTTTCATCCCATCTCTGACCTCCTGGGAGGGGATAGAGGCAGGACATTGAGTTCAGTCATCAGAGGCCAATGATTTAATCAGCCATGCCTATGTAATGAAGCCTCCATCAGAACCCTCACTCAAGGGGTTCAGAGAGCTTCAGGGTTGGTGAACACATCGGGTGCAGGGAGGGCGACATGCCTGGAGAGGCCCTGGCAACTCTGCACCACTTCCCCATTTCTTCCCTAGGCATCACTTCCACCTGGCTGTTCCTGAGTTGTATCTTTTCGTAAGAAACCAATAATCTAGTAAGTAAACGGTCTTCTTGAGTTCTGTGAGCCATTCTAGCAAATTATGAAACCAGAGAAGGAGGTCGTGGGAACCCCCAGTTTATAGTCAGTTTGTCAGAAGCACAGGTGACAACCTGGACTTGTGTTTGGCATCTGAAGTGAGGCCAGTCTTGTGGGACTGAGCCCTTAGCCTGTTGGATCTGCACTAATTCCAGGCAGTTAATGTCAGAATTGCTTTGTGTGGATAATGCACATATTTGATTTTCCTCTTTAAGACAAACTAGTGTGGCCCTCTTGATATCGAACCTGAAGTGAGTTCGCTTACCTGTTGTAGCCAATCTCTGACACTGGGGGTAGTGGAAGAAAGTAGGAAATTTATTAGCACACAGCGCTGAGGAAGGAGGAAGGGCAGCTAACGCTGAAATCCCAAACTCCCCGAAAAGCTAAAAGGAAGGGTTTTATTTGGGGTTTTAGGTAGGGGAGGGGGAGCATATGGCCTTGCTGGTCAGAGCTTTCCCACCAGCCTGTCTTTGGCCTTAAGACTACTTGCAGAGAGGAGGGAGCCTGTGACCTTGCTGGTCAGCAACTTTCCCATCAGCCTGTATCTCCTTGGCGGGGAGGAAATAGCAAATCCAGGTGCTTGTCCTTGGTGGTGTCTGTCTCCATGGAGGATAGCGGATTCTGGAGCCAGGAAGCCAGGGAGTGAGTAGGGAAAGAGTGTTTTGGTTTTACCCCCATATATGCTGGGTTTAATGTAGGGAAACTGATATCAGGGTTAGCATCACTCTGATTCTGATCTCCCTTGCTTGCTGTCAGCTCTGCAGTGAGAAATGGTCTCCAGGTGTTTCCAGAATAGATTGAAAAAGCTTTGGATGGGGAGTGACAGACTTGGGCTTTGCCATGAGCCGTGTCATTTGGACAGGTTATTCAACCTGCACAGTTCTCTGTTTATCTCGTGTAAATGGGAGGGATAGACTATGACCCCACAGCTCTCTTCTGTGCTGTCTCGGATTCTGAGTGTAAGCTTTTGAAGACAGTATCACAGTCCACAGCATTAACATGAAAGGGCACAAAGTGCTCAGTACAGCTTCCCTTGAGGTACCAGAGAATGAAACAACATAATAGTCACAAGCACCAAACTTCTGGGGAGAAAAGTCTTGAATGAATTTCAGAATCAGATATAAATATCTCTGAGATTGCCCCGGCCTGCATTAGTCCCACTGTCCTCTGGGCTCCCACAGTCTACCAACTCAAGTTCCTAATCCAACACTCATACACTGTGCCAAACCTTATTGTATGTAGTCCTTCTCCTCTTACCCTGTGAGCCCTTAGAAGGTGGGGACTATGTCATTGCCTGTAACACAACCATCTGGCAAACCTTGGTTGAATCCATGCTCCTATGGGGATCCACTGATAGAAGCTGCGCAGCCTCATTATTCAGTTTTAATTGTACCTCTCACTGGTTTGTGTGTTGATTTGGCATTCAAGGCCTTTCACAAACTGTTTCAATAGTGTTAAATTCTCAAGAAACATTAATGAGAAACTACAACCTTTCCCCTGAACTCACCATGCCTACTGTCACCCCACAACTTGCCTCACTCTAACTTCTACCGGCTTGGAATATCGTTTTTCTCTTTCCTTCGTCAGCCCAAATAATACACATCCACCAGGTTCTCTCCAGAGCTCCACCTCATTCATGAAACTCTTCCTGACCTCTGGAGCGTCTTGTGTAGGAACTTCAGTAAACTATTTCTCTGCTTCTCCTGTGACATTTAAGGAAGTTCTCAACTTTGACATCACTTGGTATGCATCAAAGGGTCAATAAAATGCTCCCAGAGGTATAGGTCCCTCCCCATATTAACTGTAAGTTCTTTGAGGATGAACTCCAGGTTACACTTTTCTGATTCTCCATCTCCAGTGTCCAAAAGTTATATGCTAAGCTTGTATCCATAACCCAATGAGACTGTTCAGTTAATTAATTAATAATGGCATACAGACTCTGACCAGACTGGGCCAGCCTTCACTCTCAACTGATAATTTGTGCACACTTGTCTGACCCACTTGACCCTATGAAAATACTTCTTGAGAGGGCCCCCACCCCTAGGGATTGGGGTGAAGTGGTGATAAATAAAAGGCAAGCAATGGGATCTATTGGAGTATATGAGGAAGCCATTTGGTATAATACTAATGTGGCCAGAACTTGTTTTCTCTAAAAGACCTGTTGTGTTCATTGAGCATGCTTTGTGTATCTGCTTTAAGTGTTTCCTACTTCTCAAAGACGAGAACAATGCCCTTTAAGATAAAGCTGTAAGGTCCCCCACATTGGCATTTCCTTAGGGATAAGCATCTCTCCTTAAGCTGGGGATTGATTCCTGGCCTGCTGCGTTCACCTTGTGACCACCCTGCTTGAGACCACAGACCTGCTACCTGCCGTGTTCATCCATTACTGTGTGAATTGCTGTGCCTGCCAGGCAATCTTGTGACTGCTATAAAAGAGACCTTCCAATCATATGTGATACGTGCTCTTTGATGCTATATAAGCACTCTGTATACCCCCACTAATTTGGAGCGCTCCATTCCTTTGTGAAAGGAATCTCCGGGGCTATACGGTCCTCAGATCTGGCTCCTAATAAACTCACCCCAATTTTGATTTATAGAATTGTTATGGATTATTTGCATCAACACAGACATATTTCACTTCACCTGTAAATGCTTCCATGTGCTTTTCTAACAGATAGGGACTTTGCTTACATAACCAAAATGCCATGATCACACCAAACAAAAGTATTCATATAATTATTCAATATTTTCATAATATTATTTAGTACCCAGACCATGTTCAAATTCCCTGATTTCCTCAAAGATCTCTTTTTACAGTTAAGCTGTCTGAATCCAGGTGCAAATAAGGTCCACACCATTAAGAAAAAAATCCCAAACTTGGAAATAGGTAAAATGATGACTGTGTGTCTCTTCTGTGTGACACTGGAACATTTTCCAACAGGCTGGCTCATGACAGAATTATCAAAGTCTCTCGGGTAGCTTTGCTTTGAGTTACTATTTGAGGGTATTTAGAGTACTCTTTAAAGGTAGATGCTAACTTATAGAAAAGTGATATAGATGCAAATAATTTGTGGTCAATAGCAACATAAGTGAATATTGTTTGTAGACATTAAAAGATGTACGTCCAGTGCCCATGTGCATTCAGTCTTTTGAATTCTTTTTGAACTAGTTCTTTTTTACTGGTCCCCTTGTTAACACATCTTCGATACATGCTCGCTATATATTTGTATACGACAATGTGTTTAACTTTTTGAAAATCATCTTTTGACAATATATTGCATATTATTACTATGTCTCTTAATCCTTTTCTTATCTATAGCAATCCACCCTCCTTTTATTTTCATACCATTGATTTGGTGGAGAAACCAGTTCATTTATCCTGTAAAATGTTCCACATTCTGGATTTGTCTGGTTTCCTCTGTCAAAATTGACTATAGTGGAGTCGTCTTAACATGGAGTCAGAGCTGCCTGTCCAGAGAAGCTGCTTTGCTGTCTGGAACTGTGGACCAGGCCAAAACTTTGGACTACAGCAAAATGGCAATTGTTTTACACCAATAGTCTGGAAGTCAGCAGGAGGATGGACATCCTGATCACAGAGACCGGGGATTGCGGACTTTCTGAAGATAAAATCAATAGTCAATCCATGTTTAGTCAAGACGACTAACTCTCTGCCTCCAACTCCGATTAAAATTCTTTGTAATACATTCCCCCTTCCTTTCCTTTAAAAGCCCCTGACTTTTACTCCCTAGTAGGACACTATTTTGATTTCTACTTGAATCTGGGCCCCCCAAACTTCAGTTCTTTGAACCAAAATAAATACCTTGCCTTTTAAACTGGTTTCCTTTTTTGTAGATCAAATCTCATGGTGTCAAATAACTTGCTCCTCTAGCCCCTGTATTTCTTGTAACTGGTAGTTAATCTAGAGGCTTTGTCAGATTTGGGTTCAATCTTTTAAGGCGAGAATATTTCATAGGTGGTGCTGTGGACTTACTGCCTCACATGAAGAGGTGCATGATCTCTGTCCCACTTTTAGTGCTGGTAAGTTTGATGGAAGGGTCGGGTATTGTCAGCCTGATCCCTTCATTCCTCTTTGTGTTGGTGATGGATTTATTGCTTTTCAGCTCCCAAAATGGACTTGACCCCTTTAAATATTTCTCTTCTGCCAGCATTCACTGAGCTTTGTCAGTAGAGGGCACTAGAGAGTCATCGCAAGAAAAAATGATTTTTGCTTCCTGCTTCTAGGGAGCTTCTTGCCAGGCTCCTGCAGGGAGCGCCTGGCTTGTACAGCACGGGCTCCTGAAGCACCGGAAACTTCCCTAGCATCCAGCTTCTGCCGTGCACGATGGTCAGCAACGGCCAGCGGCCAGCGGCTTCCTAGACACTTCCCTCGGGAGGTTTTATATTGGAGCATCCCTGGCTGGAAAGGGCTTTCTCTTGCACCCGAGAGGGTGGATTTCTGGGAAATTCCAGAGGGCAGGTTTCCAGCAAGTTCTGTTGTGGCAGAACCACCTTGACTTCCTTCCACCCGGTGAGCCACAGTCCCATCTTCACCTAACAAGGCGAGATCCCATCCCCTCTGTTTTCTCAAAGACTATGCATCTGTAAATACGCTGCCTCATGCTTCAGCATTTTTTACCTCTTCACTAACTTATTCTCATGAGCATACGAACGAAATATCTTCCATTAAAAAAAAAAGACTCCTTTATACCTAAGTTTTTCAAGGATTTTTGCTCAGCCAACCCTTCCGCCCGTTTCTCTGCTCCCCGTAACTTGAAACTCTTGTCTGTGCTTGCCTTCTCCATTTCCTTTCCTCCTTCTCTCTTACCAGCTGTGACAGATATGTTCAGAAGAGTATATACAATCGTGTATATGTTTTAAAATATTAATAATAAGATAATAATGTAGACTCTGGCATTCAACTTTCATTCATTTCATTCATTCACTGGCATTCATTTCATTCATTTCAATCAGACATTTCCAGTCTCTTTCACTGTGTGCTCCTAACAGATATCTCACTCCTCGTCTCCTCTAGAGGAAGCATCATTCTGCATTTTCGTGACCATCATTCCTTAGCTTTTCTTTATACTTCTTTTACACCTGTATGTATCCCTAAACAGTACATTATCTGGTATTGCCTATGTTTGAACTTCATGTATGTGGAATCATATTGCATGTGTTCTGCTGTGACTTGTTGTCTTTATTTTTGAGATTCTCCCTCTTGATGCATTTAGCTTTGGCTCATTCCTTTTCATTGCTGTGTAGTATTCCAAACATGAATAGTCTACATTTTTTTCTTCTCCATTTTACTGGGATGGTTTGTCTGCAGCTTTTTAGTATTATGGACAGTGCTGCTATAAGCATTCCCATATGTGTATCCTGGCACATACCTGTAAGACTTTTTAGGCTATGTTAATAGGAGTGGAATTTCTGAGTCTTAGAAAGTGTATTTATATTGTGTTACTAGGCAAGGCGAGACTTTTTCCCAGGAGTTGTGTTACTTACTCTCCCTCTGGTGCCAGATGAAGTTCCTGTTGAACCACATCCTCAACATCACTTGGTATTGTCAGACTTTCAATTGTTTGCTAGTCTGATGTGTGTGAAATGTTATCTCGTTTTGGTTTTAATTTGCATTTTCCTGATTGTTAGGTTAAGCATTTTTTATTTCTTTTTTTTTTTTCCATTTGTGTTTCTCTTTCTATGTAATGCCTTTTATCCATTTTTCTATTGGTCTGCTTTTAGTTTTTGTGGATTTATGAGAGGTGTTTGTTTTTCATATATTCTGGACACTAATTCTTTGTTGGTTTTGTGTGTTACAAATATCTTCTCAGAATTTCTGGCTCATATTTTCACCCTCTTGATGATGTCTTTTGACAAAGAATGTTCTTCATTCTAGAGTAGCTGAATTTGTGAATCTTTATATTTTGGACTCTGGGTCTAGTTTAATAATCCTGCCCTGTCCTGAGGTCACAAAGATCATCTTCCATATTATTTCCTAAAGATTTTAAAGTTTTGTCTTTCCAATTTAAGCTCTGAATATCGCTGCAAGTATTTCATTTTTGTATTTGGAGCAAGATATGAATTTGTTTCTCTTTTCTTGATGGCTCACTAATCATCTAGGACTGTCTATTGCTTCCCCCTCATTGCCCCACTGCTCTGCACTGCCAGCTCTGTCATATTACTTATCCATTCGCTCATTCACCAATCCTCATTGAACATCTACTTTGTGCTAAGTACTTTTCTAGATGCTGAGGATACAGCAGTGAACAAAACAGACAAAATCCCAGTGGAGTTTATATTCTACTGGGGGAAGACAAAGAATGGACAAAACAAAGAAATAAAATATTTGTTATGTTAGACGTTGATAGGTACTATGGATAAAAACAAACAAGGAGGGAGAATAGGGAGTGGGGAGAAAGGATTACCATTTTATTTTCATTTTTATTTTATACTTTTTTGGTGAGGAAGATTGGCCGTGAGCTACTATCTGTTGCCAATCTTCCTCTTTTAGCTTGAGGAAGATTGTCCCTAAGCTAACATCTGTGCCAATCTTCCTCTATTTTGTATTTGGGATGCTGCCACGACATGACTTGATGAGTGGTGTGTAGGTCTGCACCCAGGATCCGAAACTGCGAACTCCAGGCTGCTGAAGTGGACCGCATGGCCTTAACCACCGGGCCAGCCCAAGTGTTACCATTTTAAATAGGGAGGTTAGGGAAGGATTCATGGAGAACGTGACCTTTAGACAAAGACCTGAAGGATGTGAGGGAGCCAGACTTAAGAATGTCTGAGAGAAATGTGTTCTAGGCAGGGGGAAGAGCTTGTGCAAAGGCCCTGAGGCAGGAGCATGCCTGGTGTGTATAAAGGACGATAGGGGGCCAGTGTGTCTGGAGCAAAGTGAACAAGGGAAGAGTGTAGGATGTGAGGTCAGAGAGGTACCTGGGTCTGGATTGGATAGGGCCATGTGGACCATTCTAAAGACTTTGGTTCTACTCTGAGTGCAGTGGAAGCCATTGGAAGGTTTTGAACAAAGGAGTGATAGGCTCTAACTATAGGCTCTAACTTAGCATTCAATTTCTCTGGCTGCTCTGTTGAAAATGGAAGCAGGGAAGCAAGGACGGAAGCAGGGACACCTGTCAGGGGGCCATTGAAATGAACTAGGTAAGTGATGATGGGGTTATGAGAAACAGTCAGGTTCGGAATAAATTTGAAGGTAGAACCAACAGGATCAGATGTACTGTGACAGGAACAGTGGAGACAAGGATGACACCCAAGTTTGTGACCTGAGCAACAGGAAGGACAGAGCTGTGCTGACATGGAGGACACTGCAGGTGAGCAGACCCGGGGAGAAGGTCAGGAGTCTGACTTTGGGTACGTTCATTTTGAGGTGTCTGTTAGAGGTCCAAGTGGAGATGTGGGGTAGACGCTTGATTCATTTGAGCTGCTCTTAACGGCAGCCCTCTTCTCCCTCCAGATTCTTCTTCCAGATTCTGGGCAGCACTTTAGTCTTCTTGATGCATAATCTTGGGGTCAGCCTGGGACGCTACATTTCAATAAGCAAGACATTCTTACACATACCAAAGTTTGAAAAACATTGCTTTGGGCCTGCTCCCTTCTCTCCAAGTGCCACCAAATTTATATTTACTACTTTTATAATCAGAAAAGTGTTAGAAAATCAAATACCCAATAAAAATTCCCTATTTTCACAGCACACTATACAACTACTTTAGATGGAATCTCTAACATTTTGCAGTAAAATCATTACTCAGAATTCCTTTGACCATGTTTTATGACAAATGGTAAATACTATTCTATGATAAATGGTAAAAGGTGGCTGGGACTGAGGGGTTTTCTAGGATGCAGGACTTCTGGTGCTAAAACCAGGAGAGTCCTGGGCATCGTGGACAAGTTGGTCACTCTGCGTGTGGGGATGAAGCAGGTGGCAAAGTGCCCTGTTAGGGAAGGCAGCATGGGGCAGTGCTACAGTCTGAATGTCTGTGTCCCTCCAAAATTCATATGTTGAAAAGCTTCTGCCCAGGAGATGGTGTCCGGAGGTGGGCCTTGGGAGGTGATTCAGTCATGAGGGCAGAGCCCTCATGAATGGGATTAGGGCTCTTATTACAGAGGCTCCAGGGAGATCCCCCCACCCCCTTCCACCCTGGTCATGGATTTCCAGCTTCCAGAACTGTGAGAAATAAATTTCTGTTGTTTATAAGGCACCCAGTCTGTGCTATTTTGTTCTAGCGCCTGAACTAAGGCAGACAGGGAAAGGGGGTGGACAGTGACGCTGGGTCCCTTTGTGGGAGGAGGTTCTTATGAATCATAAAGAGTGTGGTCACTCACCAAGTTCTGACCTACACCCTTTCCTTCCCAGAGAATGTCCTTCAGGTGCCCTCCCTGCTCTGGGAAGCCCTCCCCATCCCCTCCATCCCCATCAGCGGGGGCAGAGCACACTGCAGCTTCCGTGCTCCTCTAGTAACAAGAACAGGCCTCTTTTAGCCGTGGATTCATTTCCTGTTGCTGCTGTAACAAATTACCACCAACTTAGCAGTTTAAACAATACAAACTTGTTATCTTACAGCTCTGTAGATCTGAAGTCTGACGCAGGTCTCACTGCTAAAATCCAGGTGTCACAGGGCCGCGCCACTTTCTAGAGGCTCAAAGGGAGAGTCCGTTTCCTCCTCATTTGGGTTGTTGGCAGAATTCAGTTCTTTGCAGTTGTAGGACTGAGGTTTCCATTTTTTTGAAGGCTGTAAACTGAGGGTCGTTCCCAGCTCCTAGAGACCGCTGAATTCCTTGTGTCTTGGAATTGCAGTAAAATCATTCCTCTGTCTTCAACTACAGGTCACGCCCTTCTCAATCACATCTCTCTGAACCACTCTTCTGCCTCTTCCCTCTGCCCCTTCCATTTTCAAGGACTCATGTGATTAGATTGGACCCACCAGCGCCTAATAATCTCCCTATTTTAAAATCAGCTGATGAGCAGGCAACCTTAATTCTCGTGGCTCTGTAACGTATTATAGTTACAGGTTCTGGGGAGGGGCATTCTTTGGCCTGCTACAAGTTGTGTGGGATTTATTGAACTCCTACCATGTGCCAGGTGTGATCACAGGTACTGGGGATACAGTACTGAGCAAAACACAGCCCAGCCTTCATGGAGGTGGCGTCCTAGTGAAATCACATAAGCAATAACCACGAGTATGTCTCTGTATTTACTTTTAGTACCCTTTTTTACAGCTTTGCTGAGTACAATTGATGTTGAATAAGCTGCATATATTTAAAATATACAGTATGATGCATATTGACATAGGTATACACCTGTGAAAACATCACCACAATTAAGACAGTGAATATATCCATCACCCCCAAAAGTTTCTTCCTATTCCTTGGTAATCCATCCCTCCTCCAACTCATCCTCAGACAAATACTAATCAGCTTTCCGTCATTGTAGATTGGTTTGAGTTTTCTAGAATTTTATATAATTAGACTCATAGTAGGGACTCCATATTTGTCTGGCTTCTTTCATTCAGCATAATTATTTTGTGATTCATCCATTGTTGAGCTTATCAGTAGTCCATTCCTTTTCACTGCTACATTCTATTGTATGGATATACCATAATGTGTCTATCCATTCACGTGTTAATGGAAATTTGAGTTGTTTCCAGTGTTGGCTACGCCTTGTTGGATTTAAGAAGATATTATAAGAAAGCATGGACACAGGCAAGAAGAGACCAGATTGCAAGCAGAGATTGAAGTGAATAGAATGAATCCAGATATGTGGGTCCTTACAAGGTTGGGAAATCCACCTGCTTTTGCACATCAAGTCGTAGGAGATAAGACTTTAGTTGCCTGTGGTGAACAGGATAATGACCCCTCCAAGATGTCCACATTCTAATCCCCAGGACCTGTGAATGTGTTACCTTAGGTGGCAAAAGGGACTTTGCAGATGTGATTAAGTTTAAGGACCTGAGATGGGGAGATTATCCTGGTGGGCCCAATTTAATCACATGGTTCCTGAAACACAGAGAATCTTTCCCAGCTGTGGTCAGAGAGAGAGAGATGTGATGATGGGAAGAAGGCTCAAAGAGAAGTGATATTGCTGTCTTCAAAAATGTAGGAAAGGGCAGTGAGCCAAGGAATGCACGCAGCCTCTAGAAGCTGAAAAAGGCAAGGAAACAGATTCTCCCCGAAAACCTCCAGAAAGGAGCACAGCCCTGCTGACACCTTCAGTGTACTTTAGTGAGACTGGTGTTGGACTGAGTTAGAGAACCATAAGATGACAAATTTGTCTTCTATTAAGCCACTAAGTTTGTGACAACCTGTTAGGACAGCAATGGAAAACTCATACATTGTTCAAAGCCTTTCCCAAGGCCTTTTATTAAGCCAAAGAAAGAGACAGGGGCCTGAGGAAAGATTAGATTAAGGGTGCTATCTTACCACCCAGGGCTGCTACCATAAAGTTGAGAGAGAGGCATGGATCACTCAAGGACGTATAGAACAAAAACAGACCGAAGAACTAGACTGAGACAAGAACTTTGGTTGTGGTTATTGACACTTGAAGCAAATAGACAAGAAGCTCTGTGAGATTCTGAGGGGATTGTTTTGCCAAAGAAACCTTGAGCTGCACCTGAAAAAGCCTGGGGCTGAGTCTCAAAATAAACTGCAAGCCCCTAAACTTTAGGAACAGAAGGTAGCCTGCCAAACCTGTACAGAGCAGTCCTAAGAAATGGATATTCCTCAGTGCCTCTTCTATTGGCCATGGTGGATAATGGAGAAGGAAGAATCTTCCAGAAAACAAAACCAGGAGTCACGCAGTATGACAGACAAGGAATTTCCTCCCATTGGGAGCACCAGGGACAGCCAGATGGGCTAATCAAGGAACTCACTCCACTGATAGAGTAAAGAGCACTTAGGATTCCCACCCAGCAAGATTTAATCATCATTATAGACCAATGACTGCTCTGTGTTTCCCTTTGCTTAATGGGGGTTTATGGCCACGATCCTGCACTTGTCCTCACATTGCATATTGTCTTTGTGTATGTGGAGGGGGAAGTAGATAACTTGGGCTTTATTACTTTATGAGTCACTGGTCCATGAGGACCCACACGTAAGCCCAGTAGACACCTACATGTCACTTCAAGATCCTGGATTTTGAGCTGGATGTTATAACTGAATGAGACTTAAATTAAATGTCCCTCTAAGGATGAGGTGAGTTTTTTTCTAAATGTGGAAAGAAGGGTATGTGTGAATGTTTGGTGAGCAGAGGCAGACTGTGTAAAGGCTTCTAACTGTCTACCAGAATCCATTCTTCCTTCTTCCACATGAACAGAGCTGTAGCTGAGACATGGCTGCACACGGATCACATCTCCAGCCCCCTTCGCAGCTTGCAGCTAGATGTGACCATGCAATGAAGGTCTTGACAAAGGGATGTGAGTTGTGATAAGTGAAACATTCACCTCACAAGCTTGAGGCCTTGAACTTCAGTTCAACCTGACACCCCTCATCATTGACTGGGAGCAAACGGACCTTGGAAATGATGTGTTGTAGATGGCAGAACTTCCAGCAGCCTGGATCCCTGAGTGATCGTGTGGAGTACAACCACTTACCCTCTTGGTAAACAAATCCTGGACTGTGAAGTGAGAAGAAAATAAACTTTTTTGTTTGAGTCCTTTAATTTTTCTTACTATTACAGTTGTGTTTTCTACCCTGATACAAAGAATACAATATCCATAGGAAGAAATAAATGGTTTTCATATACCTTACAACACATAGGGAAAAGATAGAATGTAAGAAAAAATACCATTTACAAAATAGCAACAAAAAGATAAAATACCCAGGAATGGATTTACTATAACATGTGTAATACTTACATGTAACAAACTTTAAAATGCTTTTGAAAAACAAAAATTGTTCTTGAATAGATATACTAATCATCATAAAGTTAATCCCCCTGGTTAGTATATTAATTTAACTCAATAACAAATAAAGATATCACAGTCTTTCTTTTTCACTGGACAAACTGATTCAAAGACTCATATGCAAAATAAGCAAAGAAGAATAGCAAGGGACCCCAAACAAGAGGAACTTGAGGGAAGCCAGCCTCACTAGACGTGAGAACATCATAAAGTCACAACAATGAAACAATGTGACAGAGGCGCATAAATAGACAGACGAGTGAAAAAGAAGAGAAAGTCCACAAATAAGACCCAAAGCATATAGCAATTTAGTGAATGATAACAATGAGATATTAAATCACTGAGAAAGATGGATGAGTATTCAATAAATGATTTGGGAATAACCAGATACCTACACAGAAAATAATAATGAAAGTTGGAGCCATAGCTCACGCTGTATACCATGATAAACTCCAGTTGGGTCAATGTTTTTAATGTAAAAAGAGAAGGAAATATTCTTTTATAATTTTGGAATGGGGAAGCCTTTCTATAACTCAAAATCCTGAGAAGTCATAAAGGAGAAAATAAATAGAGCTATGTAAAAGCAAAAAACAGTACTGAATGGCAAGGAATATCATAAGAAAACAAAAATACAAATGACAAACTGGTAAAAATATTTTTACTATATATCACAAAGAAATGATCTCTCTAATATATAAAAAGCACCTAAAAACTGAGAAGAGACTAATGAGCCAACAGAGGAAAGGATAAAGGAGTGCTACAGACAGGTCACACAGAAAAGCAAACAAAAACAGCTTTAACTATGAAAAAATGCTCAACCTCATAATAAAGAAAGAGCAATAACTACACAGAGATTCCATCTCTCTCGTGTCAGATTAGCAAGAATCCAAAAGTTTCACAGGGACTTTCTTGGTGAGGATGTGGAAAGAAAAGCACATTCGTTTATTGCTTATAGGAGTCCGACTTGGACAAACCTTTTGGAGGACAATTAAGCAATGCTTGTCAAAATTGTGGGGTATATACCCATAAACTGTGCAATCCCATTCCTTGGAATTCTTCCTACAGATATACTCACATAGATGCAAAAAATATTGTGTTCAAGTTTATTCACTGCAATTTGTTTTAACAAAAGATTGAAAACAATACATGCATCCATCAATTTTGGACTAGCTAAATTTTTACACATACACACTGGAATACTATGCATTGAAAAACTCATCACAATGCAGGAGTTCTCTGTGTACTTTTGGTAAGATCTCTAAGGTGTATTGCTAAGTGAAAAGAACAAAGTGAAGAACACTGTTTCATAGGTTACCTCTGTGTTAGAAAAGAGGAGGGAAACAGAGTCTATCTACATTTTCATAAACTGGAAGGTACACAAGAAACTAAAGAATGTGGTTATGTGTTTGGGGATGAGGTGTGAGCTGGACAGATGGAGGACAGGATTGGGAGCAAGACTCTTAATGTCTCTGCTGTGGCCATGAGAGTTTCTTAAAGCCAAAGGATAAACAGAGGAATGGTGTGGGCATAAAGTGAAGCTGCATTCTGTCATATACAACTGTCCCGGCACGGTAACGTTTTGTGCTGAGTAGCAGCAGCTGAATGCAAAGTACCAAACGCAATCACTCAGAGCCAGCTGGGGAAGAATGCAACGCGGAGCGCGAGGCCTTTCACCCTCCTCCTCCCTCTTCACTCCGTTTGGACATATTCTCTGTCTTGAAGTGCTTACTAAGTAATCCCCCCAATCTTCAGGCACATTTTTGAGAACAAGAAATTAAGATGCTGCTGCAGTCCCATTCTACACAAGGGCCACAACGACTTGTTGCTGACGTCCCCTCGACAGTGCAGAAGAAAGTGTCATTAGGCTGCCCCGCAAGAGCTTTCTTAGGTGTCTTCTGCTGTAAGTGTCAGTGAGATGCGTTTGCAGTGACAGGAAACGATGATTTCAGTGCAGACCGCACTTTGTGGCATAAGGTTGTATTGGAGCTGTATAAGCTGCTTGTTAATGAAGGAAGGAAGGTAGCAAGACAGCAAAAAAACCAGAAGTCTTTTCTAAGCCAGTGTGAAAGAAACAAGCACAAAACAACGAGCCTGAGCCGCCCATCGTTGGCATCTACATTTAGTGCAAAACCTTGGCTGCTTGTCTTGACTTCCGATGGTGACGTCCCTCCTCCTTGTCTCAATAACACTTTCCTTACACTCTCAAGGTATCTTTACCTTTTTTTAAAAAAGATCCTAGTAAAGTCCCTCATTTCGTATTATAATCTTTATCGCCTAGGAGTTTAACAAGTCTTTTAAAACCTCTGCTAGTATTTTTATTTGGATTGATATTATTTTGTTAGTGTACGGCTACAAAATGTGTAGATTCTGTGTTGTCTGCCCAGAACCTATTTTCCCCAAAAACCTTGTTACTTTTGTGGACACTTGGCAGCTTGGGAGGTTTTCTCCAGGAATGCATACATAGTATTAGGGTGGAAATATCTGGTACTTTTTAATACTGTTTGATTATAGAATGATGTGAATATCTTGCTATTCAAAACATTTTAAACAAAGAAAATTAGTAAGCCATAGCAAGATTAAAAAATAAGGTAAAAAAGTTACCTATACTCCCGCCACAGCAGGCCTCATAGCAGGACAGGAGCGCCTGGTTGGAGAGTGACAAGCTTCCCTCTGGTGAGAGGATCAGTCTTCCCTCCGGCACAGGAGGAGGCCGGCAGCTGCTGAGGCTGTCCTGCTCGATGGACAGGAAGGCGTTGAGTTCAAAAGCCCAGGGGCTGGCGGATGCTGGAAGAATCTCGTTGCCAGATACTTTAGTGGGGTTGGTCACAGCCACCCATAGCTCTGTGAGGCCTGAAGGAGGAGGGAGCCCAAAGGCGGGGCTTGCTTTACAGCTGATTGGACACTTCCAAGTCTTCTTGTTCACGGGTCCCAGGTCCTGTTCAAGTTTTGTTGCTTGTCGGGGAATTTGATACAAAGTCATGGGATGTGCTGCCTCCAATGTCCAAAGAGGTTAATCAGATATTGGCAGGAGGGTGGGGGCACTTTCTCTTGGAGGCTGTAAGGCTAACGGTTCATCCTCACTAGGTTGTGGCATGTCTCTTTGGGCTCTGCTGGGTGGCTCCCAAGAAAGATAGAGAGCGCTGGATTCGATCTTCACTCAAGGCCCACCCAGCCTTAATCAGGTTGGCAACGTGATCTGAGTGGTTTCTTCACTGGGGGCTACTATCAGTACAATGCCAGTAGCTTACATTGTGCCGAGGTCTATTCAATCCATTGATGCATATTGCAGAATACTTTAAAGACTCCTGCAGAAGTATAGCAAAAATTATTGCATGACTTGCTAAATAAAGAAAAATGTTCCTGTTTGGAGGACTATAGAACAGAAGGTGTTAGCAACGTCCAAGGCTGCCTCCCAAGGCCCGTGGTGGCAGCAGTTTGTCCACCCACAGTAACGATACCAGGGTCTGCAGGAATAGTGGTAAACTGCCTCCGTAGTCCGCAGTGAGATGCCAGGCACCAGCGACCTTTTCATTGGCTGGATGGGGTGGGGGCTGGGATGAGTAGCATCTCACCTGCTTTAATTACTGAATGAAAAGGATAATTTCCTTTTCACCTTCGGGATCACAAGTCTGTTTCAGTTGCACTACCTCCATCAGCCTTGGAAGCACAGACAGGCTCTCACAGCCAACAGGTGTCTGAGGCTGCTGCCAGTGCAGGCCGAGAACCTGGCCAACATCATCTGAAGCCACCAGCAGGGGTCACAATGACCTTGTCCAACCAGCAGGTAGCTATACATTTCAGGACTTATGTACCTCCAAATAATAATTATACAAGCTGATAAGGGGACAATCACCACAGTCCAAACAAAGGGGTCAAATGCCCTACGGTGACGTGGCTCTCTCTTGGCTCTCGCTAACACATGTACCAACTCTGAGGGGGCGATTCTTTTACGAAGGCCCTCCTCTGATCCTGGGACAGTAGATCATTGAGCTCCTGGGTCCAGCAAGCACAGGAATGTTTTGAGACCTCACCCTTTTCCAACATATAAAGTGTAGTGTGTGTGGACAATCTCCTGGAGGTGGTGGGGCACCAGGCCCAGCCTTAGTCCTTTTGTTTGAAAGAATTCTAATTAGGATGTAGGGAAACTTGAATTTTCAGAGGCAGGGCTGCAATTATTTCCCCAGAAATCCCCATTCACTACAATTGGAGTTATAGTCCCTCAGTATTGTCCCCTAAGAGCTGCGCTGGGGATTCTGGGGACTGTGGGACCTCAGAGGCTGGGCCTTGGGACACAGACCTAACAATCCCAGTCTCTGAGAAGGACCCCACCCCAGGGACTTCCTCAATCCATTTTTCTGATTTTTCCCTTCCAATAACTCCTCAAGCTCACAGAGCACTCTCTTTTCGAGCCCTCACATGTCCTTTCCCCATGGCTTCTGCAGGGCCTGCTCACTTTCACACAGTCCCGCCAGCCTCCTTCTGTCTCCTCGCTAATTTCCACCTTGTCCATCTGTTCAGGACCCATTGCCACGTTTCCCTCTGCAAAGGGGCCTCTGCAGGGAATCCAGCCATTGGTCCTCCCCTTCATGTTCGCCCTTTCCTTATCTCCCAGAAAGGAACCTGTGTCACATTATGGGGCCTTTTACTGCACTCCTTCTCCTGAGGTGGGGAATGATGATTCTGTTTCTGACAGGCCCTTCCCCTACCTGTCAGAGGAATAAAGTCAAAGCCAGGGACCTCTGGGGGACGACTGTTATTAAATCACCCAACATTCTGAGTCGAAGGCTCATATCATCAGGGAGTCTCCTCAACAGCTTCTCACAAAAAATAGTTGTTTCAGCGGCCGGCTTGGTGGCACAGCAGTTAAGTTCATGCACTCTGCTTGGGCGGCCCAGGGTTCATTGGCCTGGATCCTGGCATGGATGTACACACCGCTTATCAAGCCATGCTATGGCAGGCGTCCCACATATAAAGTAGAGGAAAATGGGCACAGCTGTTAGCTCAGGGCCAATCTTCCTCAAAAAAATAAAATAAAATAAAAACAAAAAAACAAAACCCAGTTGTTTCAGAGAGGCTGTGGCTCTGTGCATGCATTCTCAGGGAAATCTCCCCAGAGGGAGTAGGTATACCCAATTCTCCCAAGTACCCACTTTAGGAATGGGAACAGGAGGCCTGACTCAGCGTTTTTACCAAGCTCACTTTTGATAAGGGTCATGAGTTTCCCCTATAACCCTCCATTCAGCTTCATTCAACAGCACTGACATTGTTCCATCATGCAAAGGAATAATCCATGCTCTCCAGATGCCGACAGGAGCAATTCCAGCTCCAGAGGGAACCTCGTTCTTATTCTGTGCACTACTGTGCCTGTTCTTGATGATGCCGCCCTCGGCCCTTGTAGAGTGTGCTGCACAAGAACTGGCTTTAGAACTAGAGATGATTGCCTCCACCTGTTGAAACAGAGGCTCAGAGGAGGCCTATCCCACTTTCCTCCCGGAGCAGCTAGTGTTACTCCTCCTCATTTTCCTTTCTTCTTCTTCTCCTTCTTGGAAGAAGACTTCCACCCAGAAAAAGGAGTCAGGGAATTGACTTTGGGCCCCTCGTCTGCCTCAGTTGCTCTTTCCCGGAGGAGCCACCTCACTAGTGCTTTCGTGGTCTTTAGACTCATTCCCACAACCACCAGTCACTGACCATCCAACAAGGCCAAACAAACTTCCACTGCCTTCGGGGAGAAGTCTTCCACTCTAAGGGTGGCCTGGTCAACCTTTTTACCCACTTGTAGAACGCCATGACACCCATTCTGGATGGCAACCGTGGTGTGAGGTACGGTGACTCACACTCCTGGTGACACATGATGTTACTCATATTAAGATTCACTGGTTGACGGTTACTTATAAGAGTAGGAGGCACAAAATGCGAAGGATGCACCAAGCCTCTTGGTTATTCCATAGAGACTAGGGTCAATGCCAGTAGGGCTGGAAATGCCATGAAGAGTCTTCCAGTAAAGGGAAAGTGCCCCGCAACAACTTCACATAGTTACAAGCTGGCCCAAGGGAGGTTTGGGAGCACTTAGTCATCTGTGTAACAAAGAATCTAAGAAGAAACTCCCAGGCCCAGGAAACAACCTTTAGGGCTTTCCAGAGCCCTAAGGAGTTTACAAATCAAGGTGTTTGATGTCAGCCAGAGGCCCTGCTGTCCTGCCATGAACCAGTAAATATAGTTCAGCATCAGGCCATAAGTAAGGACAAGGAGAGGAAGCCCCATCACCATCCATCCAAGACCAATGGTTTATCTCTCCACACTTTCAGAGCACTTAATTCTGGGTTCAAGTAGGGCAAGATGGCAGCTTAGTCCTAAATCTCCCCACTTACATTAGTCAAGATAGGCTAGCTATGGTAACAAGCAGTGCAAACTTTCTGTGGTGTAATACTATAAAGATTCATTTCTCATTGAGCTCACAGGTCGATGCAGATCAGGTGGCTCTGGTTCATGCTAAAGGACACAGGCCCCTTGAATGCATGGCTCTGCCCATACCTTAGGGCTGCAGAGTCCTCCACTGGCTCCTCTGCTTCTGTCCAGCTGATGAATGAAGGCAGAGGGCATGGAGAAGGCACACGTGCTCTTGATCACCTCCACTCAAGCTGATACACATCAGTTACACCTTGGGCAGTTCTCTACTGAATGGCTTCACCTAACTGAAGGATAGGCTCAGAAATGTAGTCCTCATGAGTATCAAAAAGAAGAACAGATTTGCTGAACAGACCATCTATGTCCAACCACCTCCTCTCAGAAACCCTGTGGAGCCGTATGTTCAATAGGTAGCTACTAGTCACATGTGGCTATTTAATTTAAACAAAGTTTAAAAATTCAGTTCCTCAGTTGCACTATCCATATTGCAAGTGCTTGATTGCCACTCGTGGCCAGTAGCTACTATAGTGGACAGTGTGGATAGAAGTTTCTATCATCACAGCAAAGATCTATTAGATTGCACTGATACAGAGTCTTTTAGACAGGATCTCAGAAAGGAATGGATGAAATATTCCAATAGAATAATCTTAGAAGAGTTCAATAAAAGGACAATTTACTTAGATATGGGCAGCTTTTAGGATAATTGTAAGAGATAGTGCAGTACCTTGGGACTAGTTAGGCAATGGTTACTGTCCCTAGGCTTGAAGCAGTGGTGGGAGGGAGCAGTTACTGGCACCTGGAGTAGAGGCTGTGTGGAGGGGGCCATCTGAAGGAGCTATCACCTTTGGCTGAAGTGTCAGTCAACATGTGGCCACCCTGCAAGCAGGGAGCTAAGAGAATAAATATGCTGATCTCACTCTCCTCCCTCCATCTGATCTCCTTCTGGAATGTCCCACTGGCTGGACACAACCAGACCCCAGTGGGCAAGGGAGTTCATTGAGTTAGTACTTACAGGTCAGTAGTTCAGGACACTGAGCAGGGCGGAGAAGGGTAGATAGTGGGTCTGGAGGGACAAATGGGAAAATTTCAGCAAAGTCCACCCTTTGTGTCCCTTAAAGGGTTGGGGTTGAGGGGAAGGTGTTGCTGTGGAATAGGGGAAGCCCCATAATCAACTCCCCTCTGCTCTTCTTTTCCCTTTCTTCTGTGTTTGAGTTATACCACACCTGTAAGTATGGAAAAATGCCTAAACCTAAGCATAGCTATTGACCAATTACAGAGCTGACACGTTTGTAATTACCATCCAAGTGAAAATAGACACCTCACTGCCCCAGCCAGGAGTCCCTGTGCCTCTGCCCACACAGAACCCATCCCTCCCTACACAGTGTCCACTAGGCTGACTGCCTCCTCTGCCCCTTTCCTTCCTGGTTCCTCCCCTTCCACTGCTGTTGGCCTCATCCCCCTAAGGTCACTGTTTCCTCTCTCTCCTCACTCCTTCAGGAGCTTCCCCATCTTCCTATGCCATTACCCTGGGGATCTCTTCCTCTTAGTCCCCCTCTTTCACCCCATCCTAGGGATGGAGAACCCAGAATTGATTCCCTGGAGGAGGAGAGTTCACCCTGGAAGCGGCAGCAGGAACAAGTGACATGATCTCCAGGGTTCAAGGTCTCATCCAGGGGACTGAGGGCACACAGTATGTTTGTGGGTCCAGCCTGGAGATCTTGCTGCTACCTGAGGACAAAGTCCATGGTCATTCAGTGGGGAGGGAAACGGCTATGTCAGCATGTATTTTGGGAAACAATTCAGACTGTGAACCTGACACTGGATGGGGGCTCCCACTTGTGTGCACAGCCCTGTCTTGCTGCTGGGAGCCCAGGGAGACCCTGGGGAGGTCCTGGGGAAGAGGCCAAAGGGGAGCTCTGGTCTTCTGTCCTCAGGCCTGTGGCCAGACAGAGGCACCACCAACTCTGCTCTCTCCTATTCCCACAGCCAGGGCAGAGGATGGGCTGTGGTCTGAGTCAGGCAGAGGTGGCTGATCTGGAGGCTGGACATCAATGGGGGATGAGGATGCCTCTGAGCAGCCCTGGGCTCAGGCTCGGGGGTGAGGCAGGGATTGGAGGAGAGGGGAGCTCTGGAGCCCTGCCCTGCGTCTGAGGTTTCCATGGGTTCTCCCCACAACCCCTGTCTCCAGCCCCTGGATGACAACACTCTGGAAAACTGAAAAGTAGATCATGTTTTTCTTCTACTCCCTATTCATTTTCTGAGGGCTGCTTTAAAAAATAATCTCTTTTATTTCAGAATACAGAGTTTGAGATTTACAGAAAAGGTGCAAAGTTAGTACAGACTTCCTGTATGTCCCACACTCAGTTCCCCCGATATTAACGTGTATATCACTATCATATATTTATCACAGCTAATGAAGCAAGAGTGATATTAAACTCCACACTTTACTTGGATCTCATTAGTTTCTCTTTTCTCTGTTCCAGGATCCCATCCATGATGCCACGTTAAGTCCCAGTCATGTCTCCTTCAGGTTCCTCTGGCTGTGACCGTTTCTCAGACTTTCCTTGTTTGTAATGACCCTGACATTTTTGAGGAGTACCGCTCAGCTATACTGTAGACTGTCTCTCAATTTGTGTTTAGTTGACCGGGGCTCTGGGGTTTTTGGGAAGAAGCCCACAGAGGTGAAGTGCGATTCTCAACACAGCATATCAAGGGTATGTAATACCCACTCGATTGATCACTGATGACGTTAACCTTCACCACCTGGCTGAGGTCATGTTTCTCCCTGTGAAGTTTTTTTCCCCTCCCTTTCTATACCCTAGTCTTTAGAAGGAAGTCACTATAAGTAACGCACACTTAAGTGGTGTTCTGCTATAAACATTTGCATGCAGATTTTCGCGCAAATGTAGGTTTTCAGAGGAGTAGGTGAATACCTAGGAGAGTGATCAGGGTGCATGGTAAGTCGATGTTTCGCTCTACAAGAAACTGCTGAATACCTTCCATGGCGGCTGTGCTGCTTTGTGTCCCACCCACAGCAAATGAGGGCTCCTGTTGATCCACATCCCAGTAAGCCCTTGGCATCAGCAGTTTTTCAATTCAGGATGTTTTAATAGGTGTGTAATGGTTATCACTGTTGTTTTTATTTGCATTTCCCTAAGGACATATGACGTTGAGCATCTTTTCATATGCTTATTAGCCATTCATATATCTTCTTTGGGAAGGTGTCTGTTCAGACTTTTGCTCAGATTTAATTATTTGTTTTCTTATTGTTGAGTTCTGAGGGCTCTATATATATTCTAAAACAAGTCCCTTATCAGATATATGATTTGCAAATATTTTCTCCCAGTCTGTCACCTGAGCCCTTTTACTGACATAACAGTATACATTAATGCATACATACATTTTTCTGGGCATAGAAATGAGAAATTGCTAACTGTGATGGTTTCTGGGTAGAGGACTTGGGTGAATGGGAGATGGGGAACGAATGAAGTGACTTATTTATTTTTGTATATTCTTGAGTATCGTTTGAATTCTCTCGTGTGTGCATAAATAATGTTTTCAAAAATAAATTACATTAAAACTCCTTAAACTTGTAAAACACTTGACAGGTCACCCTCAGACCAGGATTTCAGACTCCGATTCTGATCCTGTCCTCGAGGATCTCTTCACTCAACTATTTTGCCTTAGAATGTCCATTTCTGAGAAAGGTGGGCTGGATTACATGGACCAATCCTCCCACTGGAAATAGCTAAAGATGCCGTGTAAACTACAAAAAGCATCTTCTTAAGAGCATCAAAGAGCCGACAAGATACCAATAAATGACCACACCCCAAAAAGAAGGGAAAGATCCTGCTTGGCCTCCATAGAGAACAGTGTCCTGAGAGATGGAGAAAAGGCTCTGTGAGCTCATTGCCCAGACACGGAGCCCAGCACTTCCAGCTCTGAGCCCCGAGCTCTGGACTTTCCTACCCATCTGCTTCCCTTTTAATATTTGAACAAAGCTTATATTCTGATTATGATGTATATGTATATTGTATAATACATCTGATATAATGTATATTCACTGTAGGAAAATTATAAAATGTTAAAAATTATAAGTGATAAAGTAATAATAACTATTATCCTCACACTTGGAGATAATTCTGTTGCATTTTCTCCTGGTTTCTTATGTATCCTCCTGCTAATACTGCCCCAGGGCTGGAACTCTCTCTCTAAGCTGATGAGCACAGAACTGAGTGGCCCCAGCCCTGCTCTCTCCAGATGCCATTTCCTGAGGCAGTTCACTCTCACACCTCCTGAGGGAGTTATTTCTCTTTCTCCTCCCTCCTCAATCCCCTCCACTCTCTCCCCACTCTCAGGTGATGAGCTCTTTTCCTTTTTCACTCAGAGAAAGGAAGGACTAGGTGAGAACTGCGCCATCATCCCCCCACACCCCACATCTGTACCTGTATCCTCTGCCTTCACAGCAGTGATGATGGATGGTCCTGCTCCTGTCTAAGGCCACCTCTCAGCTGGGGCACAAGATCAAGTCCCCTCCCTCCCCTGCATCATCAATCTCCTGCTCTCTACTGGCTCATTCATTCCTGCATACAGACAGGCTGTAATAGCTCCCATTTTAAAAGAAAAGAAAGAAAGAAACTAAATAAATCAAAACGAAATCCTCCCATAAAAATCCCCCACTCAGTCCCATGTCTCCTTCTAGCCACTGCCCCATTTCTAGGATGCTCCTGGGAGGACAATTCCAGAGCCCATTCTCTCACCTACCATGTTGTCTTTCTATTTTTACTAAACATCCATTTGCACATAGTTTAAAAGGTCCAGTGCTTCCACAAGGCTTCTTAGGAAGACAGATGCCCAACGCCCTCCCACAAACCCCGCCTTTTTCCTGAATCTCACAGACAACTTGTTTCAGTTCTTTTTGCTGATTCTCTGATTGTTACTTCTATGCCTTTAAACAGAATACTTCCAATACTCCTTCTTTGTTATTCAGTTTTATGCATCATCTTTAATAAACTGGCTTTTCTTTCACACACCCCCATCTACCCAATATAATTACTTTACAATTTTGATAAGCTCAATGTGCAGTGTTTGCATTATCACCAGGTAAACATTAGTCACAACTGAGCATCTTGTAGACTATGATTACTTTTCCTGTCTTGAATCAACTTTTTATGTTCCCTAGAGTTAACAGATATCTTGTTTCTTCATTTGCTTACTTTCTGTATTCATTACTAAATGATTCCACTACTCTCTCCAGAGTCTAAATGTCCATGAATATATTCAGCCACACCTGACAATTCACCAGCTTCCTCTTTGTGAACACAGCTGTCCCACAGCCCTCAGTCCTGCCCCATGTGGACTGGTTCTCTGCACACCTGGGGCAGGACTGACATCCCGGATCTCCTTCTCCTTTTGTCTCTCTCTTGTTCTAGCCCCTTTGTTGCCTGGATCTGACTTTTCTCCCTTTTCTGATGTTCTCCATCATTGTTCCCCACATTGCCCAGTGGTGTCCTGAGGAAGGGAACATGGAAAGCAAAACAGTGAAACTCTAAACATCTGAAATACGTTTAGGCTGCCCCAGCCCTTACTCACATCTTGACTTGGTATAGAACTCCGCATTGGAATATGTTTTCCTTGGAATCTGGAAGGCATTGCTGCAAAGTCTGCTAGCCTCCAGGTCTGTGATTGTTGCCTCTTAAAGTTTTCAAGGCCTTGCTTTTCCATCTTCTCTCAGAAATTCCAATGTGTTTGTCATGGTGTGGGTCTGTTTTCATCTATTGTAGTGAGAACTTTGTTAGGATATTCAAGATGTAAATTTTTGTCTGTAAACGCTGAGAAATTTTCTTAACTTTTTCTTATCACTTCCTACTCTCCATTCTTTTCGAAACTGGTACTACTAATGTGTTGGAATCCCTTGATTGATGGATTAATATTCTTCGAGGTCTTCTCTCCTGCTTGCCGTGACTTTTCCATCTGTACTACTTCATGGGAGTATGACTTTAATCTTCCAGTTCATCTATTGAATTATTCATTTCTATGATCATATTTTTAACTTTCAAGAGCTCTTTCTAGCTGTGTGACTGCATATAATTTTATATAATTCTATTCTTGTTTCATATACCATGAATCTTATCCATCTTTTAGATATCATTGATAGCAGCGGTAGGGAACCTGTTAGTTCTTCTGGCTCTCTGCTTTCAGGTCATCATGAATGTTTTCCTCACAGCACTTGCTCCGAAGGAGTTTCATTTATCTTTGTCATTTCTGCTAAATGTCCATCGCCCTCAGGACAATGCCAGAGTCTTCTTTGGCTCTTCGCTGCATCTCTAGAGTCTAGCTGATCCTCATTCACTGGACGCCTTGAAATAGACACTGGTTGATGGACTTTACTCTGTTTTGGGCAGTTAAGTCACACTGCACCTTGAATGCACTCCTCAGCTCTGAGTCTAGCAGCCTATCACAGAATATTCTGGAACACTGCAACAATTCACTTGCATGGAGTGCAGAGTCATAACCATCACCTGAGGGACAGAGAACCAATGGGAGACAAGTGAACAAGGGCTCTAAGAGAAAATCCCTGGGCTCAACCTTGGCTCTATCACCTCCTAAACCTCTCGGAGTCTCCCTTTCCCTGTTCATACGAAGGGATCACATGTTGGGAGCCTCAGGGGTTTGCTTTGAGGATTAAATTTGACCTCCTATGTATATCATATGGCATTAAGTGTTCTTCTAGTCATAGTTACCAAAGTTATAGTGATCGTAGCATTTAGATAAGTTCCGTTCTTTGCTTTTATAAACCATAATTCAAGAAACATCCTTGAATGTATACTTTTAAGAACATGCGTGATTATCTTCTTAGAATAAATTTCTAAAAGAGAAATTTCTGTGTCAAAATGTAAGCACATTTAAATTGTTGAGACATTTTTCCAAAGCATCCTTTACATATTTTGTACCAGTTTTCAACCCCATCAATCTTTATGACAGTGTATTCTCCCCACCCTCTGGTTGATACTCTCATCTCTTACTTTCATCTTTGCCAAGCTGGTAGATTGTAATTTTTATTCCCATTTCTTATTCTGTGCTCTCTTTTTTTGGCATTTATTTATCTAATATATTTGTTCGATATTGTCATTTCTTTTTTTCCAAATTGTTTTCTAATATTCTTTAATTAGTTTTTGATTGAGTTGTAGTTATTTTAAAATACTGAATTTAGGAAGAAGAAAAAGCAGCCCCAGCATCAGGAACTGGTCTGACACTTACAGCGGGGCCTCAGTGTGGTCAGAAGCCAGCCTGATACTCTCAGCTGGACCATGTTATTCTCCTGTTGGACACAGGTCATCTCACAGGACATCAACATTAGACAAGGACACTCTGAGAACATGTAAAAGTGAGACAAAATGAGACCACTACAGCACGTTGTCTCAGCACAGACAAAAACAAGGCACTGTGCAACTGACAAAATACCAAACATCTCCCCGTGCTGGCTCATATGAGCGACTGCTGCTTCTTTCCAGTCACAGCCTTGTCCTTGCTCTAGTCGGCCCTGTCAACAGATAAGATTTATTGAGATGCCCAATCACAGAATTGGCCCCACTTCCAGACAACACCCAACCTGGAGTGAGCCTCTGTTTCTATAGACCCTCCCCCAAATCACCCAACCAAAGCCCAAATCCTATACAGGGTCTAACTCCTTCACACTGAGATGCCCTCTGGTCCCTGATGCTGTGTGTTCTCCCTCACAGCAACAGGTAATAAACCCAACTTGTCTGCCCACAGATGTGCTCCTGGTGGTCTTTGGCTGAATAACATTGAGGCATGTTATTACCCCTTTGTCTGTTAAAATCTTTTACTTGTATTTGATTATGGGCATGTGTTTGTATGTTGTGAGTGTGTGGTTCACACAGAGAAGTTTTATGTTTTTCATCTTTGGGTCATGCTTAGAGAATTCTCTATTCCACAACTGTAAAAACTTAATGTATATTTCCCTCTAGGAGAGCGGTCCAAGGGTGAAGGGAAATGGAACTGTTTGAACTTTGGGGGAAAGTATGGGAAGGAGCAATAGGTGAAGAATTCTAAGGTGGTGGCATTCTAAGGTTGACATCTTCTGCTCTATAATTTTCCAATTATGTACAGGGCCTGCAAGGGAGTCCATACACGTTGTGTTCAATAAATCTTTTCTCTGGGGCTAAGTGAAAACATACGTGCCTGCTTATTTACCAGGTTAATGAAAACACCACCAAGAGTCCCAATGTAGTATACATAAGGATGAGCTCCAGTGACGGGCATCTTTGAATACTTACAACATGGATTTGATAAATCATATTTTGGTTAATGTCTATATGCTCTATTTTTAAAATACAAATTAATTCAACTTCTTGGGCTTGCTGTATTTTAAGGATATGTCTAAGACCCACATGGACAAATCCATGACCTCCACATGAAGATAATTTTAATATACATCAACCTCTGAGTCACACAGTATCTCTGTTGGGGGAGGAGACTGAAAACTAAGAACATTCTAGATATGCACTGTCCAATATGGCAGCTACTAGCCATATATGGTTATTTAAATTAAAGCAAATAAAACTAAAATTTCAACTGCTCAGCACAGCGGCCATACTTCAAGTGCTCAATAGCCACATGTTGCTTCTGACTTCCATATGAGACAGTGTAGATAGAGAACAATTCCCTCATCACAGGACATTCTATTGGACGGTACTGCTCTTCATACTTTGTAGGCCTCAAGTCAGATGCATGAGACCCATGTAAAAGGAAAGGCCCAATATAATGTCTCTTAGAGATATGTCAGATTTCTGTCTGAAATATGAATACATCGTAAGCTGATATACAGCGAAACCAACATAGGTCATCAGTGGGTCTGGTGCCTTCAGGCACAAACTGTTCCTAGTTCCAAAGGGAAACACCTGTCCCTCCACCTCACTTCCCAGACTGAGGACACATTCTGGCATCAAACTTCTAGGGGGTGAGTTCTCTTCTAGCAGAGAATGGGAGCAATGCTCTAAGCTAAATTTTGGGAGGTGGGGAGTCCAACTCAGGGAGAGGGATTCTGGGAAATGAAGGGGAGGCAAAGGTGGAGACCCATTGGGAGACTCTCCCCGGTTTATTTAGAACAGCAGTTCTCCAAGTGTGCTCTGTGGAACATTTGCAGTCCCTGAGATCCTTTCATGGATCCATGAGTCAAAACTCTTCCTATTGTTACTAGACATCATCTGCCTTCTCACTATGTTGACATTTGCTGAGGTAAAACTTAGTACGAACGGAGGCCATGGTGCCAAACTGCAACAGTAGTTACCTCCACCACCTCTTACTTGCAGAAAAAACAAAACACTTTCACTTTAAAATGCCCTGAAGCAGTAAAAATTATCTTTACCAAATCATTATCCTTAAATCTACATTTTAAAAACATCTTATATGATGATGTGGGAAGTACACATGAAGCCTATCTGCCACATTCCAACATACTATGTCCCAAGGAGAATAATTTGAGTGAACTCAGCTAGCCTCTTTTCTATGGAATACCCCTTTACTTGAAAGAATGAATGACAGAAACTACGATTAGACTTGATTATTTGTCATACACTTTTTCAAAATGAATGTGAGCTTCTCCCTTCAAGAAAATCCACTGACAGTACTTATTGCCTTGATAAAAAGGAAGCTCTCAAGAGAAAACCAGAATTTCGGAAAACTTGTAGCCATCAAGTAAGCTTGACAGCTTCCCAGTACTGACAGACTTTCCCGTTGAGATCTGTGGTCATATTAAGAAATGTGATATTTTGATATTTTGTAGCTAAATGTGTCAATAAGAGATCTATATAACTAGTGAAACAATGCATTACTTTAAATCATACATTAGAATAAGAGCCATTCAATATGTAAAATAGCCCTGGGGATTTTAATGTAACAGAATAGGAAACATTCAATGATACTGTTTCAGGTTCCACTTTGCAAATTACCATTGAGAAACTACCACTTGTGTAGTTTTATTTTAGTATCAGAGTGGAATATTCACAATTATCTGAACAAGTTATTAAAAATACTACTCCTAGATTTCTCAAAAAATTAAAAATAGAAATACCTTATGACCCAGCCATCCCACTACTGGGTATCTACCCACAGAACTTGAAATCAGCTATTCCAAAAGTCCCATGAACCCTTATGTTCATTGCAGCATTATTTACAATAGCCAAGATGTGGAAGCAACCTAAATGCCCACCAATTGATGACTGGATAAAGAAGATATGGTATATATATACAATGGAATACTACTCAGCCATGAAAAAGGATAAAATCGTCCCATTCACAGCAACATGGATGGACCTTGAGGGCATTATGTTAAGTGAAATAAGCCAGACAGAGAAAGACGAACTCTGTATGACTCCACTCATAGGTGGAAGTTAAACATAGAGACAAATAGAATTGATTGGTGGTTACCAGGGGAAAGGGGGGGTGGGGGGAGGGCACAAGGGTCAAGTGGTGCATCTACAACATGACTAACAATGTACAAATGAAATTTCACAAGGTTGTAAACTATCATAATCTTAATAAAAAGTTTTTAAAAAGCAAATAAGATACTACTCCTACACAGTTGTGTGAGGCTGCACTTTTTTTCATATACTTCAAACAAAATAACAGATTAAATGCAGAGCAAATATGAAGATCCAGTGGTCTTCTAATGAGACAGACAAGAAAGAGACTTGCAAAAATGTAAAATGTAAAAAGATCCACTCTTCTCATTACCTTGTCTATTTTGGGAAATAGTTATTTTTCATAAAACACATTTCTGTTAACTTGCAAGGGCTTAAGAATGTTATTCTAAAGAAATTAATAAAAGTATTGAAAAATGTTTATTCCTAGCGTGGTAAATATTGATAGATACAACCAACATAAACAAATTATCCTTGGGGTCCTCGCTAATTTGAAGACTGTGTGGATATCCTGAAACCAAAGTGCTGAGAATCGCTGACTCAGCCCCTGGGCCAGGACTCAGGGAGACGGTGTGACAAAGAGCTCTCGGTGCAGGAGGAGAGGGGTCAGGACAAAGTCCCAGGTCCCCAGACGTGGCTCTCAGGGTCTCAGGCCCGAGGGCGGAGTCTGGGGCGGAGCTCAGTGTTGGGGAGTCCCCGTCTCCTTGAGTTTGACTTCTCCCTCTCACAACCTGTGTCGGGTCCTCCCGCCTGGAGAGTCATGACGCGAGCCCAGTTCTCACTCCCATTGGGTGTGCGGTTTCTAGAGAAGCCAATCAGCGTCTCCGCTGCTCCGGGTTATAAAGTTGCCACCACTGTGGGGAACTCAGATTCTCCCCAAACCGCGATGATGTGGGTCATGGAGCCTCCAGCCTTCCTCCTCCTGCTGCTCTCGGGGGCCCTGACCCTGACCGAGACCTGGGCAGGTGAGTGCCGGGTCGGGAGGAAACGGCCTCTGCGGGGGGTGGAGCGAGGGGACCGCGCCGCGGGGGCGCAGGACCCCCGGGAAAGGCGCATCTCCGCGGACCCAGCCCCAGACCCGCCCAACGCGCCCACCTGGGCCCCGCCGCGTCCTGGCCCCTCTCCTTCCCTCCCCAGTCTCCTGCCCTCTCCTCTCACCTACTCGGGTCTCCCGCGCTTCTCCGGCCGCTGCCCCTTTTCCGTCTCACGACACCATAGCCCCCTCCCCCTCCCGGCCCCATCACCCTCGGACCCGGGACCCGCGCCGGGAGGAGGGTCGGCCGGGTCTCAGCCCCTCCCCGCCCCCAGGCTCCCACTCCATGAGGTATTTCAGCACCGGCGTGTCCCGGCCCGGCCGCGGGGAGCCCCGCTTCATCGCCGTCGGCTACGTGGACGACACGCAGTTCGTGCGGTTCGACAGCGACGCCGCGAGTCCGAGGATGGAGCCGCGGGCGCCGTGGGCGAAGCAGGAGGGGCCGCAGTATTGGGAAGAGCAGACGCGTACCGCCAAGGAAGCCGCACAGGCTTTCCGAGTGAACCTGAACAACCTGCGCGGCTACTACAACCAGAGCGAGGCCGGTGAGCGACGCGGGCCCGGGTCCAGGTCCCGACCCCCATCCCCACGGACGGGCCGGGGTCTCCCCGAGTCTCCGGGTCCGAGACTCACCCCGAGGCTGCGGGACCCGCCCGACCCCCGACCCGGGAAGAGCCGGCGGGGACTTTTCCGGGGTTCATTTTCAGTTTAGGTTTAATCGCTGCGGGGGACGGAGCGGGGGCGGGGCCGAGTGGTCTGGGCTGACCTCGGGGCGGGGTCAGGGTCTCACACCATCCAGGTTATGTATGGTTGCGACGTGGGGCCACACGGGCGCCTCCTCCGCGGGTACAGTCAGTACGCCTACGACGGCGCCGATTACCTCGCCCTGAACGAGGACCTGCGCTCCTGGACCGCGGCGGACACGGCGGCTCAGATCTCCCGGCGCAAGTTGGAGGCGGCCGGAGTGGAGGAGCGCTGGAGGAACTACCTGGATGGGGAGTGCATGGAGTGGCTCCTCAGATACCTGGATTACGGGAAGGAGACGCTGCAGCGCGCGGGTACGAGGGGCCGCGGGGCCTCCTGATCTCCCCTCCAAGCTGGTTTCCTACAAAGAGGGGAAATGGGATCGGTGTCAGAATATCCTTCCTCACAAAAGAAAGGAATCCACCCAGGTTTTCATGTTCTGTACTAAACACTTACCCAGAGAGCACGGCCTTGCCTAAAGGACAGTGAAGGAATCCAGTTTCTGCAGGAAGAGGAGGTGAGACCATGCCTGAAATCACCGTCGGTGGTTCCCTTTGACCCTGGCAGCCACCTTGTGAACCATGACTCTCTCTCTCAAGGCCTTGTTCCCTACCTGAGAACATCTTTGCGACTTTGACTCCGGTTTTTCTGAGTCATTCACCTTCCACCCAGGTCAGGAGCAGAAGTCTGTGTTCTCTTCTTTGGAGACCTGGAGTCTCCTACCCTGCACATTCACGTGGATTCTAGAACTTTCCAGGGGATAGGAGATTATCCCAGATACCCAAGTCCTGGCTGCTCACTGGGTTTTGTTCTTCCTCCTTCCAAACCAATTGTCCTGTCCGTTCTCAGGATGGTCACATGAGTGCTGCTTTGATGGCCCATGGAGGTAACTAAAAGTGTGAATTTTCTGAATCTTCCTCCCCAGAAGCCCCAAAGACACACGTGACCCACCACCGCATCTCCGACCATGAGGTCACCCTGAAGTGCTGGGCCTTGGGCTTCTACCCTGCGGAGATCACCCTCACCTGGCAGCGTGGTGGGGAGGACCTGACCCAGGACACGGAGTTTGTGGAGACCAGGCCTGCAGGGGACGGAACCTTCCAGAAGTGGGCTGCTGTGGTGGTGCCTTCTGGGGAGGAGCAGAGATACACGTGCCATGTGCAGCACGAGGGGCTGCCTGAGCCTGTCACCCTGAGATGGGGTAAGGAGGGAGCCGTGGGCTCAGAGCCTCTTGTCAGGGAAATCAGGAGCCCTTCTGGAGACCTTCAGCAGGGTCAGGGCTGAGGCCTGGGGGCAGGGCCCTCACCTTCCCTTCCCTTCCCTTCCCAGAGCCGCCTCCTCAGTCCATCATCTCCATCATTTGCATCATTGCTGGCCTGGTTCTCCTTGGAGCTGTGGTGGCTGGAGTTGTGATCTGGAGGAAGAAGCACTCAGGTAGGAGAGGGGTGTGGTCTGACATGTCTTGTCCCACTAGGGTGTTTCAAGCCCAGGTAGAAGTTTGTCCTGCCTGGTTAATGGAAAGTCCCATCCACAGGCACATGTGCTTTCCTAGTCTGGGACCCTGTTTGCTAACACTTACTCTTTAGTAAAGCACTTGTGAGAATGAAGGATAAATTTATCACCTTGATGAGCCTGGTGATGGGGACCTGATTCCCAGCAGTCACAGGACAGAGGAGATGGTGAGGGGAAGTCACAAGTCACAGGTCACGAGGGTGGGTGGTCCAGTCTCCACACATGTGCTATCGTCATGTTTCCTGATCCTGCCCTGGGTCTGTAATCACAGTTCTGGGAACTTCTCTGGGCTCCAGGACTAGGGGGTTCCTTTAGGACCTCATGGCCCTGCTCCCTTCCTGGTTTCTCACAGGATGTTTTCTTCCCACAGATGGAAAAGGAGAGAGCTACCGTGGAGTGAGTGTGCTGCCTGAGACCCTTTGATAGTGTAGACGGGAGCCCATGGGGGAGCTCACCCACCCTAGAGTTCCTCCTTTAGTCTCATCTCCTGTGGGCTCTGACCCCATCCTGTTTTGTTCTATCCCAGGCAGTGACAGTGCCCAGGGTTCTGATGTGTCTCTCAAGGCAGATGAGATTCTGGAGGCCTGAAGTGGGGAGATGCTGGGGTGGAGGGGCCTGAACTAGGTTATGGAGACTCTTTGATTGGGACATTCTGAGCATGTGGTGGGCTGTTCAGAATGTCACTAATTACAGTCAGTGACAAATTGTTCATAATTATTTTCTTCTATATCTTGAAACAGCTGCCTGTGGGGGACAGAGTGATGCAAGATTTGTTCCTGTCCCACCCTCATTGTGACTTAAGGAATCTCTGACTTCTGCTTCTGCAAAGGGCATCTGAGGGTGTCTGTGTTCCTATTAGCATAATATGAGGAAATAGGAAGACTAGTCTCTGCCGTGACCCCCTCCCACACTGACCTGTGTTCTGTCCCCTGATTGACTTTCCTGTTCCAGCAGACGTGGGGCTGGCTCCATCCCTGTCTTTACTTCATGTTGCCCTGAGCTGCAGCTTCTTCCTTCCTTATTGAGAATAAACATCTGGATATGAACTTGTTTTTTCAGATTCTTGCCATGAGGGATTGATGGGTTAATTAAAGAAGAAAATTCCTAAAATTTGAGAGGGGAAATAAATGGAGGCTCTGAGAACCTTCCAGAATCTGCCTGTTCACTGTGCTGAGTCTGTTGCAGGTGGCGACAGGAGAAGGCTGTGAGGAGCTGAGCATAAGACTGAGGCCTATGCCCAGTCGATGTTCAGTGCATTGTGGCCTTTGACATGGTGACTCCTTGGTGGGGACATCTTCTCTGCTTCTTTGTCCTTGTCCTTTCAGGAGAACCTTGTCCCACCAGGACCTGTGAGCACAGGGATTTGGACATCACCTGGGCCTTGTGTCTCCAGGACCAAGTGCAGGGCGGGCTTCATGTGGCTGGGTCAGCCTGGGCTCAGGCTTGGGTCCAGGCCTCAGCCCCCTTTTTGGGTGTTTATTTGTTGTTCCTTTGTTTCTGTAGCGGATTGTGCCTGTTCTTGTTCTTCTGTATAAGTTCTGGTCATTCTCCTCTGGGTGTCCCCCATCTCTGACAGCAGCAGGAGTCATTTGGTCTGTCATTGTCCCCAGAAGGCCAGGTGGCCCTGCACACGGGCATCTGTACTGTCCAGAGATGAATTTTCAAACTCGTCCAGCTCTGTCCTTCTTCTAGGGCTTGATTGTCATTTCCACCTTTCCCCAACCTTCTCAAAGGAGCCAGATTCTGTGGGAAGAGGGACCCTATAATTTCCCATCCTAGGCAAGTTCCTGTTGGAATTCTCCTCTGCGGCCTGCTTTCCCTCCCCGCCCTTAGCGCTGGTTCCCCCAGTGCTGGCTCCAGTCTGAACGCACAATGTATAAAGCAGAGTCTAGGTTCATACTTGGTTGTACAATAGGACTCAAGTGAAGGATCATTGTTTTCTGAAGAGAGAAATGTAATTGTGTGCTGGGGTGTGCAGGAGAGTTGTTGTGGGAGGGAGAGATGGAGGGAGGGGAAGGGGAGAGCAGCACTTGTGAGAAAAGTACAGGTGGCGTTGATGTCAGGATGAGTGGACATTGTGCTGGAGCTGCCACAAAACAACATTTGGCCTCAGGTTAAATTATTGAAGATGCCGTGTCTAGAAAAGGGAGATGCTGTACACTGAACACTCATTCACCTGATACTGGTTGTGTGCTAGATTTATAATATGCTATTTTTGTACCTGGGTAACGTCATTGAAGTAAAAACAGAAAAATTGCTGGCCTTGTGGAGCATATGTTGTAGTGGGAAGAGACATGCTATATACAATAAGCGTAGTGAATAAGGACCATTTTATGTTAGAAGGTGGTAAGCGCTACGGAAAAAAATGCAGTGGGGAAGGAGATCCAGAGGGTGGGTGTGGGGACAGGGACGATAGCTGTTTTAATTTGGGGGGTCAGTGGGAGGCAGACTGGGAAGGCGACTTTGAGGAAGGATGTGAAGGACATGAGGAATTACCCACGAGGGTGTCTGGGGGAAGTTGTTTCCAGGCAGGGGAACCTCCAGTGCAGATGTGCTAAGGCAGGCAGGTGTCTGTGTGTCCTGGAAAGAACAAGGAGGCCACTGTGGCTGGAGCAGAGAGCAATCGAGATGAGACAGAGGTGTAGCCAGACCGTGTAGACCTGGAGGATGTCAGAAGGGTTTTGCCTTTGCTCTGAGTGAGATGGGGAGTTACATGACAGTTTGGAGCAGGAGAGGGACGTGGTATGACTTCTCCTTTAAAAGCATCACTGTGGCTGCTGTGCTGAGAGCAGAACTGGGAGGCAAAGGGCGAGGGAGGCCCTAGGGAAGCAGCAGGAACCAGGGCAGGGTTCCAGGCTGGAGGAGGCCACGGCTTCCACTGCTGTGATCAGTGGAAAGAGTGGGAACCGACTGGATCTGGATACATTCTGAACATGGACTTTGCAGCATTTCCTAGTAGATTAATCTGGGAATGAGAAAGAAGAGTCAAGGAGGACACCCCAAATTTTGGACTGTGCGGGGAGAGAGATGGAGTTGCTGTCAGCAAAGATGGGAAAGATTCTGGAAGGAGCATATTTATAGGCATTCACTTTAAGAGATGGTGGAGCTGAGATGTCTATTAGAAATGCAAGTGAGATAGCAGATTGGCAGTTGGACAGATGAATCTGGAGATTAGGAGAAATGTCCGGGCTGGATAAATAGATTTGGGAGGTGATACAATGTAAATGATATCTAAAGCCTTGAGAACAGATGGGGTTACCAAGGGAGTGATGGCTATAGAAGAGAAAGGAACAAGGACTGAACCCTGGACCCCCCAGTGCTAAGGGTTCTGATCAGACTACATACCCAGGGCAGACTGCATGCTTCTGGTTCCATGTCTAGAAGGCATGGAGACCAGAGAGTCCCAAACTTTCCTGTGCACAGGAATCCCCTGGACATCTCAGTAAGATTCAGACAATCTTGAATAGAGCATGAAAGTCTCTATTTATAACAAGGTTGGTACTGATGTGGTATTCAGGTCACACATTTAGTAGCAAGAATGTAGACCAGAGGGGCTGGTCCAGTGTCACAGTAGTTACATTTGCATGGTCTACTTCAGTGGCCTGTCCTTGGTGGGTTTGGATGCCAGACCTGGGCCTACTCACTGCTCATCAAACCATGCTGTGGGAGTATCCCACATATAAAATACAGGAAGACAGGCAGATTGGCAGAGACATTAGCTCAGGAACAATCTTCCTCACCAAAAAAAAAGGAATGCAGATCAGGATTCCCTGATAGCTGGGCATCACCCTTACCTGTAGGGCTTATTAATTAAGCAGTTCCTTGGTCTTGTGCCTAATATTCTGAGATGGTGGGTCTGGGGAGAGGTCTGAGTATTTTTTAAGAAGCCCCACAGCACTGCTGGTGCTCAGCCCTCATCACTGGGGTCTTTCTAGTGACCAGCCCTCATCCTGAAGCTATCTGGGACTCCTCAGACATCTCATTAGCATATGACACTCACTCATCACTCAGGAGATTCCAAGGGTTTTAGGAGCTCTTTGCCAGGAACCAGGGACAAAGACTAAATATTTTTTTGTTTATACTACAGGCTACTCTCTGGTCTTTGACCACAGATGGCTTATAGCAAAAGGAGCATAACAGTTAGAAGATGCTGGCAAATTACTGGTTCCCATTCAGTCATGAACAATTAGTCCAGTCCATCATCCTCTTGTATGAGAATGTCTCCCAGGGTGAGGTCACTCAGGCTTGCAGGCTTCCATTTGATCTTGTCAGGTTCCAGAAGCAGAAATAGTCTCAGCAATATATGGCTACACCTTTTCAGGCATCTGGATAATTGAGCTAAGAGACAATATCATCTGTTGCTCATGCCTCTTTTGAGGTGTTCATGTAATATTGTGTTTTTCTGGTTACAGAACCCATTTATTCATTGCTTTACCTTCAGCTGCTATTTTTCCTTCTCTCCATTTATACCTAACTTTTCCACCTTTGGAAGGGACATTAGGTTTGGCTGCGGTGCTGGTCTAGACGCAGGCAGCAATACTAGTGTAGCAGCCCCTCCTCCTCAGTGCGCTCCCTTTCATAGAGGAGAGGGTCACATGGGTACAGAGCCAGTGGACTAACTGACCACTAGGCAATATACCTGCATTCACTGTCAGCCCCGATTTTGCCAGATGGGGTGAAGGTACTCTCTACCCCTTCAGGTCCTTAGGAATTCTGACACAGGGGTTTAAAAATATAGTTACAGTTTCTTGCGTAGGAATCATTCCTGTTTCTGGCACTTGTGAGCATCCCTGACCTGAGACTGATGAGGATTTTTAGGCTGCTTAATTTTAAAACTATAGATGAGAAGCAGGCTCAGGGGAGTGGAATTTGCTTGCCCCTTTGTTGGGAAACATTTACATTTCTAAGGGAAACCTCTATCTGTAAAGATGCCTCCCTCTCTGTGCCAGGAAGAAGGAGGATGGCCTTATCTCTAGAAACTCTTAATGCCAGAGGGAAGAACTTAAGTTGTTTACTGCCTGGCAACCTCATGTAACTGACCGCCTCCCCCGCCCCCCCCACAAATCCTCCTTTATCTTTAGCTGAGGATAAAATTCAAGCGGTGACTTCTGCCATTTACTCAATCCGGTTTGATTCTTATCTAAAATTTGTGGGACTGCCAAATGGCTGGACCCTAGGGGCACTGACACCATTTCAACTTTTTTACATGTTCTTTGTCTTGTAAAGAAATAACTCACATACCTATGCCTTAAATTTAGCCTTATTCTCTACCCAACTTTGCAGCAGAAGCAGCAGCAGCAACATGCCAGCAGCATCTCTGACTGCCCATGGGCCCTGTCCCCATGCTATTCTATACTATTCTGTAAATAAAAGAGCACTACTGCCAGATCTTAAGAGTCTAAGAAATCTTTCTTTTGACTCCTCGGCTCACAACCCCACATCAAGACCACTGCATCAGGCAGGAAGAGAGTCGAGGTGGATATAGTCATACCACCTTCCTCCACATTTTGGAAGAATTGTGGAGTCATACTAACACGGGGTTGGTGAGCTGAGGAGTCGAAAGAAAGATTTCTTGGACTCTCAAGATCTGGCAGTAGTGCTCGTTTATTTAGAGAATAGTGTGGAATAGCATGGAGACAGGACCCATGGGCAGTCAGAGTTGCTGCCACTGCTGCTGCTGCCATTGCTGCAAACATGAGTTGAGGGTAGGGCTAAATTTAAGGCATAGGTATGTCAGTTTTCTCTTTACAAGACAAAGGAAAGAATATGTAAAAAGAGTTGTTAAAATGGTATCAGGGCAGGTGGGGTCTGGTTATTGGGTGGTCCTATAACTTTTAGATAAGAATCAAACCGGATTAAGTAAATGGCAGAAGCCACCCACTTAAATATTATCTTCAGCTAAAGACAAAGAAGGATGTTGGGGGCGGGAGGTGGGGGGGGGGGGAGGTCAGTTACATGAAGTTGCCAGACAGAAAACGACTTAAGTTCTTGCCTTTGGCATTGATTAAGAGTTTCTAGAGATAAGGTCATCCCCCTTCTTCCTGACACAGAGAGGGAGGCATCTTTACAGATGGTGATTTCCATTACAAATGTAAATGTTTCCCAACAAAGGGCAAGCAAACTCAGCTCCTCAGAGCTGCTTTTATTAAAAGTAACCAGCCCCCTTCTCATCTGCAGTTTTAAAAGTAACCAGCCTAAAATAATCCTCATCAATACCAGCATCTTCCTCTACCCCTCCTCCCCAGATCTTCCAGGAAAAAGAGAGGAAACTTTCTAGTAGGGACATGCCTTTAGCCCCACTCATGTTGAGTGTGAGCAGACACCTGTGAAGATGTGTAAGCCAGCCTTTTGTGCCTCTGTATCCCCCACCACCCCATTTTAGACAACCAGTGTCCCAATTGTGCATTCAAATTCTCTATCACACTATTCCTCTGAGGAGGATGTCTCTCTGCCCATTGTTGGACTTTATGGGCTGTAAAGTGTGTTCTTTGGCCTGAAGAAATGTGACCCAGCAGTGCAAATTGGTGCACTGTCTTCTGTTCTGGTTCTTTTATAGCGCTCTGAGCATTTATATCTCCAATTGGATAAGCAAAGCCCAATCCAGGGTCAATATCTACTCCTGTCAAGACCCATTTGTAGCCCCCTGGGCCACCAGCATCAGTCTGATTTGCCAGCTATGTTCGAGACATTCCCACCAGGCAATCTGCCACATAGCCATCTATTTTCTCTGGTTGGCAGACAGAACAGTTCTTTTTGGTATTTTTCTTCAGAGGATGCAAGTGGGAATATGTCTAGACTCAGCCCATCTCTGCTTTGCTGCAGCCCCTCAATGTCTACTTATGTCATGGATCCAGGTAGCCACATCAAGGGGAACAATGTGTTATCCGCGCATTGATTCAAGTCTCTTCCCAACCCAGGAGGGGCTTCTTGTGATGGGCATCAACATGTCGTACTTTACACACCCCTCAAATTCCCATAGTGATTTCCATAGGACTGTGCTCCATATGGGCGTTCCTTTAATAGACCAGGTTTCCCTTGCCCTTTGCCTAACCATATGGCCTGGCTGTTGACTACTGTCTATGAGTTTGTAAAAATCAAACATTAAGGGCTTTTATCATTGTTCAATTCTTCCATCACTGCTAGGAAAACTGCATGCAATTCAGCTCATTGAGCTGATCTGTTTTTACTTGATCAGAAAGATGATGTTCCAAACTGGGTTTTGTCTGCTCACCTTGGAACTGCCATCCATAAACCAGGCACCTTCTCTTAGGTCAGTTGAGAACTGTTTATAGGATATTGTCCAAGTGACGAAACAATCCAGCAGCTCCTCATGCGTTCCAAAGTTAGTCCGAGGGGAAGACAGGCTCCTTGCTCATGCGTGCATCCTTCCTGTATTTCCCTGGGAGCGCGATCCTGTATAACCTGTCTCCACTTTTTAGTGGAACTCTGTTGAGCAGTGTCCCCTTCATCAGTGTGTTCCTCTGATTTTGTCGAACACAACATGGGTATTTCAGTTTTAAGATTATTTTACATCTTTTAGTCATAAGGGTAGTTTCAATTAATGTCCAATAGCAAGCTAGTAACTGCCCCTCAAATGGAAACTCTCTACTTCCAAGTCCCATTAGTCATCACTGGGAGATGCTCAGGGGCTTTTGCCAGAAGCTCCAGTGCCCGCTCCACCCAGGGCTCTTGTGCAGAGAGTGTGTCTGCACTGCACTCCAGCTTCTGTTCTACACTGTTGGGTTTCCACAGAGCATGTCCAGTTAATATGGCTTGAAGGGTGGGTTTACATGCCTTCTGTGTTACAATACTAAGTGGGGAAAGTGTTCCCCAGTCAGACAGAATTTCCATTCCCATAAAACAGTCAGGTAAGGGAGACACAACTTGTTCACTTAAAGCCTGTTTAAACATTCCAATTTCATCCAAATTTTCACCTTCATCTTATCAACTCTTACATTTGTGTATTCTCTCAATCTCACTGTAGCCCACTTTAGGGCTTCACCAATGGGTTTTGGTGCCACAGTGCATGGGGCTCCTGTGTAAAGGAGTCCTGGAAACTTCTCTCTCCACCCCTGACCCTTTCACCCTCTCTTGTGTAGAAGGCTCTGGATCCCAGCGAGGCATCAAGCCAGATAGCCTTGGCTCTTTTGTCATCTTTACCTTGATTAATCTGCCTGACTACTGAAGGTCAGGGTTCTCATTGTGATCTTTGCCTTCCTGCTTTTAAAAGTTCTCTAAACTGGGACAAATGGAGCCATCTTATTTGGGGTCCTTTTGATGTTGGGGAACCAGCAAGAGTCCCCTTGGTTTAACCAACCTTCAGTTGTGCTATAATAGACCTTTGTTTTAACCTCATCAATGTTTGTTTTCTTCATTCCATTGTTTAAGTATCATATGTATTAGTGTTCTCCAGAGAAACATAACCAATAGGATATATATAATATGATATAAAGACTTGGCTCATGGAATTACGGAGAATGAGAAGCCCCATGATCTACCATCTGTAAACTGAAGACCAAAGAAAGCCAGTGCTGTAATTCAGTTTGAGTCAGTAGTCCTGAGAACAGGGGAGCTGGGGGTCTAAATCCCATTCTGACCGCAGAAGACTGATGCCCCATCTCCTGCAATGAGGCAGAAAAAGGGGTGAATTCTCCCTCCCTCCACTTTTTGTTCCATTCAGGTCCTCAATGGATTGGATGATGCCTACCCCCATTGGGCAGGGCAATCTCCTTTGCTGAGCCCACCAATTCAAATACTAATGTCATCTAGAAACTCCCTCCTAGACACATGCAGAAATAATGTTTAGCCAAACATCTGGGCACGCTGTGACCCCATCAAGCTGACATATAAAATTACCCATCCCCTGTCAATCTGGTACTGATATGCATCTCCTTAATCTGCACTTAATCTCCAAATAATGATAATGACAAGGTTATCATTTCACTTACCATGATTCAGCTATGCTGCATACAACTGAAAATGCATTAACTTCTTCCCCAGAAGAGAAGGTAAAGTGCTTGAGTGATGTTTATTCTTCTCTTTGTAAATACTGTGATGTAAAATTAACAGTACTTAAATACTATGATATAAAGTCAATGCATCTTATGCTACATGATAAGGGAAGGAGAGGAAAGAAAACAAAGATATTATACACACACACACATAACCTTTTCATTATTCGTAACAAAATGAACAGGAAATACTAGTCCTTGTTTCTTTAACTGATCACTTGGTTATAGTTACTAAATGTAACTACCTTTTTCACTATCCACTCTGTGTTTCCTTTGCCTTCAGCGAGCATCTCAGCAGGTCACTGTCTTTTGCCTGGTAGGGTGACCCAAACCTTCATTCCTGTAGAGTCTGGGTCATTAGTAGTCCTGCTTGCACTGGGTTGTTGTAATTTTCCATTGACCTTAATCACAGGGCATGATAATACTAAAAGACGCCCTAAGTGTTCTCCTGTGTTCCAGACATACCCTTTCTGACCTCCGTTGTGGAACAGTAGTCCAATTTCCCCTTGTCGTGAGGATCAATCACCTCACCCAGCACTGTAACTCCCTTCTTTGCCTGTTGATTCAGAGGCACAAGGAGCCCAAAGTGGCCAGATGCAAGTCTCAGCTTCCAGTTCAATGGTATCCTTGTTGTGTCTCCTGGTGGAAGCATTCCCCTTTCTGGAGCTAAGACCTCTAGGCCAGTAGAGCATAAAGTTGTAGGAACAGGAAGCAAAAAGTTTGCTAGTGGCTCACTAGGGGTCGTAGTGTTGCCATTCCCATTTCCAATGCTCAATTCCTGGACCCAGGAATCCTAGCAATGGGAGAAACAGCACCACATATTGGATCCTGATTCAGAGCATATAAGCCATCTGGAGAACTTTACCCCAGCCCTGCAAGGTATTGCGACCCAGCTTGTGGTATAACTGAGTCTTCAAAATGCCATTCCACCATTCTTTGGAGCCAGTTACTTCTGGACGGAGGAAAATGTAATAAGCCCCTTGAATTCCATGAGCATTGGCCCATTACCACACTTCTTTTGCTGTGAAATTAGTTCCTTGATCAGAAGCAATGCTGTGTGGAATGCCATGATGGTGAATAAGGCATTCTGTAAGTGCACACATAGTAGTTTTGTCAGACACGTTGCCTGCCGGGAAAGCATATCTGTATGAAGAGTAATTGTCTATTCTAGTAAGGAAAATGCTTCCCATTCAATGATGAAAGCAGTTCAATGGAATTAACGTGCCACCAGGAAGCTTGGTGACACCCCAGGGAATTGTGCCATATCAGGGACTCAGTCTTGGTCTCTGCTGCTGGCAGATTGGGTACTCAGAATTGGTACTAGCCACCTCAGCCTTGGTGAGTGGAAGTCCATGATGCTGACCCCACTCATAACCTCTGCCCCTGCCACCATGGCCACTTTGTTCACGAGTCCATTTTACGATTATGAGAGTCACTGGGGAAAGAGGTTGACAGGTTTCCTCACCTGATTATTAAAATTCTCCTCTGCTGACGTGACCCTTTGGTAAGCATTCACATGGCACACAAATATCTTCACATTATTTACCCATTCAGAGAGGTGTATCTTCATGCCTCTTCCTCAATTTTCCTTGTTATCAATTTCCCAATCATGTTCCTTCCACATCCCATCCAGGCAAACCACTGACTGCAGTCGGTGAATCTGTATACAGTTGTGTATGTGACCATTTCTACTTCAAAGCAAAGCGAATGCCCAGGTGACTTTTGGCAGTCCTGCTCACTGGGAAGATTTTCCTTCACTGCTGTTATTCAAGGGTGAGTACAGAAGGGGCTGTAGTGTCGCAGCTGTCCACCTTCAGGTGGTGTCTGCCTATGGTGCAGAATCATCTATGGACGAGGCCTGAGCCATCTCTTCCTGTGTGAACTGAGTGTAGGGAACTCCCCAGTGAGCCCTAGGTGTTGGCTGGGAGAGAGAAGGTATTGTAGCAGGAGTACAGAAGATAGGCGGAACCGTGGCCATTTGGACCAATTTTTTGTGGAACTTGTGGCCCCAGGGCCTTCTCATGCCTAATTGTGTATATACCACTTCCATTTGATGATAGAGTGCTACTGTGCATGCCCAACTTTATGGCTTGTGTGAATCAAATAACACCCATTTCATGATGGGTAACTCAGGTTGCATGGTAACTTGGTGGCCCATGGTTCTGTGTTCAGTCTCTACTAAGGCACAGTAGCAGACCAAGAGCTGTTTCTCAAAAGGAGGGTAGTTATTTGTAGAGGATGTCAGGGCTTTGCTCCAAAATCCTAAGAGCCTGCACTGTGCTTCACCCATAGGGGCCTGCCAAAGGCTCCAGACAGCATCTGTATCTGCTACTGACACATCAAGCACCACTGGATCTGCTCACTCATATGGTCCAAGCAGCAGAGCATCCGTCACAGCAGCCTGGACCTGTTGCAGAGCCTTCTCTTCTTCTGGGCCCCACACAAAACTAGCAGCCTTTCAGGTCATTCCACGAATGGGCCAGAATAACTCACCTAAATGAGAAATATGTTGCCTCCAAATGCAAAGAGGCCCACTAGGCATTGTGCCATGTTAATGGCTGTAGGATGGGCGAGATGCAACAACTTCTCCTTCATCTTAGAAGGGAGATCTTTTCTTCCCCAGCTTTATTGAAATTTGACATGTAACATTGCGTGAGTTTAACGCGTACGAGGTGATGATTTGATACATGTCTGTATTCCAAAATGGTTATCATGATAGGGTTACTTAACACCTCCATCACCTGATGTAATTATATATACCTATTTTTTGGTATTGAGAACATTTAGTTTGCTCTCCTAGCAATTTTCAAATATATACGATATTATTAACTATAGTCACCATGCTGCATATTAGATCCTCAGAACTTACTTATCTTATAACTGGAAGTTTGTCCCCTTTCACCAACATCTCCCCATTTCCTCCTTCGCCTATGCCCTGGCGACCACCATTCTACTCTCTGTTTCTATGAGTTTAGCCTCTTTAGATTCCACATATAAGTGAGATCATACTGTATTTGTCTTTGCCTGACTGATTTCATTTAGCATAATGCCCTCAAAGTCCATCCATGTTGTTGCAAATGACAGGATGTCCTTCTTTCTCATAGCTGAAGAATATTCCATTTTATATGTATACCACATCTTCTTTATCCATTCTCCATAGAGGGACATTTAGACTGTTTCCATAGGTTGGCTATTGTGAATAATGTTGCAATGAACATGGGAGTGTGGATAGCTCTTTGAGATCCTGGCTTGATTTCCTTTGGATATGCGCTGATGTGTGTCTGCTGGATCATATGGTAGCTCTATTTTTAATTTTTTGAGGAAGCTCCATACTGTTTTCCATAGTGGCTGTAGCAGTTTGCAATCTCATCAGCAGTGCACAAGATTTCCCTTTTCTCCACATCTTGACCAAGAGTTATCTCTTGTCTTTTTGATAATAGCTGTTCTAACGGGTGTGAGGTGATATGTCATTGTGGTTTTGATCTGCATTTCCCTGACGATTATGGTGTTGAGCATCTTTTCATGTACCTGTTGGCTATTTGTAAGTCCTCTTTGGAAAAATGTCTATACACACTCTCTGCTCATTTTCTAATTTGATGGTTTTTTTTCCTCTTTTCTATTGAGTTGTATGAGTTCTTTATATATTTTGGATGTTAACGCGTTTTCAGATTGACAGTTTGCAAATAGGTTCCCCCATTCTGTAGGTTGCTTTTTCATTTTGATGATTGTTTCTTTTGCATTGCAGAATCTTTTTAGTTTGAGAAAGTCTACTTATTTGTTTTTGCTTTTCTTGCTTTTGGTATCATATCTAAAAATTATTGCCAATACTAAAGTCAAGGAGATTTTTCTCTTTGTTTTCTTCCATGAATTTTACAATTTCAGATCTTACATTTAAGTCTTTAATCCATTTTGAGTTGATTTTTGTGGATAGTGTTATGTGGGGATCCAATTTTACTCTTCTGCATGTGACTATCCACTGTTTCCAACATTATTTATTAGACAGACGCTTTTCCCATAGAGCATTCTTAGCTTTCTTTTCAAATATTAGTTGACTGTATACATATGTGAGGGTTTATTTTGGGGCTCTTGATTCTATTCCATTGGTCTACGTGTCTGTTTTTATGCCAGTCCTGTAGTGTTTTGATTACTATCTCTTTGTAACGTAGTTTGAAATGAGGAAGTATGATGCCTCCAGCTTTGTTCTTTATTTTTCCTCAGGATTGCTTTGACTATTTGGGATCTTTTGGGGTCACATCCAAATTTTAGAATTGTTTGTTCTATTTCTGTGAATAGAGGTTTGGAATTTGGATAGGGATTGCATTGACTCTGTAGATTGCTTTGGGTAGTATGGACATCTTAACACTATTAATTCTTCCAATGCAGGAATATGAGATATCTTTCCACTTATTTGTGTTGTATTCAATTTTTTTAATCAAAATCTTATAGATTTAATGCATACAGCTTTCACTTCTTATTCTAAATTGTTTTCTTCATTTATTTTTCCTAAAATTTGTTGTTGGTTTATAGAAATGCAACTGACTTCTGTAAACAAAAGTCAATTGCTCTTCTATATAGCGGCCTGAACAAATGGAATTTGAAATTAGCAACACAACAGTATTTACATTAGCATCCCCCCAAATGAAATACTTATGTATAAATAATGAAATATTTGTATGTATATGACCTATATGAGAAAAGTTACAAAACTCTGATGAAAGAAATCAAGAACTAAATTCATTGAAAGGTATCCCGTGTTTATGGATAGGAACATGTCAATATTCCCAGTCTGTCAAGCTATCAGTGCTTTCCAAATTGACCAACAGATTCAGTGAAATCCCAATCAAAATCCCAGCAAATTATTTTATATCAACAAAATGATCCTAAAGATTCTCTTGAGAGGCAAAATACCGTAGCAGGCAACACAATACTAAAGGAGAAGAACAAATTGGGAGGACTGACACTACCCAACTTCAGGAATAATTCTCAAGCTACAGTAATCAAGACAGTGTGGTATTGGTGAAAGAATAGATCAATGGAACAGAATAGAGAGCCCAGCATAGACCCACATAAATATAGTCTATTGATCTTTGACAAGTATCAAAAGCCATACAATGGAGCAAAGACAGTTTTTTCAATAAATTGTGCTGGAACAGCTGGACAACATCCACATGCAAAAAAGTGAATCTAGACACACATCTTACACCCATCACAAAGATCAACTCTAAATGAATCATAAACCTAGATGTAAAGTACAAAGTAATAAAACTCCCAGAAGATAGGAGAAAACCTAGATGACTTTGGGTATGGTGATGGCTTCTTAGACACAACAGCAAGGGCATGATCCACAAAGGAAGTAATTGATAAGCTGGATTTCATTAAAATTAAAAACTTCTGCTCTATGAAAGACAGTGTCAAACGATTGAGAAGAGAAGCCACAGAATGGGCAAAAATATTTGCAAGAGATTATCTGATAAAGGTCTTTCACCCAAAATATACAGAGAAGTCTTAAAACTCAACAGTAGGAAAAGAAACGACCTGATTGAAAAGTGGGTCAAAGATCTTAACAGTGATACCTTATCAAGGGAGATTTGCAGATGGTAAATAGGCATATGAAAAGATTCTCCACATCATGTGTTATCAGGGAAATACATATGAAAACAACAATGAGGTACCACTACACACCTGTTAGCATGGCCAAAATACAGAACACTGACCACACCGAGTATGAGGTTGATGTGGAGCAGCAGGAACCTTCATTCACTGCTGGTGGGAATGCACAATGGTGTAGCCACGTTGGAAGACAGTTGGTGGTTTCTTACAAAACTAAACATACTCTTACCATACAGTCTAGCAATCACACTCCTTGGCATCTACCCAAAGGAGCGGAAAACTTATGTCGACGTAAAAACTTGCACACAAATGTTTATAGCAGCTTTATTCCTAATTGCCCAAACTTGGAAACATGTATGATGTTTTTCAGTAGGTGAAAGGATAAATATGCTGTGGAACATCCAGACAATGGAATATTATTCAACATTCAAATAAATTAGCTATTAAGTCATGAAATGACATGGAGGAACCTTAAATGCATACTAGTAAGTGAAAGAAGCCAATCTGAAAAGGCTACATACACGACTCCAACTATATGACATCTTGCAACGGGAAAGCTGTGAAGACAGTAAAAAGATGAATGGTTGCCAAGGTTAAGCTAGGGGGTATGGTTGAGTAGGTGGGGATTTTTAGGGTAGTGAAAATACTCTATGTTATATCATAATGATGGATACATGTCATTATATTTATGCAAACCCATAGAATGTGCACCACCAAAGTAAACCCTATTGTAAACTATGGCCTTTGGGTGAATATGATGTGTCAATGTTGGCTCATCAGTTGTAACACTTGTACCACTCGTACCACTCTGGTGAGGGATGTTGATAGTAGAAGAGGCTATGGGCATGTGGGGGTGGAGGGTATATGGGAAATCTCTGTACCTTGCTTTTAATTTTGCTGTGAACTTAAAACTGCTCTAAAAAAATAAAGTTTTAGTAAAACGAAAACAAAACAAAGCAAACAATTCATCTAGCTTGTTGTATGCATTAATAGTTCATGTTTTTTTTTATCACTGAATAGTATTCTAGTGTCTGTTGTACTCTTTGTTTATCTTTCCACTTTTGAAGGATATCTTGTTTACAGTTTTTGGTGATTATGAATAATGCTACTCTAAATATTAACCTGAAGTTCTGTGGAAATAAGTTTTCAATTCACTTAGGTGAATATGTGGGAGTGGGATTGCTGGGCTGCATGCTAAGAGTACGTTTAAGTTTGTAAGAAAGTTTCTTGATGTCTCAACATATGATTTCTCTTAGTGAATGCACCATAAGCACTAAAAATGTATGTATTCTGGGGGCCAGCCCAATGGCGTAGTGTTTAAGTTCAGACACTTTTAGTGCTTTTTTTTCGCGGAATCTTGTTTGAGACAAACCACTAGTTTTATTTTATCTGAAAATATCTTTTCTTTTTTTCCCTGAAGAACACTTTAACTGATGTAGAGTTTTGAGTTAACAGTTTGTTTTCTTATGGTGCTTAAAAAATGTCATTTCATTGTCTTCTGACTTCCATTGTTTCTGATGAAAAATTAGAGACATATTCACTGGTCAGTCTTATAACTGTTCCCTTGTATGTAACGTGTAATTTTCCTCTGGTTGCTCTCAAGATTTTCTGTTTATATTTGGTTTTTGTCAGTTTTACTAGGTGTGGTTTTATGTATCTATATACTGCTTGGGGTTCAACAAGTTTATTGAATCTATAAATTCATGTCTTTTACCAAATTTTGGAAAGTTTCGGGCTGATCTCTGACAAAATAGAAATGGCAAGCAATAGGATACATTGAAGTATATGAGGAAGCCATTTGATGTAAACCTAATTCAGCCTGACCTTGTCTTTCCAAAAGGGACTCACCGTGGCTGTTGAGCATGCATTGTATATCTGCTTTAGACATTTCCTATGGCAAGAAAAAGGCCCTTGAGATAAAGGTGCAACTTCCCTCCCCCTCCCAACGTGGGCATTCCCTTAAGGATTAAGCATCTTTCCTTAGGCTAGGAAATGATTGTTGCACTCACCTGTGACTACCCAACTAGAGACAACAGACTTGCTTCCTGCTGCACCCGCCAAGATAGCAGACCCACTACCTGCTGTGTCCATCAAGCGCTGTGCCAACAGGGCAATCTTGTGACTATTGTGGGAGGGACATTTCAATCATATGTGAAACATCCTGTTTGGGGGTATATAACCACTCTGTATACCTCACTTCTTTGGTGCCCTTTCCTCCTTTGGGAAGAAAGGCCCCAGGCCATGGTCCGCAGATTTTAGCTCAGAATAAACTCTCCCAAATTTTCATTTGTAGATTGGTTATGGATTATTTTCATCGACATCTCTTTATATATTTTTTCTCTCCTGTTCTCTCTTTCCTCTCCGGGGGTTCCAGTTACACACATGTGTGCTTTCTTGGATATTGTCCACAAGGCTCTGAGAATCTGTCACAGGCAAGCTTCAGAAGAACTCAGCAAAATAGCTTTTCCCTTCTCTAAGGGCACTAAGGCACATCAGGGTTTGGTGACCTGTCCAAGTTACACAAGCAACTGAGTGACAGAATCAAGGATTAAAAACCAATCCTTCCATCATAACCCAGTGACTTAAAATAGAATCCAGTAATCCATCCTGATATTAAATGGATATGTAAATAAATATTCGGGGACAGGCGGAGTGAAAACTCTACTCTCTATTGTGGAATGCTAATTAGTAAATATAAGAGAAAGAATCGAGTTTGAAAAGCCATTGTTTTGCAACCATAGTAGTAATAATGGATACAGACAGGAATCATCAAGGAAGACTAAACTAGTGAGTGAATGTTGTTGAAGAACAGGATAGTTACATATTTTCAAAGTATCTCCCCTCAAGTTCCTTCTCAATTATAATGGAAAACAGTAACTTTATCCTGGAAATACTTGGGAGGCACTGCCTTAACCCAGTGATCAAGTTGACGTCACCCACAGTGGGCTTCCTGATGTGAGGCTCTGAGAAGGATGCAACATCCCTTTTGCAATATTCCTACCAGAACTGCATAACTAGAATCTAATCATGATGAGACATTGGGTAAACTCAAGTTGAAGAACTTTCCATGATATAAAGGGCCTGTCCTCTACGAAAATGCCAACATCGTTAAAAATAAATAAAATCTGAGGAACTGTTCCAGATTAAAGGACACTAAAGATACGTGACAACTGAATGCAGTGCGTGTTCCTGGATTAGATCCTGGACTGGAAAACAAGTGCCTGTGAATATTATTGTGACAATTTGGGACATTTGAATAGGGACAGTAGTATTGAGTCCACGTTAACTTTCCTGATTTTGATTTTTGTGCTCTGGGTGTGAAAGAAAATGTTCTTGTTAGAAATATATGCTAAAACTTTTGTGAGTAACAAGGCAGAGATATCTATAATTTATTTTCATATCATTATATATGCAGCAAATGTGGCAAAATCTTAGCAGTTGGTGAATCTGGGAAAAGGTATATAGGATTTTCTTGTGCTATACCTGCATGCTTTCTCTAAGTTTGAAATTATTTCAAAATAAAAATTAAAAGAAATCAAGTTATTCTGAGTTCAATACAACATATCATAATTTGTTTAGTATAGTCTTTACTAGTCAAACATGGATGGTTATTTCTCTAATATTTTGACCTTTTCTTGAAATCACTTGTTTCAATCTCCCAGCATTAGGATATCCTTAATACTGTTCCCTCCTGTTTGAAGACTTCTGTTTGAAGACTTCCTAAATGACATCTTTCAAATACAGAAAACTCTCTAAATCTAGGGATTGTGGGATTTGGTGAAAAGTATCTCAGTTTAACTTCTACCACAAACTTTGGCCATCAAGGTAAGAGGAATGAGAGGGAGGGAGGAATGCCTTTATTTTCTTTCACTTGGAAGAGCTCCCCGCTCTTGCTGTTCTTTGCATGTCCCTCGGCCTGAGGGAAGGATGGCTCCCTTAGGCCATGAGAGAAAAATGATAATGTGGAAACATCTTCCTCCATCTCCTCCTCAATCCTTTGGCTTTGAGTGTTGAGCTCTGGAGTCTGAACAGGAACAGATACCTGTGATCTGCTCACACTGAGCCCTGTCCGGTGCCTGGTGGTGGGATGACCTTATCTCCTGGATGCTCTTCCTTTTGGTCCTTGGGAAAAGTCCCAGGCCAACCTCCCTATTGACACCTGGGAGACTCAGCCATCCTGGAATGATCACTATCTTTGAATCAAGCACTGACTTCTCAGCATTTACACTATGTCAACCACCTGTTAAATGCTCTTTCAATGATTTTCTCAGGATTTGTTTAAAAAGGGTGTGGTTATAACCCCAAGCAAGTGGATTTTGAGAACCCTAAAAAGAAGAACCCCTCAGGGAAAGAGCCCTTTCTGATTTCTCCCAGAACACCTCATTTCATCTTCTCATCCATTCACTTGGTTGCAAAGTGGCTTCCATTTCGCCTGACTTTATTGCAAAAAGTGGAAATACTCGCTCAGTAAATAAGTTCTTTGGAAAATCCAGGATCTCAAACACTGCCCCTCAGGAAACAGGCACATCAGAAAGACCCTGGTCTCTACTTCTCCAGTCCCGGAGATTCTGTGTTTTGATTCCTGTGTGTCCATTACAAACACTGGAATACCTGACTTTTCATTCCCTTTCAGTATCGGAAAATGAGCTGAGTTTTCAGCGTATTCCCCTCCAGAGAGTTTAGTGCAGAGATAATCTGCCCAAATCCAGTGTCGTGGTTTCCTGAGTCAATAAAGAAGCCAACACGTGAGTTCCTTCAAGAAAAATAAAGAGAATTCCCAGACTCCAAATTTCATGTGGCAGCTGTGAGATGGGGCTGGTAGGATCCATCCTCACCTCGGGTCACACAGGAGAATATACAACTTTCAGGTCCCCATGGGAGGCAGTCAGTCACACCGTCTCAGGGACATGCAGGAAAATCCTCAGGGAGGATTCTGTCTACTCAGCTGCCTCCTTCAGCAGCTTCCCCTGAAGAAACCCCGAAGTCTTAGGAATCAGTTAAGAGCAAAGGTATTAATTGTCGCTGATAAAGTGAAAAACCAGCCATCTGCCACCCAGTAGGGAAGCCACTTAAGACAACTTTAGGACAATTTCCCACTTCTACCCTGGACATGTTTTCACATGCAGAAGCTGTGGCAGTTGCCCCTGAAACATTGTTCCAAGTTGTGCTTCTAGGAATCTGGTCGTAGGGTGCCTGGCTCCCAAATTCTGCCCAGACTGACTTTTGTTTTTTTCAGCCAATTTCGTAGATGAAAAATAATGTCTTGTTTCACTTTTCAATCCTTTGTTGCTACCCAGCCGAAACATTTTTCCACGGGTACTGGCCATTTAGATCTCCCTTCCTGTGAATTGCTTTTTCATAGCGTTGATGCTGTGTCTTAATTAAGTGTAGGATGCAGAGGAAAGAATGGAGAAAATTAACAATTATTGAGTGCTTGTTACTTGCCAGACAGTGTAGACTATTGGCTTCACAGGGACTCACTTATCCTTACAACAGGTCTGTTGTTTCCCCATTTTATGGGTGATGATGCTACAGCTTCTGCATGTGAAGAAAAGCCTAGTGTAGAAGTGGGAAACTGTCTTACAAAAGGTTAGTGTAAAACGGAGAGTATATGGTCATCAATGCCACAACCCATGGCTTTCTGAGTGACCTCTCCACTGTTTGAAGTAATCCTCCAGTGAATAAAAACACTTTCTCTATGATAATAAAACACTGCTTCTTTGTGATAATGTCTCTTATAGGCAATCATCTCCTCTTGCTAATTTTTCATTCAAGGTGGAATAATTGGGGTAATTGGTGCTGATAGGCCACTCTCTGAGGAATTTCTCAGAAAACCTCATGAGATGTTCTCCAGGAGCCTGGACCAGAGGGAATGAGGCCTCGTATTTCTGCCATCCTGCTGTATCCACTGTGATGGAGTTTAGTCCAGGTACGATGACAAACCGGAAATGTAGAAATGCAAGCGCAGGACCAAACCTCTCCCCTTGTCCTGGTCCCATGTGCTTTTCAATCGCTCTTGCTCTGTGTGCTTTAGGGGTATTTTCTTGAGAGAAACAGAGCACAGGAAACACTGTTCTTGGCTCTGAATCTTTTGTCTGCAACTCCTGTTATACGTGGATCTAACCAGCAGATGGCGGACTAGCCATTCGGTTTCCTAGCCCTGCTTTTCCTTGCTCACATCCACTTGTGGAGTGTGGGGGCTTCACAGGTGCAAATTAACGAAGAGAAACATTTTGTTTTCATCTGAGCTGGGATTCCCTTTGTGAGGTTGGGAATGGAAATGTCCAGTTATAATTCAGAGATGACAAATACTACTCCGAAAAACGAGAAAAGAGATTAAATAATGTGTGTCTTTGGCGCCTCAGCTCTGAGCTGCTGATTTCTCGTGTTGAGTGTCTGAGAGATGCTGAACATTCAGTATAAAGCAGGACACTTCGAGTTCTCAGAGGATCCTCGTTCGTAATTGTATTGGAAAATAGTTTGTCAGTTTCATCACTCTCCCCCAGCCCCCACCCTGTGTCATTTTTAAGGAAGTTAAACACTGATCTCTTCAAAAAAATTACCAACAGATGAAATAATATACTGTCTGGGGTTTTCTTCAGAATAACGCAGTGTGGGTGATGGTTGGGGTGTGGATGAATCCCGATGGGGCGTGATCGATGGAGTGCTGAGTGAAGGGTCGGGGGTTCACTCACATTCTCTCTAATATTGTGTGTGTGGAAAATTTCCTCAGCACAGAGTTTAAAAAACAAGTATGAAGGTCACCCAGACCCAGTCAGGGCACCGCGGATTCTGAAGAATCAAGAGATCCTGGTTACAATTCCAAACTACACCGCCAATCAAGACAGATATTTTGAAATGTAAGTGCAGGGACTGAACGCCTTTAAATATCTCCACCCTCCTCCTCTTGGTCTTCACAGGTCAGGGGGCTCACTCTGTGTCTCCTCTCATCCATTGGTTCCATGTGGGCAAGGACTGGCAGGGAGTGAGGATTTAAAATACTGTGTTATCATCAATGACAGGTAATAGGATTGTCATTGAGAGGGAGGGCCAGGTAGGAGACACCTGGTGAGTTGCTGTCCCCAGGAATTCCTTTTTCACTCTCTGATAGAAAGTGTAGACAGGGACCATAGACCCCTGGTCTCAGGGGTCTCATACCCACATGAAAATTGCATGAAAATTGTGTGGGAATGCAGGTGAGGGATTTTAGGTGGGGGCAGGTGTGGGGCAAGGCCGTAGCTTTCATGAGATGGTCAAAGTTGTCTTAATTCACTGAGAGGACAACAGAATCTGAATAGAGTCGGCCCATCTGACTGACTCTGAGGGGAAACACTGGAGACACAGGTGCCCAAGGATTCTGAGACACCCGTGGGAGGGGCTCCCTTCAGCTGTCCTTGTCCCCTCAGCTCTTACTTCAGCTGGGGAAACTTCCTGAGGGCTTCCAGGTCATGTTTGCAGCCTGAAGTGGAGTGACCCTGAGCTAATGAAGGCAAGTTCCAGTTCCCCTCACCTGCGCAAGACCCTTCTTTATAATTACTCACTTTCGTGTCTAATTTTGTATTTATACTTTGCATTCTTTTTACTAAAGGATACCTCCAAATTGTATAAACTTTAGCCCCCGTAAACCTTGCCTGTTTATACTGTAGAAGTGTCTCCCACATCACTATATCTCACAAGTGGAAGGTAAGTCACGCTGTTTCTACTGCCCCTGGTCACCTAGTTACCACCCCTGAGGAACTGTTACCAGTTGTTGTGCATCTTTCCAGAGATTGATTATGCATTTAAACTCTTACACTGTTCTTTACACAATAAAAGATTTTTCACAGACCAGCCTTGGTGAGGCCAAGTGGTTAAATTCACTGCTCTCCACTTTGGTGGTCCGAGTTTTGCTCCTGGGTGCAGACCTATACCACTCGTCTGTGAGTGGCCATGCTGCGGTGGGAGCTCACATACGAAAAGAGGAAGGTTGGCAGTGGATGTGAGCTCAGGGTGAGGCTTCCTCAGGACAAAAGGAATTTCGCATTTCCATATCTGGTTTCATGATTTGCTGAGGAATTTCATGAAATGTCCCTGGGCATCACTTACTGTCATTCTGAAGGAAGAGTTGTTCAAGTAAGATTCAACCAAGGACTTAGTATGGTGAAGACACAGCCTACAGTCCTTCATGTTAACAATGGAGCCGTCCAAGACTTCATCGTAATTCCTACAGGATACTTAGATAAGTTCTACCCTGATGTTTTGTTTTGATTCTATATTCACATTGATTTTGAACACACAGGCACTCCCTGAGTCCCATGCCCTGCTCCCCACCCCAACTCTCCCCTCTAGGTCTACTACAGACGATAGAAAACTGGGTGGAAGAGAGACATAGTGCTTCAATCCAGAGTCAATGCCCAGTGGACTTTGGAAACTTTGAGATTCTCCTTCATGAAGAACAAAAGGGAAATACCGTGTATTCATAAATATGATGATGATGTTGTGTGAGTGTTTATTTTCTTAGTTGGCAAAAGGAATTCAGGTGGCGTATATTCTAGTGCATAATTTAAGTGGGGCAGTTAAAAATAAACACAACAAAAGTCAACGTACCATAGCAAAGATCTAGATACCCTATTTATGTGGGATACAGTCAAGCATTAGTGTCCTCAGCTTTCGGCACCTCAGGCTGTAAGAGAAACAACTCGGGAATGTGCTAAACCACCTGGAGAGAAAAACAAATTCTTATGATGTATTTAAGGAAGGACTTATCATGTAGAATTGTTGTAAATGTCCTTGCTTACAAAAATGAAAATTATTGATAGGTATAATCTTGAAAAGATAGAAAGTTGGCTCTTAAACGTCTACTTGAAATACCTCCTAGAGGAAGATTGAGATCAAATGATTAACAATTTAAAGAAGGCCTTTTCCTGCAGATCTAAGTAAATGTGGCCTAGGAAAATCCCTTTCCAATAATCGAAACAAAGACACAGGAAAAGGAGTGTCCAGAGGGGAGAGCGCCTAGAGGAATGGGCAGTTTCATGGAGAGCATCTCTCTCACTGACCAGGAATCCTAACCAAGAAAACTGCGGAGCTGCCAAGGACTTGTGAAAACCCCATATCTTCATCTATACTTTTACTCAGAATGAATTTGCACTGTATTCGGGGGAAGAGAGCAATGAGGGAGCCTGAAAGAAGGGCTGAGTTTTAATCAAATGTCCTCAACTGGATTAAGGTTCAAGCACAGGTTTAGATCCCAGACTCCAAGTGTCAGAGGCGCATGGCCCTGTACAGAATATTTCCCAATTAATTTCTTTACCTGGAAATTAATCTGAGCACCCCCACCTCAGGACCTTTTCACTTGCTACTCCACTTACCTGGGCTGCTTCTGCCTCACTTCTTTCATGTCTTTGTCCTTAGTGATGCCTGCTCTGTTTAGACTTCCAACCCCCAGCACCTACTCCCATCCACACACTGTTCCTGCCTCTACTTTCTCTGTAGCACAAATCATGACCTGATGTACCACATAATTGATTTATTTAACTTCGTGTCAGTCTCCTAAAAGTATAATGAAAATTTCATGACAGAGTGTATTTTTGTCATTTTTTTTTCACTGCTTCTACTGAGCACTTGCACTATTTCTTGGCAAATTATAGGTTTAATAAACATATGTTGAATGAATGAATCTGAATATATTTTTATTTTTCTTAAGGTCAGATTCTGCAGAGCCCATCAAGATAAATAGTTATCTTCAAATTTGCTAAACTAGTTAGTCTCTTTCTGTGTAAGAGATCTCTTTGGTTTGTTTTTCTTGACTTCAATTATTTGTCATTGCTGCTGTTGATGATGCTGCTACAAAACTGTTGACTGATTCCCTTGAACCTGCTTCAATTCATCCTTCATTAGCCTTAGACACACTCCTGAGAGTCCTCTGTGTCTGTGGTCTCCCAATACCATCCATTTTCTATGTCTTTGCCCCTCAGAGTTCAGACTTCATCTTCATGGTTAAGGCCAGAGACACTGAAGTGCTGAGCTCCTGTGTGATGGTGCATGGCTGCCCTCGGTGTCTCCTTACTCCCATCCTCTGTGGGAGGGGCAGAATGGAGCACCTGGAACACAGAGAGGACGTCTCTCTTGCTAATATTGATTGTCTCACAGCAGAAACTGCCTACACTCCACAATGGGGGTGGGGCATATCGGATGTGGTAAGAGGCTGACAAGGTTCTTGTCATCATTTGGGAGCTCACTCAGCCCTGCCTTGTCAGAGGACATTTGGATTGGAGCAAGCTGTGAACAGAGAGTTATTGAATCACCTTAGAAGTGAAAAAGTCTAAATGAGAGCAAGAGGGAGAAACTCCATGTAGAACCAATCAGTAGACAGTATTGAGAAGACGGCAAATAATAGCTCTGGAAAATATCTTTCAATTGTTGATAAGCGGATTCCTGACTGGGGAAGTAGAATAATGTAATTCTATTCATTTAAAGATTGGGAAGTGGAATGCAAATCAGTTTCCCCACAGGTGACGTGTGGACAGGCCCAAGTGCCATCTGCAGCCCAGGGCAGAGCAGCAATTGTCACAGGAGAGTGGGTAGCAACCCCGACATGCTTCCGTTGAAGATTGTTATGCCAGAGCAGGGCAGTGTTGTCTTACAGTGTAGTTTTCTTCTGTTGTTGTTATATTGTTATTTTATTTCATTTTTATTAGATAATAGTTTCAAATTTTCAGAAGTTTAAAACTACCCAAAGCATACTGTGAAAATATTTTCAAAACTGTCTCCCCTTCTCACAGTTCCTACTGCTCTCCCCTTAGAGACCATTATCACTAGGTCCTTGGATGTCTTTCCAGGCACGTATGTGCATAGGGGTGTGTACACACATCTATGTACATGAATTCCTGTTCCCTTTTTAAAGAAAATATAGCATAGTATACATAGTTCTGCAGCTTGATTATTTTTTGTTAATAATTCAATTTGGAGATCTTATTTGTCAATATGTGAAGAATTTCCCCTTTTCCTTTTTTTATATCTTTATGGTGTTCTACTATGTGGATGATTTCATTGGTCCCTTATTTATTGACACTTGAGTAATTTTATCTTTTGCTATTGAAATAGTGCTGCAATGCATAATCTTCTTCTCTATGATTTCTAGGCATGATGATGTATCTGTAGGATAAATAATCAGAAGTAAGATTGTAACATTGATAGATGTTTTACCTCCACGGGAGTTATAAGGAAGTGTGGTTGATCTTCATTATACATTTGGGCAAATTTGGAGAAGTGTCGGTTCCATATCACTGAGAATCAGACTCCTCAGTTCCTCACCTCAAACCTAGACAGAGCAGCCACTCGTAGTTCACAGTTAGGGAGGGCGGTTCATATTGTAGGTGGAGACTTGGGATGATCAGAGCTGCTGTATGGCTAAAGGAATAATAGACTTGGCTCAGGTTTTGAGCAAAAGACAGCCCAGCTGTACTTCCCTCTCCAGAAACTAATGAGTCAGCCTATAGACTGAAGGAGAGATGGTGGAGGACTCTGGCAATGGGAGGATAAGGGGCATGAGGGAAGGGGTGTGTTCACACCTGTAGCAGCAGAGCCTGATGCGCTTATAGATTCAGGCATATCTGTTACATCTTGCCATTGGGTGGTTTCACTGCTTCTTTTCCTCCCTGCAAAATTCCCTTCCCGTGACAGTTTTCAGTTGAACAATCCTGAAACTCAACTGATCGGAAGGAAATGACGTCTAATGTGGAAGAGACCACATAAAAATGTAGGTATTTTGGGCGGTGGGGAGTGGTGTTCAATCTTTTCTCTTCTCCCCATCTCCCCCCATGGGGTATATTGGAGACCAACTTCTTCCACCCCTGCAAGGTTTAACCCCCCCAATCTGCCCTCCTCCTGTTCCTCACCCATTTCCTACCCCCTCCCCCCCAGCGAATGGAGAGCATGGATGATGAGACGAAGCTGAGGCTGCATGGGTTGCAGCAGTGCTACATGAAACTGAAGGACAATGAGAAGAACCGGAAGCTCTTTGACCTTCTGGATGTCCTTGAGTTCAAGGAGATCAGTTGTTCAAGTTCCAGTAGGGGGATGAACATATCTCCAACTGTAGGAGAAACCCGTATTAAGTACGCTTTTATTGAGAAAACCATGTATCTGATTTGAGAGAGAATGGTGGAGAAATTCTCTTACATGTAATTCTTTTAAATGAGAATATAAATATCTTTTTGGGGCTGGCCATGAACAAGGTGGAAACTGCTTTTCTGTACCATGGCTGGCACCAACAGGTACTCAATAAATAAGAACCTCAATAAATAAACCTCAAAATATGAAAACCCTTGAGGGGTTTAATAAGTTCGTAAAAGTCCCCAAATATCTTGGGGCTGTTAGGTCCTTAATTTGCTTGTTAGTTCTTGTGTTACTGATGGAGGAAAAGCCTTCCATCACTGTACCTGTTGTGCAGTTTATCATCACTGAAAACGACTTTCTAGAATAGGGTAGGTTGCTTATGTTCGGTATTTTGATGAGCAGGTATATTGGTCATGATCTTTCTAGACTTTAGTTCTAATTTTTACCACTTCTTCGAGAGGTGTCCTCATCCTTGTCTCCTAACATCTGGTAATTTCGGTTACTGTTCTCTGCATCTTCTCTGTAACATGTCTGCTCAGGAAAACTCAAAGCCGAGAGAGAGAAGCTAAGTGATATCTAGAGCAGAAGAGGAAATATGTGATGGAGACTAAGAATTCCTTTAGAAAAGTGTAATCCCTGAAAACTCCTTTGCACATAATCTCTCTCACACACCCATGAACACACATCCCCCTTCTCACTCAGATGCAACCCCCCCCCCCCACACACACACACACAGGTGGAGATCTTTGTGAAGTCTGTGCAGTGTTGCTTTGCCCTGGCCCAGCTCTTGGTGGAGCAGAACTTCCCAGCCATTGCCATCCACCGACAGATGCCCCAGGAGGAGAGATGAGTCAGAGATGGGGAAGATGTTTTGTGTCCTTGGGAGGAAAAGAGGCCATTGAGAGAAGGGACTTTCAACATTTTCCTAATTTCCTCTCTCGTGAAGGCTTTCTCCGTATCAGCAGTTTAAAGATTTTCCATGACGAATTCTTGTGGCTACCAACCTATTCAGCCGAGGCATGGACATCAAGTGGGTGAACATTGCCTTTGACTGTGACAGCCTGAGGATTCTGACACCCACCTGCATTGGGTAAGCCTCACACCAAGAAGAACACCCCATTGTCCTCCTCCAACCCTCTATTTTCTGTATCTTTGCAACCTTCCATCTTCATCCCTCCTTTTTGGTGTCTTCCCTTTTTGGGGGTCTTCTAGTTCTATCCTCTGTGTCCTTCCAGGTGGCCAGAGCAGGCCAGTTTGGCCCCTAGGGCTTGGCCATCACATTTGTGTCAGATGAGAATGATGCCAAGATCCTCAATGATGTGTAGGATTGCATTGAGGTCAATATTAGTGAGGTGTCTGATGAGATAAACATCTCGTCCTACAGTGAGTATTGAAACTGGCCTCCCCAACTCTTTAGATTCCCCTTGTTCTTTAGTGTGTTTGTTGTAAATCCTACTATGTAGCAAAGCCTCTGCTGCATAATGGACACTTGACAAGTTCGTGGCCCCCTGGTCTAGATGCCCTGTTGGGATGTTTGTTGGAATCTACATGGGGTCGCTTTCTTTTCTTGTGACATTTCTTTTTCCCACCCTCAAGTCTATCCTCTGAACCCACACACCACATAAACAACTGCATGTATGGGTGTGTGTGTCTCTGCCAACCTCACTTTTTCTTTTCTGTGTCTTATCCTAACCATGCCATGTTTTCTCTTCAGTTGAACAGACGCGGTAGAGGACTTACCCACCCATTCTGGAAAGTGACAGCTGTCCCTCTTCAGGAGATGACACCAGGGGTAGGAGCAAAGGATACGCTACTGCCACTTACCCCCAGCCCCCACTTCATGGCTTCCCCTTTTGCATCACCACCACTTCTAAACCTCCATTTCCTGATTTGTCAGAACTTTTTTTTAACAAAACTAGAAAACACATGCGTCTGTGATGTCTGTAAATGCTCCGTCCCTTTATTGGTTTTGGGGTGACATTATTTTAGGCTATGATCCAGGGTATATTCCTGTTAAGGACTGTGTGCCCTGCTGTGGGGCAGAGGTCTGTGGGGGGGAGGGGGTCAAAGTGGGGATGTGACTAAAAAGACTGCAGAGACCATGGCTCCCCACTTTTTTCCAATTTCTGACCCTTTGTGGAGGTGTCTTCCGTTTTTCTGAGTGGCCTGGGGGAGGCTGGGATGTTTCTGATTGAGGAGCTCAGTGAGCTGGTGCGTAATATTTCCTTTGTTGGAGGATGAAGTGGGAACTGGTGGAAAGCTTAGGCGTCTCCTCTCAGGCTCTCTCTGTGTCTCCTCATCTGTTCCTTCAGCTTCTGGGTCTTGAGCACCAGGGCGTGGGCTTCCCAGGCCCCTTGTTGCCCTTCCAGTAGGGCCTGGGACAGCTCCAGCTGCTGCTCCAGCAACTCCTCAGCTTGGGCCAGCTCAGCTGAGGGGGTGGGGCTGGGGATCCTGGGTGAGGGGGACATTGGGGAGGGAACTTCATCAGCCAGGACAGGGGCCTGAGGCACGTTGGAAGTCAGGAATTAGGCCTCTCCCATTTTGGGACCCTATTGAAGGTCATCTGTACTGTGCAGCCCACCTAGCTTCCTGTGTTAGGTAAAGGCCTCTAGGCGATAGAGATCAGTGGCCCAGGGGCTATGACTGGCCTGGTACATGGATATAGGGTTATGGGAAAAGAAAGACTGATTGTCCCCACCCCTCAGAAGCAATGACCTCTTAGATGGGAACTCTTCATGGACTGTGCAGGGAGGGAAGCGTGTGGGAGAGGGAGCCCTGAGGCCTGGAGTGGGGTCGGGGTGGGGAGCTGAGAGTTGGAACTAGGCAACAAACTCCAGGAGTGTAGGGAGCTGGTATCTGCAGGTCTGTGGTGCAGGATAAGTTTGAAAGGATCCCCTCGCAGTAGAAATACCCCCCACATGCCCCTCACGACCTGCACCCCCACCCTTGGGGCTGCTTACCTGTGAGCATGACTTCATCTTTCACCAATACCACACTGTGTTGGTTACCGTAGCTTTATAGTAAGTCTTGAAGTCTGGCTGTGTGAGTCCTCTGACTCTGCTGTCTCATGGTGTGCTGGCTACTCTGGCTCTTTGGCCTCTCCATATAAACTTTAGAATGAGTTCATCAATATCCTTGCTGGAATATTGACAATATCAGCTGTCAATATCTAAAATAACTTGCTGGGATTTTAATTTGAATTCTGTTGAATCTATAGATCAGCTTGGGAAGAACTGACATCTTGACAAGATTGAATTTTCCTATCCATGAACATGGAATATTTTTCCATTTATTTAGTTCGATGATTTCTTTCATCAGAGTTTTGTAATTTTCCTCATATAGATCTTGTACATATTTTGATAGATTTATACCAAGTGTTTAAGTTTTTGTGTGCTAATGTAAATGGTATTGTGTTTTTAGTTTCAGCTTCCAGTTGTTCATTGCTGATCTATAGGAAAGTGATCGACTTTTGCATATTAACCTTGTGTCCTGCATTTTGCTATAATTGCTTAGTTGTTATTCCAGGAGTTAGTGGTTGTTGTTGTTGATTCTTTGGATTTTCTACATAGACAATCAAGTCGTCTGCCAATAAACAAAGTTTTCTTTCTTCCTTCCCCCTCTGTATCTCTTTTATTTCCTTTTTTTTTTTTAAATTGGGTTTGTATTAGCTAGGACTTCCAGTCTGATGTTGAAAAGGAGTGGTGAGAGGGGACATTCTTGCCTTGTTCCTGATCTTAGCAGGAAAGCCTCTCGCTCTCACTTCTCACTATCTAGTATGATGTTAGCTGTGGGTTTTTGGTAGATTTTTTAAAAATCAGATTGAGGAAGTTCCCCCTCTATTCCTAGTTTGCCAAGAGTCTTTATCATGAACTAGTGTTTGATTTTGTCAAATGCTTTCTCGGCATCTATTGAGCTGGTCTTGTGAATTTTCCTTTTTAGCTTGTTGATGTGATGGGTTACATTAATTCATTTTCTAACGTTGAACCAGCCTTGTATACTTGGGGGAAACCCCACTTTGTTATGGCATATAGTTGTTTTTATACATTGTGAGTTACATTTGCTAATATTTTGTTGAGGATTTTTGCATCTATGTTCATGAGAGATATTGGTCCATAGTTTTCTTTTTTCACAGTGTCTTTGTCTGGGTTTGGTATTAGGGTAATATTGGCCTTTAGAATGAGTTAGGAAGTAGTCCTCCTGCATCTATCTTCTGGAAGTGATTGTCGAGAATTGTTATACTTTCTTCCCTAAATGTTTGGTAGAATTCACCAGGGAACCTATCAGGGCCTGGTGTTCTGGAATGTTATTAATTATTGATTCAATTTCTTGTATCGATCTAGATCTATTTGGATTGTCTACTTCATTTCACTTTTTAACATTATTTTTTGAATAATATTAGTTTGTAGAAGAGTTGTAAAGCTACAACACAGATTTCCCATATACCCTTCACCCAGCTTCCCTTGATGTTAATATCTTACAAAACCAAAATGTCAAGACAACAATGTTTCATTCTTACAAAAACAAAATGTCAAGACTAAGAAATTTGGAAACTAACCTTGGTGTAATACTATTAACTAAACTATAGAATTTATTTGGATTTTACCAATCTTTCCACTATTGTCCTTTTTTGTTGTTCCAGGATCCAATCCAGGGTAGACTAATATGCATTAAGTTATCATGTCTCGTTAGGCTCTTCTGATCTGTTGAGTTTCTTACTCTTTACCTGTTTTCATGACCTTGAATGTTTTGAAGAGGAATGGAGAGAGAATTTGTAGAATGTCACTCAGTTTGGGTTCATCTGATGTTTTCTCATCATTAGACTGGTGTTCTGGGTTTGGGGGAAGAATGCCATAGAAGTGAAGTGCCCTTCTCATCACATCATGTCAGGGGGAGCATGATGTCAACATGACATTTATCACTGATTTAATTACGTCTGCCAAGTTTCTGTAATTTTTCCCTCTCCGTACTCTATTCTTGAAAAGTGGGTCAACACGTCCAGCCCCCTTTCAAGGGGAGAGAAAGTAAGCTCCACCTCCTGGCAGGGGGATCCTCTTGCATCAATGTTCATGAGAGACATTACTTGGAATTCTTCTGTAGGGAAGATTTGTCCCTTTTTCCCATTTAAAAATTTTCAATCACTTATCTATTTCAGTTTGAACTTGATATTTACTTTATATTTTGGGTCATAATCCAAGACTATTGTTATTTTGCTGCTCAAATTGTTCCAGCTTTGTTCCTAGGGAGCTCTTTCATGTTGGTTCCTGTGTCCCTTTGACGTGCACGATTTTGTGGAGTTGCACTTCTCTTCTGCTTTACAAGATGTTCCAGGCTCATCTTGTGTTGTTTCTGTCTCAGCTCTAGAATCAGCTATTTATCTAAGGATCCCTGGTTCCTTTTATTGGAGAATGATATTTGGAGACAAAGATCTGGGCACAGGGTGATGATTTCACTTTCTAAAGAGGACACAGAAGTTCTAGAGCCGTCCAAGCTCACACAGGCAAGTAGGTGGCTCTCACTTCAGCACCACATTCGAGTTTGTTCAGTGCAGCCTAAGGACCCAACACACTATGGCCAGTTCTCCATACATGCCTCTCTTTGTTAAAGCTTCTGTGTTTTCAGTCTACAGGGCTTAGACATTAAAATTTGATTTCTTAATAATTGGAGACTTTCCTAAAAGAAAAACTTTGATCTTACAAAATTGACTAGAATAGGCAAGAGAAACAAAAAAGCACCTGGAGCAATTTCTTTTATTTTTCTTTCATGTGGAATATTTTCCTCTTCTTGCTGCTGTTTCCATGTTCCTCGGCCTGGGGGAAGGATGGCTCCCCTGGGACTGTGAGAGAAAAATGATGTGGAAACTTCTTCCTTCATTGCCTCCCCCAGCTCTTCAGCTTCTCCTCTGGCTGTGCCCATCCTCCTCCCCCACCCCTGGCCCAGGAGCCCTTCCTGCCTTCAGCCTCACCTAGAGCCCAGCCTCTCCCCTAGAGCTGCCCCTTAGTGGAAGTGAGCCATTCCTACCGCAGGAGGGCAGAGGAGGAGAGAGAGAGGTCAGAGCCTGGGACTGTGGGAGAAGGAACAGCAGGAATGAAGGAGGTTAGAGTAAGAAGGACTTCTGAATGAGGGTGAGATGTGAGTGATCAGAGGGGGACTGAGGACATTGCTGGCATCTCCATTGAGGAGGGGAGCATTAGGGGCAAAGAACATGGGCAGAATCTGGATGAGGTTCACTCCCACGCTCACCTGTGTACTCTGACAAAACCCCAGGTCACAGCAGGGGGCCCTTCAGGCCCAGGTCATGCACCAGACAGGTGTATCTTAGCTCCTCTCCAGCGAAGACCCCACCAGTGCCCACCCCTTATGTGTTTTGTCCCCCCCGTGTCAGGTTCCCCTGAGTCCTGAGTCCACAGTCAGCTCCTTCCCTTCCTGCAGCCAGGTCAGCATGGTGTTGGCAGGGAAACAGTCAAGTGCTCAGCCTCTCACAGTGTGATGGTCCTCCTTGTCAGTCACCACGACCTTGGAGGACACTGGTGAGAGACAGTAGAGAGACGGAGTGAGGGTGGGCCCCACCTTCTCTTCCTCCCTCTTCTCCTAGTCTTCCTCCACAGCAGCGCCTCCTCCCTCCCCCAGCCCCAGGACTTCTGAAAGCCCAGGCAGGGAGGGGGGAAGCCCACTTCTGTGCCAGGAGTCTCTCCACAGTGTGCGCACTTCCACTCCCACTGCAGTTGTAGGGCCTGCTCCGTGCAGAGCCCTGGGTACTCGCAGAAGGTGATCCAGGAATGTTCTTCCTTCAAATATCTGCATGGCTCAGTTCCTCACCTGCTGCAAGTCTGCTCAGCTGTCACCTCAATGATGCCCATCCTGACCGCACTATTTAAAAGTGCCACCTCTCCCATCACCTTGCATTGACGGTCGACTTTACATTGTTTTTTTCCTCTCTCTCTTTATCACTTTTTAACACAGAATGAAGTTTTGTTTTCCCAAGGATGGCCTAAGCATTATCCCCCATCCCACATGCTCCTTTGCAATGTGACCTCACCATCTCCTCTCTAGAGGTGAAGCCTAATTCCCTTCTTCTTGAATCAATGACCAGCTTTGACAACTAGAACATGGAATGGTGACATAGCTTGAAATCTGAGGTTCTGACCTAAGACGCCTCGTGGTTTCTGACTGGTCCTCTTGAAACACTCCCTCCCGAAACCCGAGTGCTGAGCTGGGAACAGCTAAGCCACGTGGAGAAGCAGGTGGAGGAGAACCTAGGTCTCCCTGTTAACAGCCCCACTGAGCTCCCAGCAAACAGCCAGCATCACCTGCAGCCCCATGATGGAGCCCTCTTGAATGTTCTGGATCCGTCGGGCCTCCAGATGACTGCGGTCCCAGCCCATGTCACATGGAGCAGAAGAGCTGCCCGACTCAGCCCTGTCAACCCACAGAATGAGAGAGAACAAAAAGGTTGTTGTGTATTTTAGGACTGTTTGTAACCCAGCAATAGATGATGGGAACACATCCCATATAATGTATAACTATTATGATGTTTTCATTTATTATCTGTCTGTCCTGTCAGACTGTCAGCATCAGGAGAGGAGGTGTTTTGTCTGTTCTGATTAAATGATCCCCAGGCCTGGAACAATGCCTGGTACAGAGGCTCTCATGGAATATTTGCGAGTGAATGAGTAAATGCTGGGCCCACGTTCCTTAGAGCTGAGTCTGAGACTGAAAGGGAGAGTTTATGGTGTTGGTTTGGAGGTTGTCTTCCTCTGCTCCAGCTGCTGTAACAAAATACCACAGACTGGGGAGCTTAAACAGCCGAAGTTTATTTTCTCACACTTCTGGAGGCTAGAAATCCAAGATCAAAGTGCCAGGAAATTTGGTTTCTGATCGGGTCTCCCTCCTGGCTTGTGGATGGCTGTCTTCTTTCTGTGTCCTCACATGGCCTTTCCTCTGTGTGCAGAGAGAGAGATCTCTGGTGTCTCTTTCTCATAACCACCAGTCCTGTAAGACAGGGCCCCACTCTTATGACCTCATTTAACCTTAATTCTCTCCCTAAAGGCTTATCTCTAAATACAATCACATTTGGGGTTAGGGCTTTGACATACAAATTTTGGGGGACACAACTCAGCCCATAACAGGGGTCACCCGTGATGTGTGTGTGTTTGGATCCTACCAATTGGTCTTGGTTTCTGGAACCCCTGGACAACACAGTTCTCAACACTGCCCCAAACTCATGTCTTGCCACACGAGCACAGCAGATGGGAGGTGCCTGGCCACCAACTGCTCCAGATGTCTCTTGGGCCCGGAAGGGGGTCTGTCTAGGATGTGGGGTCATGGGTGACTGCTGCCCAGATCGCAGCGGTGGCTTAGCTGTGGCATGTGGGGCTCTGGGACACCCTCCCCTGGCTTGTGGAGTCCATATCTGTCAGGCAGCTATAACAGAATGCCATAAATTGAATAGCTTATAAACAACAGAAGATTATCTCTCACAGTTCTCGAGGCTGAGAAGACCAAGATCAAGGTGCTAGCAGCCTGGGTGTCTGGTGAGAACCCTCTTCATGGTACATAGATGGCCGTCTTCTCACTGTGTCCTCACATGGTGAAAGGGACTATGGGGTCTCTTTCATAAGGATGATAATCCTACTCATGAGGGCTCCATTCTTGATCTAATCACCTCCCCAAGGGCCCACCTCCAAACACCATGACATTAGGGATTAAGTTTCAATATATAGATTTTTGGGGGACTCATTCAGTCTATAGCACCCTCAAATTCCTGGATAAGTTGTCAGGATAGAAATGAGATTTAGGGCTGGGGCTGCAGAGCTCCTAAGTTCAGGATTTGGGGCAGCAGAGAGCAGGGCCAGAGGAGTCCAGTCTGAGGATGTGGGTGCTTGTGTCACCAGAGAGGAAAGGGATGGTATCCCCAGAGTCCTTGGCCAGTGAGCTGCAGAAGGTGTACTGGCCACTACTGGAAATGGGTAGTTGGTTGCCTGGGTCCTTTTGTTGAGATCCTTGTAGCCCCACCACATGTTCATCAGCTGGTGCTCAGGGGCCCCTTGGCCTGGTTCTCAAAGAGGAGGAAGGGACAACTGAAGGCTGGAACCACTGGCTGCTCTGGGCTGGGTTCAGACGTGGCTGTGATGTCCTAGTGCAGGGAGTGAGAGCCTGGAAATTCTGGGAATTTGGGATCAGGGCTGGTCCCTAGAGGGGCAGCACAGGCACTTGCCCTTTGCTCTCTATGGTCCAGTACTCAGAAAACCCTCTCCAAACACAAGCCCACAGGTGTCCCCTAGGCCAGCCCTTCCCACGCCCCTCCCTTCCCTGGCTCCTTCTTCTCCCCTCCTTGTAACCTCTACCCCTCTGATGTCCTTATTTCTGCCCTGTCCTCACTTCCCCAGGAACATCCTCTCCTTCTTAGACCTAACGCTGTGGGGGCTTCTCTCCCCCACCCCCATCCCATATCGTGAGACTCACTGGACAGAGTCCAGCTCCAGAGGCAGCAGCAGGAACAAGTCATAAGGACTTAGGGGTCCTGGATCCCATCCTGGGAGACTGAGGGCACCCAGATTGTTTTGGAGGTCTATTCTGCACCTGGGAACCAGCTGTTATGGCCTGGAGACCTCCCTGTGCCCTGAGGCAGAGTCTACAGTGACTCAATGGGGAGGAAATATCTATGTCACTGTGGATTTTGGGAAAAACTTCACAGCCTGAACCTGACGCAGGACAGAGGCATCCCCTTGTGTGCAGAGCCCAGTCCTGCTACTGGGGGCCCAGAGAGACCCTGCAGAGGTCCTGGATGAGCAGGAGAAAAGGGAGCTGGGTATTCTGTTCTCAGCACTGTGGCCACACACAGGGGCACCACTGCTTTGCTCTCAGATTGTGACTGACCTTCCTGGGAGGGTCTGGGCTGTAAGTTGGTCAGAAGTGGATGACCTGGAGGCTGGGCATCAATGGGGGGAAGAAGCTTCTGAGCAGCCCTGGACTCCACAGGTGTCAAGGTCAGGGATGGACAGGGACTGAAGGAGAAGAGAGCTCAGCAGCCCTGTGCCCTCTCTGAGGTTCCCATCTCCTCCCTGTGACCCCTCTCCAGCCTTTGACGACCACACCCGGGAAACTGAAAAGCACAAACATTTTCTTCTACTCTATTTCTTTTCAGTACTCCTCCTTGATGTAGCAACAATAACAATATTTGCATAAATTTTTCTCAGGAGGATACATGGGAAATTGGTAACATGCTCATTTCTGGCAGGGGACCTGAGGGGAGAGTGGGGAGGGAGGAAAATTTCCCACCGTAAACCCTTTGGAATGTCTTGAATGATCTTTTCAAAATATGTTACACTAAGAATCTCTTTCATTTGCAGGACACTTTCCAGTTAACACCCAGTTTACACAGATGCAGCCGTGTGATGGGTCTGTTCCCACCTACAAACACTGGTTCTTTACCCACCACACAAGAGGGGCCAAAGAAAAACTGAAACGCCAGGCTTATGGCAAGGAAAGGGCTTTTATTTCAGGTGACATCAGCCGGGAGACGAGAGTGAGCCTTCAAATTTGTCTTGTTTTGTCTCATCTTCCAAAAAGAGGGAAGGTGAGGGGTTTCCAAGGTCTGTGAGGAATGTGGCTGCTTGTAAACAGGCAGGGGGAGTCAGTGGGCTTGCTGGTAGGAGCTTTCCCACCAGCCTCCATTAGGCCTTGGGAGCTGCTTGCAGGGAGGAGGAGGAGGTGACAAGGAATCCAGGTGGACGACCGTGGCTGTTTGTCTCCATGACAGATAGTGGATTCTGGAGCCAGGGAGCCAGGGAGTAAGCAGGGAAAGAGTGCTTTGGTTTTAATCCCATGTATGCTGCATTTAATGTAGGGGAACTGATATCAGGGCCGGCATGAGGCCGAGATGCAGGCCCTCCACTGTGTGGTTCCTCCGGTATGCCCAGGGTGTTCACACTCAGAGCCTTCACTGCTGTTACCCAGCCTGATAATGTGTCTGCGAGGCAGCTCTTCCCTCCCTGAACATTCTCTCCAAAGGTCCTCACTGAGAGGCTCCTGCTGCACCCCTGCACGTGGCACCTTCAGCCTCTCCCCCACCCCTGCCCTGCTTTGCCTTTGTTCACACCCTGTTCACTAACGCACATTTTTACATGTGCTTATTTAATTGTTATTGTCTGTCCCTCCTCTAGGAAATGAGCTTCATGAGGACAAGGATGGGGATTTGATTGTTCACGGCTGTGTTTGCACTGCCCTGGAAGTGCCTGGTTGTTGATTTAAAAATATTTGTTGGGGCCGGCCCGGTGGTGCAGCAGTTAAGTGCGCATGTTCCACTTCGGTGGCCTGGGTTTCGCCGGGTTGGCATCCCAGGTGCGGTCATGGCACCACTTGGCAAGCCATGCCCTGGTAGGCCTCCCACATATAAAGTAGAGGAAGATGGGCATGGGTGTTAGCTCAAGGCCAGTCTTCCTCAGCAAAAAAAGAGGAGGATTGGCAGCAGATGTTGGCTCAGGGCTAATCTTCCTAAAAAAAAAAAGATTTGTTGAATGATTGAGTGAATGAATGTGTGAATGCACATGCAGACTGACACACTCACCGACACACACTGCTGGACACCAACACACAGGTACTGTCACACACACTGACATATTCATACACAGAACACACACACACACACATTGGCACACACACAATTCTCACACACGCACACTCTTGAAGCCGAATTTTCATTCAATGTTATATTGTGAGCATTTTTCATGTCATTATGCATTGTTATTTCAAAAATTTTCTCCCAATTATTGTAAAAGATTTCAAACATACTTCAAGTTTGAAAGAATAGTACAATGATCACTCTAGTTTTAATCATCTTAATATTTTCCCGTATTTTCTTTATGTATGTAATAAATAATATGGCTATAACTTTTGCCGAAATACTTGAAAATCACTTGCCAACATCATGACTCTTATCCCTAAAGAGTTCGATATTCATCGATTAAAAAATAACCCTTTAATTCAAACTATATTATTACACTGAAGAAAATAACTGTATTTCCCTAATACTCTACAATGTCACAATAATATAAAATTCTTTTAATTTTCCTCCGAGTGTCTTTCATTTGGAGAAGAGGAGAGCTCACTGTCGCCTGTGCCGTCTCTGAGGTTTGCTTCTTCTCGCAACCCCTCTCCCAGCCCCTTGATGTCAACACTCTAGGAAACCGAAAAGTGGAAAGATTTTCTTCTGCTGCCTATTTCTCACTTTTGTGAATAAAATCATGTCTTATTTGAGACCATCTCAGTGTCTACATAATATTCCATAGTGTGGACATGCATATTGGGACTATTGAGACTAGGAGCACAGCTGCCCTAGGCTTTCTGTCCTCCCTAGTAGGACAGAAGAGGGACCCCTGTGCCAGGGATCACACGTGGTGCCCCAGAAGTCACATCTCCAACAGCAGGTGTCAGGCAGACCTGAGACCAGGTGTGAGCACACTCACCTCCCTCAGGGTGAAGAGTGAACATATGCCCATCCTCTAGGCCCCTCCTCTCCTTCAGGCGCTCCATCTGATAATCAGGGGGTCGAGAAGTGGTCCACAGACTAGAACCAAGACCCAATCACCCCGAGCCTCCTTATCTCCATCGACAGAGTCCAAGTGAGAGCCCCAAACCGCTGCTCCTCCCCACCTTCATCTCTCATGGACTCACCCCCATCATCTGCCTTGAATCCACCAGAACTAATATCACTATGTCCCTTTCTCTGTTTGTGTCAGTCACTCCTGGTCCCCCAAATATCCTTCACTCTCACCTCCACAAGGCTCTGCACACCCCTATTCTGTCTCCTCTCACACCCCCTCGCCAGCTCCTGAAACCTGTCCACTGCACCCCCTGCAGTTCTCAGCCCATGATCAGCAAAATCTCTGAAGACGTCTCTCAAGATGTTCCCTTCACCTCACAGCTCGACAGAAACCCAAGTCTCCCTGAGGACATGGTTCCCTCTGGAGTCCTCTCCCAGGAGGTGTTTCCTCTCCCACAGGCCTTGTATCCCTGGACCTGGAGATGAGTTGGGCCCTTGCTCTTCACTGCTGCTCTCAGATCTTTCTTCCTCCCTCTCTTTGAGACATCTTCAGATATGAATCTTCTGTCATCAGATCAGTGCCCCCAATCCCCTCATTGTCTGTGTTCCCTATGGACTTCCAGACCATTCCCCTCATTCCTCCACTCTTCGGGCCTGGCTCACTGTCACTGTCTCCAGCAGTGCTATTGCCTTGATCCTTGGTGGTATCAACATGAGATGTGGTAAGCTGAATAGTGGTCCCCAAAGATGCCCATGCCCTAATCCTTGGAATTTATGAATAGGTTGCTTTACATCTCAAAAGGGATTTTAGCAATGTAAGTAAGGCTAAGCCAGCCCTGGTGGTCTAGTGGTTAAGATTGGGTGTTCTCTGTCATAGCCCAAGTTCATTTCCCAGTCAGGGAATCACACTACCTGTCTGTCGGTTGTCACACGGTGGCAGCTACATGTTGTTGTGATGCTGAAAGCTATGCCACCAGTATTTCATATACCAGCAGGGTCACCCATGGTAGACAGGTTTCAGTGGAGCTTCCAGCCTAAGACAAAGAAGAAGGACACGGCCACTCACTCCTGACAAGAATTGACCATGAAAACCCTGGCCATGATGCCCAGTGAGGCCTCAGGACATAATAGCCAATCCCAGGTCCTGGCTGCATCCCACTGGATCCCCTCAGTCTCCAGGCATGGGACCTTGGACTGCTGAGTCCTTGTCACTTGTTCCTCCTACTGCAGCTGGGGCTGGAGGTCCCTCCATCTGGGATTCAGTCCATTGAGTCTCTCAACTTGGGATCTCAGGGGATGAAGCCCTGGGGCGGCAGGTCCAGGAAGGAGGGGATGCCCCCCAGGGAAGTGATGACAGGGAGGAAATAGGGACATCAGGGGCAGAGAGGTTATGAGAAAGAGAGGGGATGGAGACAGAGAAGGGAGGTGCATAGGAATGGCTGGCCTAGGGGCCACCTGTGGACTGTGTTTGGAGAGGGTTTTCTGGATACTGGCTGATAGCAAAGGGCAGGTGCTGTACTGACCCTGTAGGGACCAGTCCTGGTCCTGAATTTCTGGGATTTCCAGGGTCCCACTCCCGGCACCAGGACCTCACAGGTGATCTGAGCCCAGCCCCACATGCTGTCACTGAGCATGGTTGTGAGCTGGGCAGGTAGGCTCAATTGTTCCTTCTTTGCCTATGAGACCTGGAGCCTCTGCCCCAGGCTGAGGGGCCCTAGACAACCATGCATTGGACATGACCTGGGGGCTGGACACAATCAAGGGCTACAAGGACCTCGCCAGCAGACCCAGGCAACCTATTATGCATTTCCCAGGTTCCTAGAGGCAGCCCCTGCACCCTCCGCAGCTTGCTGCCTGAGAACTCTGGGGTCCTGCCTCTTTCCTCTCTGGTGACACAAGTACCCAGATCCTCAGACTGGACACCACTGGCCTCACTTTCTGATAACCCCAACCCCTGAACTTAGGAGCTCTGCAGCACCAACCCTAAATCTCATCTCTACTCTGAAGACTGACCCAGGGGTTTGGGGTTCATAGGAAAGGGCGCCACATGCTGTCGCTGAGCATGGTTGTGAGCTGGGCAGGTGGGCTTCCTTCTAGGACACAGGAGTTCGAGGAGGCAGCTGGTGGTCATCCCAGGCTGTGGGCAGTGCCTGGGTGGCTGGACCCCAAGTACAGTGCAGCTCTATGGAGAGCGCTTTTTAGGGGCTCAGGAAACTGGGACAAATTGGTAGGTATCAAACACACACACGTCACAGAAGACCCTCAAAACCAAACACCAATAAACTCCCCCTTTCAAGCCCTAGACTCAGCTTTAAGGAATCTGATCACAGTATTTATTCATTTACTTGCAAATGTTTAGTGAGCGCCTCTGTACCAGGCATTGTTCCAGGCCTGGTGATCAATTAATCAAAACAGAAAAAATCTCCTGCTCTCTTGATGCTTATAGTCTGAGACGAAAGACAGACAATAAATAAAAACAGTAATAGTCTTAAATTTTATGGTCTGTGTTCCTATTATCTATTTCTGAGTAACAAACAGTCCCCAAATAAAACAATAACCTTTTAATTCTCCCTCATTCTGAGAGTTGGCTGGCCTAAGCGAGCAGCTCTTCTGCCCCATATGACACGAGCTGGGGCTGCAGTCATGTGACGGCCCAACTGGTCTAGAACATTCAGGAGATATTTGACAGAAGAACATTCCAGGATCTCCCTTTGACGTGTCTAGGGTTCTATGCCAGGTCAGGCACTCAAACTGCAGTAGGAATGGAAGTGGACATATTTTTAAAAGATTTCCTACCTCACTTTATATCTTAAGGAACTACGAAAAGAAGAGCAAACTGAGTCCAAGGCTATCAGGTGGAAGCAAATAAGAAAAATTAGCACAGAGAAAAATAAAACAGAGACTAGAAAACCAAGACAGAAAATCAATGAAACCAAAGGTATTCTTGGAAATATCAATGAAAATTGATAATCCTTTAGCTAGATCTACTAAGAAAAAAAGAGAGAAGATTCAAATTACTAAAACCAGAAAAAGTGGGACATTGCTACTGATTTTATAGAATCAAAAAGGATTGTAAGAAGTATTGTGAAAAACAACTGTATATGAACAAATTGGAAAACCTAGATGAAATGGACGAATTCCTAGAAACACACAACCACCAAGACTGAAGCATGAAGAAACAGAAAATCTGAATAGGCTCATAACTAGTAAGAAGATTGAATGAGTAATCGAAAACAAAGAAAAATCCTAGAATAGGTGGCTTCATTGTTGAATCCTAACAAACATTTGAAGAAGAAGAAGCACCAATCCTTTTCAAAGTCTTCCCAAAAAATGAAAAAGAGGAAAAACTTCCTAACTCATCTATGAGGCCAGCATTACCAAGATCTCAAAACCAGACAAAGACACTACAAGAAAAGAAAACTACATTGACCACCCATTGACCTGGACTCCACAGCATGGTACATAAGCCCCAAGCCTTTACAGGAATTTTTTTGGATCATGCCCAAAAATTACCTCACCTCAAATTTAGTCATTTACAGATACCACAGATACACATGTTTCATTGTAATGTTATTTTAAAAATTCTGCCAAATCATAAATGGAGGTTTAGGAGTGGTGGTGATGCAAAAGGGGGAAGCTGTGGGATGGGGTTGTCAGGGGTAGATGGCACACTTTACCCCCACACTTGGTGTCATCTCCTGAAGAGAGGAAGAATGGGTAAACCCTCTACCATGTCTGTTCAGCTGAAGAGAAAACATGGCACAGTTGGAATAAGGCATGGAAAGGCAAAAGTGAGGATGGCAGAAGCACATATGCACATACTTGCTAATGTTTCTATGGCGTGTGGATTCAGAGGATAGACTTGGGGGGTGGAGAAAGAAAAATAAGTTAATGAGAGAGGAAGAAGACCCTACATAGAGGTCCACAAAACATCCCAACCTGGCATAAAGACTAGGGAGCCATGAACTTGTCAAGTACCCATTATGCATTAGATGCCCATTACATGCAAGATAGGATTTAAAACAAATACAGTCATGCATCACTTACCAACAGGGATATGTTCTGAGAAAGGTGTCATTAGATGGTGTTGTCACTGTGGGAACATCATAGAGTATACTTAGACAAACCTAGATGGTAGAGCCTACTACACGCCTAAGCTATATGGTAGTAATCTTATGGGACCACCATTGTATATGTGGTCTGTCATTGACCAAAATGTTGTCGTGTGGCACATGACTGTCCACTAAGGAACGAGGAGAATCTAAAGAGTTGGAGAAGCCAGTTTCACGAGATCAATACTCACTGTAGGAGGAGATGTCTTTCTCATCACGCAGCTCACTAATATGGACCTCAAAGTGATCCTGCACATCATTGAGGATCTTGGCATCATTCTCATCTGACACAAACGTGGTGGCCGACACTTTGTGCCTAAATGGTCTGCTCTGGCCACCTGGAAGGAGACAGATGGTGGCACTGGAAGACCCAAATAGAGAAGACACCCAAAAGGGGGATGAAGATGTAACGTATGAAAAGATAAAGAAAAAGAGGGAGTGGGAGAGGACCCTGGGATGTCCTTCTGGGTGTGGGACTTACCCAATGTAGGTAGGTGTCAGAACCCTTACGAATGTCAAAGTTAAAGGCAGTCTTCACCTGATCGATGTCCAGGCCTTGGCCAAATAGGTTGGTAGCCATAAGAATGTGTCATTGAAAATCTTTAAATTGCTCATACTGAGAAGGAATTGTGAGAAAAAAAAATTGGAAAAATGTTGAGATCATTGAGAGAATTCAAAAAGGACACAAAATATCTTCTCCATCTCTGACTCACCTCTTCTCCTGGGGCATCCCATGGTGGATGGCAATGATTGGGAAGTTCTGCTGTATCTGTACAAACCAAGGACTGACTAATACACAGAATATATAAAAACTTCTCAGATCAATGAGTATAAGACAGACTATTTAAGAGATGAATAGTCTAATGCTTGCAATTTGCCAAACTCAAATGGAAGCGCATAAGCTAGGGAGCATTTGGAGGTACAGTAGTCCATACTATAAGTAGTCGATAGAGGATAGTCTCCTGGGGTACAGAGCATGGTGAGTACAGGGGAAGTGGATGAATGGGAAAATCACAAAAGAAGAAATCTAAATGATAAACAAACATACACAGATGTGCTCTACCTCATTAGATGAGGGAAATGCAAATTAAAACCATAATGACAACAGGACTGAACCTTGAAAAGACTATGCTATGTGAAAGAACCTAGTCACAAAGGACCACACATTGTATGATTCCACTTTTAAGAAATGTCCATAATAGACAAATCTATAGAGACAGAAATTAGATTAACTCTTGCCTAGGGCTGGGGGAAAGGTGATGGGAGAAATGAGGAGTGACTGCTAATAAGTATGAGGTTTCTTTTAGGGGGTGATGAAAATGTTCTAAAATTGGTTGTGGTGATTGTTGCACAACTCTGTGAATATACCAAAAATTATTGAATTGTATATTTAAATTGGTGAATGGCATGTGAAAAATATCTCAGTAAAGTAATTTAAAAAATCCATAAGGAGATACTATGACAAATTCACTAGAATCCCTAAATTACAATGATTGACTATGAAGGAATGATGTCAGGGTAGATGGTGGAATAGGAAGCATCAGTGATCCATATTGCCACCTGTACAACAATTGCACTGGTAGAATCCATCTGATGTAACTATTTTGGAATGCTAGGGTCTACTGAAGGCTTGCAACTTCCAGGGGAAGGCCTGGATGTTAAATTGTAGTTGACTTCAGTCAATTTCAGCCTAGCACCTTAGAGGCTTTGCACCCTCCACCCTCTAGGCCTTTGCAGGCAGCCAGCATGTGTCCTTAGAGCAGCTTGCAGGAGTTAAGGTGGGCAATTAGAACCCTGTCCTCCAAATATCAGGGATGAGTGTTCTGATTGCTGCTTGCTGCTTTTGATCAAGGAGGTGCAGCAAAGAGGCAGGCATTAACATTTGCAACTCCCATTGCCATTAATACAAGCCTCTTCTCCTGTTGAAGCAACATCAAGGGCATTTAAAGGGCTTGGGAATTTTTACTCCCTTCATTTCCCATTTTTAAAAAAATTTTTGGAGGCAGGCATATAAGGACTAGAACATCCAAAAGCAACTGCAAATATGGGGAAATTTAAAAAGTTACTGCATATGCCCAGGGAAAGGTGCAGGCTCATAAAAGATCTGAGAAGTTCCTAAGTATACACTTCAGGAAATTTCGGCCACAGAGATACCTTACACAACAAAAACAACCAAAAGATAAAAGCAAAACCAAAAAACTCAGCAAATCCTGGGGAAGGAGAGAGTCTGATTTCCAGAGTTATTGATAAGATTCAAATGTTTAGTTTTCAAAAAAAATCACAAGGCATACAAAGAAACAGGAAAGTATGGTCCATTCAAAGGAAAAAATCAATCCACAGAACTGTCGCTGAGAAAGAACAGATGGCAAACCTACTGGACAAAGACTTTAAAACAACTGACTTGAAAATGTTCAAACTGAAGTCAGAGTGGTAGCAGACTAGGAGGTCCCAATGCTCATCTCCTCCATAAAAACAGCAAAAACAAAAAAAAATCAAAAGGTAAAAATAAAAACTAATTAGCTAAAATATATAGGGTACCACACCTGCTTCTGAATAAATAAATAAACAACTACAAATTGACGAAAATAGCTCTGGGAACGTTCTGGACTACAGTGAAGACAGAGCAGAAATTCTGTAGAGCACAACAATCAAGAATGGCTGCATAGGAAAGCAAAGGAAGCATTTTACCTGCATCACCCCATCCGCCAGTCCAGAGCACTCGGCACCAAGAAAGATCCCCTTGGATGGATTTCACCCCACAGGGAAAAGGAGAACAGGCGGACTCCAGCAGTCCTTCTCCCCTGTGGACATATGCATCCTTTGCTACCAAGTACCCCCACAATCTTCACTAATGCTAAATCTAGCTGACGGAGCTGCCCGGAGTCCTTGCCACTTCATCTCCTTCCCAGGGCTGGAGCTCCTGCTGTGGTGAGACCTGCTTTGAGGGGCCCAAGTCATGACTGCACTCTGCTGCCCAGGATTGAGACATCACAGCACCTCACCATCTACAGAGACTGGAGTTGCAGCTGCACTGTGCTCTGCTCTCTGGGTCGCGAATTGGAGCTGTGACCCACCACTACTGGAGCTGTGTAACTGCCATTCCACACTCCACCCTCTGGACCTTGAATGAGGGCTTTGACCCACCATCACCCAGGTGGTTCTGCTGCTGTACGCACTGCCCTCTGCATCCCGAGTCAGGGCTTTGACCTGTGATCACCAAGGCTGAGCTGCTGCTATTCTACACCCTGGCCCCTGGGTCCTAAATCACTGCTTTCGTACCTGCCATCACTGGGGCTGAGCTGCCTTTGCACTATGCCCCACGCCCTGCGTCCTAAGTTGTGCCTTTGACCCACCATCACCAGGATCATACTGGTGATGCCTTGTGCCCCACTCTCTGGTCCCTAAGTTGAGGCTTTGACCCATCATCACTGGAGCATGCTGCTTCTGTGCCAAGTCTCCTAGGTCCAGCCCACTGCTGCACCCTGTCATCCCTGGACCCCTGATACAACTGTGCCCTGCTCCCTCCCTAGGGCTTGAGTCACTACTGCAAGCCTCAGAGAACCAGACCTCAGTTCTGTTGGTGATCTGCACATGCCTGGACCACAGACGTCAATGCCACTGCCACAGAAATTGCTCCTGTGCCCCAGGCCTCAAGCACTCTGTTAGTTCTGTACACCTCTAAGACTGAGACCCCCAGCTCCACTACCACTCTGAGTACCAGACCAGTGCACCAGACCCAGTACTAAGAAAGATCTCCTTGACTAGAACTTTCCCCCATAAGCAAGAAGGAGAATAGGAGGATCCTAGAAGCCCTAGCCTCCACTACCATCACAGACACTTGTAGCCTTGCCAGCTAAGGACCCCAAAAGTCTTTGCCAGTGTTGACCTCAGCTGACAGAGCCGCACAGAGACTATACCACTGTACCCTTCCCAGAACTGGAAATGCTGCACCTCACCCAGACAGCACTCTTGCACCACTTTCAAGTGAAAGTTTTTCCTCACTGAAGCCAGTCTGAAAAGTCTGGAAGAGGCGACTATTCCTGCAAATGCACAGGCATCAATACAAAGCCACTAGAAACACTAAAAAGCACAGAAACATAACACTACAAAGGGAACACAATAATTTTCCAGCAATTGATCTCAAAGAAATGGAGATCTGTGAGTTACCTAAAAAGAAATTCAAAATAATTATTTTATGGAAGCTCAGCAAGATTGAAGAGATTAATACAGAAACTTTTCAGGCCATGAGAGAGGGGGTGATATATATTCAAAGTGCTCAAAGAAAAAAACTGCCAACCAAAAATACTTTATCTGGCAAAATTATCATTCAGAAATAAAAGAGAGGGGCCGGCCCCATGGCCGAGTGGTAAAGTTCATGCGCTCTGCTACGGCGGCCCAGGGTTTTTCTGGTTCGGATCCTGGGCACGGACATGGCACCGCTCATCAGGCCACGTTGAGGTGGTGTCCCATGTACTACAACTAGAAGGACCCACAACTAAAATATACAACTATATACTGGGGGGATTTGGGGAGGAAAAAGCAGAAAGAAAAAAAAAAGGATTGGCAACAGTTGTTAGCTCAGGTGCCAATCTTTAAAAAAAAAAAAAAAAAAAACAGAAATAAAAGAGAGATAATGACTTTCCAAGACAAACAAAATCTAAGGGAGTTCATCACCACTAGACATGCCTTACAAAAAATGCTAAAGGGATTTCTTCAAATGGAAATGAAAGGACACTAATTAATAATATGAAAACATATGAAACTTAAGTGCACTGGTAAAGGTAATTATATAAAGATAATACTCTAGTACTGTAAGATGGAGTATAAACCATTTTTAACTCTAGTACAAAGGTTAAAAGACAAAGTGTTAAAAATAACTATAGGTACAATATTTTGTTAGCATATATGCAGTATAAAAAGATGTAAATTGTGAGATCAATGACATAAAATGTGGGAGGAGGAGTAAATGTGTAGAGCTTTTTTATGCATCTGAAGTTATCAGTGTAAAATAGACTAATATAAGATGAATTATGAAAGCCTCACAGTAACCACAAAGCAAAAACCTACAGTAGATACATAAACAATAAAGAAAAAATAATCAAAGGATTTCACTACCAAAAGTCATCAATTCACAGTGGAAGACAGAAAGAGAGGAAGAAAGGAGCAAAGAAACTAAAAATAATTGGAAAACCATTAATAAAATAGTAGGTGCTTACCTATCAACAATTACTCTAAATGTGAATGGATTAAATTCTCTAATCAAAAGATTTAGAGTGGCTGAATGGATTTTAAAAACTCCCAACTATATGTTGCCTACAAGAGATTCACTTTAGCTCTAAGGACACTCATAGACTCAAAGTGAAGGAATAGAAAAAGTATTCCATGCAAATGGAAACCAAAAGAGAACAGGATGAGCTATATTCATATCAGACAAAAGCTGTAACAAGAGACAAAGAAGGTCATTATATAATGATTAAAGAGTCAATTCACCAAGAAGATATAAAATTATAAATATATAGGCACCTAACGTTGGAACTCCTAAATATATTAAGCAATTATAAACATATCTGAAGGCAGAAATAGACAGTAATGCAATAATAGTAGGGGACTTCAATACCTCACTTTCAACAATAGATAGATCATTCAGACAGAAAATCATAAGGAAATATTGGACTTGAACTATACTTTAGACATATACAGATCTAACAGACATATACAGTGTATTATATTCAACAGCAGCAGAATACACATTCTTCCCAAGTGCACACAGAACATTATCCAGGATAGCTCAAGTGTTAGGTCACAAAACAAATCTTAACATATTTAAGAATATAAAAATCATATAAGTATCTTTTTCAATCACAGTGATATCAAACTAGAAACCAGTAACAGGAGGAAAGCTGTAAAATTCACAAACGTGGAAATTAAACACCACACTCCAGAACAACCATAGATCAAAGGCTAAATCAAAAGAGAAATAAAAAAATTTCTTGAGATAAGCAAAAAAGGAAACAGAACATACCAAGTCTTATAGGATGCAGCAGAAGTAGTTATAAGAGGAAATTTGATAGCAATAAATGCCTACATTAAGAAATATTACAAATAAATAACCTAAGATTACACCTCAAGGAACTAGAAAAAGGAGAACAAACTAAGCTCAAAGTTAGTAGAAGAAAGAAAATAATATCAGAGTGTAAATAAATGAAATAGCAACTAAAAACACAATAGAAAAGATTGATGAAACTAAGTTAAGATAAACAAAATTGACAAACCTTTAGCTTCACTAAGGAAAGAAAGAGATGACAAATAAATAAAATTATAAACAAAAGAGGAGATATTACAACTGATACCACAGAAGTACATAGGATCATAAGACTCTACTATGAACAATTATATGCCAAAAAATTAGATAACCTAGAAATATTGGATAAATTCCTAGAAGCATATGGCTTACCAAGTCTAAATCATGAAGAAATAGGAAACCTGAACAGATCAGTTACTAGGAAGGAGATTGAATCAGTAATCAAAAATCTCCCAGCAAAGAAAAGCCCAGGACCAGCTGGCCTCACTGGTGAATTCTACCAGACATTTAAAGAAGAAGAATTAAGGCCAATCTTTCTCAAACTCTTCAAAAAAATGAAGAGCAAGGAACATTTCTAACCTCATTTTACAAGGCCAGCATTACCCTGATACCAAAGCCAGATGAGGACACTACAAGAAAAGAAAATTACAGTTCAATATCCCTGGTTAAGATAGATGCAAAAATCCTCAACAAAATACTAGCAATATGTATTCAAGAGCTCTTTAAAAGGATAATACACCATGATCAAGTGGAATTTATCCCTGGAATCCAAAGATGGTTCAACATACACAAATTAATAAATGTGATACACCACATTAACAGAAAGAAGGATAAAAATAATATGATCACTTCAATAGATGCAGAAAAAGCATTTGACAAAATTCAACATCATTTCATGATAAAACTTGCAAAATTTGGTATAGAAGGAATGTATCTCAACATAATAAAGCCATATAGTACAAGCTGACAGCTAACATCATACTCAATGGTGAAAAGCTAAAAGCCTTTCCTGTAAGATCAGGAACAAGACATAGATGCTCACTCTTACCACTTCTATTCAACATAGTACTGGAAGTCTTAGCCAGAGCACTTAAGCAAGAAAAAGAAATAAAAGGCATCCAGATTGGAAAGGAAGAAGAGAAATTGTCTCTGTTTGCAAGTGACATAATACTTTTTTTTAGATTTAATCTCTTAGCAACTTTCAAATATAAAATACAGTATAGTCAACTATAGTCACCATGCTGTACAATTACATCCTATGGCTTATTTATTTTATAACTGGAAATTTGTACCTTTTGACCGCCTTCACCCATTTCACTCTCCATCCCCCACCTCTGGCAGCCAACAATCTGTTCACTGTATCTATGAGCTTAGTTTTTGGTTTTTGTTTTGTTTGTTTTTAGATTCCACATATTAGTGAGAACATACAGTATTTGTCTTTGCCTGACATATTTAATTTAGCATAATATCCTCAAATTCCATCCATGTTGTTACAAATGGGAAGATTTCATTCTTTTTTATGGCTGAATTAAATTCCATTGTGTGAGTGTGTGTGTGTGTGTGTGTATGATACTTATATATGCCATTTTCTTTATCCATTTATCCATTTTCAGACACCTAGGCTGTTTGCATATCTTGGCTATAACATAATCTTATATATAGAAAATCCTGGGGATTCTAATAAAAAACTTTAGGACTAATAACAAATTTAGTAAAGTTGAAGGATACAAAATCAATATACAAAAATAAGTTGTGTTTCTACACTCTAACCACGAAATTATCTGAAAGAGAAACTAGGAAAGCAACTCCATTTACAATAGCAGGAAAAACAATAACATACTTAGGAATAAATTTAACCAAGTGAAAGATATGCACACGAAAAACTATAAGACACTGATGAAAAACATTTAAAAAGAGACAAATAAATGGAAAGCTATCCCATGTTCTTGGATTGAAAGAATAAATATTGTTAAAATAGTCATACTATCCAAATTGATCTACAGATTCAATGCAATCTCTATCAAAATTCAAAAGGCAGTTTTCAAAGAAACAGAAAAATTGATCCTAAAATTCATATGGAACCACAAAAGATTCTGAACATCCAAAAACATCTTGAGGAAGAACAACAAAGCTGGAGGCATCAGACTTTCGGATTTCAAACAATATTACAAATTCGTAATAAAACAGTATGGTACTGGTATGAAAATAGGCATATAGAACAATGGAACAGAAGAGAAACCAGAAATAAACCCTGCAAATACAATCAATTAATCTTTGGCAAAGGTACCAACAACACACAACAGGAAAACAATAGTCTCTTCAATAAGCGGTCTTGGGAAAACTGGATATCTACATGCAAAAGAATGACACTACCTCCCTAGCTCACACCACTCACAAAAATTAACTTAAAAGAGATTGAAGACATAAATGTAAGAAGTGAATCCATAAAACTCCTAGAAGAAAATATATGGAAAAATTTCCTTGTCGTTGGTATTGGCAATGACTTTTGGGATATGAAACCAAAAACACAAGACACAAAAGTTAAAATAAACAAGAGCGACTACATCAACTGAAAAGCTTCTACACAGCAACAAGGAAACCATAAATAAAATGTAAAGGCAACCTATGGGATGGGAGAAAATATTTGCAACCCATATATCTGATAAGAGATTAATATCCAAAATATATAAGTAATACATACAAATCAATAGGAAAAAAACAAATAATCCAATTAAAATAAAGGCAATGATCTGAATAGAAATTTTTCTAAAAAAGCCTTACAAATTGTCAGTACGTACATGAAAAGGTGCTCAACATCACTAATCATCAGGAAAATTCAAATCAAAACCACAATGAGATATCATCTCACACCTATTAGGATGGCTATTATCAAAAAGACAAGAGATAACAAATGTTGGCAAGGGTGTGGAGAAAAGGGAATCTTTGTACACTGTTGTTAGAAATATAAAGTAGTACATCCATTATGAAAAACAGTATGGCAGTTCCTGAAAACTTTTTAAATGGAACTACCGTATGATCCAGCAATACCACTCCAGGGTACATATCAAAGGAAACAAAATCCATTTCTCAAAGTGATATCTGCACTACTTTGTTCATTGCAGCATTATTTACAATAGGCAAGGTATGGAAACAACCTAAGTGGTGTCCATCAGTAGGTGAATGGATAAAAAATTGTGATATATATTATATATATACTATATATATGTGTATATATGTATAGAGTGGAGATATATATATACATATGTGTGTACATATATGTATATGTATATATAGGATATTATCCAGCCATAAAAAAGAAGGAAATACTGCTATTTGTGATAATGTGAATAAATCTGGAGGGCATTATGCTAAGTGAAATAAGCCAGACAGAGAAAGAAGAATATTATATGGTATCATTTATATATGGAACCTCAAAAAACAAAAACAAAAACAAAAAAACTGATGATAGAAACAGAGTAGAATGGTATTTTACAGGGGTTTGGAACTGGGGGAAGGGAGAATTAGGGAAATATAGGTCAAAGGTTATAAACTTTCAGTCATAAAATAAAAATGAGCTGAGGATCTAATGTATAGCATGATGACTATAGTTAATAGTACAGTATTATATACTTGAAATTGGCTGAGCATATATCTTAAGCATTCTCACCAGACAAAAAAAGACTCAAAGACTTGAAAGAAGATGTGTTTAAAGTCCATAGACGGACATTTGAACAAAACAGAAATATCAATAAAGAGATAGAAAACGTAAATATGAACTCCCTTTTACCCCTCAACATTTCTAAAGCTCAAAATTACAAAAAGATTTGTAGTTTGTAGTGAAAAGAAAATTTCTTAGCATGATTCAAAAGCAGTTTTGCTGAGGGAGAAGAAAGAATCAGCAAACTTGAAGATAGGACATTTAAAATTATTGTGTCTGAGTGACAGAAAGAAAGAACATTGGAGAAAAGTAAACAGAGCCTAAGAGACCTGTGGGACACTATCATATGGATCAATATTCACATTTTGGGAGTCCCAGAAGGAGAAGAGAGAGAGAAAGGGGCAGAGAGTTTATTTGAGGAAACAAGTGATCAAAAAATCCCAAATTTGAAGAAAGACATGGATATAAACATCCAAGTAGCTCAACAAATTCCAGGTAGGATAAATTCAAAGAGACCCATAGTGAGACACATTATAAGCAAACTGTAGAAAGCCAAAGAGAGAATCTTGAATGCAGCAAGAGAAAAGTGACTTGTCACAAACAAGGGCTTCCCAATAATTTATCAGCAGATTTCTCATCAGAAACCTTGGAGGACAGAAGACAGTAGAATGATATATTCAAAGTGCTGGAGGATAAAAACTTTCAACCAAGAATCCTATATCTAGTGAATGTGTCCTTTAAAAATAAGAGAAAACTTAAGATATTTACAGATAAACAAAATCTGAGGGAGTTCATTACTACTAGACCTGCCCTGCCAAAAATGCTAACAGTAGTCCTGCAGGTTGAAATAAAAGGACACTAGGGAGTAACTCAAAGCTGTATGAAAAATAAAGATTCAAGGTAAAGGTCAACACATGGACAATTTAAAAGCTGGTATTATTGTAACTTCTATTTGTAATTCCACATTTGGTTTTCTATGTGATTTAAGAGACTAATTCATTAAAAATTATTAGTCTATGAATTTGGACATACAATGTATAAATATTTAATATTATGACACCAATAACTGAAAGGTGGGAAAGATAAGAGCTAGGTAAGAGCAGGATTTTTATATGCTGTTGAAGTTAAGCTCGTATAAATTCAAAATACAATGCTTTAATTTTAGGATGTTAAATGTAATCCCCATGGTAAACACAAAGAGATATAGAATATACACAAAAGGAAATGTGAAAGGAATCTAAAAGTTGCACTGCAGAAAAAAATCAGCTCAACACAAAAAAAGAGTAATACAGGAAATGAGGGTATAGAAAAAGGAATAAGACATATAGAAATCAAATAGCAAAATGACAGAAGTAAGTCCCTTCTTATCAGTAACTACTTTAAATTTAAATGAATTGAACTTTCCAATCAAAAGACAGAAACCGGTAGAATGCAATTAAAAAAATGACCCAACTATATCCTGTCTACAAGACACTCACTTTAGATCCAAAGACACAAATAGGTTGAAAGTGAATGGATGGAAAAAGATATTCCAAGCAAATAGTAACTAATGGGAGAATGGATGGTTATAGTAATAGAAATCAAAATAGACTTTAAATCAGAAAAAGTTACAAGAGATAGAGAACATTATATATTAATAAAAGCTTCAATAAAAGAAGATAGAATAATTATAAACATTTACATACCTAATAACAGATCATCAAAATAGATGAAGCAAAAATTGACAGATTGAAGGAAGAAATAGTTCTACAATAATAGTTGGAGGCTTCAACACTCCACTCTCAATGAATAGAACAACCAGACAGAAGATAAGTAGGGAAATAGAAGACCTGAGCAACACAATAATCCAAGTAGATATAACAGATATACACAATGTACTCTAACCAAAAATAACAAAATGTGCATTCTCTCGAGTACACCTTGACATTCTCCAGCATAGAACACATATTAGGCTACCAGTTAAGTCTCAATAGATTTGAAAAGATAGATATCACACAAACTATCTTCTCTGACCAATATGGGATGAAGGTAGAAGTCAATAACTGAAGGAAAACTGGAAAGTTCACAAGTTTGTGGAAATTAAACAACACATTCTTACACATCCAATGTGTCAAAAGAAATCAAAAGGGAAATTAGAAAATATTTAGAGACAAATGGAAATGAAAACACTACGTACCAAAAACTTATGGGAAGCAGTGAAAGCAGTGCTAAGGGGGAAATTTATAGCTGCATATACTTACATTAAAAAAGAAGAAAGATCTCAAATCACAACCGAACTCTAAACCTAATGAACTAGAAAAAGAACAAACTAAGCCCAAAGCTTGAAGAAGGAAGGAAATAAAAAGGATTAGAGCAGAGATAAATAATATAAAGAATAGAAAAAATCAACGAAGCCAAAAGTCAGTTCTTTGAAACGATCAACAAAATTGACAAACATTTAGCTAGATTGACTAAGACAAAAAGAGACAAGACTAATAAAATTACTAAAATCAGAAATGAAAGTAAGGATAAGTAAATTACTATCAAGTACTACAAACAATTATATATCATTAAATTGGATAACATAGATGAAATGAACAAATTCTAAAAGCCAAAAACCCTACCAAGACTGAATCATGAAAAAACAGAATATCTGAATAAACCCATAACCAGTAGGATATTGAATCAGTAATCAAAAATACCATCCCCTGAATCTGATGGCTTCACTGTGATTCTACCAAACATTTAAAGAACTAACATCACTCCTTCTGAAACTCTTCCAAAAAATTGAAAAAATCAAGATTGGAATACTTCCAATCTCATTTTATGAGGCCAGCATTGTCCTGATACCAAAGACAAAGACAACACAAGAAAATAAAACTACAGAGCAATATCCTTTATGAATATTGACATAAATGTCTTCAACAAAACTGAATTCAAACTAAATTCAAATAGCAAGCTGAATTCAGCAGCATCACCATGACAAACTGAGATTTATTCTTGGAATGCAAGTGTAGTTCAACATATGAGAACAATCAATGCATGTTCAACAACATGGTTCAACAATCAATGTAATATATCATGTTAACCAAATGAAGGGGGAAAAATAATCATCTCTCTTGATGCAGAAAAAAGCATTTGACAAAATTCATCACACTTTCATTATAAAAACACTCAGCAAATAGGAATAGAAGGAAACTATCTCAACACAATAAAAGCTATAGATGAATACCCTACCGCTAACTTCATACTAAATGTGAAAAGACAGAAAGCTTTTCCTCTATGATCAGAAGAAAGACAAGAGTACGCACTTTTGCCACTTTTCTTCAACAAAGTTTTGGAAGCTCTAGCCAAAACAATTAGACAAGGAAAAGATATACAATGCATCCAAATCAGAATGAAAGAAGTAAAATTATTTCTGTTCCCAGATGATATAATCTTATATGTAGAAATCCCTAAGGATTCCACACAAACTTGTTAGAACGAATAAACAAATTCAGCAAAGTTTCACAGTATAAAGATCACACAAAAATAATTTTCATTTCTATACACTAACAATGAACAATCTGAAAAGGAAGTTAAGAAAGCAATTCTATTTATAACAGCATTAAAAAGAATAAAATACTTGCGTATTAACTTGAACAGCAGTTAAAAGACATGCACATTTACTGAAACAAAAGAAAACGTTGACTAAAGCAATTAAAGAAGATATAAATAAGTGGAAAGACATCCTGTGTTCATGGATTAGAAGACTTAAAAATGTTAAGATATCAGGGAAGCCTGGTGGCACAGTGGTTAAGTTTGCACGTTCCACTTCGGTGGCTGGAGTTCTCCAGTTTGGATCCCGGGTGCAGACATGGCACCACTTGGCAAGCCATGCTGTGGTAGGCATCCCACATATAAGAAAAAAAGTGGAGGAAGATGGGCATGGATGTTAGCTCAGGGCCAGTTTTCCTAAGCAAAAAGAGGAGGATTGGCAGCAGATGTTAGCTCAGGGCTAATCTTCCTCAAAAAAAAGAAAAAGTTAAGATATCAACACTGCCCAAAGCAATCTACAGATTCAACACCATTGCATCAAAATCCCAGTGCTGTTTTTGGCAGCAGTGGAAAAAAAACCCATCCTAAAATTCATATGGAACTTCAAGGGACCTCCAAATATTGAAAACAATCTTGAAAAAGAACAAAGTTAGAGAACTCGCATTTCCTGATTTCAAAGTTTACTACAAAGCTAAGTAATCAACACAGTGTAGTAATTGCATAAAGGCAGACATACGACTGATGGAATAGAATAGAGAGCCTAGAAATGAATCTTTGCAGATATGGTCAAATGATTTTTGACAAGGGTCCCAAGATCCTTCATTCATGGAGAAAGAACAGTCTTTTCAACAAATGGTGCTGGGAAAACTGGATATCCACATACAAAAGAATGAAATTGGACCCTTATCTAATACTGTATACAAAAAATAAACTCACAATGGATCAAAGGACCTAAAACTATAAATTTCTTAGAAGAAAACTTAGGAGCAAAGCTTCATGACATTGGATTAGATGATGATTTCTTGGATCATTAGACACGAAAGGCACAGGCAACAAAAGAAAAAATAGACAAATTTTTATCAAAATACATTGTCAACATAGTGAAAAGGCAAGCCACTGATGGGAGAAAATATTTCCAAATCACATATTTGATAAGGGATTAGGATCCAGAATACATAGACAACCAAAACTCAAAAACAAAAAGACAAATAACCTGTTTAAAAAATGGACAGAGGACTTTAATAGATATTTCTCCACAGAAGATATACAGTGGTCAATAAGCATATGAAAAGATGCTCAACATCACTAATCATTAGGGAAATGCAAATCCAAACTACAACGAGATACCGCTTTACAACCATTAGGATGGCTGTTACAAAATAAAAAGCAAACAGAAATGAACAAGTCTTGGCAAGCAAGTGGTAAAATTGGAACCCTTGCACACTGTTGATGGGAATGTAAAGTGGTGCAGCCATTATGGAAAACAGTATGGTTATTTCTCAAAAAGCTAAACATAGAATGACTATATGATCCAGCAATTCTACTTGTGGGAATATACCCAAAAGAACTGAAAGCAGGGATACAAACAGATATTTATAAACCTATGTTCATAGCAGTGTTATTTACAATAGCCAAAAGGAGGAAGCAACCCAATTGTGAAGCAACCCAATTGTCCAGCAACTGATGAACAGATAAGCAAAATATGGTGTGTATATATATGTTTGTATATAATGGGATATTATTCAGCCTTAAAAAGGAAGAAAATTCTGACATGTGCTACAACATGGATAAAACATGAGAAGATTATGCCAAGTGAAATAAGCCAGCCACAGAAAGACAAACACTATATTAGTCTACTCATATCAGGTACTGACAATTCACATCATAGAGATAGAAAGTGGAAAGGTGGTTGCCAAGGGCTGGGGGAAGGGAGGCATGGGGAGTTACTGTTTAAAAGGTAAAGAGTTTCAGTTTTGCAAGATGAAAAGAGTTTTGGAGATGGATGGTGTTGGTGTCTGCACCACAATATGAATGTACATAATGCCATTAAATGGAACACTTAAAAATGGTTAAAATTGCAAATTTTGTCATGTATATTTTGCAAAATTAAAAATTAGAAAAAAACAGAAAAAAGCACAGAAATGAAAAAAATTAAACAAATGACTGATTATGCTAAGTTTTGCTGAGAATATGGAGCATCAAGAGCTACCATGTACCACTAACTGTTGTGTAAACTGGTACAGCCACTTTGGATAGCAGGGTGGCTTTATCTATTTAGGTTGGATATTATGCATGTACGTGAGTAATTCCACTCCTAAGCATATAATTTTGACAGATATCTGCTCATGTGTGCCAGCATACATGTATGTGAATGCTTACAGCAGCGTTGTTCATAATTTCTAAAAACAAAAAGCAAATCAAATTCCCACAAACAATAGAACAAATAATTTAAAGTATGATTTATTCAGTGGAATGCTATATAACAATGAAGATGAACAGTCTACAGATACTTATAACAATTTAGCAAACATACTATTGAACTAAAATAAGGTCTCAAAAGAAAACATATAGCAAGATTCCATTTGTATGAACAATTTTTGATTTATATAAAGTTCAAAATAATCTATAGTGTTTAAAGATGCATACATAGAGGTAAAACTCTAAAGAAAAGCCTGAACATGACCAAGAGGATTGTTATTGCTATGGGAATTGGTAAGGAAATTTCTGAGTGGTAATGGTTTTTTTCCTAACTCTTGGTTTTGTTACCTGGATTTCCCTTTAAAACTTCTTGTTAGAGTGCAGACATAATTCATGCATATCTCTATTGGTTGTAATTTACAGTGTAAAACCATTAAAAGTAATATTAACTATTTACGTCTAGTTGGAATAATTTACCTTTACTTACAAAGGAGATGGACCCTCACTCATCACAAAAGAGACCATGAATGGGAATTGGAACTCTAAGTTGTCATCGTCTCATAATTATCCTCAGTTATTCTGTCTATGAAATGAGAATCCATGGGAATACTGCTGTCCAAAAGCCCCTTCTGCCATGATAGAAATGTTCTGTATCTGCACTGTTCATTATGGTAGCTACTGGCCACATGTGCCTTTTGAGTACTTGAAATATGGCTAGTGCAATGGAGGAACAAAATTTTAAATTTTACTCCATTTTAATTGATTTAAATTTAAACAGTGGCATGTGGACAGGGCAACATTAGAAAAATGAAATGAAGGGTCTGCTATTGCTTTAAAAAAATTCAGTCCATCCATCATTGTTAACAATAGCTCTGTTGTTATTACCTTTGGAACAAACCCCATTTCAATGAAAAAAATGTGACAAACTTACTTCAGGAGTAGGATTTTCTTAAACTCAGCAACTAATCACATATCTGAGCTCTATATGAAGGACACCTATTTATCACTGCTCTCTGTGGGTAGAGGAAAACAGCACCAGATTTTTATTTGTATGTGAAATAAGTACTTTACCAATTACAGATTTACTGTAAGGTGGGAAACTTGTTCTAAATATAGCCTTCTATTGAGCAGTTATTTTATAAATAGTTAGGCTACTATATTTTTAAAATTATCTATATGATCTAAATTTTATACTGTAGCAATGCTCAAGAGAATGAAAAGACAAGCCACAGACTGGGAGAAAATATTTGCAAAACACAAAACTGGCAAAGGATTGTTATCCAAAATATACAAAGAACTTAAAACTCAACATTAAGAAAACGAACAACCTGATTAAAATATGGTCCAAAGACCTTAACAGACACTTCACCAAAGAAGATATATAAGGCAGATAAGCATACGAAAAGATGCCCCACATCATAAGTCATCAGGGAAGTGCAAATTAAAACAACGAGATACCAAACACACCTACTAGAATAGCCAAAACCCAGAACACTGAAACACCAAATGCTGAAAGGATGTGGAACATTAGCAAATCTCATTCATTGCTGATGGGAATGCAAAATGATACAGCCACTTTGGAAGGCGGCTTGGTGGTTTCGTATAAAACTAAACATACTCTTATCATACAATTCAGCAACTGTGCTTCTTGCTATTTACTGAAAGGAGCTGAAAACATGTCCACACAAAAGCCTGAACCCAGATGTCATTCATTCTACTGTGAGTTAGTTTAGCATAGCAAGATTGTTATGCTTTATAGAATTTTCTTAGTTTGTAATTTAGGAACTCAAGATGGCATTTACTTTTTGTTGACATTCCCTAAATTTTTTTGTACACATACAGCTTCTGTCAGATAGGATTGCACATAATTAATTGAATGTTGAACTGCTCACACTAAGATTTTAAATTAACATTACATTTTATCAGAAAGTAAAGTGAATCATTTACTCTAAAAAATAAAATAAATAAAAACTTTTTCAATCTAACATATGATCTTAAATGGCAGTGGTTAAATGAGGAAACAGTTTCAAAACATGAAAAATGAAATTATTTTTTAAACAGTTTTATTGAGATATAACTGATATAAAAATAACTGCAAATATTTAATATATACAATTTAACAAGTTTGAGCATATACATATATCCACGGTACTATCACATGATGGTGTGTGTGGGGTGGGGGTCCCGGTGGGCAAGAGTGGGCTAGTCTCCCTACCTCTTCACATTATGCTAATAGGAAAGCAGACACATTCAGATGCCATCTGCAGAAAGAGAAGTCAGGGTTCTTGAAGTCACCGAGTGAGGGTGTGAACACATCTTGCATCACTTAGTTTCCAAAAAGGCTCACACTACAGAACAAAACAATCAAGAACAAATTCAAGTCAGTCACTGTAAGTGGTGACATTCTGAACAACCCTCTGCTCACTCATGTCTAAATCCAGACAATCCTCATAACCCAGACTTGTCCCCTCTGCCCCAACCCCTCTGCCACTTCAAGCCCTCCAGGGTCTCACCTGCCATGAGAGACACATCAGACAGGGCTCTGGGCACTGTCACTGCCTGGGGTAGAACAGAACAGGATGGGGTCAGAGCCCACAGGAGATGAGACTAAAGGAGGAACTCTGGGTGGGTGAGCTCCCCCATGGGCTCCTGTCTACACTATCTCAGGGATCACCCCCTGTCCATACTTACTTGTAGACTGAGTGTAGCTCCCTCTGTTTCCACCTGTGGGAAGAAAACATTCTGTGAGAAGCCAGGAAGCAGGCAGGGCCATGAGGTCCTAAAAGAATCACCTAGTCCTGGACACCAGAGAAGTTTCCAGAACTGTGATTACAGACCTAAGGGAGGATCAGGAAAGCTGGCAACAGTACATGTGTGGGGACTGGACCAACTGCCCTCCTGGACGTCTGTCCTCACCAACAACCTTCCCCTTTGACCTGTGACTGCTGGGAGTCAGGTCCCCATCACCAGACTCATCAAGGTGATAAATCTGTCCTTCATTTCCACATGTGCTTTACTAAACAGTGTCAGCCCCAGACTAGGAAAGCACATGTGGCTATGGATGGGACTTCCCATTAATGAGGCAGGACAAACTTCTACCTGGGCTTGAAACACCCGGGGCTGGGGGGGGGGGGGCAGGGGGCAAGAAAACTCAGACCCCACCCGTCCCCTACCTGAGTGCTTCTTCCTCCAGATCACGGCTCCAGCCACCACAGCTCCAAGGAGACCCAGGCCAGCAAGGACGCCCACAATGAGGATGGTGGACTGAGGCGGCGGCTCTGGGAAGGGAAGGGAAGGTGAGGGCTCTGACCCCAGGCCTCAGCCCTGACCCTGCTAAAGGTCTCCAGAAGGGCTCCTGATGTCCCTGAGAAGAGGCTCTGAGCCCACGGCTCCCTCCTTACCCCAGCTCAGGGTGATGGGCTCGGGCAGCCCCTCGTGCTGCACATGGCACGTGTATCTCTGCTTCTCTCCAGAAGGCACCACCACAGCCGCCCACTTCTGGAAGGTCCCGTCCCCTGCAGGCCTGGTCTCCACAAACTCCGTGTCCTGGGTCAGGTCCTCCCCATCACGCTGCCAGGTCAGGGTGATCTCCGCAGGGTAGAAGCCCAGGGCCCAGCACCTCAGGGTGACCTCACGGTCAGAGATGGGGTGGAGAGTCACATGCGTCTTTGGGGAATCTGAGGAGAAGGGTGAGAAAATTTGGGAACTTTGCATTACCTCTCAAGATCCTCTGAAGCAGCGCTCATGTAGCCATCCTGAGAATGGAAAAGAGAGCTGGGATGAGGGAGTGGGAAAGAGTGCAAAACTCAGACACCAGCCTGGACTCTAGGATCTGGGATAACCTCCTATCCTTTGGAAAGTTCTAGAATCAGGGTAAGACAGCCTGGGCACGAGGCTCTGTGTGGGACAACAAGGACTTCTGGTCCTGACCTGAGTGGAGGCTGAGTGACTCAAAAAAATCTGGAGTCAGACCTGCAAAGAAGTTGGGCTTGCGGCAGAGAACAAGGTGGGAGAGAGCAAGTCATCAAGGCCAGGGTCAAAGAAATCCGCTATGAAGTTATTTCAGAGATCTCCAGAGAGACTGGATCCCTTAAAGGCCCTGAGAAAAGCTTGGGCCCTCTGGGCTAGTCACTTTCTGGCACAGGATGTGAAAACCCAGGCGATCTCCTCACTCTCAGGATCCAAGCTGGGGGCGGGAAGAATTCTGGTGTCAATCCCATTTTTCTCGCTTTTTGTTTGGGCCAGCTGGAGGTACAGCTCCAGCCTGAGGGAGAAGGGGAGGTGCTCCGCGGCCCCTCGTACCCGTCCGCTGCAGCACCTCCTTCCCCTTCTCCAGGTAACTGAGGAGCCGCTCCACGCAGTCCTCCTCCAGGAACAGCCGGTAGTGGTCGGCAAGTCCGCCCGCCTCCCACTCGTGCCGGGTTATCTGCGCTGCCGTGTCCATCGCGGTCCAGGAGCGCAGGTCCTCGTTCAGAGTGATGTAGTCAGCGCCGTCGTAGGCAAACTGCTCAAAACCGCGGAGGAGTCGCCCATCTGGCCCTACGTCGCAGCCAGACGTCCACTGGAACGTATGGGGCCCTGGCCAGGTCCCCGCGGTCAGCCTAGCCCGCTCAGCCCCACCCACCTAGCCTCACTCCCGCGCTAGACCCACCGGCGGTGTTTGGTCAGAGCCCGCTCCCCCCAAACTGAAAATAAAATCCTAGTGAATCCCGGCAGGCTGTTCCTGCGTCGAGGGACCTGGAAGGTCTCTTGGCCTAAGGGTAAATCTCGGACCTGGAAACTCCAGCTCGTCCAAGGTGGGGATGCAGAACCTGGAGACCTCGGCTCGTCCAAGGGGGATGCAGGAACTCCTGACCTGCGATCTGGGCCCGGGGTTACTCACCGGACTCGCTCTGGTTGTAGTAGCCCAGAACCCAGCGTAAATTCGATTTGGAATCATGTGCGTGTTCCTTGGCAATCTTGGTCTGCTCTTCCCAAAATTGTGGCCCCTCCTGCTCCATCCACGGCGCCCGCGGCTCCACTCTCTGACTCGCAGCCTCGCTGTCGAACCGCATGAACTGCGTGTCATCCAAGTAGCCGACCGAGACGTAGAGGTCCTCACGGCCGGGCCGGGACACGACGGTGTGGAAATACCTCAGCGAGTGGAAGCCTGAGGGTGGGGAGGGGCTGAGACCTGTCTGAACCCTCCTCCCGGCGCGGGTTCCCGGGTCCGAGGGTGATGGGGCCCGGAGAGGAGGAAGGAGCAAGGGGGTCGTGAAACAGAAAAGGGGCAGTGGGAGGCCCGAGTGGGTGAGAGGAGGGGCCGGGAGACTGGGAGGGAAAGAGAGGGGTCAGGACGGGGCGGGGACAAGGTAGGGGAAGGGGTCTGGGCCGGGGCGGTGCAGAGACGCGCCTTCCCCGGGGTTCCTGCGCTCCCACCAGACGATCCCCTGGCTGGGTCCCCTCTTCCCCCCCAGCTCCCGCAGAGGTTGTTTCCCTCCAGACCCCAGACTCACCTGCCCAAGTCCGGGTCAGGACCAGAACCCCTGAGAGCAGCAGGAGGAAGGTTGGGGGCCCCATGAGCCGCATCCTCCGGGTCTGGGGAGAATCTGAGTTCGACTGGTTGGTGAGGAGTTTATAACCCAGAATCGCAGTGACGCTCTTAGAAACCAATGGGACTGAGACCTGGGACAGCGTCATGTGTATCCAGGAAGAGGGACCAGACACAAGTTGAGAGAGAGAAGTGAAACTCTAGGGAGATGGGGAGGGCTTTACTCCCCAACCTGACACACTGTCTTCAGGACCTGAGAGCCACTCCCGGGGACCTGGAATTTCGTCCTGACCCCTCTTCTCCTGCACCAAACGCTTTTTGTCACACTGTCACCCTGAGTCCTGGCCCAAGGGCTGTCTGAGGAAACCAGGAAGAGACACTCCCAGGCTGGGCTCAGCCCTTTTCCTCCTCTTCCTGGATTCCCTCTACCTGAGCTGACTCCTACTCCTTAACTCTGCCCCAGGACTTTTCTAGAAGAAAACTTACCCCCAGGGAATATGGTGCAGAGAGTGAGCTGGCCTTGGGAAAGTGGGTGAAGAAACATTGGTTTCCTCGTTAAACCTGGGGCAGTTGTGCCTGAGGGCACCATGTAGAGATTCTCAGAGACCAGTTTTCTTTTTCTTTTTTTTTTTTTTTTTAACTACAGTGGTAACACAATGGGGCCAACCAGGCGGTGCAGTGGTTAAGTTCCCACGTTCTACTTGGGCGGCCCGGGATTTGCGGGTTCGGATCCCGGTTCGGACACGGCACCACGTGACAAGCCATGCTGTGGTAGGCGTCCCACATATTAAGTAGAGGAAGATGGGCACGAATGTTAGCTCAGGGCCAGTCTTTCTCAGCAAAAAGAGGAGGATTGGCAGCAGATGTTAGCTCAGGGCTAATCTTCCTAAAAGAAAAAATCTTTTTTTCTTAATTTTTTTTATTGCAGTAACGTTGGTTATTAACATTATATAAATTTCACGTGTACATCATAATGTATTTCGAATTCTGTGTAGATTGCAACATGTTCACCACTCAAAGACTAATTACAATCCATCACCACACACATGTTCCCAATCACCCCGTCCACCCCTCCCTCCTCTCTTCCCCTCTGGTAACCACCAATCCAATCTCTGTTGCTATGTGTTTATTTATCATTGTTTTTATCTTCTACTTGTGAGTGACATCATATGGTATTTGACTTTCTCCCTCTGACTTATTTCACTCAGCATAATACCCTCAAGGTCCATCCATGTTGTCACAAATGGCAGGATTTCATCATTTCTTATGGCTGAGTAGTATTCCATTGTGTATATATATATCACATCTTCTTTATCCATTCGTCCCTTGATGGGCACCTAGGTTGCTTCCAAGTCTTGGCTATTGGGTAACACAATCTTGATAACCCCTGAATGATCAGGGATCTTATCTGTAAAAGCAGTGATTTTACCCTTCATATGTAAATGTGCCTAAACAGCCCTAAAGTAACCAAAGCTCATAATTTTTGCTTTCCCAAACTGTGACTCCAGGTTTTGTATTTTAAAATGATCTTCATTCCATAGCCCTGGGTTTGCCTGTGTAAGTCCCCACATATCCTCAGTACCAGGAAGCACATGGAGGCACTATTTGTTACTGTGTGTGATCTGTACCTGGCCCTTGATTTATAAAGGTGACTGAGTCACAGTGGCAGAGGCTAATGCCATTGAAAGATTTTCTGTTTCTTACGTTTCCTAAGAGGAGGGGGCAGGGAACACCACACAGGGCCACATGGGGAAGCACCAAGGTGGTCAAGAGGCAGAAGGAGAGGAAAAAAGCATGGCTCAGAGCCCCTGTTGTGTTTTCCTTGAAAAAGGCAAGGTGGGGCTGGGGAAACATCTTAGAATTGACTAGTTTGAATAATGTCTTTAGTGGGCTCTGGGTTGTAGGGGTGGTCTCTAGCTGACTCGTACTTGGCTCAGGGCAGAGGAATATTGACTCCTGGAGTGTAAGAATCTGATAGAAGAGGTGGTTCAGAATAAGTGCTCTGGATTGTTTAGTGCAAAGGAAAGGCATGTTCCTGGGCACGCCCTTTACTGTCTCTAAGAGTTGGCTAGCCCTGGGAGGGGCAGACTCTCCCCAGTTATCACATCCACAAATGCCACAACATCAAGAATACAGAAAATAAGAAAGTGTCATGAATACAGTACATTTCAGGCAGACTGTACAAACTCTAATCACTTCAAAGTTGCAAGCATTCAGTGCAGTCAGAATGCCCTTCACCAATGCTCGTGCATTGCCTGTGTTTGTGAATTAATACCTAAGGGATGTGCATGTTTTTTCTTGGGGCACTTGGCATTATTTGCTTTGACTGAATTAGCATAAGGAGGCAATTGACTTTTAGGGAGCTCCCCAGAATGTAGTCAATACTAGATGCAAAGAATATCCTGCTAAGCCCTGTAAAAATCTACCAGTGGATTTAAATCTGAGAATTCCACTGCTATAGAATTCTTTCCCTCTGCTTCTTCTCCTCACCCCTGCTCCTCCAGCCCTTCTCTCTGTCCCTCTCACCTCTCAGCTCCTCACCTGCCACACATGGACTATTCTCCTCACAAGGGTCAGTGATCCTACTAATGTAAATCAGGGTGTGTCATTTCTTCACTCAAAATGCTCCAGTGGCTCCCATGTCACTCTAGAGAAGCCTCTAGAATGTAAGGCCCATGAGCTGAGGGGCTTTGGGCTGTTTTGGTTAAAGCTGTATCCCCAGCATGTAGAGCCAGTCCTGATACCTAGTGAGCACTAAATTAGTTGTTGAATGAATGAATAACAAATCTGATTGTATTAAAGTTTAACTGCATCACATAAAAATCATAAAATGAAAAAAAAACCCCAAATTAGGAACGATTTTATTTCATGCACTAGTGTACATGACAGTTCATAAGTTCATTTCCATGAGAAAAGGTTTCGTGCTTATCTGTTGCACAGTTGAGCCTGTGTATTAATTTTCTTTTGCTGCATAAAACCACAAACACAGTGGCTTAAAACAACACCCATTTGTATTCTCACAGTTCTATAGGTCAAATTCCAGGTACGTTCTGGAGGGGTTCTCTGTTCAGTGTTTCAGAAGGTGAGGAATCCAGGAGAGGTTTACCTAAATACTTCTGTTTCGTGGCCTCTCTCAAAGTTGCAGTCAAGTTGTCAGCCAGGGCTGCATCATCTGATGGCTTGACTGGGGCTGGAGGATTCACATGAAACATGGCTCACTCATTGAGTGTTGGAAGAAGCCTTGTCTTCTTCCTGGATGGGCCCAGGAGGTCCCAGTTCCTAGACATGTAGATTTTTGTATAATGTGGCAAATGACTAGGTAGCTGTTTTGACCCAAAGCAAGTGATCTGAGGGAGAGAGAGCAACCAAGATGGAAGCGGCAGTGTGTTTTATGTCTTAGACCCAGAGTCTCACGTCATTCCATCAGTCTTACTCCATCAGTTAACAGTGAGTCATTAAGTGCAGCCCACACTCAATAGGAAGGAATTACACTCCACCTCTAGAAGAAAGGAATATCAAATAATTTACATACATGTTAAAACCAAAATTTAAATTAAATACGATTTCAGGATTTTGTAAATCAAATGCTTCTTTTATGCAATTATTTTTCTTAAATGCTTCAAATTTCTCTTTGGAAAGTAATAGTGAAAAATTTGAGACAGAGAAGTGGGATATATTAATATTTCTAGATTTTCCTGCAAATGGTTTTATTAATAATATTCTCTTCAATAAATCACAACTATGTTCAGAATATATAGTGGCTATATCAAATATTTCCAAGACCTGGGTGCCATAACAATGCTTCCTTTAAAATAATAACTATCTTTATTTTTCTTTAGAAGTCTCAAATTTAGTTTGTTAAGAATGCCCCCCAAAATTAGCAAAAATGCCAATTTTCATACTCAACTTCATTTTCAACATTTGCCTCATGAAATTGCTTTGCAACTAGAAAAATGAGAATCTCATGCCTCAGTCTCCTCACCTATTATGACAACAGTATTGATGTGATTCATTAGGAAGAAATGGTTAATTCCAATTTGGGAACATTGTTTTTCCCGAAAAAATGTATCCCTTATAGGATGCATACAACATCCTATAATAAATTGAACGTCTTTCCCTAAGTTTTTAAATGAGATTTGGTAGCAGTCGTTTAGGCACTAACATGATTCTAAAAAAGTACTGATGGGGCGAGCCCAGTGGCACAGCTGTTAAGTGCGCACGTTCCGCTTTAGTGGCCCAGGGTTCACCAGTTCGGATCCCAGGTGTGGACATGGCACTGCTTGGCAAGCCATGCTGTGGTAGGCGTCCCACATATAAAGTAGAGGAAGACGGGCATGGATGTTAGCTCAGGGCCAGTCTTTCTCAGCAAAAAGAGGAGGAATGGCAGCAGATGTTAGCTCAGGGCTAATCTTCCTCAAAATAAGTAAATAAATAAATTAATTAAATAAAAATTAAAAAGCACTGTTATTATGTGACTCAGCAATCTTTTTAAGCAGCTCTATTGTGTTTTTTAGTCACATTTGCTATTTCGTCACTGGTTATTCCTTACATTTTTTCCAGCTTAATTCATATTGACCAAGAATGTACTTTTTCATTCCGTAAATGTGTTTAATTCAGTTGAAGGTGAGGTAAATGTGACATATCCAATCCTTCACAAGGTACAATTACCTTGCACATCATATTGAACATTGTATGCCAGAAAGTCTATAGAGATGCCAGTGAGCAAAAGATCAAATGACCTATTTCTAGCCAATGCTATTGTTATGACACCCTGGCCCTCTTTCTAAGATGGCTCATAACAATTGGCTGTGACTTTGTTCCAATGTGGCTAGTTCTTACTAAGGATTCTTGAAATGAACTTTGGTATGTAATTTTCTTTTTCATTACAAAAGAAATAACCTAGAATGATTCACAAACTCCAGTTTGAAAAATGTCAGTTTACAGAGTTACGATCAAGTAAATACCTGGGCACCCACCACTGGCATAAGAAACAGAACCTGTGAAGCCACCGTGGGCGCCTCCCCAATCCCATCCCCCAGATGTAACTGCTATCCTGAGACTCTTGTTTCTATACCCTTGAGTCTCTCTGAAGATTTTACAGTAAGTATATATACATCCACAAACCAAATATTATTTAGTTTGATTTTTTTTTTATTTTTTGTTTTTTCTAAGGAAGATTGGCCCTGAGCTAACGTCTGTTGCTAACCTTCCTCTTTTTTTTCCTCCTCAAAACCCCAGTACATAGTTGTATATCGTAGTTGCAGGTCATTCTAGTTCTTCTGTGTGGGACACCACCACAGCATGGCCTGATGAGCAGTGTGTAGGTCCGCACCCAGGACCCAAACCATGAACCCCGGGCTGCTGAAGTGGAGTGTGCGAACTTAACCACTCGGCCACAGCACTGGCCCCTATTTTTGCCTGTTTTTAACTTTCCTGTACAGTGAACTCATACTGCATGGATACTTCTGTGACTCAATGTTATGTGTAGGTGAATTATCCCTGTTGTGTGAGGCATAGTTCACTCATTTTTACTGCTGTGAAGTTTACATTTTATGATTGATGAAAACAATAAGAATAATAAGTTTTCACTTATTGTGGTATGTAAGGAAGCCATTCTGGTACAAATCTGATTCAGCCTAAAATTTGTTTTTCCCATAGCAGCCTGACTTATGGCCCACCAAGCATGCATTGCACATCTGCTTCAAACATTTTCCCAAAGCAAAGAATGAACTCTTTAAAGATAGGGACAAATGTCTCCCTTTCTCTGATGCCAATACCAGTACTTCTTTGAAGATAAGCTTTTTTTTTTTCCCCCAGAGAACCAAGGTCAAATTGGCCTGCTGTTTATCTGGTAAACTGCAGCAAAACATCTCCTTGTGACTTTGGGGAAAAAGATGTATTCCTCTTATGCTTGATGTGTGTTCTTTGTTCTGAAACAGTATATAACCAAGCTGTAAACCACGCTTCCCCAGAGTGCTTTCTTCCCTGGCGGAGGTAGCACTTCTGGGCTTGTCCTCAGCTCATTAAATATCACTTTATCTTTCTTATCTATAGATTGGTTATCGATTATTTGCATTGACAGGATTATACCACAGTTTTATTATTTTCCTACTGATGTGTTTGTGGTTGATTCCAGTTTTTTTTTTTTAAGATTTTATTTTTCCTTTTTCTCCCCAAATCCCCCCAGTACATAGCTGTATATTTTTAGTTGTGGGTCCTTCTAGTTGTGGCATGTGGGACGCTGCCTCAGCATGGCTTGATGAGTGGTGCCATGTCGTTGCCCAGGATCCGAACCGGGGAAACCCTGGGCCACCGAAGTGGAGCACACGAACTTAAACGCTCGGCCACAGGGCTGGCCCCCATTCCAGTTTTTGCCATAAACACTAGTGTACATGTCTCCTGGGACACATAGGCAAGAAATTTCCCAGGGTGTATGATCAGGAGGAGGATTGCTGGGTTACATGGGGTTTGTACTTTAACCATACTAGATAATGCTAATTTGATTTTCAGAATACTTGTACCTATTTAGAGTTTTACCAGGAATGTTTAAGTGTTCATGCTGCTGTTGTGATGGTTCTGAAAATAAAAATTGAGAGGGAGCTGTTGCAGCTGAAGGGGAGAAAATGAGCTGAAAGTCACTTCCTGGGTTGCAGAATCACCCCAAAATTTTTTCTGATTCTATTAATCACCTCTTTTCTTTTACTTTTATTCCATATACCTTGGCATTATACTTTTAGCATATATGTCCAGATAATGCTTCCTTTCAGCATAACCATATAGCATTATTTTCTATGTTTGGAATCTTCCATAATAGAAAGAAAGGAAGGCAGGAAAGAAGGAGAGAAGGAAGGAAGAAAGGAAGGAAAGAAGGAGAAAAGAAAGGAACGAAGGAAGGAAGGAATGAGAAAATAACGTAAAGAAAGAACAGGAGAGGAAATGTAATTAGTGAGTACAGATAACATTTTCCAAATGCAAGGAAATAAAAGAGATGTAGGTAGTACCTATAGAATAATAGAAACTTAGAGCTTTATTACTTATCTTTGTTTTATAGCAAATTACTCTAAACTTAGTGGCTTAGAGCAAAAAATGTCTATTAGTTCAAAGAGATACTAAAAAGACAAGCAAGCTGGAGCAGATGCTAGTGGGAGAAGTTGGATAAAGAGAGGATTTTACAAGATAGAATAAGTAATAGGTCATTGATATATAAATGAAAATGATTTTGTTAGTTGGGGTCCTCCAAGAAGCAGACACCAAGAATGGGATTAAACTCGGCAGTATTTTATTAGAGGAAACACCTGTCAGAGAACATGAAGAGGGAGACATAAAATGCTGGGAGAGCCAGCAGACCAAGATGCAAGTCTGATCCCAAGGGATGGTCAGAAGGAGAGAACGTGTGTTGGACCACTAGGCAATGTGAAGTTGAGCAATGCCATAAGGGAGTCCTTAAGCCGCATTCTGTCATCAGAGGAGTCCTATGTTTCCCAGGAATGAACTGCCTTAGTGTCCCTGCTGTGACAAGTCATTGGATAAGAATAGCCCATGTGAAGCAGTGTCTCTGCATAAATTCTGTCCTGGATTTCAGAGCACAGTAAGTGGGGCCCTTGTAGCTTACCTGGAGAATGTGACCTAAACCTTCCTACCTGAGGAGTCTGGGGCCTTGGAAATCAAACCCTTCTCAGGCTTGGTTGCCGCATGTGTTCGTTTATAACTACAATGGCACAATGAAGAACCAGGAGGCACCCAAGTTTATCACCCAGGTTCCACACTATTCCTCTTGCCTCCATGTATGACAGCAGCCCCACCTGCTCCTGAGGATAAGAGTCAATTACTTCTTCTTGGAGAAGGTGTCACTCCTCTTCTCACCTGCTGTTCTCTGGGCACATATCCAGACTTCCCTGATGGCAACTGCAATATGTATGTAATTCAATAGACCCTCATTTCTCCCCTTGTAAGAATGCATGCCTTTGGGGACCAGGACCTCCAACCCTGCAGAGCCCAAGATTGCAAAGAAGGGAAGCCCAAAATACCCTAGTGAATGATTGGAAATGATGGTAAGTCGGGCCCTCCCTGCTTCTACCCCCTTGGTTCCTGGACCCATGTACTCTTCCTATTGAGAACGTGGCACCATAGAGAGGTTTCTAATTCAATAAATACAATGCATCTTGAAAAATGACACCTATCCCTGCAGAATGCTTCCTCAAAGCTGGCACTTTGTGCCTTTAGAAGACCTATCTAGTGTTCTGGCTGGCTGACTACCTTTGGATCATGTGAAATGTGATATGACCAGTGGATCCCACGGTCATGGCTCATCCTGTACCTCTTTCACTATAAAGTGGGTCCTCCAGTCAGATGCTGTGCCAAGACCAATTCCGAGCCTGTGTATCAGGCATTTTGGTAGCCCCCAACACAGTGGCACTGGCTCTGAGAGCAGGAAAGGAAAACCCACACATGGAAAAGGTGTCTATACCTTTGAAGATGAACCTCTTGCCCTTCCAGGATGAAAGAGGCTCAATGCAGTCAACTTGTCACTTCATGGATAGTTGATCACCTCAAGAGAGAGTGCTATTATCAACTAGTTTTGGTCTCTATTTTTGACAGGTTGGACATTCAGAAGTAGCAGTAGCCTTGGTAAGTAGGAGTCAATGCTGTTCGAGCTGTATGTAGCTTCATCTCTGCCATCGTGGTCACTCCATTCATGTGCCCATCCTTCCAGTTCTGGGTTGACCGGTGAAGACTTGCTAAGGTCTACTTGTCTGCTTAATTGTTCAGTGCCTCTTCAGGGGAGGATGTTTTCTGGTGGATGTTAACATGTAATTCAGGCTTAACTGCAGATATATCGTTTCCTCTTATGATGGAGTGCTATAGACCTGTCCAACTTATGATGTAGTGAGTAATACAGAACCAAGTGCATATGGTCCTTTTTAATCACATGACTGCTTAGTGTCCCATGGTCAAAGATTCCATTTTATCAGGCCTAGTAACACACCAAAAGTCACTTCTAAAAGAGAGTATACTTCTCTTCTGTAGATAGCATGGACTTAAAACAGTATCCCAGGTACCAGCATGTGATTTTCCTATTAATATTTGCCTTTAGCTCCATGCTGCATCTTTTCCCACCACTGATACCTCCAAACCCATGGGATCTGATGGATGGTGTCTGAATGTAACATGGCCTGGATCTTCCTGTCCAGGTCCTACTCAAAGCTAGCATCCTTTTTTTTCGCCAAGAGTATGGGCCAAACAATAAACCTAGGTATGGAATATGTTGCTGCTAGAACCCAAAGTGGCCTCCCAGGCCATGTTGTTCCTTTTTTGCAGTGAGGGATGCCAAATGCAATAATTTATGTCTTACTTTGGAGAAGATAGTCCTGCATGCCACTAACCTGTAGATCCATAAAACTCAATAGAGGTGGCCACCCCCTGAATCATTTTCTAAAATTTTTAATTTTTTAAAAATTATGGTACAATACACACAACATGAAACTTACCATCTTAACTAATTTTAGTTATATAGTTCAATAGTATTTAGTCCATTCATACTGTGATACATCCATCAACACCATCTATCTCCAGAATTCTTTCACCTTTCAAGACTGAAACGCTATATCTATTTCACAATAATTCCCCATTACTCCCTCCTCCCACCCCATGGCAACCACCATTCTACTTTCTGTCTCTATGACTTTGATAATTCTAGGTACCATATATAAGCGGAATCATACAATATTCATCTTTTTGTGGCTGTCTTATTTCACATACTCTTCTCAAGGTTCATCTAAGTTGTAGCATGTGTCAGATTTTTCTCTTTTTTTAAAGCCAAATAGTATTCCATTATATGTATATACCATATTTTGCTTATCTGTTCATCCATTGATGGAAAACTGGGTCACTTACTCCTTTTGGCTATTGTAAATAATGCTTCTATGAACATGGATTTACAAATATTTGTTCGTGTCTCTACTTTCAATTCTTTTGAGTATATACCCACAAGTAGAATTGCTGGATGATATGGTAATTCCATATTTAATTTTTTCTTTTCTTTTTTTTTTTTTGAGGAAGATTAGCCCTGAGCTAACTACTGCCTATCCTCCTCTTTTTGCTGAGGAAGACTGGCCCTGAGCTAACATCCATGCCCATCTTCCTCTACATTATATGTGGGACGCCTACCACAGCATGGCACCAGGGTTCGAGGGTTTGGATCCTGGGTGCGGACACGACACCACTTGGCACACCATGCTGTGGTAGGCGTCCCACATATAATGTAAATCCGCACCCAGGATCCGAACTGGAGATCCCCGTGCCGCCGAGAAGCAGAACATGCGAACTTAACTGCTGTGCCATGAGGCTGGCCCCTATAGTAGCCATCTTAATGGATGTGAAGTAGTATCTTATTGTGGTTTTAATTTGCATTTCCCTAATGGTTAGTGATGTTGAACATCTCTTCATGTGCTTATTGGCCATTGTATATCTTTGGAGAAATATCTATTCAAGTCCTCTGCCCACTTTTTATTCAAGTTGTTTGTCTTTTTTAGAGTATTAGGAGTTGTCTATGTATTCTGGATATTAATCCCTTATCAAATTTGTGATTTGGGAATATTTTCTCCCATTCTGTGGGTTGCCTTCTTACTTTGTTGATAGTGTCCTTTGATGCACAAAAGATTTTAATTTTCAGGAGGACCAATTTGTCTATTTTTTCTCTTGTTCCCAATGCCTTTGGTGTCACATCCAAGAAACCATTGTCAAATCCAACGTTGTGAAGCTTTTGCCCTATGAATTTTCCTAATATTTTTATAAACGTAGCTCTTACAATTAGGATCCATCAGGTTTCTACAGAGACAGATTGTTGAACCAAATGGAGATGATAGGCAACACCAACACGACCCCTGTATCCTCCATGTTTCTAATGGTGGGCCTAATTTCCACAAGACCCACCCTCAGGAGTACAATATCATTTCTGATTTGGCCAGGATGGGGCCAGTTTTAGAGGTTTCCCTTTGGCCTTCCACAGTATTTGGAGCCCTTACTCCACAGACCAAGGACCCAGTATGAGAGTTGCTCAAACTGCCAAGTATGTCAATACCGATTACTACTCAGAGAATGGGGAAATAACTAGAGGTGTTTGACATACCCAATTATGTACTAGGTGACTCTGAGGACCCAGTGGGCCATTTGTGAGCTGGACTTTGACCAGGACTCCATTTATTACCTGACCTCTGTAAGGCCCCAATGTAATAGTGGGGACTTGATTGATGCTGTGGGTATAAATATCAACTCAAATATGGTATCTTATAGGCCTTGAAATTTCTGGTTATTCTCCTTTCCTCAGTGTAACAGTCACCTATGTAACTGACTTTAGGTTCCTTTGCCCAAAGACGGGGAAAATTGTCATAATATATAGTTGCCATGGTGTTCCAGGATCCTTCCTCTAAGGAGCTGCCTCTTCAGCCAATGGGTTTTGAATTGAAAATTGGCTCAGGACTGGTAACTGAGCAAGGGATCATGATTTTTTATGGAGGCAACAACCCTCAACTTCCTACTCCTAAATTCTTTTCATTTTCTTTTTCATTTCTTTTTCTTTTCTTTTTTTTTTTTTTTTTTGCTGTTATAGTCATTAAGCAGCACTCATGTTGGCTATTCCTCAACATCAACTGTGCTAGAGTTTTGACTCTAGAGACACCATGTTCTATTAACCTTCTCTGCAACTCCCTGCAGGTCAAGATCCCTTGGCTACGCCTCCAGGGTTATTACGGTCATTTCGGCCTCCTTGATTCTAGCGATTAAGTGAGCCCAGATATTAATGAGCCCAACTCTGTGACCATCTTTCCTACCATCATCCCTGGCCTGCAGAGGACAACACTACCAAAATTCTTAGTAATGCCAATTCTTCTCACAACTGCATTCCTGAAGGCTTTAGTGAAAAAGTGTGTTCTCTGGGTCCTCTTGTGGTACTTTATCCTCTGATGTCTCTTCTGGTCTTACATAATATCTCTATTCCAAATGCTCACTTCCCTCAACCTCTTTATCCCATTTTCTACCACCTAGCAGGACAACTAAGTCATGGCCAATTTGTTAAGAGTTAGTTTTTTCCAGTCCACATGTAGTCACCCCAGCAGTGAGATTGCCTCATGCCCTGGAGTGCTTCATCAACCCATGTCTTGAGAAAGTGTCCCTAAGCTAATAGAATTTTTCTCATCTAGCCTGACATTATGGCCCTGTAATTAAGTACCTTCAAAATCCAATCTCAGAAGTGCTACTTGGGACCCTACACGTACATGCTGGCTAGTTCTTGCAATTATTTGTGTGTAAAGCCTCTTTCCCCTCTTATTAACTCCAGTATGTCTCCATCTGGGTTATACAAGGATTTAGCCCCAGTTATTAGACTGTCAACCAGGAGAAGAGGTGGGGGCAGCTCCTGAGTGGGATATCCATATACCATACGGATGAGACTTCTACATTATCTCCAAGTACAGTGGAAGTACTAACCATTACTGGAGAAAGGTGAGCCTCCTCTGCATGTCCAGAGAGGCCTGAAGGGCATCCATTGGAATAACCGTGTTCCAGTTTGCAGAACCATATATTTTCCCCACCAGAGACCTGACTTTCACATAATAGGCCTGTTTTGCTCAGGGTTCAAACATCTCTAGAGTTCTACAACCCTCACAGTTATATCTTCAGCTGCCATTCAAGTCTATCTGTGCTTGCTGTACATAAGATAAAAGCTTCTCTATAAACCCCTGCAGGGGCTCTCACTCTAGCCAGTAATGGTTTGCTAACAATCCTCAGATTCTTATTAACTTTCTATAGGACATCAATACAGCTTAGCAGTAACCAACCAGCTCCACTGTCTTTGTAGGCATTCTTTCCAATTATTTTTCAAAGGCTTCTATCGTCACACTTGCCATAGCATTCCCTCAAATAAGCACATTTTGTTAGGTCACCACCAATGAAATCTATAACAGTTCAGCTGTCACCTTGTGCCCCACCTACCAACTTGGACAGCATCCTCTGGGCCTGCCAGGCAGTGAATGAGCTAGTCCCAAACACCCATTTCTTGCCAACGTCTTGGACTGCTCCTAATACCACTTGTGTCAGTTAGTGTCCTGTGAAGAATGGACACCAATTCAGTATTAAACATGTGAAGATATTATTAGGGGAAATACCTATGGGAGAAAATGAGAAAGGAGCCAGAAGAGGTTGGGAAAGCCATCAAATCTTGATGCGAGTCTGAATCCAAATGAAGAAGAGAGAGAAGGAAGGTGGCTGGAAGAGTCATTGACCCAGTAGAGTTTAAGGACAGTTCAGTAAGGGTGTTAAGGAGCTCTGGAGTCTAAGTCAGCTTCAGAGGAGGAATGGTCCTGTTTAGTTTTCTTGCTGTTCACAATCATTGGCTAGAAGAAGCCCATGGGAAGCTTGGTCCTAGGGCAATATGGCAATAGATTTCAAGCTTCCACAGCTGGGCCATCAGTCAATTGTGTTTCTTCCACTTGAGGATCTGGGATATGCATTCTCATGGTGTCCATAGTGATGCAGTTGGGTGCAAAAAACTAATGATAAAGGAGAGAAAAGGGAAGAATTGTGGGACTAATGCCTTTAAGTAGATGGGAGAGGATGAGGTATAGGGAGCTAGCAGAGGGACTGGCTCTGGCTGGGAGCATGGATGGTTAACCTAAGATAAAGGACTGGAAGGCCCATAATGAGCATGCAGATGCTAATATATGAGTAGATGGTGGTGGAAATCTGTGAAAGTCATCTTCTAATGTGTTCAGTTTTCTCACGGAACTAGGAAACAAGGTCATTAGCACAAATAAGAATGGCAAAGGACGGTTGGATGTTTGAGCAGAGAGAGAAGGTGGGTAATCATCATCTAGGATAGGAGGAGACTGAGTGGACCAAGCAAGGATAGGATGATTACTGGGAAATGGTAGGGGTTCCCTTTATGTTTTGGGTCAAGATGTTAAAGTGAGAGCAATCAGCATGGCTGCGTGTTGTCCTCCAGCCTCCTGTAGCTGCGTGGGGGCAGGTATAGGGTAGACACATGTAGAATCACCAGCTGTGTAGTTTTGTCCAGCAAGTGTGACAAAGCAAGTGAGAAGCAGGGGAGGGATTGAAATGACTTTAAAATGAGTAAGGAGGGAGGACAGGACATCAGGGATGAGGGACAGTGAAAGATGGTAGGATCAATGGACTGGAAATCCCAGAGGAGTCAAAGAATCGTTAGAATTGATGTACTACAGGGTGGACTCCACACCTGGAAAACAGGCACATTTGTAATGAAAGTTGTGCTCATATTATACTACAATATATTGTAAAATAATAGTATCAGTGTTTCCAGAGCTTTGGTCACCCTGCAAGGAGATGAGAAGGAGAGATGGAGTTCAGAGGGTGGGAAGCATGAAATGGAGACCATGGAAGGGCTGGGTTATCGGTAATGACAAGGTCTAGGGGATACAAGTGAGTGGTGGCCCAGGGAGAGCAGAGTAGAAGGTCATGGAGGAGAGGAGTTCAGGGAAGTGAGAGGCCAAGGAGTGAGAGCATCCTCTCTGCTGTGTGGTTTCTATTGCTGCCGTAAAGATTCCCACAGACCTAGTGGCTTTAAATAACACCCATTTATTATCTCACTGTTGTGTAGGTTACAAGTCCAACATGTTCTCACTGGGCTGAGATCAGGGTGTTGACAGATTTCTGTTCCTTACTGGGGACTCTGGAAGAACCCACTTCCAAGCTCACTCAGGTTGTTGTCTGAATTCAGATCCTTGCAGATGTAGCACTGAGATCCCCATTTCCTTGCTGGTTGTCAGCTGGAACCCACTCAGCTCCTAGAGGCCTCTCTCAGGTCACACATGTGGCCCTCTGCATCTCATAACCAGCAGTAGCAAAAATCCTTCCCAAGTTGCAATTTCTCTGATTTCCCTTCTTCTGCATCCCTCTGACTCCAACCAGAGAAAATTCTCTGCTTTTTTTTTTTTTTTTTTTTATTAATGTTATGATAGATTACAACCTTGTGAGATTTCAGTTGTACATTTTTGTTAGTCATGTTGTGGGTACACCACTTCCCCCTCCGTACCCTCCCCCCACCCCCCCTTTTCCCTGGTAACCACCAATCAGATCTCCTTCTCAATATACTAATTTCCACCTATGAGTGGAGTCATATAGAGTTCGTCTTTCTCTGACTGACTTATTTCGCTTAACATAATACCCTCGAGGTCCATCCACATTGTTGTGAATGGGCCAATTTCGTCTTTTTTTATGGCTGAGTAGTATTCCATTGTGTATATATACCACATCTTCTTTATCCAATCATTAGTTTCTGGGCATGTAGGCTGGTTCCACGTCTTGGCTATTGTAAATAATGCTGCAATGAACATAGGGGTGCAACGGACTCTTGAGATATCTGATATCAGGTTCTTAGGATAGATACCCAGTAATGGGATGGCTGGGTCATAGGGTATTTCTATTTTTAACTTTTTGAGAAATCTCCATACTGTTTTCCATAGTGGCTGTACCAGTTTGCATTCCCACCAACAGTGTATGAGGGTTCCTCTTTCTCCACAACCCCTCCAACATTTGTCGTTCTTGGTTTTGGATGTTTTTGCCAATCTAACGGGGGTAAGGTGATATCTTAGTGTAGTTTTGATTTGCATTTCCCTGATGATTAGCGATGATGAACATCTTTTCATGTGTCTATTGGCCATATTCATATCTTCTTTTGAGAAATGTCTGTTCATGTCCTCTGCCCATTTTTTGATCGGGTTGTTTGTTTTTTTGTTGTTAAGCAGTGTGAGTTCTTTGTATATTATGGAGATTAACCCTTTGTCGGATAAGTGGCTTGTAAATATTTTTTCCCAATTAGTGAGCTGTTTTTTTGTTTCAATCCTGTTTTCCCTTGCCTTGAAGAAGCTCTTTAGTCTGATGAAGTCCCATTTGTTTATTCTTTCTATTGTTTCCCTCAACTGAGGAGTTACAGTGTCCGAAAAGATTCTTTTGAAACTGATGTCAAAGAGTGTACTGCCTATATTCTCTTCCAAAAGACTTATTGTCTCAGGCCTAATCTTTAGGTCTTTGATCCATTTTGAGTTTATTTTGGTGTGTGGTGAAAAAGAATGGTCAATTTTCAATCTTTTGCATGTGGCTGTCCAGTTTTCCCAGCACCATTTGTTGAAGAGACTTTCTTTTCTCCATTGTAGGCCCTCTGCTCCTTTGTCGAAGATTAGCTGTCCATAGATGTGTGGTTTTATCTCTGGGCTTTCAATTCTGTTCCATTGATCTGTGGACCTGTTTTTGTACCAGTACCATGCTGTTTTGATCACTGTAGCTTTGTAGTATGTTTTGAAATCGGGGATTGTGATTCCGCCGGCTTTGTTTTTCTTGCTCAGGATTGCTTTAGCAATTCGCGGTCTTTTGTTGCCCCATATGAATTTTAGGATTGTTTGTTCAATTTCTGTGAAGAATGTTCTTGGGATTCTGATTGGGATAGCATTGAATCTGTATATTGCTTTAGGTAGTATGGACATTTTAACTATGTTTATTCTTCCGATCCATGTGCAAGGGATGTCTTTCCATCTCTTTATGTCATCGCCTATTTCTTTCAAGAGAGTCTTGTAGTTTTCATTGTATAGATCCTTCACTTCCGTGGTTAAGTTTATCCCAAGGTATTTTATTCTTTTCGTTGCTATTGTGAATGGGATAGAGTTCTTGAGTTCTTTTTCTGTTAGTTTATTGTTAGTGTATAGAAATGCTACTGATTTATGCACGTTAATTTTATACCCTGCTACTTTGCTGTAGTTGTTGATTATTTCTAATAGTTTTTCTGTGGATTCTTTGGGGTTTTCTATGTATAAGATCATGTCGTCTGCAAACAATGAGAGTTTTACTTCTTCGTTACCTATTTGGATTCCTTTTATTTCTTTTTCCTGCCGAATTGCTCTGGCCAGCACCTCCAGAACTATGTTGAATAGGAGTGGTGAAAGTGGGCACCCTTGTCTTGTTCCTGTCCTCAGAGGGATGGCTTTCAGCTTTTGTCCATTGAGTATGATGTTGGCTGTGGGTCTATCATATATGGCCTTTATTATGTTGAGGTACTTTCCTTCTATACCCATTTTACTGAGGGTTTTTATCATAAATGGGTGTTGGATCTTGTCGAATGCTTTCTCTGCATCTGTTGAGATGATCATGTGGTTTTTGGTTTTCATTTTGTTAATGTAGTGTATCACGTTGATTGACTTGCGGATGTTGAACCATCCCTGTGTCCCTGGTATAAATCCCACTTGATCATGGTGTATAATCTTTTTGATGTATTGCTGTAATCGGTTTGCCAAAATTTTGTTGAGGATTTTTGCATCTATGTTCATCAGTGATATCGGCCTGTAGTTCTCCTTCTTTGTGTTGTCCTTGTCAGGTTTGGGGATCAGAGTGATGTTGGCTTCATAGAATGTGTTAGGGAGTTCTCCATCTTTCTCAATTTTCTGGAACAGTTTGAGGAGAATAGGTATTAAGTCTTCTTTGAATGTTTGGTAGAATTCTCCAGAGAAGCCGTCTGGTCCTGGACTCTTGTTTTTGGGGAGGTTTTTGATTACTGTTTCTATTTCCTTACTTGTGATTGGTCTATTCAGATTCTCCATTTCTTCCTGATTCAGTTTGGGGAGATTGTAGGAGTCTAGGAATTTGTCCATTTCTTCCAGGTTGTTCAATTTGTTGGCATATAGTTTTTCATAGTATTCTCTTATGATCTCTTGTATTTCATTGGTATCTGTTGTGATTTCTCCTCTGTCATTCCTGATTTTATTAATTTGCGATTTCTCTCTTCTTTTCTTGGTGAGTCTGGCTAGGGGTTTGTCAATTTTGTTAATTCTTTCGAAGAACCAACTCTTTGTTTCATTGATCCTTTCTATTGTCTTTTTTGTTTCAATATCGTTTATTTCTGCTCTTATTTTTATTATTTCCCTCCTTCTACTGACTCTGGGCCTTGTTTGTTCTTCTTTTTCTAGTTCTGTTAGGTGTCGTTTGAGGTTGCTTACGTGAGCTTTTTCTTGTTTAGTGAGGTGAGCCTGTATTGCGATGAATTTCCCTCTTAGGACTGCTTTTGCTGCATCCCAAATGATTTGGTATGTCGTGTTCTCATTTTCATTTGTCTCCAGATAATATTTGATTTCTTCTTTAATTTCTTCAATGATCCATTGTTTGTTGAGAAGCGTGTTGTTTAGTCTCCACATTTTTGCACCTTTCTCTGCTTTTTTCTTGTAGTTGATTTCTAGTTTAATAGCGTTATGATCAGAAAAGATGCTTGATATTATTTCAACTCTCTTGTATTTATTGATGTTTGCTTTGGTTCCCAAAATATGGTCAATCCTTGAGAATGTTCCATGTGCACTTGAGAAGAATGTGTAACCTGCTGTTTTTGGATGAAGTGTTCTATATATATCTATTAAGTCCATCTGGTCTAATTTTTCATTTAATTCTATTATTTCCTTGTTGATTTTCTGTCTGGATGTTCTGTCCATTGGTGTTAATGGTGTGTTGAGGTCCCCTACTATTATTGTATTGTTGCTGATGTCTTCTTTTAGTTCTATTAAGAGTTGCTTTACAAATTTTGGTGCTCCTGTGTTGGGTGCGTATATATTTATAAGTGTTATGTCTTCTTGGTGGAGAGTCCCTTTTATCATTATATACTGTCCCTCTTTGTCTTTCTTTATCTGTTTTGCTTTGAAATCTACCTTGTCTGATATTAGTATAGCGACACCTGCTTTCTTTTGTTCATTATTAGCTTGGAGTATTGTTCTCCATCCCTTCACTCTGAGTCTGTGTTTGTCTTTGGGGCTGAGGTGTGTTTCCTGGAGGCAGCATATTGTTGGATCTTGTTCTTTGATCCATCCTGCCACTCTGTGTCTTTTGATTGGGGAGTTCAATCCGTTTACATTTAGAGTGATTATTGAGACGTGGGGGCCTACCACTACCATTTTGTGTCTTGTTTTCCGGTTTTCTTCAGTTTCCTTTGTTTCTCGTCCCATGGTTTAATCTGTTCTGATGTAGAGCTGCTACTCTCTGTTGTTGTCCTTCTACTTATCTCCTCTGCTCTTGGTTTTGTAGCCCCTTTCCTTTTTTGGATTTTTCAGGAATGAGGGTTTTCCTGAGGATTTCCTGAAGAGGAGGTTTTGTGGCAATGAACTCCCTTAATTTTTGTTTATCTGGGAAAGTTTTTATTTCTCCATCGTATTTGAAGGATATTTTCGCTGGGTAGAGAATTCTCGGCTGTAGGTTTTTGTCCTTCAGATTTTTGAATATATCATTCCACTCTCTTCTAGCCTGTAAAGTTTCTGCTGAGAAATCTGCTGATAGCCTGATGGGGGTTCCTTTGTAGGTTAGTTTCTTTTGCCTGGCTGTCCTTAATATTTTCTCCTTGTCGTTGACTTTTGCTAGCTTCACTACTATATGCCGTGGAGTTGGTCTTCTTGCATTGATAAAGTTTGGAGATCTATTGGCTTCTGTCACCTGAAGATCCATCTCCCTCACCAGATTTGGGAAGTTCTCAGCCATTATTTCTTTGAATAGGTTTTCTGCCCCTTTCTCCTTCTCTTCTCCCTCTGGTATACCTATAATCCTTACGTTGCATCTCCTAATTGTGTCTGATAATTCTCGGAGAGTTTCTTCATTTCTTTTAAGTCTTGCTTCTCTCTCCTCCTCTGCCTGCAACAATTCTATATTGCCATCTTCCAAATTGCTAATTCTTTCCTCCATATTATCGGCCCTACTGTTCAGAGCATCTAGATTATTCTTAATCTCCTCTATTGTGTTCTTCATTTCCAGTATTTCTGTTTGGTTCTTCTTTATCGTATCAAACTCTTTTGTGACATAGCTCCTGAACTCGTTGAGTTGTCGGTCAGAATTCTCTCTTAACTCAGTGAGTATTTTAATGATGGCTGTTTTGAAGTCATCATCATTTAGGTTATATATCTCATTTTCTTTGGGATTGTTTTCTGTGTATTTGTTACTTTCTTTCTGTTCTGGAGATTTAATGTATTTTTTCATATTGCTTGATGATGTTGATTTGTGCCTCCGCATGGAGATAGAGTTTAGTTGCTCCTTTCACTTGTTTCAGCTGCTGCGGTGGGGGGAGCAGCTGTTTATACTTCACCAACCAGGAACCCTGTCCGCAGTTGCTAACTGGGCCTGGGCCCCTCCTCGTAGCCACAGTGGCCCTTTGGATTCCCTCCTCTGCCGTGGGGGCCGTCACGGGGGGCTTCAGACTGCAGGTGCCTACTGTTGTTGCCCACCTAGATGCGCTCTCTCCTTGGGGTCTGCAACGGTGTTATGGGCTTTTCCAGCGGCCAGGGGTGGGATCACTTTTATTTGTCGCTCGGTTGCTGTCGGCACCCACCAAATCTCACTTGTCCTCTATGGGTCGCAGGAGAGCTATTGGCATCTTCTACAGTCTGTGGTTAGTACACCTAGCTATGCTGCTTTTGCCCTGGGGTCTTCCAGCCTTGTGGCTGGCGGCTGGGTGCCTTCTACTGGTGCTGTGCAGAGGCTTTCCCTAAGGCTTCTGTGAGCCTGTAGGGTTTCCCCCTAGGCTACTAAGCTGGGTCTCTGGAACTCTCTCCAGCCCCAGTCCTCTCCGAGATCTCCGGCAATCCCTAGCCTCACCGGGTGGGCAACGGCAGCTGGGGGTCGCCCCGCCCTCTGGGCTTCTCTCCGGGCCTCTGCCGGGAGCTCTGAATGCTCAGCGTGGCCCCTCTGCTACCGGCAGACAGAGAGTTTTGTCTGCTGCCTGGCGGAGCTCCGGCGCTTCCCCTCCGGGTCGCCGGACCCGCCTTTGAAAGTTCCCCCGCCCCGGTCCTCTCCGAGATCTCCGGCAATCCCTAGTCCCACGGGGCGGGCAACGGCAGCTGGGGGACGCCCCGCCCTCTGGGCTTCTGTCCGAGCCTCTGCCGGGAGCCCTGAATGCTGGGCGTGGCCCCTCTGCTACCGGCAGACAGAGAGTTTTGTCTGCTGCCTGGCGGAGCTCCGGCGCTTCCCCTCCGGGTCGCCGGACCCGCCTTTGAAAGTTCCCCCGCCCCGGACCTCTCCGAGATCTCCGGCAATCCCTAGTCCCACGGGGCGGGCAACGGCAGCTGGGGGTCGCCCCGCCCTCTGGGCTTCTCTCCGGCCCTCTGCCGGGAGCCCTGAGTGCTCAGCGTGGCCCCTCTGCTACCGGCAGACAGAGAGTTTTGTCTGCTGCCTGGCGGAGCTCCGGCGCTTCCCCTCCGGGTCGCCGGACCCGCCTTTGAAAGTTCCCCCGCCCCGGTCCTCTCCGAGATCTCCGGCAATCCCTAGTCCCACGGGGCGGGCAACGGCAGCTGGGAGACCTCCGTTCCCACCGTGTCTCTCTCTGGGACCCTCCGGGCGCCCCGAGCACCAGGCCGGGTCTCCCCGCCAATGGCGGGGAGAGACTCTCCCCGCGGGCTCAGGTGTGCAACTCCAAAGTTTCCCTCTGCGTTTAGGAGTAATTGCGGGGGGTTTAAGTAGGGTTCTGGTCACCTGTTTCCACCGTCGCTCCTCTGTTGTGTTCTCGCTCCTGCCCTAGATGTGTGTGGATCCTCTGGGGGCGTCCGTTGGAAGAAAGCCGCTTGCGGGTACTAGGCTGCCCGTCGGGGTCGGAGAGTTTTCACCTATTTCCACATCCTCCTGGAGGAAAGTCCGTCCGCCTTCCGATGTATAGTCGCGTGGGTGTCTCAGACGTCCTGAGATGCTGTCTGGATATCCTTTGTCAAGCGATAAGTGTCCAAATAATTGTAGACTCGAAGGGCGAGAGACAAAGAGGACTACTCACGGCGCCATCTTGGAATTCCTCTCCGAAAATTCTCTGCTTTTAAGGATTTATGTGATTTGGGGGCACCAACCCAGATCCAGGATAGTTTCTGTATTTTAAGGTCCTTAACCATAATTACATCAGGAAAGTCCCTTTTACCATGTAAGGCAAACTATTCATAGGTTTCAAGGATTAGAACATGAAAAATTTGGGGAACCAACTATTTGGCCTTCCACATCCTATGTTGAAACCACTAAGGATCAAGGAGATAGAACTGCTGAAGACAGTGACAGTGAGCCAGGAGCTAAAAGAGTCAAATAATGAGGGTTATGGCCTGGAGGTGCATAGAGAATACCTACAACAAGGAGAGTGGGGACTCTAATCTGATGACAGAAGATTCACATCTGAAGATGTTCTGGAAGAGGGAGGAACAAAGGTCTGAGAGCAGCAATGAGGAGCAAGGACCAGGCCCAGGGGTACAAGGTCTGTGGGAGACGAAACACCCCATGGGAGAGGACTCCAGAGGGAGCCATGTCCTCAGGGAGACCCAGGTTTCTGTCAGAGCTGCGAGGTGAAGGGAATATCCTGGGGGAGCAGTTTGGAGATTTTGCTGACCATGGGCTGAGAACTGCAGTTGTGCAGAATCTTGGATGAGAAAGCAGGATATTTGGGGGACCAGAGGTGACTGAGACAAACAGGGAAAAGGAAATAATGAGATTAGTCCTGGTGGATTCAAGGCAGATAATGGGAGTGAGTCTGTGAGAGATGAAGGTGGGAAGGAGCAGGGATTTGGGGCTCTCCCTCGGGCTCTGTCGATGGAGATGAGTAGGTTTGGGGTGATTGGGTGTTAGGTCTAGTCCGTGGACACCTTCTCAATCCCTTGTGCATTCCCTGGGGGAGGATGCACAAAGTCTGTGGGTTCACTCTTGACCCTTGTGGAGCAGGAGGGCACACACACCAGGTCTCGGGTCTTCCTGACTCCTGCTTTGAGAGAGAAACTTATGCGGCCCCAGGTGCCTCCCCTGGCACAGGGAACATTTTATGCCTTGGTGAAGGGGCAGGAGGCCTGGGGACCTGTAATCCTCATCCCAATTGTACCAAAGTGCACATCCACACTGTGGAATATCATGTAAACATTAAAAAATCATTTGCAAATAATAGATGATTTTTTAAAAAACTGACATGAAATTCAAACTTTGGAGGATACTTAAGATAATTTTATATGAGCTTTAAATTTACAATACTTGAGAATTATAGTTATTTTGCACAATGTTAATAGTAATATTATAGTTTGGAGGAAAATGCTCTTGTTTTTAAGAGATGAATGCTGAAATATTTAGGGATGTGGATCATGATGCTTGCAAATGAACTTCAAATGATTTTGCAAAAATTATACAAAGATGGGGGCCAGCCCAGTGGTGTAGTGGTTAAGTTTGTGCATGCCACTCTGGCGGCCTAGGTTTCACAGGTTCAGATCCCGGGAAAGGACCTAGCACTGCTCATCAAGCCATGCTGTGGTAGCATCCCACATAAAATAGAGGAAGATTGGCATGGATGTTAGCTCAGTGATAATCTTCCTCACCAAAAAAGAAAATTAAAAAGTTATAGAAACATAATTTATTATACACATGAAGAAAACATGGCAAAATGTTAAAAGTTTTAAATCTAAAATAATTGTTGCACTATTCTTTCAAACTTCCTATATATTTGAAAAATTTCCCAGTAATATGGAAAACATTTAAAAATAGAATACATAATGACACGGGAAACGTTCACAACATAATGTTGAGATAAAGCAGTGTTCAATAGTGTGTATGTGTGAATGTGTCAGTGTGGGAGTCTGTGGGTGAGTGAGTCATTCTGCGTGTGCAATTTTCATTCACTCAGTCACTCAATAAATGTTTTTTTTTTTTTTTAAAGATTTTATTTTTTCCTTTTTCTCCCCAAAGCCCCCCCGTACATAGTTGTGTATTTTTCGTTGTGGGTTCCTCTAGTTGTGGCATGTGGGACGCTGCCTCAGCGTGGTCTGACGAGCAGTGCCATGTCCGCGCCCAGGATTCGAACCGACGAAACACTGGGCCGCCTGCAGCGGAGAGCGCGAACTTAACCACTCGGCCACGGGGCCAGCCCCAACTCACTCAATAAATGTTTTAAAATCAACAGCCAGGCACTTTCAGAGCAATGGAAACACAGCTGTGAAAAATCAAAATCCCCATCCTTGTCCTCATGGAGCTCATTTCCTGGAGGCCGGAAAGACAATAAACAATTAAATAACTGCATGTAAAAATATGTGTTAGTGAGCAGGGTGTGAACAAAGGCAAAGCAGGCAGGGGTGGGGGGAGGCTGAAGGTGCCACGTGCAGGGGGGGTGCAGGGAGGGCCTCTCAGTGAGGACGTTTGGAGAGAATGTCAGGGAGGGAAAAGCTGCCTGGGAGACACGTTTTCAGGCTGGGAGCAGCAGTGAAGGCTCTGAGTGTGAACACCCTGGGCGTGCTGGAGGGAGCACACAGTGGAGGGCCCATCAGAAGGCCTCATCTGTGAACTAGACGTTAACCGGAAAGTGTCCTGCAAGTGAAAGGGATCCTTAGTGTAAAGTATACTTTGAAAAGTTCACCCAGGCACACAGAAGCAAATCCAAACACTCCAAAGGGCTTACAGTAGAAAGTCTCCTTCCCTCCACAGGCCCAGGCACCCGGTCCCTGCCAGAGATGAGCATGTTCCCAATTTCTTAGGTTTCCTTCCTGAGAAACAGTTATGCAAATGCTGTTATTTTGGTCGTATCAAGAGAGAGCACTGACGGAAATAAGGACTGTGGATAACTTTTCAGTTATCCTGGTGGCGCCATCAATGGACTGGAGCAGACAAGGAGGAGAAGAAAGGAAACCTCAGAGAAGGCAGGAAGGCTCCTGAGAGCTCCCCTCCTCCAATCCCCCCTAGACCCTGAGCCCGACCCCTGAGGAGTCCTGGGCTGCTCAGAAGCATCTTCATCCCCTCCTGGATGTCGCCTCAGGGTCAGCCATCTGCAGGGACTCAGAAAACACACACACACACACACACACACACACACACGCACAACCCGTCCCCGCCCTCAGCACCCCCATGCTGGTCAGTGAGAATCCAAGAGCAGAGTAGCAGCGCCCCCGTGTGGCCACAGGGCTGAGAACAGAAGATCCCAGCTCCACTTTTGCTGCTCAGCCAGGACCTCCTCAGGATCTCCCTGGGCTCCCTGCACCAGGACAGGGCTCTGCACACAAGGGGCGCCCCTGTCTGAGGCAGGTTCCGCTTCTGAAGTGTTTCCCAAAATCTACGCTGACATCTATGTGTCCTCCCCATTGAGTGACCAGGGACTCTGGCATCAGGGAAGAACAAGGTCTCCAGACAATAACAGCTGCTTCCCAGATCCTCAGGGAGCCCTACAAACATAGTGGATGCTCCAACACACAGTCTGTCACTTTCCCTGAATGGGATCTTGGACTCCCAAGTCCCTGATACTTGTTTGATGCTGTCTCTGTGGCTGAAGGTCCCTCCATCTGGGAATGAGTCCTAGGAGTCTCTGAACCTGGGATCTTGGGGAAGAGCCCCTGGGGCTTTAGGTCCAAGAAGGAGGGAATGCTCCTGGGGAAATGAAGAGAAAGAGGAAAAAATAAGCACATCAGGGGGTCTAGGCCAAGAGAAGACGAAGGAACCAGGGAACGCAAGTGCATGGGAAAGGCTGGCCCAGGGGACACCTGTGGAGTTATGTTTGGAGAGGGTTTTCTGGGCACCGGGCTATAGAAAGTGAAGGGCCAGTGCCTGTGCCACCTCTGCAGGGACCAGCCCTTGTCCTGAATTTCTGAGATTTCTACAGTCCCACTCCCTGGGACCTCGTGAGTGATCTGAACCCAGAGCAGAGCAGCTCAGGCCCTTACTGTCTCCTCATCTACCTTCCTTGACAACCTGAGGGGCCAAGGAGCCCCAGAGGACTGTGAGCTGGACATCATCACGGCTCCAAGGATCTTGACAGTAGGCCATGACACAGGTGACTGACTTCCCATTTCCGGGGATCTGAAGGTGGCCCTTCCCCCTCTGCCGCTCTGCCTGGAGGCCCTGGCATGCAACTTCTTTCCCTCAGATGACCTAAGTGCCCTAATCTTCAGTCTAGACCACCTCAGCCCCCACTACCTGCTGCCCCTAACACCTGAACATACATGCTCTGCTACCCTAGCCGGAAATCTCATTTCTACCCTGACAGCTGACCCAGGGATGTGAGGGTTGCCAGTCAGGGAAGAGAGCTCCAGGGCCTCAAATCCTGCAGCTGAGCCACACGACCTACAAGATAGCCAGAGCCCCCTCCTGGGCCCAAGACATGGCAGAGGCAGCTAGTGGTTAGGCGTTCCCTGTCTGCAGCACCCAGGTGGCTGGGCTGTGAGTGAGAAGGCACTGTGCAAAGTCCTGGGTGCTTACTCAGGGGACCAAGACCAACAGGTAGGTACTAAACTCACAGAGGATCACATGCAGATGCCTGCACACGTGCACAAACACATCATAGAAGACTACCCACACAGATTCCAGTAAACTCCCCTCTTTCCAGCCCCGTCCAGCTTAAAGGAATTCTAGTCAAGCATTTATTCATTCACTCACTCAACTAATATTTAATGAATGCCTCTGTGCCAGGCTTTGTGTCAGCCCTGGAGATCATTAATGAAAACAGACAAAACACATGTTCCCCTGAAGCTCACAATCTGACAGGAAAGACAGACAATAAATAAAAAAATATAACGATAGTGGTAAATTATATGACATGTGTTCCTGTTATCTATTGCTTGGTAACAAACAATCTTAAAATACACAACAACCTTTTTGTTCTCTCTCATTCTGTGGGTTGACTGGGATCAGCAGTCAGCTCTTCTGCTCCATGTGCCATGGGCTGGGGCTGCATTCATCTGGACGCCTGACTGGTCCAGAACATTCAAGAGAGTTCCATCTTGGGGCTGCTGGTGGTGCTGGGTGTCAGCTGGGAGCTCACTGGGGCTGTTAATGGGGTGACCTAGGTTCTCCTCCACCTGCTTCTCCACATGGCTTGGCTGCTCCCAGCTCAGCACCTGGATTTCAGGAAGGAGTGTTTCAAGTGGACAAGTCAGAAACCACAAGCATCTTATGTCAGAACATCAGAAGTCAAGCAGTGTCACCTTCTCATGTTCTAGTCATCAAAGTTAGTTATAGATCCAAGGGTGGAAAAATTGGTCCTCACCTCTAAATAGGAGATGATGAGGTCACAATATAAAAGAGCATGTGGGGTGGGAGATGTTGTCAAGACCATCTGTGGAAAACGAAGACTTCGTAGTATGTTAGAAGGTGATAGGGATATGAAGAATATTCTAATTTAAAATTTTTTTAATTAAAAAATTAATGCAAAGCAGAAAATAAATGCAAGATAAAGGAAGAGATTCCACTTTTAAATGGAGTGGTCAGGGTAAGGATCATGCAGCTGACATTTGCCCGGGCCTGAAGGAGGTGAAGAACTGAGCCATGCAGATATTCAAAGGAAGAACCTTCCAGGATGGCCCTCTGCACATACACAGGGCTCCCCTGGGAAAGCACTAGAGCTGCAGCAGGAGTGGAGGTGGGCAGATGTTTTAAAGAGCTTCCTATCTATCTTTATACCCTAAGGAACTAGTAAAAGAGTCAATTTAATACAAAAGTAGCAGAAGGAAGGACATACTACATATTAGAGCAGAGATAAATACAGTAGAGAATTGAAAAACAATAGAGAATGTAAGTGAAACCAAAAGTTAGTCCTTTGAAAAGGCCAACAAAACTGACAAACTTTTAGTTAGATTGACTAGAAGAAAGAGAATACTAAATTTACTAAAATCAGAAGCGAAACTGGGAATATTACTACCAATTTTACAGAAATACAAAGGATTCTAAAAGAGTACTGTGAATGACTACTTGCCAACAAATTGTATAACCTAAATGAAATGGAAAAATTCCTAGAAACACACAACTTACTAAGACTAAATCATGAAGAAATAGAAAATCTGAATATACACAACTAATAAGGGGATTGAATCAGTAATCAAAAACCACTAAAAGAGAAAAGCCCAGAACTAGGTGGCTCCACTGGTGAACTCCACCAAATATTTAAAGAACAACTAACAGCAATCCTTCTTTAACTTTTCAAAAATATTGAAGAAGAGAGAAGACTTCCTAACGCATTCTTTGAGGCCAACATGGCCCTGATACCAAAGCCAAACAAAGACACTATAAGAAAAGAAAACTACAGACCAATATCCCCAATGAATATTGATGCAAAATCCTCAACAAAATACTAGCAAAATGAATTCAGCAGCATATTTAAAGAATTATACACCATGGCCAATTGGGATTTATTCCTGGAAAGCAAGGTTCAACATTTGAAAATCTGTCAATGAAATACACCACATTGACAGAATGAAGGAGGCAAAAACCACACATGATCATCTCAATCAACGAGAAGAAGCATTTGACAAAATTCAACAACACTTCATGATCAAAGAATTCAATAAACTAGGAATAGAATGAAAGTTCCTTTAGATATTAAAGTCTATGTGTGAAAAGTCCACAGCTAATATAGTATTTAATGGTGAAAAACTGAAAGCTATTCCCCTAAGATCAGGAACAAGATCAGAATGCCCACTTTGCCACTTCCTTTCGACATAGTATTGGTACATCTAGCTAGAGCAAGTAGGCAAGAAAAAGAAATAAAGAACATCCAAATAGGAAACAAAGAAGTAAAATTATCTCTGTTTGCAGATGACATGATCTTATAGGTAGAAATCCCTAAGAATCACACACACACACACACACACACACACACACACACACACACAAATTGTTAGAGCTAATAAATGAATTCAGAAAAGTTACAGGATAAAGAGCCACACAATAATCAGTTGCCCTTTTATACACTAAGAATGAACAATCTTTAAAAGAAATTAGGAAAATAATTACATTTACAATAACATCAAAAAGAGTGAAATATATAGGAATAAACTTGAACCAAGGAGGCAAAAGACTTGTACACTGAAAACTACAGGACATTGATGAAGGAAATTCAAGAAGGCATAACTAAATGGAAAACATCCCATGTTCACGAATTGGAAGACTTAATCTTGTTAAAATGACAATACTGCACAAAGCAATCGCAAAGTCAGTGCAATCCCTATCAAAATCCCAAAGGTGCTTTTTGCAGCAATGAAAAACCCATCCTAAAATTCAGGTGGAATCTTAAGGGACCCCAAATAGCCAAAACAATCTTGGAAAAGGAGATAAAAGTTGAAGGACTTGCACGTCCAGATTCCAAAACTTTCTACAAAGCTGTATTAATCAAAACAGTGTGGTACTGGCAGAAAGACAAAAATGTAGACAAATGGAATAGAACAGAGAGCCCAGAAATAAACCCTCACTTATATAGATGACTGACTTTTGATAAAGGAGTCTAGACCATTCAATGGGGAAGAACAGTCTTTTCAACAAATGGTGTTGGGTAAACTGAATACCCCCACAGAAAAGGATGAAGTTGGACCCCTCACTTACACCATATACAAAAATTAACTCAAAATGGATCAGAGCGCTAAACATACGAACCAAAACTATAAAATTCTAAGAAGAAAACAGAGGGGGAAATCTTCTTGACATTGGATTTGGCAACAACTTCTTGCATAAGACACGAAAACCATAGACAACCACAAAAATAAATAAATAAATCGAGCTTTTTCAAAATGTGATAATTTTGTGCATGAAAGGGCATACCAAAAGAACAAAAGGTGAACCCACAGGATTAAAGAAAATATTTCCAAATCTCATATCCGATAAACTATTAATATTCAGAATATATAAAGAACTCCTACAACTCAAAACAAAAGCCCAATTCAAAAATGGGCAAAGGATTTGAATAGGCATTTCTTTAAAGAAGATAGGCAAATGGCTAATAAGCACATGAAAAGATGCTCAACATCGCTAACCATTAGGGAAATGCAAATCAAAAGCACGATATCACTTCCCATCCAATAGGAGAGCTATTATTAAAAAATAAAAAGAGAGTAGTAGATAACAAGTGTTGGCATGGATATGGGACCCTTGTGCATTGTTGGTGGGAATGTAAAATGGTGTAGCCACTATGGAAAACAATACAGTCCCTGCTCAAAAAATTAAACATAGAATTACCATAAGACCCAGCAATTCCACTTCTAGGTATATACTCAACAGAACTGAAGGTAGGGTCTTGAAAAGATATTGCACTCATGTTCACAGCTGCATTACTCACAACAGATAAAAGATGAAAACAATCCAAACATCCATCAACAGATGAATGAATAAACAAAAGGTGGTGTACACTTACAATGGAATATTATTGAGTCTTGAAAAAGAATAAAATTCTGATACAGGCTACAACATGGACGAACCCTGCAAACATTGTGCTAAGTGAAATAAGCCAGACACAAAAGGACAAACATATGATTCTACTTTTATGAGGTAGAGTGTAGAAGAGTCAAATTCACAGAGACATAGGGTAGGATAGTGGTTCCCAGGAGCTGGAGGAAAGGGAAATGGGGAGTTATTGCTTGATGGGTGCAGAGTTTCAGTTTGGGATGATGGAAAAGTTTTAGAGATGAGTAGTGGTGATAGTTGCACAACAATATGAATGTTCTTAATGTCACTGAATTGTACACTCAAAATGGTAAAATGGTAAATTTTACAGTATATATTGAAAGAGAGGAAGGAAGGAAAGGAGGGAGGGAAGGAGATAGGGAGAGAGAAAGAAGGAAAGAAGGAAGAAAGGAAGGAAGGAAAAAGAATGGAAAGAAAAGAAAAAGAAGAAGAGACTGGAGTCCTAAGAAAGCAGAGTGAGGAGGTGATGACCTGGTGAAGCATAACACAGATTTGCCAAAGTAGCTGTTGTCGCCAGGACAGGGTTCCTGCACCAGGAGGCCCACCACACTGCCCTCTGCTCATTCAGCTGAGCTGGCTGGTGCGAGGCACAGGTGTGGTGGAGTTAACATCAGTGAGTTTCTTGCTTTCTCATCTCACCACTTCAGTGCATCCTTGAACCAAGCTGCTTTTAGTAGGGCCTCTCCTGCCCCCACGCAGCTTCTGTCCCGCCATTGAACATGTGCGTCTGTGTGTGGTGAGAGTGTGTGTGTATGGGGGGGAGGGGGTGGGGGGGGGGCAGGAGATCCATAGTGGAAAAGCAATCATCAGGCAACCACTTGGCCATGCACTCACCCTTCCTGAGGAACACTGCCCCACCGCCCTCCGAGCCTGTCACTGCAGGAGAATTAGAATACATGCATGCGGAGCCTCAAGGAGTCCAGCATCTTCTGTCCCCAGTCTGGGCCTCAGACAATCCCACCTTCCACCTCTCCATGTTTTAAAATGGGGTGACTCGCAATTTCCACCTTCCAGCCTAGACCTGCCATGCATATTCTCCTGCCCATCCCCCAAATTCTGTGGCCTTCTCCCCAGGAAAGGCTGGTGGGGTGGAGGGGATGGCGAGTGACACTCAGTGCTCTGGGCATCATGGTTCTGTGGTTGGTAGCAGCAGGGTGGAGCTTAGACCATGTCCCTGGAGAAATCTCTCCTCCCACTCATCCAGATATCCTGCCACCCAGGGTCAGGTAGTTGAGGACTGGTGTTTGTCGAGGTAAGCACCTCTAGAGGTGGTCACTGCACCTCTGCCAGGCTGAAGAAGGCTGCCAGCTGTGAGAATTCGCAGAAATTGCAGGCCCCGTGCACAGACTCTCTTGTCACCTGAATTGCTCCCAGGGCTGGGCAGTCCCAGCCGGGCCTGACAATCAGTCCCCTGGACTGAGGCCTCTCCCCCTGGGCAGAACTGGAGGTTCCTGCATCCTGTGGTAGCACAAGGTCGTCCCTCACCTTCAGAGCAGGTCCTGATGTTCAGTCCACAATGTCTGACCTTGAAACTCCCTCTTTGACCTTGGAGCAAGGCAAAGGAGGCCCAGAAAAGGACACTGGTGCAGCTGAGACAGGGCACCACCCAGGGTCCCAGGGCTTCTGGGGTCTGTCCATAAGAGCATCTATGCTTGGAGAGAAGCTGGAGGCATTCCCAGCAGCGAGCTCTCAGGGCAGGATTACTGCAGGGCGGGGAAGTCATGAAACCCTCTGCCTTCGTGGAACCAACCTGATAGTCCTAGGTGGTTGGCTGTGTATTGGAGGACGGATCCCCTTGCCCCCTGCTGCATCGTCCCTCCCACAGGTCTATTTCCATCAAACCCTCAGGTGTGCGCAGAAGGGAGCCCAGTGGCTCCACGATGCCGCGGGCAGTGTGCCCTGTGCAAGAGGACTCCTTCTGCTCATGTGGCTCCAAGTCCAGGGTATAAATCTAAGGTGGGAGAGGGGCAGGAAGGGAGGCTCCTTGAAGTGATCATCTGCCACCGTGGATGCATCCCGAAGGTGTCCTTCTAAATGCCAGCCAGTGCCTTTGCAGAACCCTGTCCCTCACCCCTCCTCTTGAGGCTGGTTCCAGGTGGAGCCTCAGTAGCTCCTCTCTCCTGCCTCACAAATCCTCCAGGATGACACATGGGTAGGAAGGTGTGGGAGAGAGTGTGGCAGTCTCCACTGTAGACTTGTGCGTGAGTGTGTGAGCCTAAGTCTCTCCCTTCACTCAGATGGACCTGAGCTCGCGCAGCGAAGAACCATCGTCCCTTGCTCTTGCCTGCTTTCCTTGCTCTCCAAAATGAGATCTCACAGCACACTTGGTGATCATCTAGATTGTTTATTAAAGAGAAGGGGAAAATAACTAGGAGTCCTGCAACATGGGGAAGATACATGCCATAGCTCACCTCTGATTCCTCACCTTCTTGGTTTGCACTGGAATGTGGGTACAGAAGAGATCTGCCACTGGTGGTGGAGGATATAGCACTTCAGACCCTGCACATGAACCTAGGCTGCAGGTACCTGGTCTGGCCCAGGCAGGGTCTCTTTACAGTCACTTTGCTTGGAAATGCAGCCCAAATGCAATGTAAACTCGGTCAAAGTCTAAATAACACTAGAACCAAAAATCGGTATGTACCAAAAGGAAACCGAGAGGAACTTTGAAGAGAGATTATAGGAGGGCTTAAATAGGTGTGTTCTGTGCAGTCGACCAGGAGGATTCAAAAACACAACCTTCAACACTTCTTCCTCCCTCACTGATCTGGTGCCCATCCACAGAGGCAGTGCGCCAGGACAGGCTTAAGGTTACCTGGGATGGCCCAGTCCTAGGGAGATGTCTGCACTCAGTGCCCACTCTTTAGGGGTGGGGGTTTCCAAGTGCTACAGCCACTGGGCATCAGCACCGACTGGATCCCTGGCTTAGGGAGATGATCATCACCCAACTGTGCCCCTTGACCCTACTCCATGGGATTCCTGAGGAGGCTGGGCTGCCCTTCTTAGGTTCCATTGCTATATCCCTGCAGGCTGGACTGTCCTCAGTGTTCCTCTCATGAAGTAGAGCTGCTGGGTCTGGGGTTTCCCTGCCAGGCCATGCTCCAAAAATGGAAGAGAGTGCTAGAGTCAACAGTGATGTCTGCTACCAGCTCCATAGACCAAGGTGTCTGCTCCATGAAGGCCAAGAAATTGATCATGCCCAGGTAAGTGGAAGGAGTAACTATAATTCTCCTAAGGAAGCCTAACATTGTGACATAGAAAAAGTGAAAGGCACAAATGGATAAATGAGCCTCCCAATGTCCTTCATGTACCTACCCCAAGTGTCAGCACAGCCAGAGCCTAAAGATAGCGGTTCTCCTACAAAATAACATTCATAAAAATCCCTGATGAGAGGGATCAAATGAACATCCAAGAACACACAAAAAAGAGGAGAACAGAGGGCAGGATTGAGACATACTCCTCTCAGCCCTCCATCTCGTAGTTCTGGAGAATGGTTCAGCCTGCAGGATGTCTGGGGCCCTCTGACCTGGAGCAACAACATCTCCTAAAGAACAAGCACAAATTACAGAAGGAGGCTCACCAATAGGCAAGAAATGGCCGAGGCAGAGACTTGGTTGAGCACAGAGTGAGCTCTCATGCCCCTCACCCTCCTGCCCTCCTCCACCTGCCCTTCTCTCCCCACCTGCCACCTGCCTCAGCACAGCAAAGATTCCGACTCAATGTGATATTCTCACCTCAATGTTTTCTTTGTAATTTATAATATTGTATTTGCATTATTAAGCACTTACCACATCTTCAGATAAGAGATGAAGTCCTCACTGTGGAAGGCACATTCAAAGGGTCTTCTTGAAAGCAAGAATGAAGTTAAAAAAATCTTCCCTAGAGCAAAAGACTTGGAGATAAGCTTTGCTAACTGCAGCTGTGCATACTCAGTATAATCAACTGTTGTTCAAAATTAGCCAGTCTCTCTGTCCCTCCTTAGTATATGAGTGAGCTGTCTTTCCCAGGAAGTCAAGGTCCAGACATCAAGATTCAGCCTCACAAAGCCAATCACAGGCAGAAGATGAAAACTAAGCAGAAAAGTCCAGATAGTCAAGAGAAAAGAAATTGTCTTCAAGGCCAAATGCACGCTGGTGGGGAGGCACCAACAAGCAAGGCCTGATATCCCGTGCCCCTACCTAAAACCCCAGCACATGCTCTCCCTCCCCTACCTAAAACCCCAGGTAAAAAGCCCTACCATTTTTCCTTCGAGAAGGTGGATCTGAGTTTTAACTCCCATCTCCTCATCTGGCTGCCTTTCGATGATAAACCTCCTTGACACAAGCCTGGCATTTCTAGTTATTGACCCTCCTGTGGCTGGTAAATGAACCTGTGTTTGAATTTCTCCTCAGGCACCACCACACAGCTTTGCAACATCTGCAAGATGTAGGACCCTGGATTCTGTGGGCACCAGCCTGGGCAGGGGTCCCTGGGCATCCTGTCCAGCATGCTTCATGACCCCTTCCACTGCAGCCTCCTCCCCGTGGTTGGTCACAGCAAAAGTCAGTCATGATCTAGATTGAAAATGAAACCTGACGCAAAATCTGCACTTGTCCTTCCCACTTGTGAGGAAGCATGAAGCCCCACCCACAACACCTGGGAGATCCCTGCCTGTTGGGGTGAGGGAGGGGGAAGATGTCAGGACCTGTGCCCAGAGTCTACTGTCACTCACGGGCCTTGCCCTGGCTGTCGTACCTTCCCAGGGTACTTTCCCTCAAAGCGCAGACAGTCAGGTCCCATATTCTCCACCCACAGGGCCTGTGGCGTCATGCTCCGGTCATTGCTGTCACTGTCTAAGCATAGGAACTGTGTGTCATCCACAAAGGTAACACTGGCTAACTGAGGGCCCAAGTCACGGAGGAGGAGTGCAGTGGTTTCCAAGTACCTGAGGGAGTGCAGGCCTCGGGTGTCTGCCCCAGAACCTATCACTTTGGTGTTGGGAAGGGGAGGGAGCCTCTGGCCATGGCCCTGCTCCCTTTGAGTCTCTCCACCTGCCACCTGCCTCCTTGGATGCATTGGCTCCTGCCTCCCTATGGGAACCGAGCCACCTCGCAGGCTCCCTCCCACATCTCCGTCAGCCCTGGAGACCCTCACCTGGCAAGCCTCTTTACTGTGTGGCCAGAAACTGAGAAGAGGGACAGAGGGACTAGAAACCAGGGAAGAATGAGGGTGTGGTGGGGTGGGGTGGAGAGAAACCAAAATGAATGAGGAGTCTGGGGACCCCAGCAAGAGGCAAAGGTACTAGATAAGGAGCCTGATTAGCACCCACCAGGGTGGCCCTGTCCCTCATCCCTCCCCAGCATCAGTTTATTCTGATTCTTTACTCACCAGCCCAGATCTCAGTCAAGGTCAGGGCCCACAGGACCAGCAGGGGTGGGGGGAGCTTCTCTGGGTGTCTCAGAGTCCAGGGAGGATTCTGGAATTTTCCCATTTTTATGAAGACAATCCTCCACTAACTCTGATTGACTTCCCTAGAACCTGGAAACTCAATGGAAACTAGACAGGATGAGGTGTCATCAGTCCTGGGGAAAAATCAAGAACAACACATTAGAGCTGGCAATAACGGCAGTGAAACTTCTGCAGAATTCCCAGGGGAGGAAAATCTTCAGAGGTGGTTCCTGACTTACTTTGTCTTCCCCTTCCAGCCATCTGTCTCACAGCTGGAGATGCTGAGATTTTTTTTTTTTATTAAGATTATGATAGATTACAACCTTGTGAGATTTCAGTTGTACATTATTGTTAGTAGTGTTGTGGGCACACCATTTCACCCTTTGTGCCCTCCCCCCACCCCCCCCCTTTTCCCTGGTAACCCCCGATCGGTTCTCCATGTCTATATGTTAACTTCCACCTATAAGTGGGGTCATATAGAGTTCGTCTTTCTCCGTCTGGCTTATTTCGCTTAACATAATACCCTCCAGGTCCATCCATGTTGATGCGAATGGAACAATTCAGTCCTTTTTTATGGCTGAGTAGTATTCCATTGTGTCTATATACCATATCTTCTTTATCCAGTCGTCAGGTTCTGGGCATGTAGGTTGGTTCCACGTCTTGGCCATTGTAAATAATGCTGCGATGAACATAGGGGTGCATGGGATTATTGGGATTGCTGATTTCATATTCTTAGGGTAGACACCCAGTAGTGGGATGGCTGGGTCATAGGGTATTTCTATTTTTATCTTTTTGAGAACTCTCCATACTGTTTTCCATAGTGGCTGCACTAGTTTGCATTCCCACCAACAGTGTATGAGGATTCCTTTTTCTCCACAACCTCTCCAACATTTGTCACTCTTGGTTTTGGATATTTTTGCCAATCTAACGGGTGTAAGGTGATATCTTAGTGTAGTTTTGATTTGCATTTCCCTGATGATTAGAGATGATGAACATCTTTTCATGTGTCTCTTGGCCATACTTATATCTTCTTTGGAGAAATGTCTGTTCATGTCCTCTGCCCATTTTTTGATCGGGTTGTTTGTTTTTTTGTTGTTAAGCTGTGTGAGTTCTTTGTATATTATGGATATTAATCCTTTGTCAGATAGGTAGCTTGTAAATATTTTTTCCCAATTAGTGGGCTGTTTTTTTGTTTCAATCCTGTTTTCCCTTGCTTTGAAAAAACTCTTTAGTCTGATAAAGTCCCATTTGTTTATTCTTTCTATTGTTTCCCTCATCTGAGGAGCTATAGTGTCCGAAAAGATTCTTTTGAAATTGATGTCAAAGAGTGTACTGCCTATATTCTCTTCTAGAAGATTTATTGTTTCAGGCCTAATCTTTAAGTCTTTGATCCATTTTGAGTTTATTTTTGTGAATGGTGAAAAAGAATGATCGATCTTCATTCTTTTACATGTGGCTGTCCAGTTTTCCCAACACCATTTGTTGAAGAGACTTTCTTTTTTCCATTGTAGGCCCTCAGCTCATTTGTCGAAGATTAGCTGTCCATAGATGTGTGGTTTTATCTCTGGGCTTTCAATTCTGTTCCATTGATCTGTGCACCTGTTTTTGTACCAGTACCATGCTGTTTTGATCACTGTACCTTTATAGTATGTTTTGAAATCAGGGATTGTGATGCCTCCGGCTTTGTTTTTCTTACTCAGGATTGTTTTAGCAATTCGTGGTCTTTTGCTGCCCCATATGAATTTGAGGATTCTTTGCTCAATTTCTGTAAAGAATGCCCTTGGGATTCTGATTGGGATAGCATTGAATCTGTAGATTGCTTTAGGTAGTATGGACATTTTAACTATGTTTATTCTTCCAATCCATGTGCATGGAATGTCTTTCCATCTCTTTATGTTGTCGTCCATTTCTTTCAAGAAAGTCTTGTAGTTTTCATTGTATAAATCTTTCACTTCCTTGGTTAAATTTATCCCAAGGTATTTTATTCTTTTCGTTGCGATTGTGAATGGGATTGGGTTCTTGAGTTCTTTTTCTGTTGGTTCATTGCTTGTGTATAGAAATGCTACTGATTTATGTATGTTGATTTTATACCCTGCAACTTTGCTGTAGCTGTTGATTATTTCTAGTAGTTTTCCTATGGATTCTTCAGGGTTTTCTATATATAAGATCATGTCGTCCCAAACAGCGAGAGTTTTACTTCTTCATTGCCTATTTGGATTCCTTTTATTTCTTTTTCCTGCCTAATTGCTCTGGCTAACACCTCCAGTACTATGTTGAATAGGATTGGTGAAAGTGGGCACCCTTGTCTTGTTCCTGTCTTCAGAGGGATGGCTTTCAGTTTTTGTTCGTTGAGTATGATACTGGCTTTGAGTATGGGTTTGTCATATATGGCCTTTATTATGTTGAGGTACTTTCCTTCTATACCCATTTTATTGAGGGTTTTTATCATAAATGGGTGTTGGATCTTGTCGAATGCTTTCTCTGCATCTATTGAGATGATCATGTGGTTTTTGTTTCTCATTTTGTTAATGTAGTGTATCACGTTGATTGACTTACGGATGTTGAACCATCCCTGTGTCCCTGGTATAAATCCCACTTGATCATGGTGTATAATCTTTTTGATGTATTGCTGTATTTGGTTTGCCAGAATTTTGTTGAGGATTTTTGCATCTATGTTCATCAGTGATATCGGCCTGTAGTTCTCCTTCTTTGTGTTGTCCTTGTCAGCTTGGGGGATCAGAGTGATGTTGGCTTCATAGAACGTGTTGGGGAGTACTCCATCTTCCTCAATTTTCTGGAATAGTTTGAGAAGGATAGGTATTAAGTCTTCTTTGAATGTTTGGTAGAATTCTCCAGAGAAGACGTCTGGTCCTGGACTCTTATTTTTGGGGAGGTTTTCGATTACTGTTTCTACTTCTTTTCTTGTGATTGGCCTATTCAGATTCTCCATTTCTTCCTGGTTCAGTTTGGGGAGGTTGTAGGAGTCCAGGAATTTGTCCGTTTCTTCTAGGTTGTTCAATTTGTTGGCATATAGTTTTTCATAGTATTCTCTTATGATCCCTTGTATTTCTTTGGTATCTGTTGTGATTTCTCCTCTGTCATTCCTGATTTTATTTGTTTGAGATTTCTCTCTTCTTTTCTTGGTGAGTCTGGCCAAGGGTTTGTCGATTTTGTTAATTTTTTCGAAGAACCAACTCTTTGTTTCATTGATCCTTTCTGTTGTCTTTTTAGTTTCAATATCGTTTATTTCTGTTCTTATTTTTATTATTTCCCTCCTTCTGCTGACTCTGGGCTTTGTTTGTTCTTCTTTTTCTAATTCTGTTAGGTGTCGTTTGAGGTTGCTTATGTGAGCTTTTTCTTGCTTTGTGAGGTGAGCCTGTATTGTGATGAATGTCCCTCTTAGGAATGCTTTTGCTGCATCCCAAATGATTTGGTATGACATCTTCTCATTTTCATTTGTCTCCAGATAATATTTGATTTCTTCTTTAATTTCTTCAATAATCCATTGTCTGTTCAGTAGCGTGTTGTTTAGTCTCCACATTTTTGCACCTTTCTCTGCTTTATTCTTGTAGTTGATTTCTAGTTTCATAGCATTGTGGTCAGAAAAGATGCTTGATGTTATTTCAACTCTCTTGTATTTATTGATGCTTGCTTTGTTTCCCAGAATATGGTCTATTCTTGAGAATGTTCCATGCACTCTTGAGAAGAATGTGTAGCCTGCTGTTTTTGGATGAAGTGTTCTATACATATCTGTTAAGTCCATCTGGTCTAATTTTTCATTTAATTCTATAATATCCTTGTTGATTTTCTGTCTGGATGTTCTATCCATTGGTGTTAATGGGGTGTTGAGGTCCCCTACTATTATAGTATTGTTGTTGATGTCTTCTTTTAGTTCTGCTAAGAGTTGCTTTACAAATTTTGGTGCTCCTGTGTTGGGTGCATATATATTTACAAGTGTTATGTCTTCTTGGTGGAGAATCCCTTTTATCAATGCATACTGTCCCTCTTTGTCTTTCTTTACCTGTTTGACTTTGAAGTATACTTTGTCTGATATTAGTATAGTGAAACCTGCTTTCTTTTGTTCATTATTAGCTTGGAGTATTGTCTTCCATCCCTTCACTCTGAGTCTGTGTTTGTCTTTGGGGCTGAGGTGTGTTTCCTGGAGGCAGCATATTTTTGGGTCTTGTTATTTGATCCATCCTGCCACTCTGTGTCTTTTGACTGGAGAGTTCAATCCATTAACATTTAGAGTGATTATTGAAATGTGGGGGCCTACCGCTGCCATTTTATGTCTTGTTTTCCAGTTCTCTTCAATTTCCTTTGTTTCTCGTCCCATGGTTTAGTCTGTTCTGATGGAGAGCTGCTACTCTCTGTTGTTGTCCTTCTACTTATCTCCTTTGCTCTTGGTTTTGTAGTCCCTTTCCTTTTTTTGATTGTTCAGGAATGAGGGTTTTCCTGAGCATTTCTTGAAGAGGAGGTTTGGTGGCAATGAACTCCCTTAATTTTTGTTTATCTGGGAAAGTTTTTATTTCTCCATCATATTTGAAGGATCTTTCCGCTGGGTAGAGAATTCTCGGCTGCAGACTTTTGTCCTTCAGATTTTTGAGTATATCATTCCACTCTCTTCTAGCCTGTAAAGTTTCTGCTGAGAAGTCTGCTGAAAGCCTAATGGGGGTTCCTTTGTAGGTTAATTTCTTCTGCCTGGCTGCCCTTAATATTCTCTCCTTGTCATTGACCTTTGCTAGCTTCACTACTATATGTCTTGGGGTTGGTCTACTTGCATTGATAAAGTTTGGAGATCTATTGGCTTCTGTCACATGAAGTTCCATCTCCCTCCCCAGGTTTGGGAAGTTCTCAGCCATTATTTCTTTGAATAGGCTTTCTGCCCCCTTCTCCCTCTCTTCTCCCTCTGGTATACCTATAATCCTTAGGTTGCATCTCCTAATTGCGTCAGATAATTCTCGGAGAGTTTCTTCATTTCTTTTTAGTCTTAGTTCTCTCTCCTCCTCTGCCTGCAGCATTTCTATATTCCTATCTTTCAAATTGCTAATTCTTTCCTCCATATTATCGGCCCTACTGTTCAGTGCGTCTAGATTTTTCTTAATCTCCTCTATTGTGTTCTTCATTTCCAGTATGTCTGTTTGGTTCTTCTTTATAGTATCAAACTCTTTTGTGACATAGCTCCTGAACTCGTTGAGTTGTCTATCTGAATTCTCTTTTAACTCATTGAGTTTTTTAATGATGGCTGTTTTGAAGTCATCATCATTTAGGTTGTATATTTCGTTGTCTTTGGGGTTGTTTTCTGTGTGTTTGTCATTTTCCTTCTGTTCTGGAGATTTAATATATTTTTTCATATTGCTTGATGGTGTTGATTTGTGCCTCTGCATAGAGATAGAGTTTAGTTACTGCTTCCACTTGTTTCTACTGGTGTGGTGGGGGGACAGCTGTTTATACTGCTCCAACCAGGAACCCTGTCAGCTGTTGCTAACTGGGCCTGGGCCCCTCCACGCAGTCACAGTGATCCTATGGGTTCCCTCTTCAGCTGTGGAGGCCGTCACAGGGGGGCTTCAGACTGCTGGTGCCTACTGTTGCAGACCACCTAGACGTGGTCCCTCCTTAGGTTTTGCAGCGGTTTTATGGGCTTTCCCAGCGGCCAGGGGTAGGATTACTTATATTTGCAGCTCTGTCACTGTCAGCGCCCACAAAATCTCGCTTTTCCACTATGGGTCACAGCAGAGCTATGGGCATTTTCTACAGTCTGTGGTTAGCTCCCCTAGCTATGCTACTTTTGTCCCAAGGTCTCTCTGCCTTGTGGTTGTCAGATGGGTGCTCTCTACTCGTGCTGTGCAGAGGCTATCACTGAGGCTTCTGTGAGACTGTAGAGTTTCCCCCCTGGGCCACAGTGCCAGGTCCCTGGAACTCCACCCAGCCCCAGTCCACTCCCCTAGGATCTTTGGGAGCTCATTGCCCTAACTGGGGGATAGCCGGATACCTTGTGTTCAGTGGCAGATTCTCCTCTTTGGGACCCTCCTGGCGTTGTGGATGCTGGGCGGGGCCTCTCTGCTACTGGCAGGCAAAGATCCTGCCTGTTGCCCAGACAGGCCTTCAGAGTTTCTCCCCCAGGCCACGTAGCCGGCCGATGGAGGTCCACCCAGCCCCAGACCTCTCCCCGGAGATCTCCGGTAGTCTCGAGCGTCTCCCAGACGAGAGCCCAGTCAGCAGAGCTTGCCGCGGCAGCTGGCAGGCTGGCGCGTCGTTTGGGAGAGCCCCCAGGCTTTGTGGAGGCTGGGCGGGGCCTCTCCAATAATGGCAGGCAAAGTCCCTGCCTGCCTCCGGGACGGGACTTCAGAGTTTTTCCCCTGGGCCGAGTTGCCAGCCACCACTGGAGCTCCACCCAGCCCCGGACTTCTCCCAGGAGATCTTCGGTAGTCCAGATCCCCTCCTGGGCGAAAGCCCGGTCAGAGGAGCTGGAGGCAGCAGCCGGCGGGCTGGCGCGCTGCTTGGGTTTCTCTCCGGGAGCCCCCAGGCGTTCTTGATGCTGGGCAGGACCTCTCCGCTTATGGCGGGTAGGGGTTTTCCCCACGGCCTCCGGTGTGCAACCCTGGAGCTTCCCTCTGGTCTCAGGAGTAAATGCGGGGGGCTTGGGTAGGGGTCTGTTCACCTGTTTCCACCGTCGCTCCTCTGGTGTGTGCTCCCTCCTGCCCTTGGCGTGTGGCGATACTCTGGGGGTGTCCGCAGGGAGAAAGCCACCCACAGGATCTAGGCTGTTCGGGGGTCGGGGTCGGAGAGTTTTCACCTATCTCCACCTCCTCCTGGAGGGGAGTCCGTCCGCTTTCCAATGTATAGCAGTGTGGGTCTCTCCGACGTCCTGAGATGCTATATAGATATCCTTTGTCAAGCAATGAATGTCCAATTAGTTGTAGATTCGAAGGGGGAGAGAAAGAAGTCTGCTCACGCCGCCATCTTGGATCTTCTCCTGGAGATGCTCAGATTTAAGCTGTAGCTCTGTGACATTTTCCTTCACAGAATCATAATTGTTGCTCCTTTTTCTCTTGAAACATGGAGCCAGACTAGCAGAGTGAATCACTCTGCCCACTTTTCTTATCTCTTTAGAATCTCTCCCTAAGGTGGCCTCCCACTCACCCTCACATACTGGAATAGTGCAGTGGGATGAGCACGGGCCCAGGGGCCACTTTGTCTGGGTGCAAACCCAGCTCCACGACTGCTCCTGGTTTGTCCCTTGTTCCTGTTACATCATCTGTAAAAGGGAAGAATAACGGTCACACCCACTACGTGTTCTGTGGATTAAATGAGCTAATATTTTTAAAGTGCTGAGGATACTGATTAACACATAGCACCATAAAAGTGTAAGATACTATCACTATTATTATACGTTTTCATGATGTTAATTAGCATCCTTTGTTTTCAGCTTGTAGAATGGCTTTTAGCACATCTTGTAAGGGAGGTCTATTGGTAATGAGCTCCTTCAGATTTTGTTTGGGAAAAGTCTTTATCTCTCCTTCACTACTGAAGAACTGTTTTGCCACGTATTTTCCTCTTGGTCGACAGCTTTCTTCTTTCAATATCCTGAATGTATCATCCCACTCCCTCCTGGCACGCAAAGTTTCTGCTGAGGAATCAGCTTATTGTCTCATGGGGGCTACCTTGAACGTGGTGAGTCACTTTTCTCTTGCTGATTTCAAAATTCTGTCTGTCTTTGAATTTGACAGTTTAACCATAAGGTATCTCAGTGTAGCTCCCTTCAGATTCAACCTATGTGGGGCCTTTTAAGCCTCATGAATCTGGTTGTCCATTTCTCATCCCAAATTTGAGAAGTTTTCATGAATTATTTCTTTAAGTAGAGTTTCCCTTCCTTTCTTTTTCTCTTCTACACTTGGGATTCCCATAATGTGTATATTGTTTCTGTTAATGGTATCTCATAAATCCCATAGGCTTTCTTCACTTTTGTCATTATTTTTCTTTTTTGCTTCTCTTACTGGTTAATTTCAAATGATCTGTTTTCAAATTCAGTAATTCTTCTGCTTTGTTGAGTCTGAAGCTCTCTATTGAATTCTCTACTTTAGTCATTGTATTCTTCAGCTATAGGATTTCTGTTTGGTTGTTTTGATGATTACTATTTCCCTATTGAATTGGTTATTTTGTTCATGAATCATTTTCCTAATTTTTTTGTCTGTATTTTGTCATAGATCACTAAACTTATTTAAAAGGATTCTTCTGGACCAGACAGTGCCAACTCCATCTGTAGTGTTGATGCTTTCTGGTCCTCCTTGCTGCTCCCTTCCTGCTCCTTCCCTTTTCCCTCCCTAGAGAAAACCACAATCATACATAGTTCCCATGCAGGCTTTCACACTTTTACTATGCAGTTTATGTATCTATAAACACTGAATAATATTATTTTGAATGTTTGTAAATTTAGAACATCATTATGAATGTTGCTTTTCTTAAAATTTCAACTTTACATTTTTCATATTTATCCATATTCAAACATGTAATCCCTGCTCATTTTCACCACTGAATATTAATCCACTGTGTGAAGATAGCACAAATTATATACCCATTCTTCTTTTGGTGAATATTTATGTAGCAGTCAGTATTCTTCTACCTCAAACAAAGTTCACCATGAACAGTCTCATGTCTGCAAGTGTAGTTCCTGAGAAGAGGACCCTCTGCCCTTCCCCAATTCTGGAAATTGAGAAGAAACCTCCCCAGGAGTCCTCTCCACCGAGGGTCTTCACTGGCCCATCATCACCTCTGTTCGCAACATAAATGTCACTACCCCAAGTACTGGATCCAGTCCTCTGTCCACAGAACCTGAGAACAGAACAGAAGTGAGTCACCTTCTAAGTTGATCCTACCTTATAGTGAGTTCACTTTTGAAGATCCAGAAGTGCAAGAAGATGATTTTTTCTATCTCTACTCATAATTCTGATTTCTTTTTCTCTTACTTTTATTGCTATTAAGTGGCGACACAATGGTTCAAATAACAGCTTGTTAGGATTATAACTTTTAGGATGATGTTTTATAATTTTAGATTATTTAAGTGCCAATTTTATAAATTGATTGCTTCTATGTTATTCTATTTGTAGGTAGAGTAATAAAATATTTTTGTTTTTGTTAACAAATCCAATAAAACAATCCAGAAACAAACAAAAGAGAATTGTTCTGAATTTTTTCAGATGGTTCATAGATCTCTATTTCTTTGGAGTCGGTTCTTGGAGTTTTATTGGTTACCTTTGCTTATGTCACGTTTACCTAAGTCTTCATAATCCTTCATTCCTTGAGTTCGTATCTGTGCATTTGAGTAAGTGGTCTCTTCTTCCAGACTTTACAGGTTTTCTTCAGCTCAGCTTGCGATAATGGATGGTTCACCTGATTGTGTCCATGGGCAGGCAGGGCTTGCTATCAGTGTCTCCAGCTGAGCAAGGCCACTGCCTGTGCTCTGAGGTCAGCAGGGAGGGTGCCATTAGCTGGTCTCCACAGTTGAGTGGGCCTCCTGAATGGGCACTGCATTCAAGCAGGGCTGCTAGATGAGCTCCTTAGTCGGGCAAGGTTGTTGACTGTGCTCTGTGGTCAGATGGAGCCACTAGCTGGGCTCTGCCATCACCTCTGGTTTTCCAGGTTTGTAGGCTTATTCCCTGATAGGGCAGTGTCACTGGCTGGATTCCACAATTAGTCAGGGCTGTGTGCCATGCTATGCAATCACTCCTAGTCAGGTGGTGCCTCAGGCTGTGCTGCCCAATCAGATGGTGCCACTGGGTGGACTTCACATCCAGGCAGGGCTGCAGACAGGCTTTGCAGTTGGACTGAGCTTCAGGCTGTACTCTGTGATCAGGCAGTCACAGAGAAATTGCTCCTCAACAATGCTTCAGAAATGGATGTCTACTTTGGATCTCTTTTCTACTGGAGAAACTATAAGCCCAGAGAGGCGCGCTTGGAGAGGCACTGTGCCAGTCTGTGGGAGAGGCAATGCAGTCAAAGTGAAACTGATCCTCTTACATTTCTAATAGCGTTCTTCTAAGTCTCTGTTGTCCAAGAGATGCTTCAGCTTCACTCCAGGTTCTGTGATTTCCACAACTGTGTCTTTCCTATGGATAGTTTCTAGTCGGTCTTCTTGTGACGGGGACTGAAGTTGAAATAGCCCTATGTCTCCACTTTTATGCTGTCACTCCCAGTAAGATTTTATTAAAGGGTATTTAACAGAGGTGTAGCTCACATTTATGAATTGTAAATCTCAATATTAATTTTGTCAGTTGTCCCCAAACATGCTTGCTAAATGTAATCTCTGTCATAAAAAGAATGTTACTGCAATAAAAAATAAATAAATAAAAATGAATAAATAGATTAACTGGTGGAACTGGAAAGAGTTTCTGAAACTCGAAAAGTTGCCAGTGATAGTAAAGACACTCGAAGTCAAAACACAAAATTTATGGCCCTACTTTACCTAATAGAAAGGCATATTAGAAAGCTATGACAATTAGAACAAAATCCTCCAAGAGAGGAAAAAACGGAGTAGTATACAAAACAGGGAGACCAGAAACAGTCCCTGATGTATGTGGTTACTTGATTGCTGATGGAGGTAGGACTTTAAAGGAGGGGAGACAGGGCAGAGTTTTCAATAAGGAGTGAATTGACAGTTGGCTATCCATGAAGGAAAAAAATGGCTTTGAACCTCTTTTTCACATTGTATATAGTAAAAAAACTCAATTGAAATCTACAAAATTTCAGAAAAGATTGCAGAAAAAATATCTTAGAAAGAATTTCTTAAACAGAACACAGAAAAGATTTACTAAAGAGAAAAATTTGGTTCATGTTTGTTGTTGGCGACAAGTTGATTACAACTTCTGGGGACCCTGTGTACAGCAGAGGTAAACCCTGCCTAGCCTTTTTGCACCATCCTCTCATTCATCATCTCATTTTCATCTCATTATCATATCAGACAATGCTCCACTGCTATTCATAGGGTTTTCGTGGCCAACTTTTTCAGAAGTGGATGGACAGGTCCTTCTTCCTACTCTATCTAGTCTGGAAGCTCTGCTGAAACCTGTCCACCATGGGCGACCCTGCTGATATTTGAAATACTGGTGTCATAGCTTTCAGCATCACAGCAACATGCAGCCACCACAGCATAACAATGGACAGGTGAGTGGTGTAGTTCCCTGACCAGAAACAAACCTAGGCCACAGAGGTGAGATTGCTGAATCTTAACCACTAGACCACCAGGGCTGGCTTTGATTCATATTGCCATCTTAAAATTAATAACTGCTGTTCACCAAAAGATATCATAAAAAAGTGTGTAGATAAGCCACAGAACAGGAGAAAATATTTGCCATATATTCCCAACCAAGGGGTAATACACAGAATACATAAAAATGCTCAGATCAATGAGTCTAAGACAGATTATTTAATAGATAGATGGTCTAATGCTCCAAATTTGCCAGAAGGCAAGGGAGCATTTGGAGGTACAGTAATTCATACTATAAAGTAATCCATAAAGGCAGCCTCCTGGGGCACAGAGCACAGTGAGTAGAGGGAGGGAGATGCATCAGAAATTCACAAAAGAGGAAATCTAAATGGCCAGTGAACACACGGAAATGTGCTTTACCTCATTAGCTGTTAGAAAAATGTGAACTAAAACCATAACAGCATAAACAACCTTGAAAGCATGCTAAATGAAAGAACCTAGTCACAAAGGACCAAAGATTATATGATTCATTTCTATGAAATGTCCAGAATAGGCAAATCTATAGAGACAGAAAGTAGATTAGTGGTTGCTTAGGGCCAGGGAAGAAGTGATTGGGGGTGTAGAAACGAGGATTGATTGCTAACGGATATGGGGTTTCTTCCTGGGGTAATGAATATGTTCTAAAATTGAATGTGGTAATTGTTGCACAACTCTGTAAATATACATACTAAAAGCCATTGAATTGTACACTTTAAATGGGTGAATGGTATGTGACATATCTCAATAAGGTTATAATAGCTAACCTTAATGAGATACCATGGCAAAACCCACTAGAATTTCTAAAATAAATTGTGTGACTGTTTCAACTATTGGTGAGAACATGGAGCATCAGGAGCTGTCACACACTGCTGGCCATAGTGGAAACTGGTTCAGCCACTTTGGATAGCAGTGTGGCGTTATCCACTCCAGGAGGATAATATGCACATACACCAGTAACTCTACTGCGAGACAAGTAATTTAAAGAAATATGTGCTCATATGCACCAGCATCGATATACAAGAAGGCTTATAGCAGCGTTGTTTATAATTTCCAAAACTTGAAAACAAAACAAATGACCACAAAAAATAGAAAGAATAATACGTTTTCTATAAAATGGAAAGAACAATATAAACCGCAATATGCTTATTCAATGGAATGTTGCACAACAACAAAGACAAATGCTGTCCAGGTACCTTTATCAACTTAGCGAACATACCGCTGAGCTAAAATAAGATCTCAAAAGTATACATATAGCATGATTTATATGAAAAATTCAAAATTTATATAAATTTCAAAATAATCTATATTGTCTAGAGATGCATAGATAGAGGTAGGCCTCTACAGAAAAGCCTGAACATGATTACTATGAAATCAGGATGGGATTCACCCTCAGAAGAGCAAAAAGATATTATTGCTGTGTGAACTGGTAAGGACACTTGTGGCTTGTAAGTAACATTTTTCTCCCTGACTTTTGGTTTTGTTACATGGATCTTCCATATAAGACCATTTGTTAAAATGTAAATATAATCTATGCACCTCTCTAGATTATAATTTACAATGTAAAACTATTAAAAGTAATATTAATTCTTATGTGTAATTGGAAAAATCAACCTTTATTCACAAAGACAATGGGCCCCTACTAATCAGAGAAGAGATCCTGCCAGGAATTGTAACTCTAAGTTGTTGTCATTCCATAATTACTCACAAAAGTTCTATATCTGTGCTGTTCTTCATGGTAGCCACTGATCACCTGTGTCTTTTAAACACTTGGGGTGTGGTTCATGCAACTGAGGAAGTGAATTTTAAATTTTATCAGTTTTAATGGATTTGAACTTAAACAACCACATATGGACAGAGCAGCAGTAAAGAAACAAAATGAACAATCTGCCCTTATTTCCTTTTTATTCAGTCCATCCATCATTGTTACCAATAGCTTTGCTGTTGGTACCTTTGGAAGGAACCCCAATTCAATGAAAATTGTGATTTAAACTTACTTCAAGGGTAAGATTTTCTTAAACTTAGGACTTAATAAAATATCTGAACCATATGAAGGGAAATTCTTTATCACTGTTCTCTCTGGATATAAAAAAATAGTGCTGAATTTTCATCTGTATTTCAAATAAAGTTCTTTTCCAATTACAAATTTATGATAAGGTGGGGAATTTATTCAAAATATTGTTTATTATTGAAGAGTTATTTTATCCAATTGGCTTATAAATAGCATTGTAAGGCTACTATATTTTAAATATTACTTATATAAGCTAAATTTTAAAACCTGCAATGGAATTTTATGTCATGTGGTTGAAAAAGAAAGAAAAGTAAGGTAAGCTTGTATAAGACTTGTTACAATATAACAGAAGAGTGTATTATAATATGTCAAGTTTAGCGTAAAAGATGATGGACACCTTCCACAGGTTATTCCTCTTTCCAGAAACATTTTACTGCAAATGTGTAAGTGGATGTTTTAGCATACTTTTAAGCATACTGGGTATATAGAAAGGAAGAAGATCTTAAATTTAGCATCATTCTAGTGTATATTTTATTTATTTAGCAAAGACTTCAGCACTTACTATGTATCAAGCATTGTCTAGGAGCTTTTGAAATACGAATACTCTTTAATCCTCATAACAACTTTGTGTAATAGTTACCATTCTAATTCCCATCTCATGGATGAGTAGGAACTTTGCTTACCTCCAGCCAAGTGGATGATAAGTTTCACAGTTCTTTTACATTTTTTGTTTCTGCAACTTTTCTTCCATTCATCTTTTCTCCAATTAACGTTCGGTTTAACCTAGCAATTTCTATCTTCTGTGGGCTAATTTTTTTTCTAATTCATTCTAGGGTGCCTTCGTTTAGCATAAAAAGACAAGAACGTGATTATTAAGATTCATAGAATTTCCTTTTAGTTTGCAACTTAGGAAGTCCAGGTTGGCATTTACTTTTTATTGATATTCCCTAAGCTTCACTGTGCACACACAGCATCTGTCAGACAGGATTGCATCTAATTATTTGAATGTTGTACCGCTGGCACTAAGATTTTAAGTTAACAGTGTATTTTATCAGAAAGTAGAGTGAATCATTTGCTTTATAAAAATAAAACATATAGACATTACATCTTCCTTGCCAATCTAACATATGATCTAAGATGGTAGTAGTTTAAGTTAGGAACCAGTCAGCCACTCTCAAGATTTGTTTTTCAACGTGAAAATTTTAAAGCAATGTGATTGCTGTTCTCCTATTGTTCATTGGTTTTGGTTGTGGTCCCGCCACAGGGTCTATTAAGGCATCTTCCCTGAGGTGTTTTAGGTGTTCTTATAAAAGCCAAATGCTGCAAACCTAGTGTTCCTGGGCACATTATAATCACTACAATTGGAAAATGAAGATACATTTCTAAGCTTTATTTTATTGTAACTTATATGATTTTTAGCGATGGTGGGATTATGTTTCCTTTATTGCTTATTTATAATGTTTAAAACATAAGTGATTGCATTTAATTCATTGTATTTTATGCTTAATCAATTGACCAGGTCAGGAAAGCATATTTTTGTTATTGGGTTTATATACTTTCTCTCCATCCTGGCCAGAGAGATCAGTAAAATTGTCAAATGAAGGCTTTTTTCATGTGCACCCCTTTTCTTGTTGTGTGCCTTTCCTTTCATTCATGTTTCTGTCCATTCACACATTTATGATTGTACCTTATTGTATTAAGTTTGGTGCTGATGCTGCTGGTCTTCAGGTCACACATTTAGTAGCAAGAACATGGACCAGGATTCCCACGTGGGAATCATCCTCAGAGGTAGGAAATGATTCTAGGGCGCTGTGCCCAATATTCTGAGATGGTGGGTCTGGGGAGAGGCCTGAGTATTTTGTAACAAGCCCACAAGCAATCCTGGGGCTCAGTCAGATTGAGAACCATTGATGCCAGTGACCAGAAAGTCTTCAGGGTAGGGAGGGGTGTTAAACACACAATGAAATGTTTTTTCTTGTAAAGAAAAAGGCAAGACATATGCTGACAGACATATGATGTTTTCTCTACCATGTGGTATAGCCAGGTGGAAGATTGGGAAGTGGTTATTAGCTCAGCAAAAGAAAATCTCTGAGTTCCTAAGACAGTCCTTAAATGTCCTCATCACCAAAAAAATAAAAATGACAAAAAGGTAATTATGTGACGTGATGCAGGTGTTAGCTAAATCTATGGTGTTGATCATTTTGCAATGTAAGGGTCAAATCAGCCGGTCATACACCTCTGACATCCACAATATTCTATGTCAATTATATTCAATAAGCTGGGAGGAAAAATCTGCCTCCTTGCTCTCTGAAACTATTCCTTACACAGATTTCTCACTCACTTCTTGAGAGCAACGGATTCCAAATTGTTCTAATTGATACATAAATGTAGATAGATAAATAAAGAGAGAAAGAAAGTATGGGGGCTCGGGTCTCATAGGAATTGCTGCCGCTGCTGCTGGGCACCGATGCCACTGCTCCTACTGCTGACTCTCCTGATGCTGGACATGGTCCTGTGGTGGACTGCTGTCTCTGCTGCTCCTGAGAACTGGATGACACTGTTGCCACTCACACCACCTTTGCCAAAGCGTTCTGCACTGTCCCAGCCCTTCTGTCACTACGTCCTGTCAGACTCCAGCATGTGGTCCTCTGCCTGGTGGAGCCTCATGCCATGTCCAGCTGCAAGAATGTTTGGGAAAGTGGGTTTTCCTCTCTTGTGGATGGAGGTAGTGTCTGCCTCCTACCAAGACTCTTTAAGTGTGGAACTTTCCTAACGTGGGAAGGGGGTAAAGGGTCTAAGGGTGGACGTTGGCTGGGGGATGGGGAAAGAATGACAAATTTCAATTTTTGGAGCAGTGATCTGAGACCAGAACTTGATCTGGTACATTGTAGGCATTCGGGTTTGGTTGGATGAAGTAATGACTAATAAATGACATCTTTTAACTTATTCCGCTGATAGTCTGTAATGGGGTCCTGCTTCCGTCTACTCCAGTTCATACTCTCAGATAAGTGGAGTGGCATTGTGGGATGGTGAACTGATTACTCAGATAGCCTTCTCTCTGACTTTGTCACTTGATAGGATTGGAAAGAGCAAAATCTGTAAGACTTCAGAGGATCGGTGTATACACTGACACTTTATATTAACTTATTTTTCTGTTTATATGCACATAATTTGGGGAGAGTATCTATAACATTTATCAGTATTTGTGGGCCACCACAAAAGTCTAAAAACTATCCTAGTTCAGACACTGTGCTACTCAATCTCTGGTCCATGAAGAGTTAATAATCAAACTTTTAGCAGAAACAATGACGATCGAATGCTCATCTTTTCCTTGAAAATACCAGTCTGAGACGACATAAGGTAGAGGTTTACTTGCTTACACTCACCTTCAATTTCCGTACGTATCTTATTGAGGGCTGATAACAAACACCTCACAGACCAGCACTGGCTCACAGACCACACTAAGCATTGGTTTAGATGACTTGTATTCTAGAACCCACCCTGGCTCCAGATCAATAACAGGAATGAAGAAATAGTTAATGGAGATTTCATTCTCACTAATACGGCAGGCTAGGTTTTAGAGCTGTCTCTTTTACTAAAAATCGATAAAATATAAAAGGAATCTAGAACTATAGTAGAATAATCAAGAGAATAGTTATTTGGACCAATTTATAAATGTAGACAAATAATCCAGAGAGAAAAGTTTTTGCCCTTATGGCATTTGCCAGATCTGAAAAAAACTTTGCTTTTGTTTTCTTGGGTTCATGAGCTGCAGTAGACGGGAAGTGATGCCCAGAGCTTATTCATGTGGGGATCATGAGAGGCATCCTTTCCCAAAAATCTGGGGAAAGAAGCTTCATATCCTCAGAGTACGGGTGAAACTAAACAAAATGTGTTTCGTCCCCTAGTACAAGAGTATTCTAAGGAAATTTGCCCTTGGGCCAGCAAAAAAAGGAGCAAACAACTGTTTCTGAGAATTTGCAATGATAGTTACCTTTCCTGTGACTTGTAGCCTGAATTTGCTTTACCATGTTGGACCGAAATAACCTCATGCCATGAATTTAGTTTATGATTGTCCTGCATTGATGATGACCCAAAAATTGGAAGAAAGAAAAAATAATCTCTACAGAAATCTGCATTTAACCTAGGTATCAAGAATCAAATACTTACACACAGAAAAAGAGCAGCTCACAGCAAGAAATGTAGAAGTACAACTGTAAAAAGGATATGATTGAGAAGAAGTAGAAACACAGGGTGGTATAAATGGGCTCATAAAACTTCAATATTAGAATTATGAGACAGAATATAACATAACCAGTATGTAATATAAACATATATATGACATGTAGAGAAAGTGAAAAATTAAAAATGCCTGCAGAAACTAAATATAACCTGATTTTCAAGAACCAAAGGTTTTTAAAAACAACACTTCAAACAATTTATATTGAAAAGTCAGTTCATGGACTTTTGCTCTGGGCCATTAAGGGGTAAAAAAATCAGATTTGGAGCTGGCCTCATGGCTGAGTGTGTAAAGTTCCGTGCACTCTGCCTCAGAGGCCTGGGTTCACAGTATGGATCCCAGGCGCAGACCTACTCCACTCACCAGCCATGCTGTGGAGGCATCCCACATCCAAAATAGAGGAAGATTGGTACAGATGTTAGCTTGGGGCTAATCTTCCTCAAGCAAAAAAAGAGGAAGATTAACAACAGCTGTTAGCTCAGGGCAAATTCTCCTCTAACCTTTCTCAAGCAAAGAAAGAGGAAGATCAACAACAGCTCAAGGCCAATTTTCCTCAGCAAAAAAAAAAAAAAAAAAGGAAAAGAAAAGAAAAGAAGAAAGAACTAGATTTACTCTCCTGTTTTAAACAAATACAAATTTAAGTAAATATATGAGACAATGGTATTCAGACCTTGGATAACAGGCAGCACAAGGATTGTGATCCCTAAGAGAAGGGAAACAAAAGAAGCGAGGCCTATAATTGACCACCTTCCTTCCTGGAGAGCATTTCCAGGACACAGTGCAGGGGGGAGGAGCCCTAATGGAGCCCAGGAGTTTCACTCAGTTGAGGGGACAGAGCTGTGAATTGGGGAGTCCAGGACAGCTAATCAAAGGGAAAGCACCCAGAGAAGAAAGCTGAACAGAAAAAGCACTGGAAGTCTGCAGGGGGTTCCCCTTAAATCTTCAGCTCATCAGTGCTTGCACGTAAGGAAACTATCCAAAGATATGGAAAGACTAATCCAGAGAAACTACAGGAAACTACAGGGAACAGTACCCAGTACGCCACACGACCAGGAATAGTGCCTGTTCCCACCAGCCAGACTAGAAAATCGTATAATTTGCCGGGCGTTGGGTAGAGTATTCAGAAGGCTTTGGTTTCAGTAGTGGGGAATAATTTGCCCTAATCTAAACATTGCCCTATTTTGCCTAACAAATATTAAAAGCAAGACCCAAAACTCTTGTTGGGCAGCCAACAAGAGTCCTGCTTAATATTATAATTATAGATCAAAGATGAATGGCTAGAAGGCTGAGATTAGTTGCCCAGTAGCAAGTTACCATTCCTTGCCCAGTTTCCAGACCTGAGCCGATCCTCAGACCAGAACACTTTGGTTGAAGGAGAGCCTAGGTTTCCGAGGAAGAACCCTGCAACACCAGGGCAATTGTGTACAGTAGTAATTCCCCAAGTCCTTCCATAAAGGTACCTATGGCTGTTTACTCAGGTCTCCATACAGTAAGAAAAGAGAATCTTTAGATACTTTTTAGATCTATTGGATGCATTGTCCAACTGGACACTGAGACCTGGGGAACGAAAGCACCATCATGAAACCCCATTAGAAGAGAGGCATATGTGGAACAGAAAATAATTTGAGTCATATCTCAGATCTACCCAAATCTCAGTAGGTTCTCTGTGTCTACACATCTACTTGGTGGTCATTTCCCAAGTTTCTGAATGTATAATCGCAGTGCACATATTTAGAGTTGACAAGAAGCCTCACATGGGTTCTTTGACCTGTAGAGTATAAGGTTTTCAGTAAGACTGGCCAAGTGGAAGCCCCTGAAATAGCTTCCTAACCTCCACCAAGACAGAAAATTAAAACAATGTTGTATCTAGGGGGTAGTGGAAGAGGTTAATGTCATCCTCAAAGACTTAAAGGATGCAGCAGTGTTGGTCCCCTCACACATCCATTTAGTTCACCATTGTGGTTCTTGCAAAAACTGGATGGATCATTGCAATGAGAGTGGACTACTAAAAACTTCATCATTGATTAGTACCAATTATAGCAGCTGTGTTGAATGTAATGTCTTGGGGCTGGCCCAGTGGCATACTACTTAACTTTGGCACACTCTGCTTTGGCAGCCCTGGGTTCACGGGTTTGGATCCCAGGTGTGGACCTACAACACTTATCAAACCATGCTGTGGCAGTGATCCACATAGGAAATAGAGGAAGATTGGCACAGATGTTAGCTCAGGGCCACTCTTCCTCACCAAAAATGAAATAAAAGAAAGAAAAGAATTTGGTTATATTTGCATGAGACAGATAAGACTATACTTTCTATTTTCCCCAGGGCTATGTTACTTCTCCTGCTCTCCAGCATAATGTAGAAAGAAGGAATTTGTATGGAACCACAAAAGACCAAAGCAATCCTGAGAAAAAAAAGAGTGAAGCTGAAGGCATCACACTTCCTGATTTCAAACTATCTTACAAAGCTATAGGAATCAAAACACTAGGGCACTGACATAAAAACGGACATATAGACCAATGGAACAGAATTAGAATCCTGTAAGTAACCCAAGAGTGGTATAATGAGAAATACATTTGGACTTTGTTCCTGGTTCCTGGCACAAAGCTCCTAAAACCCACGGAATTTCCTGAGTGATAGGAATGTCTTTTGTTACTCATAAGGACCCCCTTGTAGACATGTCTGAGAGTACACAAATGACATAACTAAGATAGACTCAGGATGGGGCTGGTCACCAAAAAGAGCAATTGATTAGAGGGTTGGAACTTTCAGCCCCACCTACTAACCACTGGGAAGGTGGGGGTGCTAGAGATCAAGCTCTATATAAACTCTTGGACAAGATTGGATGAGCTTCCAGGTTGGTGAATGCATCCATGTACCAGGAAGGTGGCACACTCCAGTTCCACAATGAGAGGAGCTCCTGGGCTGAGAATCTATCCTTACGTTTCTCTTTATCTGGCTGTTCATATGTATCCTTTACAATATACTTCATAGTAAACTGGTAAACATAAGTAAATGTTTGTCTGAGTTCTGTGAGTGGCTTTAGCAAATTAATTGAATTTGAGGATGGGTCCTGAGAAGCTCTGATTTATAGCCAGTTGTTCAGAGCATAGGTAGCTACCTGGATCTGCAATTGGTCTGTGAAGCGAGGGCAGTCTTGTGGGACTGAGTCCTTAATCTGTGGGATTTGATGCTATCTCCAGGTAGAGGTGTCAAACTGAATTAAAATGAAGGGAATCCAGTCGCTGGCCACTAAGAATTGGAGAATTGCTTGTTGTTGTCAAATAAACATATTGGACTATGCATGCACAGTCAATTAATATCCTACAAGGGAGCCAAGAGTACTCAATGGGGACAGGATAGTCTCTTCAGTAAGTGGTAATGGGAAAACTGGAAATTCACACGCAGAAGAATTAATTCAGACCCCAATCTTATATCACTTACAAAATTAACTCAAAATAGATTAAACACTTAAATGTAAGACCTGAATCCACAAAATTCTTAGAAGAAAACATAGAGAAAAGCTCTTTGACATTAGTCTTGGCAATGACTTTCTGGATACGACAACAGAAGCACAAATAACAACAGCAAAAATCAACAAGTGGGACTACATCAAACTAAAAAGTTCGGCACAGCCAAGGAAATCATTAATAAAGTGAAAAGGCAATGTATGGAAAGGGAGAAACATTTGCAAACTATATATCCGATAAGGGGTTAATATCCAAAATATAGCAGGGACTCATAGAGCTCAATAGAAAAGACACCCCCCACCCAAATAATCTGATTTAAAAGTGGGCGAAGGACCTGGATAGACATTTTTCCAAAGAAGACTTCTAAATGAACAACAGGTACATGATAAAAGTGCTCAACATCACTAACAACGAGCGAAATGGAAATCAAAATCATTAAGAGATGTCACCTCACATTTCTTAGAATGGCTATTGTCAAGATAACAAGTGTTGGTGAGGATGCGAAGAAAAGAGAACCCAGTGTGGACATTCCTCAAAAAATTAAAAATAGAACTACCATATGATCCAGCAATCCCACTTCAGGGTGTCTATCTGAAGAAAATGAAATCACTATCTTTGAAGAGATATGTACATGCCTATGTTCATTGTAGCATTACTCATAACAGCCAAGACATGGAAACAACCTAAGTGTCCTTGAAAGAATGAATGGATGAAGAAGCTTTGGTGTATGTATATATAACGGAATGTTATTCAGCCATAAAATGAAGGAAATCCTGTCATTTGTGACAATATGGATGGTCCTTGAGGGCATTATGCCAAGTGAAATAAGTCAGACAGAGAAAGATACACACTGTATTATCTCACTTATATGTGGACTCTAAAAAGGCTGAACTCAGGGAAAGGGAGAGTAGATTGGTGATTGCCAGTGGCTGGGCATGGGGGAAATGGGTTATGTTGGTCAAAGGGGACAAACTTCCAGTTAGAAGAAGAATAAGTTCTGGCATCTAAAGTACAGCATGGTGCCTATAGTTAACAATACTGTATTGTATACTTGGAATTTGCTAAGAGAGCAGATCTTAAATGTTCTGACCACACAGACACACACACACACACACACACACACACACACAAACACACAGGTGACAAATGAGTTAACTTACGTTATTATGGTAATCATTTTGCAATATATATATTTATCAAATCATCATGCTGCACATCTTAACTTACACAATGTTATATGTCAATATATCTCAATAAAGCTGGGGGGCAAAACATTTAAAAACATAGGAGATACACAACTAGAAGAACCCACAACGAGAAATATACAACTATGTACTGGGGGGTTTTGGGGAGAAAAAGGAAAAAGTAAAATCTTAAAAAAAAAAAAAGGAGATAATTTCTCTTTACCAGTAAAGAATATTTTCCTAAAAAAAGAAGGAACCAGGACATCTGGACATTCGATAGAACACCACATTGGTCAGTACATTGATAACATCATGTCATTAGATTCTGATGGCAAGAACTGGAATGTACTCTGATGTTTTGGTTACATGAATGCATACCTTGGAAGGTAGTTAAAACTATTTAAAGACTCAGAGTCCTGCTACAGTGGTAAAGTTTGAGGGATCCAGTGGTCTGGGGCATGATGGGACATCCTCTCAGAAGTAGAGGACAGGTTATTGTACATTGTACCTCCTGCCACTAAGAAAGGAGCCCCACATTTGGTAACTCTCTTCGGGTGTTAGAGGCAGCATGTTCCATACTATGGCAATATTGTTCTGACCTATATAACAGGTGACATGAAACGTTGCTGGTTTTGAGTGGAAGTATGTCCAAGCATTAGTAAGTAGAGGTTACAACATGGTCTTGCTACTTAGGCCATCTGACACAGCAGATGTAATAGTACTAGAAGTGTGTGGGGTAGGACAAGTTGCCTTATGGAATCTGGTATCTGGCAATTCCCAATAGGAGGGTCTTCAACACAGACCCCTTCACCTCTGGAGCAGTGAGCATGGCCATCTGCTGCATAGACCTATACACCATTCAACACACAGCTCCTAGAATGTTGCTGGGCCCTGAAAGAGAGTAAAATCTGATCATGAGACATCAAAGGACCATTGGCCACAGATGCCTTTCGTGATCTTCCATCGAGGGGGCACAGTAACAGTCCCATTAAACTCAGAGCTATGGCTACTATGTATTCTCCTTGGGCTCCTCATTCCAGTGGACCAGTGGTAAGGGAAGGAGTTACTGTATGGGCAGCGATAATTGATTCCAATCACCATGAGGAGCATGAGGGGAGTCGAGGGGACTATGTTTGGCACTCAGCTGATCCACAAGGGTTTCGCTTGGTATGCCTATGTCCAGTTTTAGTTTGAAATAGCTGGGTAGCAACCACAGCTGGTAAAGGTCTGGGAACCAGGAACTCAGACTCCTCAGCGAGAGATTTGGGTAAATCACCAGATGGTTACCTAGACCACCAGAAGTGGTATCCAAGATTTAGGAGAATCTAGGTTGGGTAGTAGAGGAGGTGATGTGTTGCCCCCTTAGAACCAACTGCAGCAGGGGTTTCCTCATTCCACTAACAGTTCTAGTCATCCTTTGCTAAGTTTCCTACAGACTGTGAACTACCAGAATTCTGGAGAGCTGTTCCTCCATGGAGTAGCTAATGCAAGTAAAAAGTGGAACTCATTAGTGTAAAAGATGGCCGTTGCTTTGGTACCTCACCAAGATTTAGTAAAGCCGTGCCTCAGCTGCTGTCAGTGTTCTTGCTAAAGACTCACAGCTGCTCTGCTCTCCAGGGACCTGCCTTCAGCTCATGGAAGCGGCTACTTATCACACAGACAGTTTGGAAGAACCAGGCTCCTTGAAGGTTCTACAAAGCATATAAGCCTTGGCCCATGAATTCTGGAGAGTCTTTAAATTATAGAACAAGAGCTCTGCATGCTAGAAGACTAAACCATCCTTCTCTTCTTCTCCTCTCCCCATCTCTCGTGCCCCCTCCTTCACTTTCACTTTTCTCCTTGCCCCTCCACCTCTGCCCTCTTCTCCTCTTCCCCTCCACCTAGAAAATTCAAAGTAAATATTTGATAACATTATGATCGCAAAGGCCTTTCTATACATAACCCAAATCCAGAAATGATAAAGTAAAACACTGAAAAACCTGATCATCTGTATTTGAAATTATTGTATGGCAAAAAAAAGCATATGAAAAAGTGTTATTATTCATAATATCTATAATGAAGATTAATAAATGAATAAGACAAAATCCACAAACATGCTATTCTATGTTCCTCGCTCTTCCTTCTTCTGGATGAAGATGACCACAGCAACCTTAGGAGCCACATAATGAACGTGGTACAAACTCCGTCAGCCTGAATCCCTGAATGATCGCGTGGAGCAGATAGTGCTGCCTCCAACCTCCCAACACACTGCCCAGTTAGGACCACACTGAGCAGCTTATGGGCAAAAATAATCTCCGATTATGTCGAGCCACTGAAATTTGGGAGTTTATTTGTTATAACAACCATGTCACCCTAATTAATATATGCTCTTAAACTAACAGCCAAGGTCAGAGCACTAACTTAGGAGAGAAGAGAAGGTAAGCATTATAGACTGAATGTGGTGTCCCCCAAATTCATATGTTGAAGCCCTAACCTCCAAGGTGACAGTTTTAGAAATGAGGTTCTTCGAAGGTAATTAGGGTTAAGTGAGGTCATGAAGGTGAGACGCTCCAGTTGGATTAGAGCCCTTAGAAGAAGAGACGCCAGAGAGCTGCACCCTCCATCATCACAGTGAGAAGGTCGTTGTCTGCAAACCAGGAAGTGAGCTCTCACCAGGAACAAATCTGCCTTGACCTAGGACTTTCCAGCCTTCAGAACTGTGAGGAAAGAGATTTCTGTTGTTTCAGCCACATCATCTATGATATTTTCTTCTGGCAGACCAGGCCAACTAAGACACCAAGATTTGTATTTTCATTTCAAATTTGAGATTAAAGTTTTAAGAGGATTAATTTTTTAATACTGCAATTAGACTGTACTAGTAACATAAATTAAACATAAACTCATAGAATATAGAAAACTAATTTTTATGGAACCCACTATCCAGTGAAACAAAGGATAAACATGGTAGAGTTGGAAACCATTATCTAGGAAAAACAACACAAAACTTTTTCACTGAGAATGGATTGAATAAACTGTTCTGCTTGTTTAGTGTAACAAAGTGTAAAAGTTATATAGCCCAGAAGAACATCCTTAGGTTTGGCAATATATTGGAGAAGAAAATTGAAAATGTGGAGGTACTTTGGAAGTAACCACTTGATACTCTTCGAAATGCTTGAGAGGGTCTTTGCAGGGGCTGCATAGGCTGATGAGCAGCTATAGCCAGAGCTTGGAAATGTGCTGAGGAGGCTCAGAGCTAGGTGCCCTTGAGGCTCCTTCCCTCCCACTCTTGTCAGCAGAGTAGGAAGCTGGGTCAGCAGGTCTGAATCTGCTTTTCGGAACACACTGATGGCAGCCACTGAGCTCCAGGGACTGCCACTTTCTAACAAGCTCAGATCCTTGACCAGGGACCTGCTATTGTATCACAGTAGCACAGATGTCCCTATCCTGCCGTCCCAGTAAACATGCAGAATTTTCAGGCATTCTCATTCCTAGAACACTGGCCATCGGAATACAGTCCACTGGTGCCAGCCGAAGTGCACCTCTCCATGGGACAATGAGAAATGGGGATCAGAGTGTTCTCATCCTTCTCTGCTTATGAATATTCCCTGATAGGTGTTACACATGTACCACGTGGCACTGTGGCATGTGTGCTGTGTCCGTTGAAATCACATTTGGGGTATGTATTGAAGGGCTTCGCCAGGATTGTTCTGACTCCAGCTACACCGTGGACTACTCCCTATCCCGATGTAACAAATAGGCAGTGAAAGCATTACAGCCTAAGGACTGAAAAGTGGGCAGCATCAGACTGCTTTACATTTGTGAACAGGCACATAACTGCAAGACAGCAGGTATTCCACCTGCCAGCAGGAAATGTGATTGCTGTCAAGGAGAATGGGCTTTGTCTGTTTTGGGAGGATCGGACTCAGAGGAGTATAAAAGCAGAAGAATGGTTACAGCTGGAGGAAACTGCCTCATGAAGTTAGGAAGGCATTAACAACATGGAGTCCCGGCTTTTTCCTCTGCTCTCTCTCCCTGCACTTTTGGTCCAGCAGTGATGGCAGCAGTGTGGGGCTCATGGCCTCAAGGGAATAATCAATGTCCAGCATCACCTGCAAAGGTATTAGGGAACTAGTACTTAGCCTTTAGATGAAAGAGGGAAATAGTATCCCCAAAACCTTAGGGGAGAGCTGGTTCAGGTAGAGTGTGGCCAGTTCTGTAGCTCTTCTATATTCTATGTTCTATATCAGAAAATGTTGACAAGTGAAGATAGCTAATGAGGGTTCATTATACAATTCTACTTTTGTGTATTTGAAGATTTCTGTAATAAAAATAATTTCAAAAAGAAACATGGAGATAGCACAAGAAGATACCATTTAAAGAATTAAAGTGATTGCTTATACAGAATAAAAATCCCAAGAGTGGTGGGGCAGGGAATTATCTCTGGGAAAGTTTATAGTTCATTATAATCTTGCTAGTCCTATTTTACAGTGGGATATGATGAAGATGAAAATGAAGTGCACAATAAGCCTTATTTGTGCTGAACACTGGAGTTACAGGGAGGGAGCCCACAGTCCTCTGGGGAAGAAGCTGGTTATGGAACAGTGTGAGCACAGGTGCAGTGCAGAAGGGACTCTAGGTGCAACTGTGCATAGCAGTAGCCACCTAGGGAGACACTTCACATGGCATGAGGAGGTGCCCTAGAGGAGGTGGTGTTGGGAGGGGGAAGGGATGGCATTCCATGTTGGAGAATTGGCAGTTTAGTCCCAGGAATGATGTCAACACTGAGATTCTGGAATCACCTTGTGCAATTGGTCCCGTCTCAACAACAACGTTTTAAAATCTTGCCTTCATTTTGTCCTCCAAACTTGGCCCTAAATGTAGATTTTCTATGGTCCTTTGTCTGAGTCTCCATCATAAAAGTGGTCCTGATTCCAGTGCAGGACTTTCTCGGACTCCTTTCTTTTGAAATCCCCTAGCCTGAAATTTTACCTCCATCTCCAAGAAGACCACATTCAGGAGGAATCCCAGGAACCCACATCCCAGCACGTGAGGCTGAGGGCCATGGCGCGCTGATCTGATTCTAAAAGAACTCAATCACCTCCTGTGCTCTGAGATCCTGATGAAATGCCCAGCACCCCTGTGAGAGTCCAGGTGTCTTCCCACAGGATAATATGCCCTAGCAATTGTGTATAATAAAGGTTTCAGAGACATGACACTGGAAATCTATTCACTGAACATGAACCAAGCCCCAAAGGAGCTCAGTTTAGAGAAAGCACACTTCCCTCTTTCTCCTTGAGACGGGGTAAAACCTGTGTTGTTTATCACACGCCTTGCAATGTATTAGGGGAGTAAAAACTGCCTTTTTCTGGAACAGCTTATATATGTGTTAAATTGGTAGAGTTTGGTTTGACCAATTTGTAACACAAACAGGTATCACTCAATAGTTTCCAGTTCACTTTCAAAGAAACTATTTCAATTACATTTGTGACTCTGGATTGGTTACTTTCTCCCTCAGTACCCCAGTCTCCTTACACCTGAACTGCAGTTTAGTAAAGTAACTATGACGTCTCAGAGGTTGGGAATTAAATGAGCTGATGTTTGAAAGCACTTGGAACCATGGCCGGCACATAGTAAGTGCTGCACCGGTGTTTGCTGTTATTATTAATCTTATTACTGCAATATGTACATGAAATTAGAGAAAATAAAATGAGAAATTTTAACCAAACAGACAATTCAGAAGGAATGGTCTTTCAATATGCTTTCAGAGTACACAGGTGACCTCGAAAGTGGTAAAATGACCAAGGTCACAAACAGGTTCTGCAAAGCAGATCATGGCAGCAGGTGTCTCAGTGATGCTGTGCAAAATGACCTGTGGCCAAAGCAATTCACAAAATGCTACAGACTCTTTAGATTTCTCAAATTATGAAATCTTAAAGTTTGGGTGTTGATGGGAATATACTATGTAATTGAATGGATTCATGTATGGTATGCGAATTCGCCAAAAACATTGCATACATTTAATGTAGATTTTATTTATTCCTTCAAAGCGATTAACAAATTAACAGTGCAGCATAGAAATGACATAAGAGCTGTAATATGTTGAAGACTTTCCAGCTTCCACATTTAATCCATCTTTAATCCCTACCATAGGTCAAAGTTCGTATTAGAGATGAAGACATTGGATATTAGAAAGATTGATACAAATAACATGTCCAAGGCTACACTTCTAGTCACTGTAGCTGAGTGATGGAAAGAACATTAACTTTTGCTGTGTCCTCATTAACAAATAAACAATAATTGCATTATTGTGGCAAGAGTCTTTCAGTCGCAAGTTAACAGTTTCAGTGGAAGAGATTTAACATGTTGGTTTACCTGGGAGGGGCAGGTGTGAGGCTGACTTGAGACATGATTGGACGCAGGGACTCAAACTTGTCATCAGATTCTCTGTCTCTGTCTCTCTCTGTTCCTAGAGAAGACAGCCAATATCAGCTCCAACTCCCCTCCTATTATCCCACCTTAACAACTTCAGCAGAAAGATAGGCATCTTTCTCACAGTGTCCACACATAAAGTACCAGAGAAAATTACCCTTGGACCAATCCCTGTTGCTGGGTGGATGTGGCACAGTGTGGTGCACCCTGACTACTCAGGTCTGGGTCATGTGATTCTCTCATCCTGCGATGCATCATAATATTTCCTAAGATGTTTAAGATCAAGCTGATTACTAAACCATGTATTCATTAAACAAAAAGACCTTTGCAAATTCTCTGGTCTGTGAGGGAAGCGAGAGACAACATTGACTATTAGAACTGTTGACTTTCTTCATTTCCTTACCTTTAAATGTTCTCACCTAAAAGTTACATCTTTTAATCTCAAAATTACCTGGAAGACTGGCCCACCTTTCTGGGATCATAATTTTGATCTTAATTCCTGTGGAGTGAGCACCAAATCCCTTTCAAGTGAGTCCTGTATTTATTCTAGTCTCAGCATTCCCAGCCACAGCCCTGTGGAGGCTTTGCATTTAGGGGGTTCCCAAAGTCACTCTGAGGCTGGTAGACTCTAAGATTCCCCCAATGTTCCAGTCCTCGGGTATTCCAGCCCTTGTATAATACCCACCCTTGGAAACTAAGCTGGACCTAGTGACTCCTGGTAATAGACAGAATGTGGTGAAATGATGGAATATATATTTTGGGATCATCACAGGACAGTATATAGGGAACCTCAGGTCGATTGTCTCAAGGTTGGCTGTCCAAGCCAGGCTAGGGAAGCACAGACTCCCGATGGAACCCAATGAGAAATGGCCCTGCATTCCTTTCCTGCCTGAGGGGCCGCTCCTCTAGATGTCAGCATCCACAGTCTCTGCCGTCACGCAGGATGAGTAGGAGGAAGAGATCACTAGTGGTGATTCTCATCCCGGCTGGAATGAACAAGGGATCTGTCTATAAAAAGGACAGGAAGGGAAGCGAAGAAACAGGGACTCCCAAATCTAACAGCTAGAGAGCCCAAACAGACCTCCGGGGAAGCCTCATGGCTAGAAAGGTGAGGAAGGTAACAGTCTCCAATCTTCCTGTGCTGCCTCCTGGGAGCCAGAGCCCCTTTCTCCAACTTAGAATAAGGTCCTGGGGAACCCATAATGGTGAACACTGGAAATCTATGTCTGCTCGTCTCCAGAAAAGACCACCGTGGCCACCCACTCCTGAGAAGTCCTATTCTTTCTATATGTATTAGTTCAGTTGTGTGCAACAGAAACTCAAATAACAGTGGTCTAAACAGGATGTAGCTTGCACCTGTCACACATGACAGTGAGGCAGGCATTCCAGCGCTACTAGTGTGGCTCTGTACCACGAGGTTGTCCAAGCATCGATGTTCTTATGACCTTCCTTCTCTGCTGTCCCAGGTACCGTGCCCTTATCTAAGGTACCTAAGACCATGTCCATGGTCCATGAGCATGACAGGGAAAGCAAAGAAGGAGGTAAAGTTTCCTCCTTTGAGGACAAAACCTACAAGTTCACATCTGCTTCATCTGATTGGCAGAACTTTGTCAGATGAAATCAACCCTTAAGGGAGGCTGGAGAATGAATGTGGTGTTTAATCTGGGTGACCACGTGCCCAGAGAAAACTCTAATACTAGACAATAAGGATGATTATTGCTATATCTTAGTAGGTTTATTTAAAAATGGCAGCAACACTTGTCATTTTTGATATTATAAACTGAACCAGATTTGTATGTAAAAAATGGAATAATCTCAGAAGATAGAGTTAATTGGTAACAAAGAAGTGGATAGAATGTATGGTAAAATCTCTCTCCAAAATACTGTGGAAACTGGTCACAGTGATTATGTCCAGGGAAGGAATTTGGAAGAATTGTAGATGAGAAAGAGGAGGAAATTTATCGTTCACTCTACACACATTTAAGTTAGATGAATTTTAAAACCTCATGCATGTATTTCCCAGTCAAAATAAATTTTGAACTACCCACAGAAAACCCACAATCATTTAGCAAACATTTATTAGGCAGTTTCTAGGTGCCAGGCTCTCTGCTGGGCTCAGTGACAGAAACATCAAGGAATTCACAGTGGGGTTGAATATCCTGGTAAATGCCACATGTTATAATTAGTTGTTGGGAAATAGCTTCCAGGAGGGAGCTAACTGAATGCCTACTATGCACCAGGTGTTGTGGCATCTGCTGGGGACATAAAGAAGACTAAGATGCATACCATTGTGACCTAAATGCCTTGTCCTGATGAGGAACTGTGCCAATTTGGGATCTTCCAAGACCTCCACTAATTTGCCTCATCCCTGTGTGGGAAGTGAGCTCAGGCTTGGAGAGAGAACATTTGCTCATTTGGTCCAAAAATTAGTGGAAAAGTCTAGTTAGAGAACACCAGTTTCCTAATGTAACTGAGTAATCAGTACAAGAGGAAATCAGCAAGAAATAATCCGGATGAAGGGGAAGAAACAAAGTGGACTCACAAGAAGCGACTTTGTGGGATCCTCTAGGAAAGCCAGCTGGAAGAAACAGTGGAGCCCAGAATCTTCCCGGCAGGACGACACGGGAAAGAAAAAAATAGTTTATTTTAGTGATGGTGCTTTCCTAGAGGTGTAGGAGGTCTGAAAAATTAAGGTGGAAACATGCAGAGAGGACACCCTCCCAGGTTCACACACACTCAAGATGCCTTTCCAATGATGCTGCGATTCTTACAGCAGGATGGCGCTTTGACAAACAAGCTCAGCTCTGCAGATCATCTTGTCCAATGCAGGGTTTGCAGTTAAAATGACCCTGTTCAGTGATTGTCCAGCCTGTGTGTGAACTCATCCAGTGCAGAGGTCCCGCTCTCTGCAGTTCCTGCTTTCTCTGACCTAGAACATCCCTGTGCAGACAGATTCTAAGATGGTGCCCAAATATTCCCGCTTCCTGGTGATCAGTCCCTTGTGGAATCTCCTCCCATTGAATGTGGGAGGAACCTGGACTATCTTCTACACAATGGATTTTGGCAACGGTGATGTCACTTCAGTGACTAGATCATGACTTGGGTTTTCAAGTTGACTCTATCGAAGCCTTTTCTGCTTGTAAGGTCTGATCAACCAAGCAGTTTTGTTGAAAATGTCCGCATGGCAAGGAACTGAGTCAAACAGCCCAGAAGGAACTCCTCTCACTCCTCTTCCCAGGGCAGCCCTTCCCTTTCTTGAAGACAGACAGCCTGCTTTCTCTTTACCAGCAGAAATGTCAGGTTCTCTTACATCCCAGTTGCTTTCCTCTCACCATCCAGGAGGCCCCAGTAGGGAGCAGCTGGCAGGCTGGGAGGACGTGCCTATGAGCAGGGGTGTGGCTTTAGACCTCTCCTCACGTTTTCACTTTGGAGAGCAGATGTTACCAGGAAGTCAGCTGGAAGAAGACAAGTCAGGGGCAGTGGGATGAGAAGGAGATGAGTGAACGCCACTGTCTCTCAGGCCCATGTGGGGCTGTGATTTTGAATTGTGATATAAAACAGTGAGGAATAAACTCTGCATGGCCACTGCTGGTCTTCACCCCTTCAGGACAGCCCATGTCACACCCCATATGCAAACACCACTGATTCTCTACAGTGCAGATGTGACCATCCTTTCCCACCACCTCCAGCAAACACACTCCATCAGCCAACAGAACCAGCTCTCCAGTCACTTCAAACCCCACGGGCTCACCTGTAGGAACCATGAGAAATTCAGTAGACTCCCAACCAATCTCAGTGCCAGCGAAGAAACAGAAGCTGTCAGAGCCCACAGGAAGAGGTGACCCTTAATGAAGCAGGTGTACAGTGTGCAGGACTCAACCTAACAGAGGGAGAACTCGAGCTCAGCAGTCAGACTGTTTCCTTAGAGTTACGGCTCAGCCAGTTGAAAGTCACTTAACCTCTCAGTGGCCTCGGTTTCCTTCTCTGAAAATGGGACTGATAGCGGTCCCTATTTCGTAGGGCTCTTATGAAGTTTAAATGATGTAATTCATGTAAATCACCACAGTGTCTGACACTTTTATTAAGGCAGAATCCTGGAAAGGGAGGATGTCTCACCATTTGGCTCTTCTCTCTTTCTTCATGTGATGACGACCCGATCTTCCCAATGCTCACCAGCCTGTCTCCTCTTACTTGCCTGTAGATGGGGAGCTGTTCTGTCTCTTATAACCAATGGGGTGGGGGTAGGGCCACAAAAAGCCAGGGTGGAGCCAAGCACAAAGAAGTTTTAGAACAATGCACAACACACTAACTCACAAACACATGCACATATACATACAAACACGCATACAGGCTCATATATGCTAACGTACACACATACATAATCCTCCCACACACAAATACTCACTCGTGTTTTCATAGACCAATGAACCCACACAGACAGACATACATGCACATTACACACACCCTTCAGATTTGCTAATTCAGTTTGGGGCCTGGCTTACTCCCACTTCATCTTTTTAAAAAATTTAAAATGCTGAAGGAGGAGGACCTGAGAAAATTTATCCCACCAGAAAGAAACCGACTCCCCAGGCACTCTGATACTTTCTGGATCTCATATGGCCCTGTTTCTGGAACCCTCATAGAGAAGCAGATCTTAGATCAAGATCCTGGAGTTCAGAGGCAGCCACACACACTGGCACATGTGGGAATTGAGGCTCTGGGAGTCCAGCAGGCATCCAGCCTCCCACCTCACCTGCAGCTTCTCAGCCTGCTCTCCCACCAGCCAATGACCCCTCCCAGGCTTTGCTGCACAACAGGATGTCTGCACATTGGCTCCAGTTTTAGCAGGAACATGCCTTGCAACTCAATCCCTGTGGGATGAGACACTCTTAGGTCAGAACAATGTCACCCAGAATCTCTTCTCTACCTTGGTTCTTGTTGTTCTAGAGCACAACTCTAGTGACCACGGTTCCAACCATTAAAACCCCAGCAAACACAACTCCAACAGTAACAGCTCCAAGAATAACCTGGCTACCAAATGCTGCCTTAGTGGACACGGTAGGCTAGGAAGACAGATCTGAGGAGGAAAGGAAGAGTAAGGGGCCCTGACTTCACATCTGAGCCCTGATCCTACTGAAGGTCTCCAGGAGGTCTTCCACTTTCCCTTGGAAGGAGCTCCACCCCTCATCTGCCTCCTTACTCCATTTCAGGGTGAGGGGCTTGGGCAGCTCCTCATGCTGCACATGGCACGTGTATCTCTGCTCCGCTCCAGAAGGCACCACCACGGCTGCCCACTACCAGAAGGTTCCATCCTCCACAGGCCTGGTCTCTACAAGTTCTGTGTCCTGGGCCTGTCACACTGCCAGCTCAGGGGGATCTCCTTATGGCAGAAACCCAGGGCCCAGCAACTCAGCGTGACCTCCCCATTAGGGCTGGGTTGCTGGGTCACATGTTCTGGGAAGTTTTATGGTAGACAAGGGCTTGTTGAGTGGCATCTATTCCAAAGACCAAAATGCCATCATTCCTGATGGTTTTTCTGTCAACTAGGGGGAGGCAGGGAGCATCCTCTAGGCAGAGGGTGGAAGGAACCAGCACTGAGCTAAGCAGGGTCCAAGACAAGGGCTTGGGAACTCAATCCAAGACTCTCCTCCAGAGTAGGAGTCACTCCAAAGACCCTCCACTGTCTTATCAAGCTATTGGTCAATGTTTCTAGATACATGTTTACAGGTACTAATCCTTGTGTACCTAGTGGGAAAGCGCCAGAGGTGAGAAAAACCTCCAAGAACCTAGGAACTAGCCCTGTGTTCTCCTGAAAGTCTCTTCAGCCCAGGGTGGGCCTAAGAAGAATGGGTGGGTCAGATGGCACTGGCTGAGACTTACGATGGATAAGCCATCCTCAGTGATTGGCCCCACCCACCCCACACTACATATTCTACAGCCCTATATTGGATCAGCTCCGGGGAGTGCCCCCTCACCACTCTGGAGAAAGAACTGACTCAAGCTGGAGATCAGGGAAGAACTAGTGGGTGGGCTGTGGGACATCATTACCAGTGTGGTTCAAGCTCTCCCCTCCAAACTCCAAGTATCTTTGCAGGCACTGGATGCACTCCTTCTACAAATAGATCTTGTCTCTCAATATGAAATTCGCACTGGCCTCTCATTTTTCCTTGGTATAGCAGACAATGAATGAGACTGCCATGTATCACAGAGGGTCCATATCCAAGCTCAGGTAGTCATCACCATCATGGCCATATCTCCAGGGCCCTGTAGGTTGCTGTTCCCCCAAACCTCACAGCCATAGATGAACTGCAGGGTGTGGGGGCTTGGCCCTCCAGGACCAGGCAATGTCAGTCAGGGCAGAGAGCACCTCCGTGGCCTCTCCATTGATGGTCCCTGCCACCCCACCCCACTCCGCCTTATCTCTTGTCTTCTCCTTAGGTGACATTGTCACTCTAGACTGTAATTTTATGATGTTATAAGAAGGATATATTTTGGTCTTCATCCAGGGTTCCTAGCACACGGTTTCTAAAACCTATGTCATTTCCTAAGCAATGAGAGCAGCAGGAGCATCTCCTTTTACATTTATTTTTTGTTCCCAGTTCCTGAAACAGCTCCAGAGCAACAAAGGTGATAGGAACAACTCATGTTACAGTATTCTGTCTTTTGTCCTCAGTTCCTGAAACAGCTCCAACTATAAAGGTGAAGGGAGCATCTTTTGTTATTCATAAAAAGCCTCTTTCAACCTCACCTGAGTTTCTGTTAATGAGGTGCTTTGAAGAAAGCCCCTAGGTAAACAGAATGAGGGGTTGTTTGCCAGGAGAACCAGCCATGTGATTAGAGAGTTGGAACTTTCATCCCATCTCTGCCCTTCTGGGAGGGGATAGAGGCGGGACATTGAGTTTAGTCATCAGAGGCCAATGATTGAATCAGCCATGCCTGTGTAATGAAGCCTCCATCAGAACCCTCACTGAAGGGGTTCAGAGAGCTTCAGGGTTGGTGAACACATCGGGTGCAGGGAGGGCGACATGCCTGGAGAGGCCATGGCAACTCTGCACCACTTCCCCATTTCTTCCCTAGGCATCACTTCCACCTGTCTGTTCTTGAGTTGTATCTTTTTGTAAGAAACCAATAATCTAGTAAGTAAACAGTCTTCTTGAGTTCCGTGAGCCATTCTAGCAAATTATGAAACCAGAGAAGGAGGTCGTGGGAACCCCCAGTTTATAGTCAGTTTGTCAGAAGCACAGGTGACAACCTGGACTTGTGTTTGGCATCTGAAGTGAGGCCAGTCTTGTGGGACTGAGCCCTTAGCCTGTTGGATCTGCACTAATTCCAGACAGTTAATGTCAGAATTGCTTTGTGTGGATAATGCACATATTTGATTTTCCTCTTTAAGACAGACTAGTGTGGCCCTCTTGATATCTAACCTGAAGTGAGTTCACTTACCTGTTGTGCGGCAGCCAATCTCTGATACTGGGGGTAGTGGAAGAAAGTAGGAATTTTATTATTGCACAGCGCTGAGCAAGGAGGAAGGGCAGCTAACGCTGAAATCCCAAACTCCCCGAAAAGCTAAAAGGAAGAGTTTTTATTTGGGGTTTTAGGTAAGGGAGGGGGAGCATATGGCCTTGCTGGTCAGAGCTTTCCCACCAGCCTGTCTTTGGCCTTAAGACTACTTGCAGAGAGGAGGGAGCCCGTGATCTTGCTGGTCAGCAGCTTTCCCATCAGCCTGTAATTCCTTGGCAGGGAGGAGATAGTGAATCCGGTGCTTGTCCTTGGTGGTGTCTGTCTCCATGGAGGATAGCGGATTCTGGAGCCAGGAAGCCAGGGAATAAGCAGGGAAAGAGTGTTTTCGTTTTACCCCCATATATGCTGGGTTTAACGTAGGGAAACTGACATCAGGGTCAGCATCACTCTGATTCTGATTTCCCTTGCTTGCTGTCAGCTCTGCAGTGAGAAATGGTCTCGAGTGTTTCCAGAATATATTGAAAAAGCTTTGGATGGGGAGTGACAGACTTGGGCTTTGCCATGAGCCGTGTCATTTGGGCAAGTTATTCAACCTCCACAGTTCTCTGTTTACCTTGTGTAAATGGGAGGGATAGACTATGATCCCACAGCTCTCTTCTGTGCTGTCTCGGATTGTGAGTGTAAGCTTTTGAAGACAGTATCACAGTCCACAGCATTAACATGAAAGGGCACAAAGTACTCAGTACAGCTTCCCTTGAGGTACCAGAGAATGAAACAACATAATAGTCACAAGCACCAAACTTCTGGGGAGAAAAGTCTTGAATGAATTTCAGAATCAAATACAAATATCTCTGAGATTGCCCCAGCCTGCATTAGTCCCACTGTCCTCTGGGCTCCCACAGTCTACCAACTCAAATTCCTAATCCAACACTCATACACTGTACCAAATCTTATTGTGTATCTCTCCTCTTACCCTGTGAGCCCTTAGAAGGTGGGGACTATGTCATTGCCTGTAACACAACCATCCGGCAAACCTTGGTTGTATCCATGCTCCTATGGGGATCCACTGATAGAAGCTGAGCAGCCTCATTATTCAGTTTTAATTGTGCCTCTCACTGGTTCATGTTTTGATTTGGCATTCAAGGCCTTTCACAAACTGTTTCAGTAGTGTTAAAGTCTCAAGAAACATTAATGAGAAACTACAACCTTTCCCCTGAACTCACCATGCTTACTGTCACCCCACAACTTGCCTCACTCTAACTTCTACCAGCTTGGAATGTCGTTTTTCTCTTTCCTTCGTCAGCCCAAATAATACACGTCCACCAGGTTCTCTCCAGAGTTCCACCTCATTCATGAAACTCTCCCTGACCTCTGGAGTGTCTTGCGTAGGAACTTCAGTAAACTATTTCTCTGCTTCTCCTTTGACATTCAAGGAAGTTCTTAACTTTGACATCACTTGGTATGCATCAAAGGGTCAGTAAAATGCTCCCAGAGGTATAGGTGCCTCCCCATATTAACTGTAAGTTCTTTGAGGATGAACTCCAGGTTGCACTTTTCTAATTCTCCATCTCCAGTTTCCAAAAGTTATGTGCTAAGCTTGTATCCATAACCCAATGAGACTGTTCAGTTAATTAATTAATAATGGCATACAGACTCTGACCAGACTGGGCCAGCCTTCACTCTCAAGTAACAATTTGTGCACACTTGTCTGACCCACTTGACCCTGTGAGAATACTTCTTGAGAGGGCCCCCGCCCCTAGGGATTGGGGTGAAGGTGTGATAAATAAAAAGGCAAGCAATGGGATCTATTGGAGTATATGAGGAAGCCATTTAGTATAATACTAATTTGGCCAGAACTTGTTTTCCCTAATACACCTGTTGTGTTCATTGAGCATGCATTGTGTATCTGCTTTAAGTGTTTCCTACGTCCCAAAGACAAGAGCAATGCCCTTTAAGATGAATATGTAACCTCCCCCACATTGGCATTTCCTTAGGGATAAGCGTCTCTCCTTAAGCTGGGGATTGATTCCTGGCCTGCTGCATTCACCTTGTGACCACCCTGCTGGAGACCACAGACCTGCTACCTGCTGTGTTCATCAATTACTGTGTGAATTGCTGTGCCTGCCTGGCAATCTCGTGACTGCTATAAAAGAGACCTTCCAATCGTATGTGATACACGCTCTTTGATGATATATAAGCACTCTGTACACCCCCACTAATTTGGAGTGCTCCTTTCCTTTGTGAAAGGACTCTCCGGGGCTATAGGGTCCTCAGATCTGGCTCCTAATAAACTCACCCCAATTTTGATTTATAGAATTGTTATGGGTTATTTGCATCAACACAGACATATTTCACTTCACCTGTAAATGCTTCCATGTGCTTTTCTAACAGATAGGGACTTTGCTTACATAACCAAAATGCCATGATCACACCAAACAAAAGTATTCAGATAATTATTCAATATTTTCATAATATCATTTAGTACCCAGACCATGTTCAAATTCCCTGATTTCCTCAAAGATCTCTTTTTACAGTTAAGCTGTCTGAATCCAGGTGCAAACAAGGTCCACACCATTAAGAAAAAAGTCCCAAACTTGGAAATAGGTAACATGATGACTGTGTGTCTCTTCTGTGCGACACTGGAACATTTTCCAACAGGCTGGCTCATGACAGAATTATCAAAGTCTCTAGGGTAGCTTTGCTTTGACTTACTCTTTGAGGGTTTTTAGAGTACTCTTTAAAGGTAGATATTAACTTATAGAAAAGTGATATAGATGCAAATAATACGTGGTCAGTAGCAACGTAAGTGAATATTGTTTATAGAGATTAAAAGATGTACGTCCAGTGCCCATGTGCATTCAGTCTTTTGAATTCTTTTTGAACTAGTTCTTTTTTACTGGTCCCCTTGTTAACACATCTTCAATACGTGCTCACTATATATTTGTATATGACAGTGTGTTTAACTTTTTCAAAATCATCTTTTGACAATATATTGCATATTATTACTATGTCTCTTAATCCTTTTCTTATCTATAGCAATCCACCCTCCTTTTATTTTCATACCATTGATTTGGTGGAGAAACCAGTTCATTTACCCTGTAAAATGTTCCACATTCTGGATTTGTCTGGTTTCCTCTGTCAAAATTGACTATAGTGGAGTCGTCTTAACATGGAGTCAGAGCTGCCTGTCCAGAGAAACTGCTTTGCTGTCTGGACTGTGGAGCAGGCCAAAACTTTGGACTATAGCAAAATGGCAATTGTTTTACACCAATAGTCTGGAAGTCAGCAGGAGGATGGACATCCTGATCACAGAGACTGGGGATTGCGGACTTTCTGAAGATAAAATCAATAGTCAATCCATGTTTAGTCAAGACGACTAACTCTCTGCCTCCAACTCCGATTAAAATTCTTTGTAATACATCCCCCCTTCCTTGCCTTTAAAAGCCCCTGACTTTTACTCCCTAGTAGGACAGTATTTTGATTTCTACTTGAATCTGGGCCCCCCAAATTTCAGTTCTTTGAACCAAAATAAATACCTTGCCTTTTAAACTGGTTTCCTTTTTTGTAGATCAAATGTCATGGTGTCAATTAACTTGTTCCTCTAGCCCCTGTATTTCTTGTAACTGGTAGTTAATCTAGAGGCTTTGTCAGATTTGGGTTCAATCTTTTAAGGCGAGAATATTTCATAGGTGGTGCTGTGGACTTACTGCCTCACACGAAGAGGTGCATGATCTCTGTCCCACTTTTAGTGCTGGTAAGTTTGATGGAAGGGTCGGGTATTGTCAGCCTGATCCCTTCATTCCCCATTGTGTTGGTGATGGATTTATTGCTTTTCAGCTCCCAAAATGGACTTGACCCCTTTAAATATTTCTCTTCTGCCAGCATTCACTGAGCTTTGTCAGTAGAGGGCACTAGAGAGTCATTGCAAGAAAAAATGATTTTTGCTTCCTGCTTCTAGGGAGCTTCTTGCCAGGCTCCTGCAGGGAGCGCCTGGCTTGTACAGCACGGGCTCCTGAAGCACCGGAAACTTCCCTAGCATCCAGCTTCTGCCGTGCACGGTGGTCAGCAACGGCCAGCGGCCAGCGGCTTCCTAGACACTTCCCTCGGGAGGTTTTATATTGGAGCATCCCTGGCTGGAAAGGGCTTTCTCTTGCACCGGAGAGGGTGGATTTCTGGAAAATTCCAGAGGGCAGGTTTCCAGCAAGTTCTGTTGTGGCAGAACCACCTTGACTTCCTTCCTCCTGGTGAGCCACAGTCGCACCTTCACCTAACAAGGTGAGATCCCACCCCCTCTGTTTTCTCAAAGACTATGCATCTGTAAATACGCTGTCTCATGCTTCAGCATTTTTTACCTCTTCACTAACTTATTCTCATGAGCATACGAATGAAATATCTCCCATAAAAAAAAAAAGACTCCTTTATACCTAAGTTTTTCAAGGATTTTTGCTCAGCGAACCCTTCCGCCCGTTTCTCTGCTCCCCGTAACTTGAAACTCTTGTCTGTGCTTGCCGTCTCAATTTCCTTTCCTCCTTCTCTCTTACCAGCTGTGACAGATATGTTCAGAAGAGTATATATAATCGTGTATATGTTTTAAAATATTAATAATAAGATAATAATGTAGACTCTGGCATTCAACTTTCATTCTAAGAAATCAGACATTTCCAGTCTCTTTCACTGTGTGCTCCTAACAGATATCTCACTCCTCGTCTCCTCTAGAGGAAGCATCATTCTGCATTTTTGTGATCATCATTCCTTAGCTTTTCTTTATACTTCTTTTACACATGTATGTATCCCTAAACAGTACATTATCTGGTTTTGCCTATGTTTGAACTTCATGTATGTGGAATCATATTGCATGTGTTCTCCTGTGACTTGTTGTCTTTATTTTTGAGATTCTCCCTCTTGATGCATTTAGCTTTGGCTCATTCCTTTTCACTGCTGTGTAGTATTCCAAACATGAACAGTCTACATTTTTTTCTTCTCCATTCTACTGGGATGGTTCGTCTGCATCTTTTTAGTATTATGGACAGTGCTGCTATAAGCATTCCCATATGTGTATCCTGGCACATACCTGTAAGACTTTTTAGGCTATGTTAATAGGAGTGGAATTTCTGAGTCTTAGAAAGTGTATTTATATTGTGTTACTAGGCAAGGCGAGACTTTTTCCCAGGAGTTGTACTACTTACTCTCCCTCCGGTTCCAGATGAAGTTCCCATTGAACCACATCCTCAACGTCACTTGGTATTGTCAGACTTTCAATTGTTTGCTAGTCTGATGTGTGTGAAATGTTATCTCCTTTTGGTTTTAATTTGCATTTCCTGATTGTTAGGTTAAGCATTTTTTATTTCTTTTCTCTTTTTTTTTCCATTTGTGTTTCTCTTTCTATATAATGCCTTTTATCCATTTTTCTACTGATCTGTTTTTAGTTTTTGTGGATTTATGAGAGGTGTTTGTTTTTCATATATTCTGGACACTAATTCTTTGTTGGTTTTGTGTGTTACAAATATCTTCTCAGAATTTCTGGCTCATCTTTTCACCCTCTTGATGATGTCTTTTGACAAAGAATGTTCTTCATTCTAGAGTAGCTGAATTTGTGAATCTTTGTATTTTGGACTCTGGGTCTAGTTTAATAAATCCTGCCCCGTCCTGAGGTCACAAATATCATCTTCCATATTATTTCCTAAAGATTTTAAAGTTTTTTCTTTCCAATTTAAGCTCTGAATATCGCTGCAAGTATTTCATTTTTGTATTTGGAGCAAGATATGAGTTTGTTTCTCTTTTCTTGATGGCTCACTAATCATCTAGGACTGTCTATTGCTTCCCCCTCATTGCCCCACTGCTCTGCACTGCCAGCTCTGTCATATTATTTACCCATTCGCTCATTCACCAATACTCATTGAACATCTACTTTGTGCTAAGTACTTTTCTAGATGCTGAGGATACAGCAGTGAACAAAACAGACAAAATCCCAGCAGAGCTTATATTCTACTGGGGGAAGACAAAGAATGGACAAAACAAAGAAATAAAATATTTGTTATGTTAGACGTTGATAGGTACTATGGATAAAAACAAACAAGGAAGGAGAATAGGGAGTGGGGAGAAAGGATTACCATTTTATTTTCATTTTTATTTTATACTTTTTTGGCGAGGAAGATTGGCCGTGAGCTACTATCTGTTGCCAATCTTCCTCTTTTTGCTTGAGGAAGATTGTCCCTAAGCTAACATCTGTGCCAATCTTCCTCTATTTTGTATTTGGGATGCTGCCACCACATGACTTGATGAGTGGTGTGTAGGTCTGCACCCAGGATCCGAAACTGCGAACTCCAGGCTGCTGAAGTGGACCGCATGGCCTTAACCACCGGGCCAGCCCAAGTGTTACCATTTTAAATAGGGAGGTTAGGGAAGGATTCATGGAGAACGTGACCTCTTGACAAAGACCTGAAGGATGTGAGGGAGCCAGACTTAAGAATGTCTGAGAGAAATGTGTTCTAGGCAAGGGGAAGAGCTTGTGCAAAGCCCATAAGGCAGGAGCATGCCTGGTGTGGATAAAGGACGATAGTGGGCCAGTGTGTCCGGAGCAAAGTGAACAAGGGAAGAGCGTAGGATGTGAGGTCAGAGAGGTACCTGGGTCTGGATTGGGTAGGGCCATGTGGACCATTCCAAAGACTGGTTCTACTCTGAGTGCAGTGGAAGCCATTGGAATGTTTTGAACAAAGGAGTGATAGGCTCTAACTATAGGCTCTAACTTAGCATTCAATTTCTCTGGCTGCCCTGTTGAAAATGGAAGCAGGGAAGCAAGGACGGAAGCAGGGACACCTGTCAGGGGACTGTTGAAATGAACTAGGTAAGCGATGATGGGGTTATGAGAAACAGTCAGGTTCGGAATAAATTTGAAGGTAGAACCAACAGGATCAGAGGTAGTGTGACAGGAACAGTGGAGACAAGGATGACACCCAAGTTTGTGACCTAAGCAACGGGAAGGACAGAGCTGTGCTGACATGGAGGACACTGCAGGTGAGCAGACCGGGGGAGAAGGTCTGGAGTCTGACTTTGGGTACGTTCATTTTGAGGTGTCTGTTAGAGGTCCAAGTGGAGATGTGGGGTAGACGCTCAATTCATTTGAGCTGCCGTTAACGGCAGCCCTCTTCTCCCTCCAGATTCTTCTTCCAGGCTCTGGGCAGCACTTTAGTCTTCTTGATGCGTAATCTTGGGGTCAGCCTGGGACACTACATTTCAACAAGCAAGACATCCTTACACATACCAAAGTTTGAAAAACATTGCTTTGGGCCTGCTCCCTTCTTCCAAGTGCCACCAAATGTATATTTAATACTTTTATAATCAGAAAAGTGTTAGAAAATCAAATACCCAATAAAAATTCCCTATTTTCACAGCACACTATACAACTACTTTAGATGGAATCTCTTTAACATTTTGCAGTTAAGATCATTATTCAGAATTCCTTTGACCATATTTTATGACAAATGGTAAATACTATTCTATGACAAATGATAAAAGGTGGCTGGGACTGAGGGGTTTTCTAGGATGCAGGACTTCTGGTGCTAAAACCAGGAGAGTCCTGGGCACCATGGACAAGTTGGTCACTCTGCGTGTGAGGATGAAGCAGGTGGCAAAGTGCCCCGTTGGGGAGGGCAGCATGGGGCAGTGCTACCGTCTGAATGTCTGTGTCCCTCCAAAATTCACATGTTGAAAACCTTCTGCCCAGGAGATGGTGTCCGGAGGTGGGCCTTGGGAGGTGATTCAGTCATGAGGGCAGAGCCCTCATGAATGGGATTAAGGCTCGCATTACAGAGGCTCCAGGGAGATCCCCCCACCCCCTTCCACCCTGGCCATGGATTTCCAGCTTCTAGAACTGTGAGAAGTAAATTTCTGTTGTTTATAAGGCAGCCAGTCTGTGCTATTTTGTTCTACCGCCTGAACTAAGGCAGACAGTGAATTGGGGTGGACAGTGAGGCTGGGTTCCTTTGTGGGAGGAGGTTCTTACGAATCATAAAGAGTGCGGTCACTCACCAAGTTCTGACCTACACCCTTTCCTTCCCAGAGAATGTCCTTCAGGTGTCCTCCCTGCTCTGGGAAGCCCTCTCCATCCCCTCCATCCCCATCAACGGGGACAGAGCACACTGCAGCTTCCGTGCTCCTCTAGTAACAAGAACAGGCCTCTTTTAGCCATGGATTTGTTTCCTGTTGCTGCTGTAACAAATTACCACCAACTTAGCAGTTTAAACAATACAAACTTGTTATCTTACAGCTCTGTAGGTCTGAAGTCTGACGCAGATCTCACTGCTAAAATCCAGGTGTCACAGGGCCGCGCCACTTTCTAGAGGCTCAAAGGAAGAGTCCGTTTCCTGCTCATTTGGGTTGTTGGCAGAATTCAGTTCTTTGCAGTTGTAGGACTGAAGTTTCCATTTTTTTGAAGGCTGTAAACTGAGGGTTGTTACCAGCTCCTAGAGACCGCTGAATTCCTTGTCTCTTGGAATTGCAGTAAAATCATTCCTCTGTCTTCAACTACAGGTCACGCCCTCCTCAAGTCACATCTCTCTGAACCACTCTTCTGCCTCTTCCCTCGGCCCCTTCCACTTTCAAGGACTCATGTGATTAGACTGGACCCACCATGGCCTAATAATCTCCCTATGTTAAAGTCAGCTGATGAGTAGGCAACCTTAATTCTTGTAGCTCTGTAACGTATTATAGTTACAGGTTCTGGGGAGGGGCATTCTTTGGCCTGCTACAAGTTGTGTGGGATTTATTGAACTCCTACCATGTGCCAGGTGTTATCACAGGTACTGGGGATACAGTACTGAGCAAAACACAGCCCAGCCTTCATGGAGGTGGCGTCCTAGTGAAATCACATAAGCAATAACCACGAGTATGTATCTGTATTTACTTTTAGTACCCTTTTTTACAGCTTTGCTGTATTTACAATTGATGTTGAATAAACTGCATATATTTAAAGTATACAATATGATGTGTATTGACATAGGTATACACCTGTGAAAACATCACCACAATTAAGACAGTGAATATATCCATCACCCCCAAAAGTTTCTTCCTATTCCTTGGTAATCCATCCCTCCTCCAACCCATCCTCAGACAAATACTAATCAGCTTTCCGTCATTGTAGACTGGTTTGCATTTTCTAGAATTTTATATAATTAGACTCATAGTAGGGACTCCATATTTGCCTGGCTTCTTTCATTCAGCATAATCATTTTGTGATTCATCCATCATTGAGCTTATCAGTAGTCCATTCCCTTGTACTGCTATAGAGTATTCTATTGTATGGATGTACCATAATGTGTCTATCCATTCACGTGTTAACGGAAATTTGAGTCGTTTCCAGTGTTGGCTACGCCTTGTTGGATTTAACAAGATATTGTAAGAAAGCATGAACACTGGCAAGAAGAGACCAGACTGCAAGAAGAGACTGAAGTGAATAGAATGAATCCAGATATGTGGGTCCTTATAAGGTTGGGAAATCCACCTGCTTTTGCACATCAAGTAGTAGGAGATAAGACTTTAGTTGCCTGTGGTGAGCAGAATAATGACCCCCCGCCCCAACAATGATGTCCACATTCTAATCCCCAGGACCTGTGAATGTGTTACCTTACATGGCAAAGGGGACTTGGCAGATGTGATTCAGGTTGAGGACCTGAGATGGGGAGATTATCCTGGTGGGTCCAATTAAGAGACAGGGGCCTGAGGAAAAGATTAGATTAAGGGTGCTATCTTCCCACCCAAGGTTGTTATCATAAAGTTGAGAGAGGCATGGATCACTCAAGGACGTATAGAACTAAAACAGACCGAAGAACTAGATTGAGACAAGGACTTTGGTTGTGGTTACTGACACATGAAACAAATAGACAAGAAGCTCTGTGAGTTTCTGAGGGGATTGTTTTGCAAAGAAACCTTGAGCAGTACCTGAAAAAGCCTGGGGCTGAGTCTCAAAATAAACTGACAGCCCCTAAACTTCATCAACAGAAGGCAGGCTGCCAAACCTATACAGAGCAATCCTAAGAGATAGATACTCCTCAGTTCCTCTTATATTGGCCATGGTGGATAATGGAGAAGGAAGAATCTTCCAGAAAACAAAGTCAGGAGTCACACAGTGACAGACAAGAATTTCCTCCCATTGGGAGCACCAGGGACAGCCAGAGGGGCTAATCAAGGAACTCACTCCACTGGTAGGGTAAGGAGTATTTCGGATTCCCACCCAGCAAGATTTAATCATCATTATAGACCAATGACTGCTGTGTGTTTCCCTTTGCTTAATGGGGGTTTATGTCCATGATCCTGCACTTATTCCACCATTGTATATCGTCTGTGTGTATCTGGAGGGGGGAGTAGATAATTTAGGCTTTATTATTTTATAGGTCACTGGTCCAAGAGGAACCATGTGTGGGTCCAATAGAGATACCTACACGTTACTTCAAGAGCCTGGATTTTGAGCTGGAGGTCATAACTGAATGAGACTTAAATTAAATGTCCCTCTAAGGATGAGGTGAGTTTTTTTCTAAATGTGGAAAGAAGGGTATGTGTGAATGTTTGGTGACCAGAGGCAGACTGTGTAAAGGCTTCTAACTGTCTACCAGAATCCATTCTTCCTTCTTCCACATGAACAGAGCTGTAGCTGAGACATGGCTGCACACGGATCACATTTCCAGGCCCCTTCGCAGCTTGCAGCTAGATGTGACCATGCGATGAAGGTCTGGACAAAGGGATGTGAGTTGTGATAAGTGAAACATTCACCTCACAAGCTTGAGGCCTTGAACTTCAGTTCAACCTGACACCCCTCATCATTGACTGGGAGCAAACGGACCTTGGAAATGATGTGTTGTAGATGGCAGAACTTCCAGCAGCCTGGATCCCTGAGTGATCGCGTGGAGTACAACCACTTACCCTCTTGGTAAACAAATCCTGGACTGTGAAGTGAGAAGAAAATAAACTTTTTTGTTTGAGCCCTTTAATTTTTCTTACTATTTCAGTTTTGTTTTCTATCTTGATAAACTGAATAAATTATCAATAGGAAGAAATAAATGGTTTTCATATACCTTACAACATGTAGGGAAAAGATAAAATGTAAGAAAAAATACCATCTACAAAATAGCAACAAAAAGATAAAATACTCAGGAATGAATTTACTATGATGTGTAATTCTTACATGTAACAACTTTAAAATGCTTCTGAAAAACAAAAATTGTTCTTGAATAGATATACTAATCATCATAAAGTTAATCCCCCTGGTTAGTATATTAGTTTAACTCAATAACAAATAAAGATATCACAGTCTTTCTTGTTAACTGGAGAAGCTGATTCAAAGACTCATATGCAAAATAAGCAAAGAAGAATACCAAGGGACCCCAAACAAGAGGAGCTTGAGGGAAGCCAGCCTCACTAGACGTGAGAACATCGTAAAGCCACAACAATGAAACAATGTGACAGAGGCGCATAAATAGACAGACGAGTGAAAAAGAAGAGAAAGTCCACAAATACGACCCAAAGCATATAGCAATTTGGTGAATGATAACAATGAGATATTAAATCGCTGAGAAAGATGGATGAGTATTCAATAAATGATTTGGGAATAACCAGATACCTGCACAGAAAATAATAATGAAAGTTGGAGCCATAGCTCACGCTGTATACCATGATAAACTCCAGTTGGGTCAATGTTTTTAATGTAAAAAGAGAAGGAAATATTCTTTTATAATTTTGGAATGGGGAAGCCTTTCTATAACTCAAAATCCTGAGAAGTCATAAAGGAGAAAATTAATAAATAGAACTACGTAAAAGCAAAAAACAGTACTGAATGGCAAGGAATATCATAAGAAAATAAAAATACAAATGACAAACTGGTAAAAATATTTTTACTATATATCACAAAGAAATGATCTCTCTAATATATAAAAAGCACCTAAAAACTGAGAAGAGACTAATAAGCCAACAGAGAAAAGGATAAAGGAGTGCTACAGACAGATCACACAGAAAAGCAAACAAAAACAGCTTTAACTATGAAAAAATGCTCAACCTCATAATAAAGAAAGAGCAATAACTACAGAGATTCCATCTCTCTCTTGTCAGATTGGCAAGAATCCAAAAGTTTTACGTGGACTTTCTGGGTGAGGATGTGGATAGAAAAGCGCATTCGTTTATTGTTTCTAGGAGTTCGACTTGGACAAACCTTTTGGAGGACAATTAAGCAATGCTCGTCAAAATAGTAGGGTATATGCCCTTAAACTCTGCAATCCCATTTCTTGGAATTCTTCCTAGAGATATACTCACATAGATGCAAAAAATATTGTGTTCAAGTTTATTGACTGCAATTTGTTTTAACAAAAGATTGAAAACAATACATGCATCCATCAATTTTGGACTAGCTAAATTTTTACACATACACACTGGAATACTATGCATTGAGAAACTCATCGCAATGCAGGAGTTCTCTGTGTACTTTTGGTAAGATCTCTAAGGTGTATTGTAAGTGAAAAGAACAAAGTGAAGAACACTGTTTCATAGGCTACCTCTGTGTTAGAAAAGAGGAGGGAACCAGAGTCTATCTACATTTTCATAAACTGGAAGGTACACAAGAAACTAAAGAAGGTGGTTATGTGTCTGGGGATGAGGTGTGAGCTGGACAGATGGAGGACAGGATTGGGAGCAAGACTCTTCTCAGTGTCTCTACTGTGGCCATGAGTGTTTCTTAAAGCCAAAGGATAAATAGAGGAATGGTGTGGGCATAAAGTGAAGCTGCATTCTGTAATACACAACTGTCCCAGCACGGCAATGTTTTGTGCTGAGTAGCAGCAGCTGAATGCAAAGTACCAAATGCAATTGAACACAGCCAGCTGGGGAAGAATGCAACGCGGAGCGCGAGGCCATTCACCCTCCTCCTCCCTCTTCACTCCGTTTGGACATATTCTCTGTCTTGAAGTGCTTACTAAGTAATCCCCCCAATCTTCAGGCACATTTTTGAGAACAATAAATTAAGGTGCTGATGTAGTCCCATTCTACACAAGGGCCGCAACGACTTGTTGCTGAGGTCCCCTCAACAGTGCAGAAGAAAAGTGTCATTAGGCTGCCCCGCAAGAGCTTTCTTAGGTGTCTTCTGCTGTAAGTGTCAGTGAGATGCGTTTTTGCAGTGATAGGAAACGATGATGTCAATGCAGACCGCACTTTGTGGCATAAGGTTGTATTGGAGCTGTATAAGCTGCTTGTTAAGGAAGGAAGGAAGCAGGACAGCAAAAACCCAGATGTCTTTTCTAAGCCAGTGCGAAAGAAACAAGCACAAAACAATGAGCCTCAGCCACCCATTGTTGGCATCTACGTTTAGTGCTAAACCTCGGCTGCTTGTCTGGACTTCTGATGGTGACGTCCCTCCTCCTTGTCTCCATAAACACTTTCCTTACACTCTCAACGTATCTTTACCTTTCATTAAAAAAAAAATTAGTAAAAAAAAAAAAAAAATTTGTAAAGTCCCTTATTTCGTATTATAATCTTTATCTTCTAGGAATTTAACAAGTCTTTTAAAAATTCTGCTAGTATTTTTATTTGGATTGTTATTATTTTGCTGGTGTACGGCTACAAAATGCATAGATTCCATGTTGTCTGCCCAGAACCTATTTTCCCTATAAACCTTGTTATTTTTGTGGACACTTGGCAGCTTGGGAGGTTTTTTCCAGGATGCATACATGGTATTAGGGCAGAAGTATCTGTAAATCTTTTTATACTGTTTGATTATAGAATCATGTCAATGCCCTGCTATTCAAAACTTTTTAAACAAAGAAATGAGTAAACCATAGCAAGATTAAAAAACAGAATAAAAAAGTTACCTGTACTCCCAGCACAACAGGCCTCATAGCAGGACAGGAGCACCTGGCTGGAGAGTGACAAGCTTCCCTCTGGCGAGAGGATCAGTCTTCCGTCTGGCCCAGGAGCGGGCTGGCAGCAGCTGAGGCTGTCCTGCTCCATGGAGAGGAAGGCCTTGAGTTCAAAAGCCCAGGGGCTGGCGGATGCTGGAAGAATCTCGTTGCCAGAGACTCTAGTGGGGTTGGTCACAGACACCCATAGCTCTGTGAGGCCTGAAGGAGGCGGAGCCCAAAGGCGGGGCTTGCTTTACAGCTGATTGGACGCTTCCAAGTCTTCTTGTTCCCAGGTCCCAAGTCCTGTTCAAATTTTGTTGCTTGTCGGGGAATTTGATACAAAGTCATGGGATGTGCTGCCTCCAATGTCCAAAGAGGTTAATCAGATATTGGCAGGAGGGTGGGGGCACTTTCTCTCGGAGGCTGTAAGGCTAACGGTTCATCCTCACTAGGTTGTGGCATGTCTCTTTGGGCTCTGCTGGGTGGCTCCCAAGAAAGATAGAGAGCCCTGGATTTGATCTTCACTCAAGGCCCACCCAGCCTTAATCAGGTGTGCAACGTGATCTGAGCGGTTTCTTCACTAGGGGCTGCTATCAGTATAATGCCAGCAGCTTACATTGTGCCGAGGTCTATTCAATCCATTGATGCATATTGCAGAATACTTTAAAGACTCCTGCAGAAGTATAGCAAAACTTATTGCATGACTTGCTAAATAAAGAAAAATGTTCCTGTTTGGAGGACTATAGAACAGAAGGTGTTAGCAACGTCCAAGGCTGCCTCCCAAGGCCCGTGGTGGCAGCAGTTTGTCCACCCACAGTAACGATACCAGGGTCTGCAGGAATAGTGGTAAACTGCCTCCATAGTGCACAGTGAGATGCCAGGCACCAGCGACCTTTTCATTGGCTGGATGGGGTGGGGGCCGGGATGAGTAGCATCTCACCTGCTTTAACTACTGAATGAAAAGGATAATTTCCTTTTCACCTTCGGGATCGCAAGTCTGTTTCAGTTGCACTACCTCCACCCACCTTGGAAGCACAGACAGGCTCTCTCGGCCAACAGGTATCTGAGGCTGTTGAGAGTACAGACCTTGAACCTGGTCAACATCATCTAATGCTGCCAGCAGGGGTCACAATGACCTTGTCCAACCAGCAGGTAGGTATACATTTCAGGACTTAAGTACCTCCAAATACTAATTTTACAATCTGATAAGGGGACAATCGCCACAATCCAAACAAAGGAGTCAAATGCCCTACAGTGACATGACTCTCTCTTGGCTCTCGCTAACACATGTACCAACTCTGAGGGGCGATTCTTTTATGAAGGCCCTCCTCTGATCCTGGGACAGCAGATCATTGAGCTCCTGGGTCCAGCAAGCACAGGAATGTTTTGAGACCTCACCCTTTTCCAACATATAAAGTGTAGCGTATGTGGATAATCTCCTGGAGGTGGTGGGGCACCAGGCCCAGCCTTAGACCTTTTGTTTGAAAGAACTGTAGTTAGGATGTAGGGAAATTTGAATTTTCAGAGGCAGGGCTGCAATTATTTCCCCAGAAATCCTAATTAACTACAGTTGGAGTTATAGTCCCTCAGTGTTATCCCCTAAGAGCTGCGCTGGGGATTCTGGGGGCTGTGGGACCTCAGAGGCTGGGCCTTGGGACACAGACCTAACAATCCCAGGCTCTCAGAAGGACCCCACCCTAGGGACTTCCTCAATTCATTTTTCTGATTTTTCTCTTCCAATAACTCCTCAAGCTCACAGAGCACTCTCTTTTCGAGCCCTCACATGTCCTTTCCCCATGGCTTCTGCAGGGCCTGCTCACTTTCACACAGGCCCGCCAGCCTCCTTCCATCTCCTCTGTAATTTCTGTCTTGTCCATTTGTTCAGGAGCCATCGCCACGTTTCCCTCTGCAAAGGGGCCTCTGCAGGGAATCCAGCCATTGGTCCTCCCCTTCATGCTCGCCCTTTCCTCATCTCCCAGAAAGGAACCCATGTCACATTATGGGGCCCTTTTTACTGCACTCCTTCTCCTGAGGTGGGGCATGACTATTCTGTTTCTGACAGGCCCTTCCCCTACCTGTCAGAGGAGTAAAATCAAAGCCCGCGACCTCTGGTGGATGGCTGTTATTAAATCACCCAACATTCTCTCAGGTCAAAGGCTCATATTGTCAGGGGGTCTCCTCAACAGCTTCTCATAAAACACAGTTGTTTCAGGGGCCGGCTTGGTGGCACAGCAGTTAAGTTCACACACTCCACTTGGGCAGCCCGGGGTTCATTGGCCTGGATCCTGGCATGGTCATATGTACTGCTTACCAAGCCATGCTGTGGTAGGCGTCCCACATATAAAGTAGAGAAAAACGGGCACAGATGTTAGAACAGGGCCAATCTTCCTCAGCAAAAAGAGGAAGATTTGCAGTGGATGTTAGCTCAGCGCTAATCTGCCTCAAAAAAAAAAAAAAGACAAACCCCAGTTGTTTCAGAGAGGCTGTAGCTCTGTGCATGTATCTCAGGGAAATCTCCCCAGTGGGAGTAGGTATACCCAATTCCCCCAAGTACCCACTTTAGGAATGGGAACAGGATGCTTGACCCTGCATTTTCACCAAGGTCACTCTTGATAACAGTTATGGGTTCCCCCTACAACCCTCCATTCAGCTTCATTCAACAGCACCCATGTTGCTCCATCATGCAAAGGAATAATCCACGCTCACCAGATGCCGACAGTAGTAATTCCAGCTCCAGAGGGAACCTTGTTCTTATTCTGTGCACTGCTGTGCCTGCTCTTGCTGATGCTGCCCTCGGCCCCTGTAGAGTGTGCTGCACAGAACTGGCTTTAGAACTAGAGACGGCTGCCTCCACCTGTTGAAACAGAGGCTCAGAGGAGGCCTATCCCACTTTCCTCCCGGAGCAGCTAGTGTTACTCCTCCTCATTTTCCTTTCTTCTTCTTCTCCTTCTTGGAAGAAGACTTCCACCTAGAAAAAGGAGTCAGGGAATTGAGTTTGGGCCCCTCGTCTGCCTCAGTTGCCCTTTCCCGGAGGAGCCACCTCACTAGTGCTTTCGTGGTCTTTAGACTCATTCCCACAACCACCAGTCACTGACCATCCAACAAGGCCAAACAAACTTCCACTGCCTTCGGGGGGAAGTCTTCGACTCTAAGGGGGGCCAGGTCAAACTTTCCCCCACTTACAGAATGCCATGACACCCAATCTGGATGGCAACCATGGTGTGAGGTGTGGTGACTCACACTCCTGGTGACATATGATGTTACTCATATTAAGATTCACTGGTTGACAGTTACTTATAAGAGTAGGAGGCACAAAATGTAAAGGATGCACCAAGCCCCTTAGTTATTCCATAGAGACTAGGGTCAACGCCAGTAAGGCTGGAAATGCCACGAAGAGTCGTCCAGTAAGGGGAAAGTGCCCTGCAACAACTTCACATAGTTACAAGCTGGCCCAAGGGAGGTTTGGGAGCACTTAGTCTTCTGTGCAGCAAAGAATGTAAGAAGAAACTTCCCGGCCCAGGAAACAACCTTGAGGGCTTTCCAGAGCCCTAAGGAGTTCACAAATCAAGGTGGCTGACATCAGCGAGAGGCCCTGCTGTCCTGACATGAACCAGTTGAATATAGTTCAGTGTCAGGCCATAAAGAAGGACAAGGAGAGGAAGCCCCCATAACCATCCATCCAAGACCAATGGTTTATCTCTCCACACTTTCAGAGCACTTACTTCTGGTTTCAAGGAGGGCAAGATGGCAGCTTAGTCCTAAATCTCCCCACTTACATTAGTCAAGATAGGCTAGCTATGGTAACAAGCAGTGCAAACTTTCTGTGGTGTAATACTATAAAGATTCGTTTCTCACTGATGATACAGGTCGATGCAGATCAGGTGGCTCTGGTTCATGCTAAAGGACACAGGCCCCTTGAATGCGTGGCTCTGCCCGTACCTTAGGGCTGCAGAGTCCTCCACTGGCTCCTCTGCATCTGTCCAGCTGATGAATGAAGGCAAAGGGCATGGAGAAGGCACACGCACTCTTGATCACCTCCACTCAAGCTGACACACCTCAGTTACACCTTGGGCAGTTCTCGAATGAATGGCTTCACCTAACTGAAGGATAGGCTCAGAAATGTAGTCCTCATGAGTATCAAAAAGAAGAACAGATTTGCTGAATAGACCCATCTATGTCTAAACATCTCCCCCTCAGAAACCCTGTGGAGCCGTATGTTCAATAGGTAGCTACTAGTCACATGTGGCTATTTAATTTAAATAAAGTTTAAAAATTCAGTTCCTCAGTTGCACTATCCGTATTTCAAGTGCTTAATTGCCACCTGTGGCCAGTAGCTACTATATTGGACAGTGTGGATAGAAGTTTCTATCATCACAGCAAAGATCTATTACATGGCACTGATATAGAGTCTATTAGACAGGATCTCAGACAGAAACGGATGAAATATTCAAATAGAATAATCTTAGGAGAGTTTAATAAAAGGAAAATTTACTTAGATATGGGCAGGTTTTAGGATAAGTTTAAGAGCTAGAGCAGTACCTTGGGACTAGTTAGGCAATGGTTACTGTCCCTGGGCTTGAAGCAGTGGTGGGAGGGAGCAGTTACTGGAACCTGGAGTAGAGGCTGTGTGGAGATGGCCATCTGAAGGAGCTATCACCTTTGGCTGAAGTGTCAGTCAACATGTGGCCACCCTGCAAGCAGGGAGCTAAGAGAATAAACAACCTGATCTCACTCTCCTCCCTCCATCTGATCTCCTTCTGGAATGTCCCACTAGCTGGACACAAACAGACCCCAGTGGGCAAGGGAGTTCATTGAGTTAGTACTTACAGGTCAGTAGTTCAGGACACTGAGCAGGGTGGAGAAGGGTAGATAGTGGATCTGGAGGGACAAATGGGGAAATTTCAGTAAAGTCCACCCTTTTTGTCCCTTAAAGGGTTGGGGTTGAGGGGAAGGTCTTACTCTGGAAGAGGGGAAGCCCCATAATCACCTCCCCTCTCCTCTTCTTTTCCTTGTCTTCTGTGTTTGAGTTATACCACATCTGTAAGAATGGAAAAATGCCTAAACCTACGTTTAGCTACTGACCAATTACAGAGCTGATACCTGTGTAATTACCATCCAGGTGAAAATAGAGACCTCACTGCCCCAGCGAGGAGTCCCCGTGCCTCTGCCCACACAGAACCCATCCCTCTCCGCACAGTGTCCACTAGGTTGACTGCTTCCTCTGCCCCTTTCCTTCCTGGTTCCTCCCCTTCCACTCCTCTTGGCCTCATCCCCCTAAGGTCACTGTTTCCTCTCTCTCCTCACTCCTTCAGGAGCTTCCCCATCTTCCTAGGCCATTACCCTGGGGCTCTCTTCCTCCTAGACCCCCTCTTTCATCCCATCCTAGGGATGGAGAACCCAGAATTGATTCCCTGGAGGAGGAGAGTTCACCCTGGAAGCGGCAGCAGGAACAAGTGACATGATCTCCAGGGTTCAAGGTCTCATCCAGGAGACTGAGGGCACCCAGTATGTTTGTGGGGTTCACCCCAATCTGGGAACTAGCCGGTACAGCCTGGAGATCTTGCTGCTACCTGTGGACAAAGTCCACAGCCATTCAGTGGGGAGGGAGACGTCTCTGTCAGCATGTAGTTTGGGAAACAATTCAGACTGTGAACCTGACACTGGATGGGGGCTCCCCGTTGTGTGCACAGCCCTGTCCTGCTGCTGGGAGCCCAGGGAGACCCTGCGGAGGTTCTGGGGAAGAGGCCAAAGGGGAGCTCTGGTCTTCTGTTCTCAGCCATGTGGCCTCACGGGGACGCCACCACTCTGCTCTCTCCTATTCACACAGCCAGGGAAGAGGATGGGCTGTGGTCTGATCAGGCAGACGTGGTTGACCTGGAGGCTGGGTATCAATGGGGGATGAAGATGCCTTCTGAGCAGCCCTGGGCTCAGGCTCGGGGGTGGGGCAGGGATTGGCGGAGAGGGGAGCTCTGGAGCCCTGCCCTGCGTCTGAGGTTTCCATGGGTTCTCCCCACAACACCTCTCTCCAGCCCCTGGATGACAACACTCTGGAAAACTGAAAAGTAGATCATGTTTTTCTTCTACTCCCTATTCGTTTTCCAAGGGCTACTTTAAAAAATAATCTCTTTTATTTTAGAATACATAGTTTGAGAGTTACAGAAAAGTTGCAAAGTTAGTACAGAGTTCCTGTATGTCCCACACTCAGTTCCCCAGATATTAACGTGTATATCACTATCATATATTTGTTACAGCTAATGAAGCAATACTGATATTAAAGTCCATACTTTATTTGGATTTCATTAGTTTTTCTTTTTTCTGTTCCTGGATCCCACCCGTGATACCACATTAAGTGCCAATCACGTCTCCTTCAGGCTCCTCTGGCTGTGACAGTTTCTCAGACTCCTTGTTTGTGATGACCTTGACATTTTTGAGGAGAGCTGCTCAGCTATACTGTAGACTGTCTCTCAATTTGTGTTTGGTTGACCGGGGCTCTGGGGTTTTTGGGAGGAAGCCCACAGAGGTGAAGTGCCATTCTCAACACAGCATATCAAGGGTATGTAATACCCACTCGATTGATCACTGATGATGTTAACCTTCACCACTAAGCTGAGGTCATGTTTCTCCCTGTGAAGTTCATTTTCTTTCTTCCTGCCCTTTCTATACAGTAGTCTTTAGAAGGAAGTCAGTCACTATAAGTAGCGCACACTTAAGGGGTGTTCCTCTATAAACATTGCATGCAGATTTTTGTGCAAATGTAGGTTTTCAAAGGAGTAGGTGAATACCTAGGAGAGTGATCAGGCTGTATGGTAAGTCGATGTTTCGCTCTGTAAGAAACTGCTGAATACCTTCCATGGAGGCTGTGCTGCTTTGTGTCCCGCCCACAGTACATGAGGGCTCCTGCAGCTCCACATCCCGATCAGCCCTTGGCATCAGCAGTTTTTGGATTCAGGATGTTCTAATAGGTGTGTAATGGTTATCACTGTTGTTTTCTTTTGCATTTCCCTAAGGACATATGATGTTGAGCATCTTTTCATATGCTTATTAGCCATTCATAGATCTTCTTTGGGAAGGTGTCTGTTCAGACTTTTGCTCAGATTTAATTGTTATCTTATTGTTGAGTTCTAAGGGTTCTATAGATATTCTAAAACAAGTTCCTTATCACATATGTGATTTGCAAATATTTTCTCCCAGTCTGTCACCTGAGCCCTTTTACTGACATAACAGTATACGTTAATGCATCCATACATTTTTCTGGGAATGGAAATGAGAAGCTACTGAGTGATGATTTCTGGATAGAGGACTTGGGTGAATGGGAGATGGGGAATGGATGAAGTGACATTTATTTTTGTATGTTCTTGAGAATCGTTTGAATTCTCTTGTGTGTGCATGAATAGTGTTTTCAAAAATAAATTACATTAAAATTCCTTAAACTTGTAAAACACTTGACAGGTCACCCTCAGACCAGGATTTCAGACTCCGATTCTGATCCTGTCCTCGAGGATCTCTTCACTCAACTATTTTGCCTTAGAATGTCCATTTCTGAGAAAGGTGGGCTAGATTATATGGACCAATCCTCCCACTGGAAATAGCTAAAAATGCCGTGTAAACTACAAAAAGCATCTTCTTAAAAGCATCAAAGAGCTGACAAGATACTAATAAATGACCACTCCCCAAAAAGAAGGGAAGATCCTGCTTGGCGTCCACAGAGAACAGCGTCCTGAGAGATGGAGAAAAGGCTCTGTGAGCTCATTGCCCAGACAGGGAACCCTGCACTTCCAGCTCTGAGCCCCGAGCTCTGGCCTTTCCTACCCATCTGCTTCCCTTTTAAAATTTAAACAAAGCTTTTATACTCTTCTTATGATGTCTATGTATAATGAACAATATATCTGATATAATGTATACTCACTGTAGGAAAACTATAAAATGTTAAAAGTTATAAGTGATAAGTAATAATAACTGTAATCCTCACACTTGGAGATATTTTGTTGCAGTTTCTCCTGGTCTATTATGTACCCTCCTGCTGCTGCCCCAGTGCTGGAACTCTCTCTAAGTTGATGAGCACAGAGCTCAGTGACCCCAGCCCTGCTCTCTCCAGATGCCACTTCCTGAGGCAGTTTACTCTCACACCTCCTGAGGGGGCTGTTTCTCTTTCTCCTCCCTCCTCAATCCCCTCCACTCTCTCCCCACTCCCCTCTCAGGTGATGAGCTTATTTCTTTTTTCACTCAGAGAAAAGGACTAGGTGAGAATTGCACCATCGTCCCCCCACATCCCACATCTGTACTGTATCCTCTGCCTTCACAACAGTGATGATGGATGGTCCTGCTCATTTCTAAGGCCATCTCTCAGCTTGGGGAGAGGATCAGGTCCCCTCCCTCCCCTGTATCATCAACCTCCTGCTCTCTACTGGCTCCTTTATTCCTGCATACAAACGTGCTGTAATAGCTCCCATTTAAAAAGAAAAGAAAGAAAGGAACTAAATAAATCAAAACAAAATCCTCCCATAAAAATCCACCTCTCAATCTCATGTCTCCTTCCAGCCACCGCCCCATTTCTAGGACACTCCTGGGCAGACAATCCAAGAGTCTATTCTCTCACTGACCATGTTGTCTTTTTATTAAAAATCCATGTGCACATAGTTTAAAAGGTCCAGCACTTCCACAAGGCTTGTTAGGAAGACAGATGCCCACCCCCACCCCCTTTTTCCTGAATCTCAGAGACAGCGTGTTTCAGTTCTTTTAGCAGATTCTCTGATGGTTACTTCTATGCCTTTAAATAGAATATTTCCAATACTCCTTCTTTGTTATTCAGTTTTATGCATCATCTTTAGTGAACTGGCTTTTCTTTCACACACCCCCATCCACCCAATATAATTACTTTACAGTTTTGATTAGCTCAATGTCCCATGTTTGCATTATGACCACGTAAACACTAGTCACAACTGAGCATTTTGTAGACTATGATTACTTTTCCTTTCTTGAATCAACTTTTTATGTTCCCTAGAGTTAGTACATGTCTTCTTTCTTCATTTGCTTAGTTTCTGTTGGATTCATTACTAAATGATTCCACTACTCTCTCCAGAGTCTAAATGTCCATGAATATATTCAAGCACCCCTGACAATCCACCAACTTCCTCTTTGTGAACACACATGTCCCACAGCCCTCAGTCCTGCCCCACGTGGACTGGTTGTCTGCACACCTGGGGCAGGGCTGACATCCCGGATCTCCTTCTCCTTTTGTCTCTCCTTTGTCCTAGCTCCCCTGTTGCCTGGATCTGACTTTTCTCCCTTTTTTCGTTTTCTCCATCATTGTTCCCCACATTGCCTAGCAGTATCGTGAGGAAGGGAATGTGGAAAGTAAAATATTGAAACCCTAAACATCTGAATTACGTTTAGGCTGCCCCAGCCCTTACTCACATCTTGACTTGGTATAGAACTCTGCCTTGGAATATGTTTTCCTTGGAATCTGGAAGGCACTGCTGCAGCGTCTGCTAGCCTCCAGCCCTGTGCTTGTTGCCTCTTAAAGTTTTCAAGGACTTGCTTTTCCATCTTCTCTCAGAAATTCCATTGTGTTTGTCACGGTGTGGGTCCGTTTTCATCTAGTGTAGTGAGAACTTGGTTAGGACATTCAAAATGTAAATTTTTGTCTGTAAACTGAGAAATTTTCTCAATTTTTTCTTATTACTTCCTACTCTCCATTCTTTTTGAAACTGGTATTACTAACATGTTGGAATCCCTCGACTGATAGATTAATATTCTTCTAGGTCTTGTCTTCTACTTGCTGTGACTTTTCCATCTGTACTACCTCATGGGAGTATGACTTTAATCTCCCAGTTCCGCTATTGAGTTATTCATTTCTATGATCATATTTTTAATTTTCAAGAGCTCTTTCTTGCTCTATGACTGTATATAGTTTTATATAATTCTTTCTTGTTTCATATACCATGTATCTTTTCCATCTTTTAGATATTATTGATAGTAGCGGTAGGGAACCGGTCAGTTCTTCTGGTTCTCTGCTTTCAGGTCAACATGAACGTTTTCCTCACAGCACTTGCTCAGTAGTGATTTCATTTATCTTTGTCATTTCTGCTAAATGTCCATTTCGCTCAGGACAATGCCAGAGTCATATCACAAGGGTCTTCTTTTGCTCTTCACTGTATCTCGAGAGTCTAGCTGATCCTGATTCACTGGAGGCCTTGAAATATACACTGGTTGATGGACTTTACCCTGTCTTGGGCAGTTAAGTCACAGTGCCCCTTGAATATCCTCCTAGCTCTGAGTCTGGCAGCCCATCACAGAGTATTCTGGAACACTGCAACAATTCACTTGCATGGAGTGCAGAGTCATATCCACCACCTGAGGGACAGGGAACCAATGGGAGACAAGTCAACAAGGCCTCTAAGAGAAAGTCCCTGGGTTCAACCTTCAGTCTATCACCTCCTAAACCTCTTGGAGTCTCCCTTTCCCTGTTCATACAAAGGGATCACATGTTGGGAGCCTCATGGGTTTGCTTTGAGGATTAAATTTGACCTTCTATGTATATCATATGGCATTAATCCCTGAGACATATTAAGTGTTCTTCTAGTCATAATTACCATCATTATAGTGATCATAGCATTTAGGTAAATTTCATTCTTTGCTTTTATAAACCATAATCAAGAAACATCCTTGAATATATACTTTTAAGAACATGTGTGATTATCTTCTTAGAATAAATTTTTAAAAGAGAAATTTCTGTGTCAAAATGTAAGCACATTTAAATTGCTGAGACATTTTTCAAAAGCATCCTTTAGAGATTTTGCACCAGTTTTCAACCCCATCAATCTTTATGACAGTGTATTCTCCCGGCCCTCTGGTTGATACTCTCATCACTTACTTTCATCTTTGCCAAGCTGGTAGATTGTAATTTTGATTCCCATTTCTTATTCTGCATTCTCTTTGTTTGCCATTTATTTATTTAATATATTTGTTTGATATTGTCATTTCTTCTTTTCCAAATTGTTTTCTAATATTCTTTAATTAGTTTTTGATTGAGTTGTAGTTATTTTAAAATATTGAATTTACAAATAAAAAGGAGCCCCAGCATCAGGAACTGGTCTGACACTTACAGCGGGGCCTCAGTGTGGGCAGAAGGCAGCCTGATACTCACAGCTGGACCAGTTATTCTCCTGTTGGACACAGGTCATCTCACAGAACATCAACAATAGACAAGGACACTCTGAAAACAGGTAAAAGTGAGACAAAATGAGACCACTACAGCACTTTGTCTCAGCACCGACAAAAACAAGGCACTGTGCAACTCACAAAATACCAAACATCTCCCCGTGCTGGCTCATATGAGCGACTGCTGCTTCTTTCCAGTCAGAGCTTTATCCTTGCTCTAGTCGGCCCTGTCAGCAGATAACATTTATTGAGATGCCCAATCATAGAATTGGCCCCACTTCCAGACAACACCCAACCTAGAGTGAGCCTCTGTTTCTATAGACCCTACCCCAAATCACCCAACCAAAGCCCAAATCCTATATAGATTCTAACTCCTTTATACTGAGATGCCCACTGGTCCCTGATGCTGTGTGCTCTCCCTCACAGCAACAAGTAATAAACCCAACTTGGCTGCCCACAGATGTGCTCCTGGTGGTCTTTGGTTGAAGAACATTGAGGCATGTTATTACCCCTTTGTCTGTCAAAATTTTTTACTTGTATTTGATTATGGGCATGTGTTCGTATGTTGTGAGTGTGTGGTTCACACAGAGAAGTTTTATGTTTTTCTCTATGGTTTTTCATCTTTGGGTCATGCTTAGAGAATTCTCTATTCCACAACTGTAAAAACTTAATGTATATTTTCCTCTAGGAGAGCGGTCCAAGGGTGAAGGGAAATGGAACTGTTTGAACTTTGGGGGAAAGCATGGGAAGGAGCGATAGGTGAAGAATTCTAAGGTGGTGGCATTCTAAGGTTGACATCTTCTGCTCTATAATTTTACAAGTATGTAGAGGGCCTACAAGGTAGTCAATATACGTTGTGTTCAATAAATCTTTTCTCTGGGGCTAAGTGAAAACATACATGCCTGCTTATTTACCAGGTTAATGAAAACACCACCAAGAGTCCCAATGTAATATACACAAGGATTAGCTCCAGTGACGGGCATCTTTGAATACTTATGACATGGATTTGATAAATCATATTTTGGTTAATGTCTATATGCTCTATTTTTAAAATACAAATTAATTCAACTTCTTGGGGGCTGTATTTTAAGGATATGTCTAAGACCCACATGGACAAATCCATGACCCCCACATGAAGATAATTTTAATATACATCAACCTCTGAGTCACACAGTATCTCTGTTGGGGGAGGAGACTGAAAACTAAGAACATTCTAGATACACACTGTCCAATATGGTAGCTACTAGCTACATATGGTTATTTAAATTTAAAGTAAATAAAACTGAAATTTCAACTGCTCAGCACAGTAGCCATATTTCAAGTGCTCAATAGCCACATGTTGCTTCTGATTTCCATATTAGACAGTGTAGATAGAGAACAATTCCCTCATCACAGTACATTCTATTGGACGGTACTGCTCTTCATACTTTGTAGGCCTCAAGTCAGATGCATGAGACCCAGGTAAAAGGAAAGGCCCAATATCATTTCTCTTAGAGATATGTCAGATTTCTGTCTGAGATATGAATACATCCTAAGCTGATATACAGCGAAACCAACATAGGTCATCAGTGGTTCTGGTGCCTTCAGGCACAAATTGTTTCTAGTTCCAAAGGGAAACACCTGTCCCTCCACCTCACTTCCCAGACTGAGGACACATTCTGGCATCCAATTTCTAGAGGGTGAGTTCTCTTCTAGCGGAGACTGGGGACAATGCTCTAAGCTAAATTTTTGGAGGTGGGGAGTCCAACTCAGTGAGAGGGATTCTGGGAAATGAAGGGGAGACAGAGGTGGAGACCCATTGGGAGACTCTCCCTGGTTTATTTAGAACAGCGTTCTCCAAGTGTGGTCTGTGGAACCTTTGCAGTCCCCGAGATCCTTTCATGGATCCATGAGTCAAAACTCTTCATATTATTACTAGACATCATTCGCCTTCTCACTATGTTGACATTTGCTGAGGTAAAACTCAGTAAGAATGGAGGCCATGGTGCCAAACTGCAATAGTAGTTACCTCCACCACCTCTTACTTGCAGAAAAAAACAAAACACTTTCACTTTAAAATGCCCTGAAGCAGTAAAAATTATCTTTACCAAATCATTATCCTTAAATCCACATTTTAAAAATATCTTATATGATGATGTGGGAAGTACACATAAAGCCTGTCTGCTACATTCCAACATACTATGTCCCGAGGAGAATAATTTGAGTGAATTCAGCTAGCCTCTTTTCTATCGAATACCAGTTTCACTTGAAAGAATGAATGACAGAAACTATGATTAGTCTTGATTATTTGTCATACACTTTTCAAAATGAATGTGAGCTTCTCCCTTCAAGAAAATCCACTGACAGTACTTATTGCCTTGATCAAAAGGAAGCTCTCAAGAGAAAACCAGAATTTTGGAAAACTTGTGTCCACCAAGTAAGCTTGACAGCTTCCCAGTACTGACAGACTTTCCCGGTGAGATCTGTGGTAATATTAACAAATGTGATATTTTGATAATTTCTAGCTAAATGCATCAATAAGAGAAGATCTATATAACTAGGGAAACAATGCATTACTTTAAATCATACATTAGAATAAGAGCCACTCAGTATGTAAAATAGGCCTGTGGATTTTAATGTAACAGAATAGGAAATATTCAATGATACTGTTTCAGGTTCCACTGCAAATAACCATTGAGAAACTACCACTGGTGTAGTTTTATTTTAGTATCAGAGTGGAATATTCACAATTATCTGAAAAAGTTATTAAAAGTACTACTCCTACACATTTGTGTGAGGCTGTAGTTTTTTTTCATATACTTCAACCAAAATAGCAGATTAAATGCAGAGCAAATATGAAGATCCAGTGGTCTTCTAATGAGACAGACAAGAAAGAGACTTGCAAAAATGTAAGATGTAAAAAGATCCACTCTTCTCATTACCTTGTCTATTTTGGGAAATAGCTACTTTTCATAAAAACTTTCTGTTAACTTGCAAGGGCTTAAGAATGTTACTCTAAAGAAATTAATAAAAGCATTGAAAAATTTTTATTCCTAGTTGGTAAATACGGATAGATATAACCAAGATAAACAAAATTCCCCTTGGGGCCCTCGCTAATTTGAAGACTGTATGGATATCCTGAAACCAAAGTGCTTGAGAATCGCTGACTCAAACAGCCCCCGGGCCAGGACTCAGGGAGACGGTGTGACAAAGAGCTCTCGGTGCAGGAGGAGAGGGGTCAGGACAAAGTCCCAGGTCCCCGGACTTGGCTCTTAGGGTCTCAGGTCCTAGGGCGGAGTCTGCAGGTCAGTGTTGGGGAGTCCCCGTCTCCCTGAGTTTCACTTCCCCCTCTCACAACCTGTGTCAGCTCCTCCTGCCTGGAGACTCATGACGCGGCCCGAGTTCTCACTCCCACTGCGTGTCCTGTTTCTACAGAAGCCAATCAGCGTCGCCCCGGTTCCCGATTATAAAGTCGCCACCGTCGTGCGGAACTCAGATTCTCCCCAGACGGCGAGGATGTTGGTCATGATGCCCCCAACCTTCCTCCTGCTGCTCTCGGGGGCCCTGACCCTGACCGAGACCTGGGCGGGTGAGTGCGGGGTAGGGAGGAAACGGTCTCTGGGGGTTCGCAGCGAGGGGACCGTGCGGCTGGGGGCAGGACCCCCGGGGAAGGCGCGTCTCCGCGGACCCAGCCCCAGATCGGCCCACCCCGCCCCTCCTCGGCCCCGCCGCGTCCTGACCCCTCTCCTTACACCCCAGTCTCCCGCCCTCTCCTCTCACCCACTGGGGTCTCCCGCGCTTCTCCGTCCGCCGCCCCTTTTCCGTCTCACGACCCCATCACCCTGGGACCCGGGACCCGCGCCGGGAGGAGGGTCGGCCGGGTCTCAGCCCTCCCCGCCCCCAGGCTCCCACTCCATGAGGTATTTCAACACCGCCGTGTCCCGGCCCGGCCGCGGGGAGGCCCGGTACCTCTAAGTCGGCTACGTGGACGACACGCAGTTGGAGCGGTTCGACAGCGACGCCGCGAGTCCGAGGGCGGAGCCGCGGGCGCCATGGATGGAGCAGGTGGGGCCGGAGTATTGGGAGATGAGCACGCGGAACGCCAAGGGCACCGCACAGACTTTCCGAGGGAACCTGCGGATCGCGCTCGGCTACTACAACCAGAGCGAGGCCGGTGAGCGACGCGGGCCCGGGTCCAGGTCGCGATCCCCCATCCCCACGGACGGGCCGGGGTCTCCCCGAGTCTCTGCGTCCGAGATTCACCCCGAGGCTGCGGGACCCGCCCGGCCCCCGACCCGGGAAGAGCCGGCGGGAACTTTGCCGCGGTTTCATTTTCAGTTTAGGTTTAATCTCTGCGGGGGGGCGGGGGCGGGGCCGGGAGCGGGGCAGAGGGGGCGGGGCTGACCTCGGGGCGGGGTCAGGGTCTCACACCTTCCAGTGGATGTATGGCTGCGACGTGGGGCCGGACGGGCGCCTCCTCCGCGGGTACAGTCAGTTCGCTTACGACGGCGCCGATTACATCGCCCTGAACGAGGACCTGCGCTCCTGGACCGCGGCGGACGCGGCGGCTCAGATCACCCGGCGCAAGTGGGAGGCGGCCGGAGCGGCGGAGCAAGAAAGGAACTACCTGGAGGGCCCGTGCGTGAAGTGGCTCCGCAGACACCTGGAGAACGGGAAGGAGACGCTGCAGCGCGCGGGTACGAGGGGACACGGGGACCCACTCTCTCTCGTCTCGGGCCGGGCTGGCTTCCCACAAAGAGGGGAAATGGGATCAGTGTCAGAATACTGCTCCTCAGGAGGGGGAGGAATCCACCCAGGTTTTCATGTTCTGTAATGAGTTACCCAGAAAGCAAAGAGAGAGGCCCGCCTTTCTCTAAAGGACGGTTAAGGAATCCATTTTCTTCAGGAATAGGAGGGGAGATGATCCCTGAAATCACCGTGATTGGTTCCCTTTGACCCTAGCAGCCACCTTGTGAACCCTGACTTTCTCTCTCAAGGCCTTGTTCTCGACCTGAGAACATCTGTGTGACTTTGACTCCAGCTTTTCTGAGTCGTTCACCCTCCACCCACGTCAGGACCAGAAATCTGTGTTCTCCTCTTTTGAGACCTGGAGCCTCCTACCCTGGGCCGTCACCCTGATTCTAGAACTTTCCAAGGGGTCTGAGATTGTCGCATATCCCCAAGTCCAGGCTGCTGTCTGCGTTTTGTTCTTCCTCCTTCCAAACCAGTTGTCCTGTCAGTTTTCAGGATGGTCACATGAGTGCTGCTTCAGTGGCCCATGGAGGTAACTCAAGGTGAATTTTCTGATCCTTCTCCTCAGACCCCCCAAAGACACACGTGACCCACCATCCCATCTCTGACCGTGAGGTCACCCTGAAGTGCTGGGCCCTGGACTTCTACCCTGCGGAGATCACCCTGTCCTGGCAGCGTGATGGGGAGGACCTGACCCAGGACACGGAGCTTGTGGAGACCAGGCCTGGAGGGGACGGGACCTTCCAGAAGTGGCCGGCTGTAGTGGTGCCTTCTGGGGAGGAGCAGAGATACACGTGCCATGTGCAGCACGAGGGGCTGGCTGAGCCCGTCACCCGGAGATGGGGTAAGGAGGGAGCCGTGGGCTCAGAGTCTCTTCTCAGGGAAATCAGGAGCCCTTCTGGAGACCTTCAGCAGGGTCAGGGCTGAGGCCTGGGGTCAGGGCCCTCACCTTCCTTTCCCTTCCCTTCCCAGAGCCGCCGCCTCAGCCCACCATCCTCATCGTGGGCGTCATTGCTGGCCTGGGTCTCCTTGTTGCTGTGGTGACTGGAGCTGTGATCTGGAGGAAGAAACACTCAGGTAGGGAAGGGAGTGGGGATCTGAGTTTTCTTGTCTCACTGGGGGATTTTAAGCCCCAGGTGGAGGTTGCCCTGTGTCATTAAGGGGAGGTACCACCCACACACATGTGCTTGCCACTCTGGAGCTGATTGCTAATGCTCTTCTGTAAAGCTCTTGTGAAAATGACAGAAAGATTTTTTCACCTCGATAATTCTGGTGCTGGGGACCTGATTCCCAGCAGTTGAAGGTCAGAGGGGAGGGCCCTGCTGAGGACGGACCTCCAGGAGGGTAGTTGGTGCAGTCCCCACACATCTCATTTCTTTGTGTTTCCCGACCCTGCCCTGGGTTTTCAGTCACATTTCTGGAAGCCTCTCTGTGGTCCAGGACTAGGGGGTTCCTCTAGTATCTCATGACCTAGTCTTCTACCTGTTATCTTCCCACAGGTGGAAAAGGAAGGAGCTACGCTCAGGCTGCAAGTAAGTTTGAGTGGGGGGTTCATCCCTGAGACCCTTGGGATAGTGCAGACAGGAGCCCATGAGGGAGCTCACCCAGCCCATAGTTCCTCCTTTAGTCTCATCTCCTGTGGGCTCTGACGAAATCTGGTTTTGTTCTACCCCAGACAATGACAGTGCCCAGGGCTCTGATGTGTCTCTCATGGATCCTAAAGGTGAGCCTCTGGAGGCCTGAAGTGGGGAGGGGTGTTGGGGAGAGGGGATGGACCTGGGTTTGGGGATTCTTTGAAGGGGACATTTTGAGCATACTGAGGGCTGTTGAGAATGTCAGCATGTATGTGACTGGCCTGAATTTGTTTATCATTATTCTCTTTCATAGTGTGAGGCAGATGCCTTATGGGAGACCGAGTGATACAAGATTTGTTCATACCTCTGCTTTGTGAATTCAAGATCCCCTGACTTCTCTTTCTACATTGGCATCTGAATGTGTCTGGGTTCCTGTTAGCATAACGAGAGCAGGTGGAGAGACTGGCCCACCCCTGCCCTCCATGACCCTCTCCCCACACTGATCTATGTTCTTTCCCTGATCCACTTTCCTGTTCCAGCAGAGTCGGGCCTGGACTGTCTCCATCTCTGTCTGAACTTGATGTTGTGCTGAGTACCGGTGACCTGCTTCCTTATTGATAATACAAATCTGGATATGAATTTGTTTTTTCTAATTCTTGTGATAAGGGATTGATGTGTTAATTAAAGGAGAAATTTCCTAAAGTTTGAGAGAGGAAATAAACGGAAGCACTGAGAACCTTCCGGAATCCGTGTGTTTGCTGTGCTGAGTCAGTTGCAGGTGGGGACAGGAGAAGGCTCTGAGGAGCTGAGCATGGATGGGGCCTGTGCCCAGTCAGTGCTGAGTGCATCATGGGCTGTGATGTTGTCATTCCTTGCCTGGCGCATCTTTCTGCTCCTTTGTTCTGGCTCCTTGTATAGAACCTTATTCCATCAGTACCTGTGATCACAGGGATGAGGACATCACCTGGGCATTGTCGTGTCTTCAGGACTGTGGGCAGTGAGGGCTTCCTGTGGCCAGGTCAGCCTAGGCTCAGGCCTGGGTCTGGCCCTCAGCCCCTACCTTTTGTGTGTTTATACTTTGTTTCTTAGGGGTTTTTTTTTGGATTATGCCTGTTCTTGTTCATGTTTAGAGTCCTGGTCTCATTCTCTTCTGGGTGTCCCCCATCTCTGACAGCAGCAGGAGCCATTTGACCTGTCATTGTCCCCACAAGGCCTAGGTGGACCCTGCACACAGAAGTCTGTAGTATTGAGAGATGAATTTTTAGACTTATCCAGCTCTTGCCCTCCTTCTAGGGCTGTTTCCAGAATATTTTTTCCATCTTTTACCTCTTTTTAAGGAACCAGATTCTAGAATTAGTAAAGAGGAAGGATTCATTAGTTCCTCATCTTAGATAAATTCCTGTTGGGTTTCTGTCTTCTCTGCAGCCTGCCCCCTCTCTCCCTGCCGTTAACTCTAGTCACCCTAGTGCTGGCTTTGATCCAAACTCACGATTGATTGGAAAATAGGACCCATAAGCATAGGATTGTCTTTCCTGAAGAAAGAAATATAATTGTGTGTGAGTGTGCAGCAGGGCAGCTGTGGGAGAGAGGGGAGAGCAGCGCTTGTGAGAAAGATACAGGCGGCACTGATGTCAGTGTGAGTAGACATTGTGCTGTAGTTGCCACAAAATAGCATGTGGCCTGAGGTTACATTAATAAAGATACTGTCTGTAGAATAGGGAGGTGCTCTACACTCATCATTCATTCAACTGATGATTGTTGTTTGCCAGATATATGACAAACTAATTTTGCATCTAGGAAACCTCAGTGAACTAAAAACAGGCAAAAATTGGCTGGTTTTGTGGAGCATGTGTTCTCGTGGGGAGGGGCAGACTGTGTGCTATAAGCATAGTGAATAAGGGAAGTGTTTATGTTATAAGTTGTAAGTGCTTTGAGGAAGGTGACCCAGAGTGTAAGTGTGTGGGGACAGAGAAGATGGCTGTTTTACTAGAGTGGTCAGTGAGGGCCTCACTGGGAAAGTGACCTTGAGGAAACATTTGAAGGACACGAAGGTTGTCCATGAGGATGTCTGGGGGAAGTTCTTTCCAGGCAGGGAACCTCCAGTGTGGATGCGCTAGGGCAGGAATGTGTCTGTGTGTCCTGGAAAGAGGGAGGAGGCCCGTGTGGCTGGAGCAGAGAGCAATCGAGATGAGATAGAGGTGCGGCCAGACCACGTAGGCCTGGAGGACGTTAGAAGAGTTTCACCTTTTCTCTGAGTAGGATGTGGAGTTACAAGATGGTTTTGAACATGGTTGACCTGATACAACTTCTCTTTAGAAGCATCACTCTGGTGCTGTGCTGAGAACAGAACTGAGAGGTGAAGGGCAAGTGACACAGAGAAAACTGCAGGAAACTAGTGCCATGTCCAGGCTAGAGAGGTTGCTTGCTTTGTCTGGGATGAGAGCAGGGACAGTAATAGGAAGTGATCAGATTCTGGGTATGTTTGAAGATGAGCTTTACAGCATTTCCTAATAGATTAAATCTAGGTTATAAGAAAGAGAAATCACACCCAAAATTTCAGATGGTGCAAGTGGAAAAATATGGAGCACCTTCAGTGGAAATGGGGAAGACTCTGGACAGATTAATTTTGAGGAAGTGGCATCATCCAGTTAGGAAATGTTGAATTTCACATATTTATTAGAAATGCAAGTAAGCTGGCAGTTGGACAGAGGAGTCCGGAGTTTAGGAGAGATGTCTGGGCTGGAGAAATAAATTTGGGAGATGATACCATAAAAATGATATTTAAAGCCTTGAGAATGGATGGGTCACCAAGGGAGTGATGGCTATAGAAGAGAAAGGAACAAGGACTGAACCCCAGTGCTAAGGGCTCTGATCAGACCACATGCACAGGGTGGACTGAACAGTTCTGACACTGTGTCTAGAAGGCTCTAGACCAGGGAGTCACAAACTTTCCTGTGTACAGGAATCTCCTGGACATCTGGTTAAGATTCAGAGTCTGGAGTAGAGTGTGAAAGTCTGTATATATAGCAGGGTTGGTGCTGATGCTGCTGGTCTTCAGATCACACATTTAGTAGCAGAGTGTAGACCAGGATTCTCCCAGGCTGTGCATCAGCCTCACATGTAGCTTGTTAAAGAAGTGATTCCAGGACTCTGTGCCCAACATTCTAAGATGGTGGGTCTGGGGAGAGGCCTGAGTATTTTGTAACAAGCCCACAAGTAATCCTGGGGCTCAGCCAGATTGGGAACCGCTGAGGTTAGTGATCAAAGAGCACTCAAGGTGGGGAGGGGTCTTAAATCCACATTTAAATATTGTTTTCTCCTGGGGAGAAAAAGACAAGACATATGCTGGGAGATATGTGTTGTTTCTTCTACCATGGGGCGTAGCCAGGTGGAAATGAGGAATGGTTATCAGTTCAGCAAAAGAAAATCTCTGAATCCTCGCTCTCTGAACCTATTCCCTAGATGGATTTATTTCTTTGTGTACACAATGGAATCCAAGTTTTTCTACTTAAAATAAAAATGAATATTATATATATATATACACAGTTCTGGATCTCATTTTATTTCAAGGAAAGCCATAGAACAAGCTTGAGGCTACACGGCCAGGAACAGAATCCATCCAGCCTTGGCCAGGTCCCACGTAGGAACCACTGCCCCTACAGCTGTGTATAGATGCCACTACTCACCCCAGTGACACCCCTGATGCAGCCCCACTGGGCTAGGACTGCTATCATTGCTTGTCTTGGCAATTGGATGACATACTGCCACTCACACCACCTTTGCCAAATGCATTCTGCACTGTCCCAGCTTCTCTGTGTCACCACATCCTGAGTCAGAGTCCAGCATGTGGTCACCTGCTTGATGGAGCTTCACACCGTGACCAAGAATGTTTGGGAAAGTGGGTTTTCCTCTCTTGTGGAGGGAAATGGTCTCTGCCTCCTTCCAAGACTTTAAGTGTGGAATTCTTCTAAGGTGGGAAGAGGGTACAGGTTCTAAGAGTAGACGTTGGGGGTGAGGGATGGAAAAAGAACAAAAAATTCCAGTTTGCCTAAGTGTATTTGAACATTGCGATGGACTGGCGGCTCTTTGTGCCTCCCATTTCCCCCTTTTTAGTTGTGTATAGCGGTTATCCTATGCCTGTCCCACCATTGTATATCAGGTCTGTTGGGGGAGGGGAGCAGATAACTTGCCTCTTTACTTCACAGGCCTTCATTCCATGAGGAACTGTCCTTGAAGGGCTTCATTTGCATGAATACACGAGGACACTCATCTGTGCCTGATCCTGATTTAGATGATGACATTCTGGACTTTACGCTGATTCTGTAATGGAATGAGACTTTGGGGGCCCTTGTGTTGGAGTGAGCTGATTTTGCATGTGGGAGGGATGCAAATAATTAGTGCCCAGAAGGTGGACTGTGGTGGTTTTCAAATGTCCACAATTTCTTTGATACTCAAGAGGCAGTGACAATTCCCCTCCCTGTGAGTGTGGGTCAGGCTTATTGGCTCATTCCTAACGGATAGAATACAGCAGAAGTGACAGTGTGCAACTTCAGAGACTGGGTCTTAAAAGGCACTGTGATTTCCTGCCTGGTCTACTCTCCTGGTCACTCAATCTGGGGTAAGTCACCTGCCATGTTGTGTGGACATTCAGCTAAGGAGACACCCACATGGCAAGGAGCTGAAGCTTTTGCCAACAACCACACGAATGGGCTTTGAAGTGGGTCCTTTCATGCTAATCAAGCCTTTCTGTTCTGGCCGACATCTTGATTGCAACCTTATGAGACCCAGAGCTAGGACCACCAAGCTAAGCCGCTCCTTCTTCCCTCACCCACTGGAAACGTGTAAGATGATAAATCTTTGTTGTTTCAAGCTGCTTAATTTTGGAGTACTTGTTACAAACCAGTAGATGACTAATGCACAGGGGAGCAACTATGTGATTGATGGCTGGTTTCTCATTAAAAGCAATGGAGGCCGGAAGAAATTGGAGTGACCTATTCAAAGTCCTGATGGGAAAAGGCTGCCAAACAAGAACTCTTGAGAGCACTGCAACTCTCCTAGAAAACAAAGATGATTTTTTAAGTTATTTATATATTTTTAGAGTTCCATTTTAATTTTGCCGTTAGCTTTTTTTTTTACATTATTTTTTATAGTAGGTATCTATAGAGATTACAATATGCAAGAGGGGCTCTCCAGGTTGCCAAGCGCTAGGAGCCACGGCTGGACACAAACTCACCTGTGAAGTCATAGTGCAGGGAATGGGGCCCTGGAAACCCCAGAATCAGGACCCAGGGCTGGTCCCTCCACGGCGACACAGGCCTTGTTCTCTCCTCCTCTTGGCTCCTTGATTCTCCCTGCCATCCTAGCACTGGGGAATCGAGGGGGGTGTTCTGGCTCTGGAAGAGGTGGAATCTCCTTAATCACCAGGCCTCCCTTCGTCTCTTTTCTCCGTTCGTCCGCACGTGTGTGTGTGTGCATGTGTGTATGTTTGAATTATACCATCCGTGCAAGTACAGAAAAATGCCCAAAACTTAAGTATAGTTTACTGATCATTTATAGAGCCAACACCTGTGTAATTACCATGCTGGTGAAAAATAGAGACCTCGGCGCCCCAGCCAGGAGCCCCTCTCCCCACACAGAACCCATCCCTTCGCACACAGGTGTCCACTCAGCTGACCCCTGCCCCTGCCCCTCTCCTCTCTGGTTCCTCTCCCTGCACTACTTTCAGCCTCTATCCCCCTAATGACCCTATTTCCTCCCTCTTTTCACTTCTCCAGGAGCCTCCGCATCTTACTAGCTGGTGTCCTGGGCACTCTCCTTGTCCCCTCTTCTCATACTAGAGTTGGAGAACCCAGAGTTGATTCCCAGCAATAGGTGCCTTCATCCTGGAAGCAGCAGCAGAAACAAGTGACAGGGATCCTGGAGTCCAAGGTCCCATCTCAGGAGATTAACGGCACACAGTATATTTGGGGGCCCATCCTGGACCTGGGAACCAGATGTTATGACCTGGAGACCTGGCTCTGCCCTGAGGCGGGAGTCCAGGATCACTCAATGCTGGGGAGACATCAGTGGACTTAGAACCTGACACAGGCTGGCGTCGCCCCCTTATGGGCAGAGCCCTGTGCACCTTCTGGGAGCCAAGGGAGAATCTGTGGAGGTCCTGGCTGAGTAGGAGAAAGGCAGGCTCCCCTTGTCTGTCCTCAGCCCTGTGGCCACACAGGGGCGCCACCACACTGCTCTCAGAGTCTAATGGAGCAGCAGTGGAGGGGACTGGGCAGTGACCTGAGTCGGGAAGAGCTGGCTGACTCGGATGCTGGGCTTCAGTCTCAGGATGAAGATGCTTTGTGAGGAGTCCTAGACTCCACGGAGATCAGAAGAGAGGAGAGCTCAGGAGCCCTACCTGTCTCTAACGTTTTCATCTCTTCACCCCACAACCCCTCTCTCCAGCCACTTGATAGCAACCCCCTGGAAAACCAGAGTTAATTTTTTTCCCCCACAACCTATACCTTTTCTGTGGGCTATTTTAAATATAAACTTTAATATTTTAGAATACTGTTAAATTTACAGAAAAGTTGAGAAGGTCGTGCAGAGTTTCTGTATATCCCACTCAGTTTCCCCTGTTAACATCTTACATTGTTGTCATTCATTTGTCACAGGTAATGAAGCAATATTTTATGTCCTGCCATGTGGTGACCTTCATCCAGATCCAGCTATCCTAGGATTTGCTGACCACATCAAAATCTCTTACCCCTCACACTGGATGCAGGAGAGAGTGAGCACAGAGACAGTGCTGTGGGTAGGACCCCACCTCAGCTTCCTCCCTCCTCTCCCAACTTTCTTCCGCTCACAGGCCCTTCATCCTCCTCTAGTCTCCAGGATTCCGTGAATCTCACAAATGGGGAGCAGGTCATGAGATGTACAAACCCAGATCCCCATAATTCCTCTGCAGGAAGTCCTTCCTGAAGTCTGCCCACTCCCATTCCTGCTGTCCCCTCAGCGTTTCCCCAGTAGAACCCCAGGCCTGTGCAGAGGGTGATCCCAGAACACGCTTCCTCCCTATAACCACAGGGCTCACTCCCTCACCTCCTTCAGGACTTAGCTCAAATGTCACCTCCCTGGAAAGCCTCCGCTGAGGATAATATTTAAAATTATAACCAGCTCCCTCATCTTCCCTACCCTGTTCTTCTCAGCATGTAAGCTCTGTGAGGGCATGGATTTTGCCTGAGTTGGTTTGATATATCCCAAAGGACCTAGGATAGTGCCTGGCACAGAGCAGATGCTAAATAAGTATTTGTTCATGAATGAAGAAGCATAGGGACCAGATCTCCTCAAAGCTGAGACTGACACAGGAGAAGTGAGCAGTTCCCTGGGAAGTGATTGGAGGAGGGGGTGTCTCTTTCAGTTGGGAGGGGGAGGAGCTGCTCACTGGCTTATCCCAGGCCAGAGCCAAGCAGGCAGAAGGCCACACAGAGCCCCGCCACACTTCCCATGCAGCTAAAGCACAAGGCCAGAGCACCTGCTGCCTCTGCAGACCCTTCCACTCCAGAGGGGCACCCAGCCAGGTCGTGGGGTTTTAGACAGTGCAGTCCTCCTGGTGGTAGACTTATGTGCTGAATCCTCTGATTGTGTCGGGCTTGAAGGCAGGGCTCAGCTGCAGCCTGTGGGGCTTTGGGGAGCCGTCCCCTGACCCATGACCCCCAAATTCCTAGGTCATTCAGCAGGCCCAGAAATCAGTTTTGCATCTAGGATAGCAAAACCTGTAATTTTGGGGTTTGGAGGTAGCAGGGAGAGGGGCGTGAGAGATCTAGACAGCAGGCCCATATCTGCTTTGGTCCCAGAAGGGGAAGAAGAGGCAGAATGCTGGGGTCCTGGGCTCTAGGGAGGGGGAAGAGGGAGACGCTGTCCTCCAGGCTCCAAGAGGGTGAGTGGTCTGATGCCTGGACAAAAGTGTCCACTCTTGGCGTCATTGGGTGTGGTGTTTGGACATGTGGGTCCTGGAAGCCTGGGGAGGGGGGTGGGACACATTGGAGTTCCCTGGAAGATGTTAGGCAGAAGCCTGGGCCCTGACTCATCACTGACCTCCTTGTAGCCCGCTGTAGTCTCCAGACTCCATCCGACACCCTGCCCTCCGCGCTCCAGGAACGCTGTCCCAGTGGCCTCCAGAAGCTGGACAGCTCCCTGTCCTTTGCCCAGGGGCCAATCTTCTGGGAGCCCTGGTTCCTGCTGTCTTAGCAAATAAAGAGAAGGTGTCCAGGTAGCTGAGGGCTGTGAAATGGGGATGAACTCAGACACAGCTGTTAAGTCATGGCTCGGGGAGTGGGACTCTGGAAACCCTGGAAACAGGCCCAGGCTGTCCCCTCCAGGGTGACAGAGGCCTTGTTCTCCCCTGCTCTCAGTTCCTTCATTCTCCCTGTCACTCAAGCCTAAAGAAGTTGAGGGTGGAGGGAAGGGTCTTGCTCTGGAAGAGGGGAAGCCCCTTAATCACCTCCCCTCTCTTCTTCTTGTCCCTTTTTTCCCTGTGTTTGAGTTATACCACACCAGCAAGTATGGAAAAAAGCCTAAACCTAAATATAGTTTAATGACCAATTATAAAGCTAACACCTGCGTAATTACCACCCAGGAGAAAACAGACACCTCAGTGCCCCAGACAGAAGCCCCTGTGCCTCTCCTCACACAGAATCCAGTCCTTCCCACCCCGATGTCCACCAAGCTGACCCCTTCCCCTGCCCCCTCCTCTGTGGTTCCTCCCCCTCCAGTCCTGTTGGCCTCCATCTCCCTAATGTCACTGTTTCCTCCCTCTCCTCACTCCTCCAGGAGATTCCCCATCTTCCTAGGCCATTACACTAGGGATCTCTTCCTCCTCCTCCGCCCCTCCCACCCTATCCTAGGGATGGAGAATTCAAGTTGATTTCCAAGAGGAGAAGCCTTCATCTCTGGAAGCAGCAGCAGGAACAAGTGGCAGGGACTCCGGGGTTCAAGGTCTCATCCTGGAGACTGAAGGCACTCAATATGTTTGTGGACTCCTGGACCTGAGAACCAGGTGTTATGGTCTGGAGATCTGCTCCTCCCTGAGGCCAAAGTCCATGGTCATTCAATGGGGAGGAAAACGTCTGCATCAACATGTATTTTGGCAAAAAATTCAGACTCTGAACCTGACACTGGATGGGGGCTCCCCCTTGTGTGCACAACCCTGTCCTGCTGCTGGGAGCACAGGGAGACCCTCGGGAAGTCCTGGGGAAGAGGCCATAGGGGAGCTCTGGTCTTTTGTCCTCAGCCCTGTGGTCACACTGGGCCTCCACTTCTCCGTTCTATCCTATTCCCACAGCCAGAGGAGAGGATGGGCTTTGGTCTCAGTCAGGGAGAGGTGGCTGACCTGGAGGCTGGACATCAATGGGGGATGAAGATGCCTCTGAGCAGCCCTGGGGCCAGGCTTGGGGGTGGGACAGCGATTGGAGGAGAGGGGAGCTCTGGAGCCCTGCCCTGCATCTAAGGCTTCCATCTTTTCTCCTACAACCTCTCTCTCCAGTCCCTTGATGACAACACCCTGGAAAACTGAAAAGCAGATCATATTTTTCTTCCATTCTCTCTTCCTTTTCTGAGAGTTGTTTTAAAAGATAAACTCTTTTACTTTAGAATACGTAGCTTCAGATTTACAGAAAAGTCGCAAAGTTAGTACAGAGTTCCTGTATGTCCCACAGTCAGCTGTCCCTGTTGTAACATCTATATTACTATAAAATATTTGTCACAACTATTGAAGCAATATTAATACATTATTACTGAACTGTGTACTTTATTTGGATTTCATTAGTTTTTCTTTTTTCTGTGCCAGGATCCCATCCATCATACCACACTAAGTCCCAATCACGTCTCCTTCAGGCTCCTCTGGCTGTGACAGTTTCTTAGACTTTCCTTGTCTTTAATGACCTTGATATTTTTGAGGAGTACTGCTCAGCAATATTGTAGACTGTCTCTCAATTTGAGTTAGGTTGACTGGGGCAATAGGTTTTTGGGAAGAAGACCCCAGAGGTGAAGTGCCATTCTCAACACAACATATAAGGGTGTGTAATACCCACTTGATTGATCACTGATGATGTTAACCTTCACCAGTGTTTCTCTCCGTGAAGTTCCTTTTTTTCTTTCTCCCTTTCCACATGGTACTCTTTGGAAGGAAGTCACTATGCACAGCCCACACTTAAGGGGTATTCTGCTATAAACATTTACACGCAGGTTTTTGTGCAAACATAATTTTTCAAATGAGTTCAAATAAATACCTAGGAGAGAGATCAGTAGATTGTATGGTAAGTCCATGTTTAGCTTTATAAGAAACTGCTATTTTCCGTAGTGGCTGTGCTAGTTTGTATTCCTGCCCACAATAAATGAGGGTTCCTGTTGCTCCACATCCTGGTCAGCACTTGGCGTTACTAGTTTTTGGATTTAGGCTATTCTAATAGGTGTGTAGTGGTATATCATTGTTGTTTTCATTTGTACTTCCCTAATGACATATGACATGAGCATCTTCTCATAAATTTATTAGCCACCCTTATACTTTCTTTAGTGAGGTAACTGTTCAGACTTTTGGTAATTTTTAATTGTTATTTGTTTTATTAGTGTTGAGTTTTAAGAGTTCTATATATATTCTAAAACAAGTCCCTTATCAGATATGTGATTTGCAAACAATTTCTCTCAATCTCTGGTTTGAGCCCTTTTCTTGACATAACAGTATACATTAATGCATAGAAATATTCTGGGAATATAAATGAGAAATTGCTAACCGTGATGGTTTCTGGGTAGAGGACTTGGATGAACGGAAGATGGTGGAGGAGTGATTTACTTTTGTATATTCTTGAGTATTGTTTGAATTCTCTCATATGTGTATGAATAATGTTTTCAAAAATAAATTACATTGAAATTGCTTACACTTATAAAACACTTGACAGATCATCCTCAGATCATGTGTTAAGACTGAAATTCTGATCCTCTGCTCAAGAACCAATCATCTTTTCACTCAACTATTTTGCCTTAGAATTTCCATTTCTGAAAAAGTTGGGCTACATTATATATGGACCAATCTTCCCACTGAAAATAGCTAAAAATGCCATGTAAACTTCAAAAACCATCTTCTGAAGAGCAACAGAGCTGACAAGATACTAATGAATGACCACACCCCAAAAAGAAGGGAAAGATCCTGCTTGGCGTCCACAGAGAGCAGCGTCCTGAGAGATGGAGAAAAGGCTCTGTGAGCTCATTGCCCAGACATGGAGCCCAGCACTTCGAGCTCTGTGCCCCAAACTCTGGACTATTCCTACCCATCTGCCTCCCTCTTAAAATTTAAACAGAGCCTTTTTATTCTGATTATAATGTATATGTATAATATACAATACATATCTTACAATGTATATTCACTGTAGAAAATTATAAAATGTTAACGGTTATAAATGACAAAGTAAAAATAACTCTAACCCTCACACTTGGAGATATTTTGTTGCATTTTCTCTTAGTCTATTATGTATCCTCCCGGCTGCTGCCCCAGTGCTGGAACTCTCTCTCTAAATTGATGATCACAGAGCTCATTGGCCCCCATCCCTGGTCTCTCCAGATGCCATTTCCTGACACAGTTCACTCTCACACCTCCTGAGGGAGGTATTTCTCACTTTCTCCTCCCTCCTCAATCTCCTCCTCTCCCTCCCCACTCCCCACTCCCCACTCTCAGGTGATGAGCTTATTTCTCTTTTCACTCAGAGAAAAAAGGACTAGGGGAGAACTGCACCATCATCCCCCCACACCCCACATCTGTACCTGTATCCTCTGCCTTCACAGCAGTGATGATGGATGGTCCTGCTCCTGTCTAAGGTCACCTCTCAGCTTGGGCACAGGATTACCTCCCTCCCCTGCATCATCAACTTCCTGTTCTCTACTGGCTCATTCAGTCCCACATACAAACAGGCTGCAATATCTCCCGTTTAAAAAAAAAAAAAAAAGAAGCTAAATAAATCAAAACAAAATCCTCTCATAACAATCCATCACTCAATCCCATGTCTCCTTCCAGCTATTGCTCCATTTCTATGACACTCCTGGTAGGACAATTCCAGAGTCTATTCTCTCATCTACCACGTTGTCTTTTTATTTTTTTTACTATTTTTTAAAGATTTTATTTTTTTCCTTTTTCTCCCCAAAGCCCCCCGGTACATAGTTGTATATTCTTCGTTGTGGGTCCTTCTAGTTGTGGCATGTGGGACCCTGCCTCAGCGTGGTTTGATGAGCAGTACCATGTCCGCGCCCAGGATCCGAACCAATGAAACACTGGGCCACCTGCAGCAGAGCGTGTGAACTTAACCACTAGGCCACGGGGCCAGCCCCCGTTATCTTTTTATTTTTAATAAATATTCATTTGCACATGATTTAAAAGGTCCACTACTTCTACAAGGCTTGTTATGAAGACAGATGTCCCCTCCCTACCCCATTTCCTAAATCCCAGAGACATCTTGTTTCAGTTCTTTTAGCTGATTCTCTAATTGTTACTTCTAAATAGAATGTTTACAATACTCCTTCTTTGTTACACACTTATGCATCATCTTTAGTGAACTGGCTCTTATTTCACACACCACCAGCTACCCAATGTAATTACTTTACAACTTTGATTAGCTCAGCGTGCAGTGTTTACATTATTATGACCATGTAAACGTTAGTCACAACTGAGCATTTAGTAGACTATGATTACTTTTCCTTTCTTGAACCAACTTTTTATGTTCCCTGTAGTTAGTATATATCTTGTTTCTTCATTTGGTTAGTTTCTGTTGTATTCATTACTAAACCATTCCACTACTCCCCCCTGAGTCTAAATCTTCATGAATATATTCGAACAAATCTGGTATTCTACCAACTTTGTCTTTGTAAAGACACCTTCCCACAGCCCTCAGTCCTGCCACACGTGGACTGGTTCCCTACACATCTGGGGCAGGGCTGACAACCCAGATCTCTTTCCCCTCATCCTGGGCAGCCCTTCGTCTTCTTTGTTCTGGTTCCCCTGTTGCCTGGATCCCATTTCCCCCCTTTTTTTGGTTTTCTCCATCATTGTTCCCTACTTTGCCTGGCAGTATCCTGAGGAAGGGAACGTGGAAAGTAAAACATTGAAACTCTAAACATGAGCAATGTCTTTAGGCTGCCCCAGTCCTGACTTGCATTTTGACTTGATACAGAACACCGTGTTGTAACATTTTTCCTGGGAATTTGGAAGGCATTGCTGCAACGCCTTCTTGCCTCCAGGCCTGTGTTTGTTGCCTCTTGAAGTTTTCAGTCTCTTCTTTCCCACCCTCTTTCTGAAATTTCATTGTGATTGTCATTGTGTATAATTGTCACACTGTTTTCATCTACTGTAGATTCACAGACAAAAATTTTCAGTTTGTAGGAGGGGGGTACAAGGGTGAAGGGAAACAGAATTGTTTCAATTTGGGGGGAAAGTAGGGGAGGAGCAATAGGCAAAGAATTCTAAGAAGTGGAATTCTAAGGTTTACATCTTCTGCTCTATAATTTTACATGAATATACAGGGCCTACAAGTTATTTAATATACATTGTCTCCAATAAATACTTTCTCTTGGGATAAGTGAAGACTTATGTCCCTTCTTATATTTATCAGGTTAATGAAAACAACACCAAGAGTCCCAATGTAATATACACAAGGATTAGCTTCAGTGATGGGCATTTTTGAACATTTAGGACCTTAAGATGATAAATCATGTTTTGGTTAATGTCTATATACCCTAGTTGTTAAAATACATGTTAATTCAACATCTTGGGCACGCTGTATTTTAAGCATATGTCTAAGACCCACATGGACAATTCCATGACACCTATATGAAGATAATTTTAGTCTACATCAACCTATGAGTCACACAGTATCTTTTGGGGTGGAGGAAACAAAACTAAAAACATTCCAGATATTCACTATTCAATATGGTAGCTACTAGCCACATATGGTTATTTAAATTTAAAGTAAATAAAATTAAAAATTCAACTGCTCAGCACAGTAGCCACATTTCAAGTGCTGAGTAGCCATATGTAGCTACTGGCTACCATATTGGACAGTGTAGATACAGAACAATTCCTTCATCACAGAACATTCTGTCAGACAGTACTGCTCTTCGTATTTTGTGGGCATCAGGTGAGATGCATTAGACCCATGTGAAATGAAAGGGCCAATGTTATTTCTCTTAGAGATACAACAGATTTCTGTTTGAGATAGGAATACATAGTAAGCTGGTGTATAGCGAAACCAAAATAGGTTGTCAGTGGGTCTAGCGCCTTCAGGCACAAACCGTTCCCAGTTCCAAAGGGACACCACTTGCAGAAAAAAAACCACGAACAAAACACTTTCACTTTAAAATGTCCTGAAGCATTAAAAATTGTCCTTACCAAATCGTTGTTCTTAAATCCACATTTTAAAAATATCTTATATGTTGACGTGAGAAGTACACATAAAACCCTTCTGCTACATTCCCAAGTACTATGTCCCAAGGAAAATAATTTGTGTGAGCCAAGCTAGACTTTTTTTATGGAACACCAGTTTTACTTGAAAGAATGAATGACAGAAACTATGATTAGATGTGGTTATTTGGCACGCACTCTTTCAAAATGAACATGAGCTTCTCCCTTCAAGAAAATCCCCTGACAGTTAACAATTGACAGTACTTATTGCCTTGATAAAACGTAAGCAGTCAAGAGAAAACTAGAATTTTGGAAAACTTGTGTCCAACCATGTAAGCTTGACAGCTTCCCAGTACTGACAAACTTTTCTGTTGGGATCTGCGGTAATATTAACAAATGTGATATTTTGATAATTTTTAGTTAAATGCATCAACGAGGGAACTTAGTGAAACAATGGATTACTTTAAAAATCATACGTTAGTACAAGAGTTATTCAATATGCAAACTAGGTCTGTGATTTTAATCTAACAGAATAGGAAATATTCAATGATATTGTTTCAGGTTCCACTTTGCAAATAACCTTTGAGAAACTACCAGTAGTGTAGTTTTATTTCAGTATCAAAGGTGAATATCCACAATGCTGTGAAAAGGTTATTAAAAATACTACTCCTACATAGTTGTGTAAGGCTGTATTTTTTTCATACACTTCAACCAAAATAACAAACTAAATGCAGAGCAAATATGAAGATCCAGTGGTCTTCTAATGAGACAGACAAGAAAGAGTCTTTCAAAAATGTAAGATGTAAAAAGATCCACTCTTCTCACTACCTTGTTTATTTGGGGAAACAGCAATTTTTCATAAAAACATTCTTTCTGTTAACTTGCAGTGGGTTATGAATATTATTCTAAGTAATAAAAAATATTTTAAAACTTTTATTCCTAGTATGGTAAATATTGATACATATAACCAACATAAAATTATCCTTGGGGTCCTCACTAATTTGAAGACTGTATGGATATCCTGAAACCAAAGTGCCTGAGAATTGTTGACTCAAACAGCACCTGGGCCAGGACTCAGGGAGACGGTGTGACAAAGAGCTCTCGGTGCGGGAGGAGACGGGTCAGGGCAGAGTCCCAGGTCCCCAGGCGTGGCTCTCAGGGTCTGAGGCCCGAGGGCGGAGTCTGGGGCGGGAAAGCCGTGTTGGGGAGTTTCACTTCTGCTTCTCACAACCTGTGTCAGGTCCTCCTGCTGGAGACTCATGACGCGGCCCCAGTTCTCACTCCCATTGCGTATCCAGTTTCTAGGGAAGCCCATCAGCGTTTCCGCCGTTCCGGGTTTTTACAACCGCACTGATCAGCCGGGACTCAGATTCTCCCCAGATGGCGAGGATCCCGGTCATGGCGCCTCGAACCCTCCTCCTGCTGCTCTCGGGGGCCCTGACCCTGACCGAGACCTGGGCGGGTGAGTGCGGGGTCAGAAGGAAACAGCCTCTGCGGGGGGCGGAGCGAGGGAACCGCGCGGCGGGGACTCAGGACCCCCGGGGAAGGCGCGTCTCCACAGACCCAGGCCCAGACCCCCGCCTCGGCCCTGCCCCTGTCCTGACCCCTCCCTTCTCCTGCCCCCTCCTTTTCCCACCCAAGTCCCCGCGCTTCTCCATCCACCGCCCCTTTTCAGTCTCACGATCCCTTACCCCCATCCCACTCCTGGCCCCATCACCCTCGGACCCGGGGACCCGCGCCGGGAGGAGGATTGGGCCGGGTCCCGGGTCTCAGCCCCTCCCCGCCCCCAGGCTCCCACTCCCTGAGGTATTTCCTCACCGGCGTGTCCCGGCCCGGCCGCGGGGAGCCCCGCTTCATCGCCGTCGGCTACGTGGACGACACGCAGTTCGAGCGGTTCGACAGCGACGCCGCGAGTCCGAGGATGGAGCCGCGGGCGCCTTGGATGGAGCAGGAGGGGCCGGAGTATTGGGAAGAGCAGACGCTGCTCGCCAAGGACGTAGCACAGACTTTCCGAGTGGACCTGAACACCCTGCGCGGCTACTACAACCAGAGCGAGGCTGGTGAGCGACGCGGGCCCGGATCCAGATCACGCCCCCTCCCATCCCCACGGACGGGCCGGGGTCTCCCCGAGTCTCCGGGTCCGAGATTCCCCCCGAGGCTGCGGGACCCGCCCGGCCCCCGACCCGCGAAGAGCCGGCGGGGACTTTTCCGCGGTTCCATTTTCACTTTAGGTTTAATCTGGAGGGGGTGGGGGGACGCTGGGCCGAGTGGGCGGAGCTGACCTCGGGGCGGGGTCAGGGTCTCACACCCTCCAGGTGTTGTATGGCTGCGACGCGGGGCCGGACGGGCGTCTCCTCCGCGGGTACAGACAGTCCGCCTACGACGGCGCCGATTACATCGCCCTGAACGAGGACCTGCGCTCCTGGACCGCAGCGGACGCAGTGGCTCAGATCACCAAGCGCAAGTGGGAGGCGGCCGGTGAGGCGGAGCGAGAAAGGAACTACCTGGAAGGCAGGTGCGTGAAGTGGCTCCTGAGACACCTGGAGAACGGGAAGGAGACGCTGCAGCGCACGGGTACGAGGGGCCGCGGGGTCTCCTGATCTCCACTGGGGCCGTGCTGGCTTCCTACAAAGAGGGAGGAAATGGGATCACTGTCAGAATACCGTCCCTCAGAAAAGAAAGGAATCCACCCAGGTTTTCATGTTCTGTACTAATGACTTGCCCAGAGGGCCCGTCCTTCTCTAAAGGACAGTTAAGGAATCCAGTTTCTTCAGGAATAGGAGGGGAGACCATCCCTGAAATCGCCGTCATTGGTTCCCTCTGACCCTGGCATCTTGTGAACCATGACTTTCTCAAGGCCTTGTTATCGGCCTGAGAACATCTTTGCAGGCCTGACTCCAGTTTTTTTGAGTCATTTATTCTCCACCCAGATCAGGACCAGAAGTCTGTGTTCTCCTCCTTTGAGACCTGGAGCCTCCTACCCTCGGTGCTCACTTTGATTCTAGAACTTTCCAAGGAATAGGAGATTGTCCCAGATCCCCATGTCCAATCTGGTGTCTGGGTTTTCTGTTTCCTCCTTCGAAACCGGTTGTCCTGTCCATTCTCAGGATGGCCACATGAGCGCTGCTTCAGTGGCCCAAAGTAGATGTGAAGTTCTTGAATTTTCTGATCCTTCTCCTCAGGCGCCCCGAAGACACATGTGACCCACCACCCCATCTCTGACCATGAGGTCACCCTGAGATGCTGGGCCCTGGACTTCTACCCTGCGGAGATCACCCTGACCTGGCAGCGTGACGGGGAGGACCTGACCCAGGACATGGAGCTTGTGGAGACCAGGCCTGCAGGGGACGGGACCTTCCAGAAGTGGGCGGCTGTGGTGGTGCCTTCTGGGGAGGAGCAGAGCTACATGTGCCATGTGCAGCACGAGGGGCTGCCTGAGCCCCTCACCCTGAGATGGGGTAAGGAGGGAGCCGTGGGCTCAGAACCTCTTCTCAGGGAAATCAGGAGCCCTTCTGGAGACCTTCAGCAAGGTCAGGATCAAGACTGAGGTCAGAGCCCCTCAGCTTCCCTTCCCTTCTCAGAGCCGCCTCCTGAGGCCACCATCATCGTGGGCGTCATTGCTGGCCTGGGTCTCTTTGTGGTCACTGGCGCTGCAGTAGCTGGAGCTGTGATCTGGAGGAAGAAGCGTTCTGGTAGGGAAGGGGATGGAGAATCTGAATTTTCTTCTCCCACTGACGGATTTCAAGCCCCAGGTAGAGGTTGCCCTGCCTTGTTAATGGGAAGTACCATCCACACACATGTATTTGCCACTCTGGAGCCAATTGGTAACACTCTTATTAAAGCACTGGTGAAAATGACAGAAAGATTTTTTCACCTGGATAATTCTGGGCTGGGGACCTGATTCCCAGCAGTCGAAGGTCAGAGGGGAGGGTCCCTGCTGAGGACAGACCTCCAGGAGGGCATTTGATCCAGTCTTCACACATCTCCTTTCTTCGTGTTTCCCCATCCTGCCGTGGGTCTTCAGTCATGGTTCTGGAAACTTCCCTGTGGTCCAGGTCTTGGGGGTTGCTCTAGGATCTCATGGCTCAGCCTTCTCCCTGTTTTCTTCCCATGGGTGAAAAAAGAGGGGGCTGTGCTCAAGCTGCAAGTAAGTTTCTGTAGGGAATTGATCCCTGAGACCCTTCAGATGTGTAGACGGAGCCCATGGGGGGATCTCACCCAGCCCATTGTTCCTCCTTTAGTCTCATCTCCTGTGGGCTCTGACCCCATCCTATTTTGTCCTACCCAGGCAGTGACAGTGCCCAGGGCTCTGATGTGTCTCTCATGGATCCTAAAGGTGAGACCCTGGAGGCCTGAATTGGGAAGGGTTGGTTGGGGAGAGGGGACACGACTGAGTTATGGGGATTCTTTGATTGGGACACTGTGCATGTGGTGGGCTGTTGAGAATGTTAGCACTTATATGCTGACCTGAATTTGTTTATGATTATTCTCTTTCACAGTGTGAGACAGCTTCCTTGTGGGGGACTGAGTGATGCAAGATTTGTTCACACTTCCTCTTTGTGACTTCAAGAACCCTGACTTCTCTTTCTGCACTGGTAATTGAATGGGTCTGTGTTCCTGTTAGCATAATGCGAAGAAGTGGGGAGATTGATCCACCCCTGCCCACCAGGATGACCCCTGCCCACACGGACCTTTGTTCTTTCCTGGATCCACTGCCCTGTTGCAGCACAGGTGGGGCTGGGCCATCTCCATCCCTGTCTTAACTTCGTGTTTCTCTGAGTGGTAATGACTTGTTTCCTTATTTAAAATATGAATCTAGATATGAATTTGTCTTTCCTAATTCTTGTTAAAAGTGATTGATGTGTTAATTAAAGGAGAAATTTCCTAAACTGTGAGAAGAAATTAATGGAAGCACTGAGAACCTTCCAGAATTCATATGTTTGCTGTGCTGAGTCTGTCGCAGGTGGGGACAGGAGAAGGCTGAGAGGAGTCGAGCATGGATGGGGCCTGGGTCCACTCACTGTTCAGTGCTTGGGCTCGGGGCCAGTGCTCAGTGGGCTTTGGCATTATCATTCCTTGGCTGTCATCTCTGCTGCTCTGTTGTTCTGGTCCCTTCAGTAGAACCTTGTTCCACCAGGACCTGTGATCACAGGGATGAGGACATCACCTGGACCTTGTCCTGTCTCCAGGACCATTGGCAGTGAGGGCTTCATGTGGCCAGGTCAGTCTAGACTCAGGCCAGGGCCCAGCCCTCAGGCCTTGCATTTTGTTTGTTTATATTTGGGTTTTGGAGGGTTTTTTTTATTGTTAACTCCCTTTTCACGTTTCGAGTTCTGGTCTCATTCTCCTCTGGATGTCCCCCATATCTGACAGCAGCAGGAGTCGTTTGGCCTGTCATTGTCCCCACGAGGTCCGGGGTGGCCGCTGCACACAGGAGATTCTTTGGTATCGAGAGAGAAATTTTCAGACTCATCCAACTCTTACCCTCTTTCTAAGGTTGTTTCCTGGATTTTTCTTTCTACCTTTTCTCCTTTTAAAAGAAGCAGATTCTAGAATTACAACAGAGGAGGGATCTGATAGTTTCTTATCTTAGATAAATTCCTGTCGGGTTTCTATCTTCTCTGCAGCCTGCCCCATCTCTTTGCCCTTAGCTCTAGTCATCCTAGTGCTGGCTCTGATCCAAACTGATGCATTTATAAATTTGAGTGTACTTTAGATTCATAGTTGCTTGGAAAATAGGACCCATAGCCTAAGATTGTCCTTTCTAAGGAGAGAAATATAGTTGTGTGTGTGAGTGTGCAGGAGGGCGGCTGTGGGAGGGAGAGAGGGGAGAGCAGCACTTGTGAGAAAAGTAAAGGCCACATTCCTGTCAGTGTGAGAGGAGGTTGTGCTGTAGCTGCCACAAAACAGCGTGTGACCTGAGGTTACATTAATAAAGATACTGTCTCTAGAATACGGAGGTGCTGTACACTCATCATTCATTCAACTGATGATTGCTGTTTCCCATATATATGAGAAATTCTTTTTGTACCTAGAAAACTTCAGTGAACTAAAAACAGGCAAAAATTTCCGGCCTTGGGGAGCATGTGTTCCAGTGGGGAGGGGCAGACTGTATGCTGTAAGCATAGTAAATACGGGAAGTGTTTATGTGAGAAGTTGTAAGTGCTTTGAGAAAGGCAACTCATAGTATAAGTTTGTGGGAACAAGAAGGATGGCTGTTTTACTAGGATGGTCAATGTGGGCCTCATTGGGAAGGTGACCTTGAGTAAAGACTTGAAGGGCGTGATTTGTGCACAGGGATGTCTCAGGAAGTCGTTTGCAGGCAGGGGAACCTCCAGTGCAAATGCATTAGAGCAGGAGTGTGTCTGTGTGTTCTGGGAAAAGCGAGGAGGCCGGTGTGGCTGGAGCAGAGAATATTGAGATGAGATAGACATGTGGCCAGACCATGTAGGTCTGGAGGATGTTGGAAGGTTTTAACCTCTTGTTGAGGAAGATGAACAGAAGGTCAACCTATTGTGACTTGAGAAGCATCACTCTGGTGCTGTGCGGAGTCAAGAGGTGAAGAGAGAGCAGCCAGTGGAGAAAACTGTAGGAAACCAGTGCCGTGTTCCAGGCTAGAGATGTTACTTGCTTTGTCTGGGGTGTGAGCAGGGAAAATAATAGGAAGCATTTGGATTCTGGATACATTCTGAAGATGGGCTTTCCAGAATTTTCTAATGGATTAAATCTGGGTTGTGAAAAAGAGGACTCAAAGAGGACACCCCAAATTTCAGACTGCACAAGTGGAAATATAGAGTGTCTTCAGTGGAAATGGAAATGACTCTAGAAGAAATGGCATCGTAATCATCCAATTAGGAAAGTTGAAACAGAGTCATCTATTAGATGCAAGTGAGGTTAGTTTTAGCAATTGGATATGTGAGTCTGGAGTTGAGAAATGTCTGGACTGGAGAAATAGAGTTGGGAGATAACACCATAGAAATGATACTTAGAGCCTTGCGAGCCAATGAGGTCACAAGGGTTTGATGACTGTAGAAGAGAAAGGAACAAGGACTGAACCCTTGATCCCCAGTCAGACCACACACCCAGAGCAGGCTACACATTTCCGCCTCTGTGCCTAGAAGGTAAAGAAACCAAGCAGTCCCAAACTTTCCTGTGCACAAGAATCCCCTGGACATCTCATTAAAATCTAGACTGTCTGGAGTAGAGCATGAGATTCTGGATGTGTAAGCAGTTTGTTACTGATGCTGCTGGTCTTCAGATCACACGTTATTAGCAAGAACGTAGACCAGGATTCCAGCATAGCTGTGCATCAGCCTCAGAGGTAGGGCTAGCTAAATATGTGATTCTTGGGCTCTGTGCCCAATATTCTGAGATGGTGGGTCTGGGGAAAGGACTGAGTTTTTTGGTAACAAGCCCACAAGCAGTCCTAGTACTCAGCCAGATTGGGACCCAGTAATGCCAACGATCAGGTATCATTCATGGCAGGGAGGGGTCTTAGATCCACGTTAAATGTTTTTTCCTGAGACAAAAAAGGCAAGACATATTCTGAGAGATATATGTTGTTTTCCATACCATGGGGTATAGCCAGGTGGAAGATTTTGGAAGTAGTTACCAGCTCAGCAAAAGAAAGTCTGAGTTGCTAAGAGAGTTCTCTAATGTTCTCACCGTAAAAAAGAAGTGGTAATTATGTGACATGCTACAGATATCATTTAGTTAACACTATGCTGTTAATCATTTTGAGGTATATAAATGTATCAAATCAATAGGTTGTACATCTCTATTGTACACAATGTTATATGTCAATTATATCTCAATAAAGCTCGAAAAATATCTCTGAATCCTTGCTCTCTGAAACTATTCCCTAGGTGGATTTCTCATTCACTTCTTGGTGAGAGCAACAGGTTCCAAATTGTTCTAATTGAAACCTAAATGAATACAGACAGTTATACAGAGAGAAAGTATTGGGGCCTTGGATCCCACATAGGAATCACTGCCGCTGCTGCTGAGCGCAGACGCCGCTGTTCATACTGCTGACTCTCCTGATGCTGGACACGGGATCTTGTGGTTGCACTGCTGTCTCTGCTGCTCCTGGCAACTGGATGACACTATTGCCACTCCTACCACCTTTGCCAAAAGCATTCTGCACACTCTCAGCTTCTCTGTGTCACCACATCCTGAGTCAGAGTCCAGCATGTGGTCACCCAGGTGGTAGAGCCTCATGCCATTTCCAAGTGCAAGAATGTTTGGGAAAGTGGGTTTTCCTCTCCTGTGGAGGGAAATGGTCTCAGCCTCAAACCAAGACTCTTTAAGTGTGAAATTCTAACGTGGGCAGATGGTCCAGGTTCTAAGTGTGGAGGTTAGGGGTGAGGGATGGGAAAAGAATGACAAATTTCAATTTTTGGAGCAGTGATCTGAGACCAGAACTTGATCTGGTACACTGTAGGCACTCAGATTTGGTTGGATAATGAGTGACTAATCAATGACATCTTTCAACTTATTCGCTTGATAGTCTGTTTTGGGTCTAGCTTTTGTCTACTGTAGTTTATACTCACAAATAAGTAGAGTGGCATTGTGGGATGATGAAGTGATTACTCAAAATGTCTTATCCCTGCCTTTGTCTCCTGCTTGAATTACAAAACCAAGATCTATAAGACTTCACAGGATGTATATATATATATATATACACACGCTGACATTTTATATTAACATTTATACTTGTTTGTATATGCACATATTTCTTGGGAGAGTATGTATAACATTTATCAGTATTTATGGACCCCAACAAAAGTCTAAAAACCATCCTAGTGTAGATACCATGCTACTCAATCTTTGGTCCATGAAGAGCTAAGAATCAAACTGTTTCAGCAGATCCAGTGATGTAATGTAAATGCTCCTTTTTTCTTTGACAGTTACTGGGGCAAGGCAAGGTAGAGGTTTACCTGCTTACACTCACTTTCAATTTCTGTACCTATCTTACTGTGAGTTGATAACAAACACCTCACAGGCCAGCAGTGGCTCACAGACCACACTAAGTAGCACTGGTTTAGATGACTTGTATTCTAGAATGTACCCTGGAGCCAGATAAATAGCATATGAAAAAGCAGTTAATGGGGATTCCATTTCCAGTAATAAGGTAGGCTAGGTTTTAAGGCTGCCTCTTGCACTAAAAAGAACTAAAAATCGTCAATAAAATATAAAAAGCATCCTAAATTATAGTAGAACAATCAAGAGAATAATCATTCAGGCCAATATATAAATGTAGGCAAGTAATCCAGAGAGAAAAGTTTTTATCCTTAGGGCATATAGCAAATCTGGAAAAATGTTAGCTGTGGTTTTCTCAGGCTCATGAGCTGTAATAGACAAGAAATTATGCCCAGAGCTTACTCACGTGGGGAACATAAGGGACATCCCCTCCCTGAAAATCTGGGCCAGGAGTGTCACTGAGTGAACGGGACAGAATTTTGAATTGGGGAGACCAGCAGAGCCAGAATCAAAGGTGAAGGCACAGAGAAAGGAGAGCTGAACAGAAAAAGCATTGGAGGTCTGCAAAGGGTTCCCCTCAAGTCTTCAGCTCATCAGTGCATGCATGTAAGGAAACTATCCAAAGACAGGAAAGAATAATCTAGAAAGACTACAAGGAATAGTACTTAGTGCTCCACAGAATTGGAAATAGTGCCTGTTCCCACCAACCAGACTGGAAAACCTTACAATTTGCTGGGTAGAGTATTCAGAAGGGTCTTGTGTCAGTAGTTGGGAATAATCTGCCCTGCTCCAAACATTGTCCTGTTTTGCTAACAAATGTTAAAATGTTAAAAGCATGACCCAAAAGGATCCAAGAAATTGCAAATAACTCAATGTATCCCAGAACTAAAAGCTGACGATTATTTGTGGAATGCATAAACATCTAGAACCTAATGAAGTAAAATCATGTCTGGCAACAAATAAAACATAACCAAGCATGCAGAGAAAATACAACACATAAGGCAGAGAAAATTAATTAATTTAAACTAACCTAGAACTGACACAGATGCTAGCATTAGCAGTAAATGACTTTAAAGAAGTTATTGTAAATGTATTCCTTCTGTTCCAAAAGTTACAGAGGAGACATGAAAGTATATAAAAGACCAAAATCAAAATTGTAGGGATGAAAATGTCTAAGTTGAAAAACACTCTGAATGCAAGATGAGATTAAAGATAGATTTGCGATTGCAGAAGAAAAGATTAGTAACTTTGATGACATAGCAAAACAAACTCTCCAAAATTATGCTAAGTAGTAATTATCACAGTGTATTGTTGGGTTTGTAACATATTTAGATACGATGTGTATAACAAAACAGCCCAAAAGGAAGAAATAGAAATAGAGCTACAGAAAGTTATGTTTGTATATCTCACTGAAATTAAGTTAGTATAAACTGAAGTGAGTTTTGATAAGTATATGGTAAACTCTAGAGTAACTACTAAGAAAATAACTCAAAAATATAGTGAAAGTTATTAATTAATTAAAATATTACAGTAGAAAATATCCATTTAATAGAAAGGAGTCAGTAAAAGAGGAATGGGGGAAAACTTGAGACACAGAGAAAATAAAAATAAAATAGCATCATAAATCCACTGTATACATAATAACATTATATTTTAATGGCTTAAACAAGTAGATCAAAACACAGATTGTTAGACTGAAAACAAGACAAGATACAAGTATCCTGTATACAGTAGACACACCTGAGACTCGATTACAAATGGATGAAAATTACAAGGATGTAAAAGATGCCTCAGGCAAATGGCAACCCTAAGAAAGCTGGACTAGCTACACTCATATTAGATGAAAGAGACTTTTTAAAAAATGCAAGTAAGATAAATAGAGACATTTTATAATTTTATATTTCTAGTCAATCCACCAGAAAGATAAAACAATTATTGACATATATGCACCTAATAACTAAGCACCAAATACATAAAAACAAAACTGATGGAAATTGAGAGAAATAAATGACACAACGATAATAGTTGGAGACTTCAATATGAATACAACAGCTATGTGGAAGATCAACAAAGAAAAAGAAAACTTGAACGATACTATAAACCAACAGTATAAACCTAACAGACATTTATGGAACACTCCATTCCAATCATAGCAAAATATACATTCTTCTCAAATGCACATGGAGCATTCCTCAGGATAAACCATATGCTAGGCCATATGACAAATCTTAATGAATTTAAAAGGATAGAAATAATACAAAAGATGTTCTTTTATCAGAGTGACATGAAGTTAGAAATCAACCAATTACTCAAAGAAATTTGAGAAACTCACAAACGTGGAAATCAGATAACACACTTCTGCATAACCAGTGGATCAAAGAAGATATCAAAATGGAAATTGGAAAATACTTTTAGATTAATGAAAATGAAGTATCCTCAGAAAGTTAAAGATAGATCTAGCATATGATCCAGCTATCCCACTGCTGGGTGTTTATCCAAAGAACTTGAAAATGCAAAGGCATAAAGATACTTGCACCCCTATGTTCATTGCAGCATTATACACAATAGCCAAGACTTGGAACCAACCTAGGTACCCATCAAGGGCCAAATGGATAAAGAAGATGTGGTATTTATACATGATGGACTACTATTCAGCCATAAGAAATGATGAAATCTGACCATTTGTGACAACATGGATGGACCTTGAGGGTATTATGCTGAGTGAAATAAGTCAGAGGGAGAAAGTCAAATACCATATGATCTCACTCATAAGTAGAAGATAAAAACAACAACAAACACATAGCATTGGAGATTGGGTTAGTAGTTACCATAGGGGAAGGGGGAAGGAGGGGGGCAAATGGGGTGATTAAGCTCACATGTGAGGGGATGGACTATAGTTAGTTTTTGGGTGATGAACATGATGTAATCTACATGGAATTCGAAATATGAAGTACATTAGAAAATAAATAAAAAAAAAAGAAAATGAAGACGTAGCATACCAAAATTTATGGGATGCTGCTAAAAGAATAAGAGAGATTTACAGCTGTAATGCCTACATTAAAAAAGAAACATCACACTTCAATCACCTAACCTTCTACCTTAACTCAAAAGGAAAAGAGGACCAAACCAAACCAAAAGCAAGCAGAAGGAAGGGAAAAGTAAAGATTAGAGTGAAAATTAATGAAACAGAGAAAAAAGAATAGGGAAACAATATATAAAATTCAGCAACTCAAATTTGGTCCTTTGAAAATCAACAAAACTGACGAAACTTCAACTGCATTCGTTTAAAAAAAAACAGGGGCTGGCACCAGGTCTAGTGGTTAAGTCCGGCACACTCCACTTCGGCAGCCCGGGTTCAGTTCCTGGGCATGGGCCTACACCACTTGTCAGCAGCCATGCTGTGGGAGCGACCCACATATAAAGCAGAGGAAGATTGGCAGCAGATGTTAGCTCAGGGCTAATCTTCCACAAGCAAAAAGGGGAAGATTGGTGACAGATGTTAGCTCAGGGTGGATCTTCCTCAGCAAAAGCAAAAAGAAACAGAAAGAGAAGACTCAAATTTCTAGGCTCAGCAATGAAAGAAAAGACATTATGACTGACTATACAGAAATGAAGAGAATATAAAAGAATACTATGAACAATTATATGCCAAAAATTAGATAACTTTGATAAAATAGGCAAATTCATAGATACAAACTACTAAAACTGATTGAAGAAGTAGACCATCTGAATATATGTATAACAAGTCAAAAGATTGAATCAGTTACCAAAATGACCCACAAAAAAGCCTAGGCCCAAATGTCCTCACTGGTGAATTCTACCACATATTTAAAGAAGAATTAAAAACAATTCTTTATAAAGTCTTTCAGGGAGGAACAGTACCACATCATTTCTGAATAAACCTGAGGCCAGATTTATTCAGATACCAAAACCAGACAATGATATCCCAAGAAAAGAAAACTACAGGCCAATTATCTCTTATGAATATGGACTCAAATCCTCAACAAAGTATAGCAAATCAAATCCAGCACGTATAAAAAGAATTATATACCATAGCTAAGTAGAATGTATTCTAGGAATGCAAGGTTGGTTTAACATTCAAAAAAATCAATTAATGTAATATAACATTAATATAATAAAAAGCACATGCTTATCTCAATAGATGGAGAAAAAGCCTTTGATAAAATCTGACAGCATTTCGTGATTAAAAAAACACTCAAATAACTAGTGATAGAAGAGATTTTCCTCAATCTGATTAAGGGCATTTATGAAAACCCTAAGGCTAACATCATATTTAATGGCGAAAGAATGATTGTTTTCCTCCTAAATCAATGATAAGACAAGGATGTCCACTCTCAGCACTTCTATTCAGCATTGTGCTAGAGGTTCTAGCCAGACCAATTGTGTAAGAAAAAGAGAATTTTATCTTTCTGCATTCAATGCATTCAAAATGTAAATGAAGAAGTAAAACCACCTCTATTCACAGATGACATGATCTCGTACATAGAAAATCCTAAGGAATCCACCAAAAAGCTATTAGAACTAATAAAGAAGTTCAGCAAGGTTGTAGGATATGAGGTCAATATACAAAAGTCAATCATATTTCTATACAATAAACAGTAAACAATCTAAGAATGAGATTAAGAAAATGTTCCACTTACAATAGCATTTTAAAAAAATATTAGGAACACGTTTAATACAAGAAGTGCAAAACTTAAGCTCTGAAAACTACACAACATTGGTGAAAAAAATTAAAGAACACCTGCTATGTTCATGGGTTAGAAGACTTAATGTTGTTAGAATGGCAGTACTCCCCAAACTGATCTATAGATTCAACACAATCAAATACCTAACTGACTTCTTTCTAGGAATTGACAAACTGATTCTAAATTCTGATGGGAATTCAAGGGACCTACAATATCCAAACTTATTAAAGGTGAACAAAGCAACAGTACTCAACACACTGTGGTACTGGCATCTGGGTAGACATATAGATCAATAGAATAGAAGTGAGAGTCCAAAAATAAAACCATGTGTCTATGGTCAACTGACTTTCAACAAAGGTGCCAAGACCATTTGATGGAGGAAAGAATAGTCTTTTCAACAGGTGATGCTGGGAAAACTAGGTAGCCACATGCAAAATAATGAAGCTAGACACTTACCTTACACCATATACAAACATTATTATAAAATGGATCAAAGATGTAAACATAAGAGCTAAAACTATAAAAGTCTTAGAATAAAACATAGGGGAAAATCTTCGTGACATTGGATTTGGCAGTGACTTCTCTGACATGAGACCAAAGGCATGGGCAACAAAAGAAAAAGTAGGCTAATGAGAGTTCATCAAAATTCAAGGCTTCTGGGCTGACCCCATTGCCTAGTGGTTAGGTTCCGGTTTGGTTCGTGAGCGCAGACCTTTACCACTTGTCAGTGGCCATGCTGTGGCGGCAACACACAAACAAAGTAGAGGAAGGTTGGCAACAGATGTTAGCCTGGGGCTAATCTTCCTCAAGCAAAAATAAAAAGAGAAAGATTGGTGACAGATGTTGGCTCAGGACGAATCTCTTTCTACAAAAAAAAAAATTAAAAACTTCTGTATATCAAAGGACCATATCAACAAAAAAAAGCAACCACAGAATGGAAGAAAATATTTGCCAATCACATATCTGATTAATATCCAGAGTATATAAAGAAATCTAATGACTCAATGACAAAAACAACACTATTTTAAAATGGGCAAAAGAATTGAATAGATATTTCTCCACATAAGATATACAAATGCCAGCAAATGCACGCATAAGTGTGTGTCTGTATATATACACACAACACACACACACACACACACACACACACCCCTTCCTAATGGATGTGAAGTGGTGCCTCATTATGGCTTTGGTATCCATTTCTTGACTGATTAATGATGTTGAACATCTTCTCAGGTGCTATGATACACCTATATGCCTGGTGGTTAGTTGGTCTGAGGACAGGGTGAATTGACACTTATGTTTATTGGAAATACAGTTTCAATATGGGATGATGAAAAGTTCTGCTAAGATGGTTATATCTCCAAACTGATCTACAGATTCAGTGCAATCTCTATAAAAATCCCAGCTAGTTTCTTTGCAGAAACAGATAAGTTGATCTTAAAATTCATGTGGAAATTCAAGGGACTGGATAAAACACACTTGACAAAGAAAAGCAAACTTTAAGGACTCATACTGCTGGTTTCCTCCTAAGACAAGGATGTCCATTCTCAGCACTTCTATTCAGCATTGTGCTAGAGGTTCTAGCCAGAGCAATGGTGCAAGAAAAAGAGAATTTTATCTTTCTGCATTCAATGCATTCAAAGTGTAATCATTACACTGTATTACCAGCATGAGGACGGACATATAGATCAACAGAATAGAATTAAAAGGTCAGAAATCAACCCTCACATTTACGGTCAGTTGAATTTCAACAGGAGCGCCGAGACAACTCAATGAGGAAAGGCTAATCTGCTGATATAATTATGTAACCACATGTAAAAGGATGAAGTTGGACCCTTGCCTCCCACAATATGAAAAAATTGTCTCAAGGTAGATCAAAGACCTAGATATAAATGCTAAATATATAAAACATTTAGAAAGCAATATATACATAGATCTTCGTGACCTTGGACTAAGCAATGGTTTCTTAAATATGACACCCAAAATACATGTAACAAAGGAACAAATAGTTTAATTGGACTTCATCAAATTTAAAGCATTTGTGCTTTAAAGGACACCCTCAAAAGAGTAAAAATATAGCTCCAGACTGGGAGAAAATATTTGCAAATCTTATATCTAAGCAACTAGTCTCTAGAAGATATAAAGAACCCTTCCAACTCAAAAATTGAGAAAAAATAACCCAGTTTAAAAATTAGCAAATGTTTGATAGATATTTATCCATGGGAGATATACAAATGGCCATAGGCACCTGAAAAGATGCTTCACCTCATTAGTCCTTAGGGAAATGCAAATCAAAAATACAATGAGCTACCACTTCATGCTTCCTAGGACAGCTAGAATCAAAAAGACCAATATTAGGGGCTGGCCCGGTGGCACAGTGGTTAAGTGCACGTGTTCCGCTTCTCGGCGGCCCAGGGTTCACCAGTTTGGGTCCCGGGTGCAGACATGGCACCACTTGGCAAAAGCCATGCTGTGGTAGGTGTCCCACATATAAAGTAGAGGAAGATGGGCATGAATCTTAGCTCAGAGCCAGTCTTCCTCAGCAAAAAAGGACGATTGGCAGTAGTTAGCTCAGAGCTAGTCGTCCTCAAAAAAAAATAAATAAATAAGACCAATATTAATAAGTGCTGTGAGATTATGGAGAAATTGGATGGGTAGGAATATAAAATGGTGCTACCACTTTGAAGAGAGTCTGGCAGTTCCTCAAAGTTTGAACATGGTGTTACTAAATGACTCAGCAAGTCCATTTCTAGGTATTTACCCAAGAGAAATGAAAATGTATGTACACACAAAAACTTGTACATAATATTCACAGCAGCATTATTAATAATAGCTAAAAAGTAGAAGCAAATGTTCATCAATTGATGAATGAATAGATATAAGTAGCATCCATGCAGGGGAATATTATTTGGCAATAAAAAGGAATGAAATACAGATGCATGCTACACGTGGATGAACCTTGAATACATTAAGCTCCATTTTAAAAAACCAGAAACAAAGGATCAAATGGATTGTTTGATTCCATTTATATGAAAAGAGCAGCCTCTTTTTGGGCAACAAGATTGGATGAGCTTCCAGGTTAATGAAGGCATCCATGTGCCAGGAAGGTGGCACATCCCCGTTCCACAATGAGAGGAGCTCCACTTTGGCGGCCCAGGGTTTTGCTGGTTCCAATCCTAGGCACAGACATGGCACTGCTCATCAAGCCATGCTGAGGCGGTGTCCCACATGCCACAACTAGAAGAACTCAGGTGTGTCAAAAAGGGGCTGGGTCCTGGGAGAAATGGAGAATATGATCATGGGACATCAAAGGATCATTGTCCACGTTTTCCTTTCATGATCAGGGTACTGTCAGACTCTAGCAGCAATCCACTCTAAAATGGAAGTGATACATGCAGGATTGGATTAGCACAGGGGTCAGCAAACTACAGCCTATGGGTCAAATGCAGCCCACTGCCTGTTTTTGTAATAAAGTTGTTGTGGAACACAGATATATCTGTCCATTTAGGCATCATCTATAGGTGCTTTTGCACTATAACAGCAGACTTAAGTAGTTGTGAGACAGACTTACGCACACAAAGCAGAAAATATCTACCACAAACTAGTTGCATAACAAGTGGCTCGGATCCCATGTCAACTACCACTGTTATATCTTTACATTTTCCTCAGCTCTTACGAAGACCTAATGGGGAGTTGCAATGACCAGCTGACAGAGAGAAAAGACGAGCTTGGCTCACAAGTGTGTAAGCTCACTATATTGGTGAGCCAAAAGTGAATGGCTGCTGCACTATAGCCCCATTCATGGATGGCCGAAGACAATGTTGAGGGAACTTCCTTCCAATGGGCAGAACTTCAGGTGCTGCTCCTATTCATCCACTTAGTGCAGAGACAAAAGTGGCCCAAGGCAAGAATATGCACAAACTCACAGGCAATGGCAATGGCTTATCTGGTTGATCAGGGTCCTAGAAGGGGCAAGATGGGAGGATCAGGGACAAGGATATCTAGGGAAGAAGCATATAGTAGACACAATGTGTTAGGATCTTTTATATCAAGTGTTAATGCCCACCAGAAATAATCCACTATACAAGAGACGCATACACACAGGATGACTCAGCTGGTGGACATTAACCAGCCTTTGTCGTTACCACCACAGAGCTTGCACAACAGGCTCATGAAAGGAGTATGTGTGGTGGCAATGAGGGTGACTATGCATGGGTCTGACAGCATGGGGTCCCTCTCACCATGGCTGATATAGTTACTGCTAAAATGGATGTGTGACTTTCCAGAAACAAATAAATTCTAATACAGGACCAACATGGTGGAGGCCAACCTGCTATTTGGTGGCAAGTTGATAACTGTTATTCTTCTACCCTTGAAAAATCAAAGATTTATCTTAATATAGATTAACGTGTATTCCAGCTATGGGTTTGCCCTTCCTTCCCACAGTGTCTCATTCAGAACCACTATCCAAGCACTCGCACAGGTATGATCTTCTAATATGGGACCACACATAACAGTGCCCCAGACTAAGGAAACCATTTTACAACAGAGGCAATGTGGCAGTGGGCACATGACCATGAGAGCCACTGGTCCTACCCCATACCACACCATACAGAAGCTCCCAGCTGACAGAGCAGTGGAAGGGCCTCTTGAAAGTGCAGCTGTGGAACCAGGCTGAAGGTGACACCCTGCAAGGATGGGCACTATTCTGCAGGACGAAGTATACACAAAGGTTTAAACCAACAGCCATTATATGATGCTGTGACCTTAAAGGATAGAATAAGTAGGTCTTACAACCAGGTGTGGAACAGGAGTGACTCTACTCACCATCACTCCCAGTAATCACTTGGGGTCTTTGTGCCTCCCATCCCCTCAACAGGCTCTACTGCTCTAGAAGTTCAGGCTCCCAGAGGAGGGTGCTTCCATCAGGGAGCACAGTAAGAGTCCCATTAAACTTAGAGCTGTGGCTGCCACCTGTTCTCTTAGGGCTTCTCATGCCAGCAGACCAGTGGACAACAGAAGGAATTACTATATGGGCAGCGGTAATTCATGCTGATCACTATAAGGAACATGAGGGGAGTCAAGGGGGATGTGTTTGGCATTCAGGTGATCCACGAGGGCTTTGCTTGGTATGCCCATCTCCATTTTCTGCTGTAAGTGTGCAGGTTGGAAACCACAGGTGGTAAAATACTGGAAACCAGGACTCGGACTCCTCAGGGATGGGATTTAGGAGAATCTAGAATGACGATAGAAAAGTCGATGTGTTGCTGCCTTGGAACGAACTGGAGCAAGGGCTTCTTCATTCCACTAACAGTCCTTGTTCCCCTTTGCTCAGTTTTCTACAAATTATGACCCTCTAGAATTCTGGAGAAGCTGTGCCCCCATGGAGTAAGTAATGTAAGAAGAAAGTGGAACTGATTAGTGCAAAGGATGGACTGTAGCAGAATCTTTTGGTACCCCGCCAAGATTTAGTACACTCATGCCTCAGCTGCTATCTGTGTTATGGCTAAAAACACACGGCTGCCCCATTCTCCAGAGAACTGCCTTCAGCTCATGGAAGCTGCTGGTTATAAAATAGACAATTTTGAAGAACCAGACTCCTTGAGGGGTCTACAAAGCACATAGGTCTTGGCCTACGAATTCTGGAGCTCTTTAAGTTAGAAAACAAAAGCTCCACATGCTGGAACACTAAATCATCCTTCTCTTCTCCTCTCCCCATATTTCTGTGCCTCCTCCTTCACTTTCACTTTTCTCCTCCCCTCCACCTCTGCCCTCTTCTCTCCTTCCCCTCCACCTAGAAAATTCAAAGTAAATGTTTCATAATTTTATGATAGCAAAAGCCTTTCTAAACATAACCCAAATCTAGAAATCGTAAAGTAAAAGACTGAAAAACCTGACCATCTGTAATCAAAATTTTGGTATAGCAAAAAAACATGGAAAAGTGTTATTATTTGTAATATCTGTAATGAAGATTTATTAGTCAATGAGATCCACAAAATTGCTCTTCCATGCTCTTCACTCTTCCTTCTTCTGGATGAAGATGACCACAGCAACCTTAGGAGCCACATAATGAACGTGGTACCAACTCTGTCAGCCTGAATCCCTGAATGATTGTGTGGAGCAGATAGTGCTGCCTCCCAACCGCCCAACACACTGCTCAGTTAGGACCACACTGAGCAGCTTATAGGCCAAAATAATATTCTATTATGTTGAAACACTGAAATTTGGGGGTTTATTTGTTATAACTACCATGTTACCCTAATTAATATACGCTCTTATACCAACAGCCAGGGTCAGAACACTAACTTATCTCAGAGAGAAGAGAAGGCTAGTGTTATGGGCTGAATGTTTGTGTCCCCCAAATTAGTATGTTGAAGACCTAACCTCCAAATATGATGGTTTTTGGAAATGAGGTCTTTGGGAGTTACTTAGGGTTAAATGAGGTCATAAGGGTGAGGCCTTCAGGTGGGATTAGAGCTCTTAGAAAAAGAGATGCCAGGGGGCTGCTCCCTCTGTCCATCATGTGAGGGGTCACAGAGAAGGTGGCCGTCTGCAAGCCAGGAGGTGAGCTCTCGCCAGGAATGAATCTTCCTTGACTTTGGACTTTCCAGCCTCCAGAAATGTGAGAAAATAAATTTCTGTTGTTTAAGCAACCTCATCCATGGTATTTTCTTATGGCAGACCAAGCCAACTAAGACATCAAGATTCATATTTTCATTTCAAATTTGGGATTAAAGTTTTAACAGGATTAATTTTTTAATACTGCAATGAGACTGTACTAGTAACATAAATTAAATATAAAATCATACAATATAGCCAGCTAATTTTTATGGAACCCACTATCCAGTGAAGGAAAGGTTAAACGTGGCAGAGTTGGAAGCCCTTATCAGGAAAAACAACATAAAACTTTTTCATTGAGAATGGATTGAATAAACTGTTTTGCTTGTTTAGCAACAACAAAGCATAAAAGGTATATTGTCCAGAAGAACATCAATAGGTTGTGGCTATATATTGGAGACAAAAATGGAAAATGAGGAGGTAACTGTGGAAATAACCACTTGGTCCTCTTGGAAATGCTTGAGAGGGTCTTTGTAGGGGCTGGAGAGCCTGGTAAACAGTTATAGCCAGAACCTGGAAATGTGCTGAGGAGAGTCAGAGCTAGATTCTCCTTCTCTTCCACTCTTGTTAGCAGAGTAGGGAGCTGGGTCAGCAGGTCTGAATCTGCTCTTCAAAAGAACACGCTGATGCCAGCCACTGAGCTCCAGGGACTGCCACTTTCTAACAAGCTCAGATCCTTGACCAGGGACCTGCTATTGTATCACAGTAGCACAGATGTCCTCTCTTGCTGTCCCAGTAATACACAGAGCATTTTGGGGCATCCTCACTCCTGGAATGTTGGTCATGGGAATACAGTCCACTGTGCCAGCCTAGGCGCATCCCTCCATGGGACAATGAGAATGTGGACGTCAGTGTGTTCCAATCCTACTCTGCTTATGAATGTTCCCTGATAGGTTTTACACGTGCAACATGTGGCACTGTGACTTGTGTGCTGTGTCCCTTTGAATCACATTTGAGTTATATACTGAAGGATTTCTCTAGGATTGTTCTGACCCCGACTACACCATGGACTAATCTCCATCCTGATGTAACAAATGGGCATGAATAGCATTACAACCTGAGCACTGAAAAGTGAGCAGCATCAGACTGTTTTACATTTGAGTGGGAACATAACTGCAAAACAGCAGATATTCCAGCTGCCAGCAGGAAATATGATGGGTTTTAAGGAGAAGGAGCTTTTTTTGGTTTTAGGAGGACCTGACTCAGAGGAGTATAAAAGCGAAGAATGGTTATAGCTGGAGGAAGCCACCTCATGCAAGTTGGGAAGGTGTCAACAACACAGAGTCCCAGGCTTTTTCCTCCTCCTTCTTTCCATCCTTCCCACACTTTTGGTCCAGCAGTGATGGCAACAGTGTGGAACTCACAGATTCAAGGGAATAATCAATGTCCAGCATCACCTGCAAAGGTGATGGGGATCTAAAGGACTTCCCCGAAGCCCTAGGGGAGGGTTGTTCCAGGCACAGAGTGTATCTGGTTCTGAAGCTCTTCTATATTCACCGTGCCAAGTAGGGCAGAAGCTTGAGGCAGAATATAATGAATGATAGCATCACTGCCGCCTCCAGAGGTCTCTGAATGTGCAGTGACTGTGTCCTTAGCAGGACATGAATGGAAAATTGGTAACGTGAAAGGCAGAAAAGACATACATGTTAAAGTATGAATATGCATCAACAGTCGAATATTTTTCATGGGTTTCAGGAGACTCACAAGATAGAGAAACAAGTTAACACCACCATGAGAAATAGGTTAGCCAAATTCAGAATGTGAAACATTCTACAGGACAAGTGACCTGTTTCTCCAACAAATTTAAGCCTTAAAAAGAAAGTAAGGTGGGGTGGGTGGTATGTTGTAGAAGAAAAGATACTTAAAGAGACGTAACAACAAATGCAACATGTGGACCTTGTGTGGTTCCTACTTCAGAAAACCAACTGAAAAAGATATACCAAAAGACACTTGAATATGCACTAAGTATTAAGTGAAACTAGCCAATTATTCATAATTTTATCAGGTGTGATAATGGCATGGTTCTTATATTTTTTTGAATCCTAGTGAGAGATGCACATATATATATATGTATATAACTATGAAATTATATGTATAGGATTTGCCTTTAATATACTCCAGGAAAGATGAGTGGGAGGAATAGATGAAACATGAGGATAAAATGTTGATAACTGTTGAAGCTGAAGATGAGTAATGAGGGTTCATTATACAATTCTCCCTACTTTTGTGTATTTGAAAACTTCCAAAATAAAAATAGTTTGAAAAAGAAACATGGAGATAGGTACAGAAGAAACTGCTTACAGCATTAAAAGTGGCTTCTTATAAGGAATAGTAGTCCCAAGTGAAGAGGGGTGGGGCAGCAAATCATCTCTGTCTGGGAGAGTTTACAGTTTACTGTAAGCTTGGTAGTACTATTTTACAATAGTATTATATGATAAAGATGAAAATAAAGTGCACAATAAGCCTCACTGGTGCTGGGCTCTGGAGATCCCGGGAGGGAGCCCACAGTCCTCTGGGGAAGAAGCTGGTCACAGAACATGTGAGCACAGGTGCAGTGCAGAGGGGTCTCCAGGTGCAACTGTGCACAGAAAGTTTCCCTCTAGGGAGATGCTTCACATGGCTTGTGGAGGTGCCCTAGCAGAGGTGGCATTGGGAGGGGGAAGAGATGACATTCCATTGGAGAACTGGCAGTTTAGGCTCAAGAGTGATGTCAACACCGAGATTCTGGAATCACACTGTGCAATTGGCCGTGTCTCAAAAGTAACATTTTAAAATCTTACCTTCTTTATATCCTCCAAATTTGACCCTAAATTTAGCTTCTATATCTTCCTTGGTCTGAGTCTCCATCTTAAAAGTGGTCCTGATTCCAGGGTAGGACTTTCTCTGACTCCTTTCCTTTGAAATCCTATAGCCCAAAATTTTGCTTCCATCTCCAAGAAGACCACATTCAGGAGGAAATCCAGGAACACAGCATTCGAACATGTGAGGCTAAGGGCCATGGCGGGCTATTCCAATTCTAAAGGAACTCATGTGCCCCCTGTTCTCTAGATTCTGATGAAATGCCCAGCACCCCTATGGGAATTCAGGTGTCTTCATACAGGATAATATGCACTAGCAATTGTATATAGTAAAGGCTTTAGAGACATTCCATTCACTTTTGAGCATTCAACATGAATTGCACGACTCTGTATGTGGACAACGAGTAGCTGACCAAGTCAGTAATAAAGCAGGAAAACGTGGATATCTGTCTACTGGACTTTCAGGCTACACTTCATGCAGGACTGTCTCCTTAACTCAACATCAACCAGGAAACTCTCTTCTCCTGAGAATCAGTAATCTCCATTGACTATATGCTGCTTCTGTCCCTTACCCCACAAATCCCATAATGTATCATATCTTTGATAGCATTTCCTGGGTGAGGGAAAGAAATGCTCTTCCATGACATGTAAACATGGTCTAGTTGTCACCATTTTATTGACACGTGAGATATCTGTTATTCCAAGGAGGACTTACAAAGAGGAATGTTAGTCAGGAAACCATAATAACTTTTTGTCAGCATCCATTCAACTAAGCTAAGGGTAGATGTCTATCAGCCAGAAGGAAAGTTTTCATTCCCTCAGAGTTTTCAAATCCTGAGGATTCTTAAAAGTTGAATTAAAAATGCTGAACATATTACATGGAAGAAGCAAAGCTATACCACATCCCTGAGGGTGGCACTGCTTGTGTGTTTGGTGAAATGTGGTAAGGGGCTTTAAAATCTCTCACTGGAATGCTGAATCCTCTTCACAAGGTCTTAATAATCTCTGGAATTTATAAGATTTCGAAGTCAAGGGGTACAATCGTGATGGTTTGCTCACTCAGATATCAAAGCCTAGGAAAAGGCTGACATTTACTATTTTATAATAACTTTAAAAGCTATCTTTTTGTCTGACTTTATCCAGGCTTGCTGGGAAAACCAAGTTATATTTGTAGCAGAAAAGGATAAAGGAAAGAGCAGCTCTTCTTTCTTTTTGCTAAACAGAGAGCAGTGCTCCCTGACTGCAGTCTGGGAAGTTTGATGCTAAAATCCTCCACTTGATAAAGTGGTTTTGACTGAGCATCCTTGACTGGTTTGGCTCAGGAAGTACTTTCAAGGCAAAATTCTCAAGTATCCTTTGACAAGAATATTTCATCAGCTCCTGGATTCTAAAGGGCTCATTTTTTCACATCTTTGAAATTGGAGTTTTGGAAGATTCCTGTGGGGTGCCACCACAGAGACAAAGTTGTCTTCAGCTGATATTGCCTGTGCATGTCTGAAGGTGGCTAGTAACAGGCAGGAACTCTTTATCTGATTGTCACTTTGGCTAATTACCTGCATTAAAAGCACTACATGCAATTGCATTTAACCTAGGTTTAAATTTGTAACTGCCACTTAAAAGGTCTGGAGCGATTATAGTATAATTGAATATTGGTTATCAGGTACACAGAAGAGTCTGATATCACGTTCAGAGAATAAAATTCTTTAAGTAAAGTGGTTATTTATCCTGAGCAGAATGGCTGCACTTTTTTGTTTTGTCATGAAGCAACGTTCAGCTGTAATTGATAACCCAAACAGGGAAGAGAGCAGAATATAGAGGAAAACCCCCTTCCATCTTCCTCCTTGATATAGGGGTAAAATTCGAGTTGCTTATCAAATGCCTTGTAACGCATTAAGGGCAGAAGAAGTTGCCATTTTCTAGAACAGCTAATTTATGTGTTAAATCAGTAGAGTTTGGTTTGATCAATTTATGACACAATCAGGTATTGTTCAGTAGTTTCCTGTTCACCTTCAAAGAAACTGTTTCAATTACATTTGCGACTTTGGATTGGTTACTTTCTCCCTCAGTACCCCAGTCTCCTTACACCTGAACTGTAGGTTAGTAAAGTAACTATGATGTCTCAGAGGTTGCGGAATTAAATGAGCTGATATTTGAAAGCACTTGGAACAGTGGCCGGCACATAGTAAGTGCTGTACCAGTGTTTGCTGTTATTATTAATCTTATTACTGCAACACGTATATGAAATTAGAGAAAATAACATGAGAAAGTTTAACCAGACAATTCAGAAGGAATCCCTTGTCTTTCAATATGTTGTCAAAGGACATAGGTGACCTTGAAAGTGGTAAAATGACCAAGGTCACAAACAAGTTCTGAAGAGCAGAGTGTGGCAGCAGGTGTCTCAGTGATGCTGTGCAAAACGTCCCGTGGCCAAAGTGATTCAGAGAACACTCAGACTCTAGATTTCTCAAATTATGAAATCTTAAAACATGGGTATTGATGGGAACATATATAAGTGAATTGATAAATTTGTGGTATGCCAATCAGCCAAAAACACGGCATACATTTAATGTAGATTTATTTTTTCCTTCAAAAGCTATTAATAAATTAATTGTGCAGCATAAAAATGATGTAAAAGCTGTGATATGTTGAAGACTTTCCAGGTGCCAGGGGCTAGCACTTTACATTTATTCTATCTCTAATCTATATAATAGCTCAAAGCTCATTGTAGAAATGAGGACACTGGGGACTAGAAAGGTTAAGATAAGTAACGTGTCCAAGGCTACACTTCTAATCACTGAGGCTGAGTGATGGAGAGAACATTAAATTCTGCTGGACCCTCATTAAAAAAAATAATATTTGCATTATTGTGGCGAGATTCTTTCAGTTGCAAGTGAACAGTTTCAGGGGACGAGAATTAACACGGTTTACCTGGGACGGCCGAGGGTGAGGCCACCTTGAGACATAATTGGATCCAGGGACTCAAATTTGTCATCAGATTCTCTCTCTGTCTCTGTCTCTCTCTCTCTTCCTAGGGAAGATGACCAATATCAACTCCAACTCCCCTCACTTTATCCCACCTTAACAACTTCAGCAGAAAGAGAGACATCTTTCTCACAGTGTCCATACATGAAGTACCTGAGAAGATTATCCTTGGACCAATGCCTATTGCTATGGGGATGTGGTACCATGTGGTGCACCCTGACTGGTCAGCTCTCTATCATGTGATTCCCTCATCTCATGGTGTGTCATATTTCCTAAGATATTTAAGAGTGAGCTGTATTTAAATAACATAACTACTAAAAGAAAAGATCTTTGAAAATTCCCTGGTGTGTGAGAGAAATGAGAGACAACACTGACTGTTAGCACTGCTGACTTTCTCTATTTCCTTACCTTTATGTTTCCACCTAAAAGTTCCATCTTTTACTCCAAAAATTACCTGGAAGACAGAGTCACCTTTCTGGGATCATAATTTTGATCCTAATTCCTGTGAGATGAGCACCAAATGCCTTTGACCTGAGGTCTTTATTTATAAAAGTCTCTGCATTCGCAGCCACAGCCCTGTGGGGAGCATGCATTCAGATGGTTCCAAAGTCACCCTGAGGTTGGCAGACTCTCAGATTCCCCCAATGTTCCCATCCTCTGGTATTCCAGCCCTTGTGTAATATCTACCCTTGGAAACGAAGCCAGACCTAGTAACTTGCTGGTAACAACAGAATCTGGTGAAGTGAAGGAATATATATTTTGGGATCACCACAGGACAGGATATGAGGGACCTAGAGTCGGTGTCTCAAGGTTGGCTGTCCAAGCCAGGCTGTAGAAGCAGACTCCCCATGGAACCCAATGACAAATGGCCCTGCATTCCTTTTCTGCCTGAGGGGTTGCTCCTCTAGATGTTAACCTCCACAGTTCCTGTCATCAGACAGGATGATGAGAAGAAAGAGATCACCATTTGTGATTCTCATCCTGGCTGATATTAACTAGGGATCCCTCTTTAAAAAGGACAGGAAGGGAAGTGACTCCCAAACCTAACACCTAGTGAGCCCAAACACTCCCCCAAGGAAGCCTCATGGCTAGAAAGATGAGGAAGGTGATAGTCTCCAATTCTCCATGCTGCCTCTTGTGATCCAGCTCTCCCTTACTCCAACTTAGAATAAGGTCCCAGGGAGCCCACAGTGGTGAACACTGTAAATCTATTTCCCATCTCCAGAACAGACCACCACAGCCACCCACTCCTAGGAAGTCCTATTCTCTCTATATGTATTAGTTCCATTGTGTGCAACAGAAACTCAAATAACAGTGGTCTAAACAGAATAGAATCTTGTATGTGTTGCACATGACAGTGAGGCAGGCGGTCCAGGGCTGCTAGGGTGACTGCACTATGAGGTTGTCCAGGCATCCAGGTTCCTATGACCTTCCTTCTCTGCTGTCCCCTGGCTGTTGCCCTTATTAGCATGACCCAAGACACCTAAGACCATGTCCATGGTCCATGAGCAGGGCAGGGAAAGCAGGGAAGGAGGTAAATTTTCCTCCCTTTAATGACAAAACCTATAACTTCACATCTGCTTCATCTAATTGGCCAGGACTTAGTCAGATGAACACAACTAGCCTCAAGGGAAACTGGAGAATAAATGCAGTTTTTAATCTGTGTGGCCCTGTGCCCAGATAAAATTCTATTACTACGGAATAGGATGATTATGTTATACTTATTACATTTTTAAAAGTCAGGACAGAATTGTTATTATCAATACTTTAAACTGAGTGAGATTGATAATTAAAAAATGTAATAATCTCAGAATATATTGCAAATTGATAGCAATGGTGTAGATAGAGTGTGGTAAAATAACACCTGAAAAAAAGGGAAATCTCTCACTATAATACTGTGAATACTGGTAACAGTGATTAATGTTTAGGGAGAAAATTTGGAAGAATTGTGCACAAGATAGAAGAGGAAACTTTCGTCACTGTATACCCTTTTATGTTATATGAATTTTTAAAACGTTGTGCATGGATTACCTGTTCAAAATAAATTTTGGATTACCAAAGAAAAACCCACATTCACTTAGCAAACATTTATTGGCAGTTACTGGATGGCAGGCTTTCTGCTAGGCTCAGTGAGGGAAACATCAAGGAATTCACAATGGGGTTGGATAACCTGGTCAACATGTTAGAATTAGTAGCTGGGAAAGAGCTTTCAGGAGGAATCAATGTCTAGACTGAGACCTGGCAGAAGAATAGACTTAATCAAAGTCAGTGGACAGAAGAAGCCTTTTAGAGAAAGAGCATCACAAAGGCTCAGAAGAGAGAGAGAGAGAAAGAGAGAGAGAGAGAGAAAGAGCACGTGGGGAGTGTGGAAGAACTGTTAGCAGATAAGCGTGGAGATTAGAGAGAGAAGAGCTCAGTGACAAAAAGTAAGAGTGGAGTGGTCGCTACGCTCCAGACCACAAAGACCACCTCAGCTTGAGGAGAACCTTGGCTTTTAACCCAAGAACAACATGCAGCACATGGCGGCACTGAAGCCAGGGAGAACCCTAATCAGATCTGCATTTTGGAGCAATCTGTCTGGTTGAAGTGTGAAGAATGAATTGAGAGACACTAGACTGGATCCACGGAGAAGAAGCGGGGTGGGCAGGGAAAACTTTTGCAGGAACAATAATGAGGATATCAGGATGGAGGAAAAGAGTTGAAAGGACCAGAGAGTGCCGAGTGTAAGTTCAAGTGCTTGTCATGGGAGCAGGAGCGTGTGAAAAATGCAATGGGAAAGAGAGGTCCCCAAATGGTCAGCATCCTACCTGGGATAACAGTGGGTGGGTTCATAAGCTGTTGGGTGATGGGCAGGGGCGGGGAAGGGGGTTCAATTTAGTTGAGGTCGATAAACACTTATTGAGTGCCTACTATACTGCAGGTATTGTGCCACTTCCCGGGGACATAAAGAAGACTAAGGTACCTACCTTTGTGACCCAAATGTCTTGCCTTGATGAGGAACTGTGCCAATCCATGACCTTCCAGGAGCCCCTCTAATTTTATCTTGTCCCTGTGTGGGAAGTAAGCTGCGACCTGGAGAGGAAACTTCCCCCATTTGTTCCAAACGTTAGTGGGGAGTTTAGTCAGAGAATACTCATTTCCTAATGTAGCTGACTAATCAATACAAGAGAAATAAAATCACCAAGAAATCACCTGGATGAAGGAGAAGAAACCAACAAAGTGGAATCACAAGAAGTGACTTTGTGGGATCCTGTATGAAAACCAACTGGAAGAAACAGCGGGACCCAGGATTTGTCTGGCAGGATGACACGTGGAAGAAAAAAGAGCTTCAGTTTAATGATGATGCTTTCCTAGATATGCCAGAGGTCTGAAAGTAAAGGGAGAATTATTCCAAGAGGATGCTCTCTCAGGTTCACACAAAACTTTCCAATGATGACATGATTCTTGTATCCAGAACCGCACTTTGATAAACACAGCTCAGCTCTTCAGATCATCTTGTCTAACATGAGACTCACAGTTACTATGATGTTCAGTGATTGTCCAGCCTATGCATGAACACATCTAGAGAAGAGGCCTCACAACCTCTGGTTCCTGCTTTCTCTGACCTGGACCGTCCCTGTGCAGACAGATTCTAAGATGGTGCCCAAATATCCCCACCTCCTGTGACAAGTCCCTTGTGGAATCTGCTCCCATTGAGTGTGGGAGGCACCTGTGATTTGCTTATAACCAACAGAACATGGCAACAGTGATGTCACTTCTGTGATTAGATCATATGAGATCCTGACTTTCTTCCTGCTAGCTGACTCTATCCACTGCATTCTTGTCTTACAAGCTCTGATGAAGCAAGCACTTGTCTTGGAAAGGCCTTTGTGGCAAGGAGCTGAGGTCAGCCTCCCCATCAACATCCACCAAGGAAGAGAGGCCACCAGTCTAACAGCCCACAGGAAACTACTAAGTCCTCTTCCCAATGACAGCTCTTCCCTTTCTTGAAGACAGACATCCTGCTTTCTCTTTACCAACATAAATGTCAACTTCTCTTACAATACTAGTTGCTTTCCTCTCACGGTCCAGGAGTCCCCAGTAGGGAGCAGCGGGGGTGGGGGGAGGGAGTGCTCTTGAACAGGGGTGTGGTTAGACCCCCTCCTCATGTTTTCACTTTGGAGAGCAGATGTTACCAGGAAGTCAGTTGGAAGAAGAGAAGTCAGGGGCAGCAGGATTAGAAGGAGATGAGTGAACAGCACTATCTCTCAGGCCCATGTGGGGCTGTGATTTCAAGTTGTGATATAAAACAGTGAGGAATAAACTCTGCATGGCCACTTCTTGTCTTTACCCCTTCAGCATTCTGGATAGCCCACCTCACACCCCAAATGTAAATACCACTCATTCCCTACAGCCCAGATGTGACCCTCCCTTCCTGCCATTGCCAGCAAACAAACTCCATCAGCCAATGCAGAACCAACTCTCCTGTCACTTCAAACCCCATGGGCTCACCTGTAGGCACTGTGAGAAATGCCGTAGACTCCCAACCAGTCTCAGTACCTGGAGAAGAATTGGAAGCTGTCACACTCCATAGGAGGAGATGACCCTTAATGAGGCAGGTATACAGGAGTCAACATAACAGAGTGGGAACCTGGGCTCAGCAATCAGACTGTTTTCTTAGAGTCAGGGCTCAGCCAGGTGAAAGTCAGTTAACCTCTCACTGCCCTCGGTTTCCTTATCTGAAAATGGGCTTGATAGCTGTCTCTATCTCATAGGACTTATATGAGGTTTACATGATTTAATTCATGTAAATCCCTTCCTATCTTAGTAAGGACTATTTCTGACACTTTTATTAAGGCAGAATCCTGGAAACAGAGGACGTCCCACTATTTACCTATTGTTTCCTTCTTCCAAGTGTGATGAGGACCAGTTCTCCCAATGTTCATCACCCTGAGCCTCCTCTTTCTTGCCTGAAGATGGAGGGCTGCTCTATCCCTTACAACCTGTGGGCTGGGGATGGGGGAAACCATGGAAAGGCCAGAGTGGAGCCAAGGATGAGGAGGTCTCAGAGCAACACACACATAAATTCACGCACACCCACACACACGCACCCCCCCCACACACACATATACAAACACCCATAAATGCTTATATACCCACAGGTACACATATACCCTCAAACAACCCACACACACACATATGCCCATACATGCTTCTATTTACACACAAGCACACACATACATACACTCACACATGCAAATATAACCACGTTTCCATAGCGTAGTAGTTATCATGTTTGCCTAACATATGCAAACGTACCCATACATGTTTACATGTAGACAGACACATAAATGCACAACACACACTCCTTTAAGATTTGGGGCCTGGCTAATTCTCATTTAGTCTAAGAAATTTAGGACCCTGAGGGAGAAGGACCTAAGAAAATTTGTCCTACCAGAAAGAGACTCACTTTCCTGGTACTCTGGGACTTTCTGGATTTCATGTGACCTTGCTCCTGGCCCTCCTCCTACATGAGCAGGGGATCTGAACTTAGATCAAGATCCTGGAGTCCAGAGGCAGCCACATGCACTGGCCCACCCTGGGAATTGGGCTCTGGGAGTCTAACAGGCCACCAGCCTCCCAACTTACCTGCCTCTTCTTGGCCTGTCCTCCCACAGTCCGATGTCCCTCCCAGGTTTTGCTGCACAACAGGATGTCTACACATTGACTCCAGAAGTAGCAGGGACAGGAGGTGCTACTCAGTCCCTTGGGGTGAGACATTCTTAGATCAGGATGGGGAAGCCCAGATCCTCTTCCTCATCTGAGCTCTTGTCCTGTGACCCCAGCTCCAGTGAACTCAGCTCCCAGGAGATCCTAGCTGGAAAATCTCACCCCACACCTTGCTGAACTCTTATCTCTGTGTACTTACCCACTACACACTTCAGTTTCCTCACCTGTGAAATGGGTGATGTTTTAGGGATGTGGTGAGGATTGGTTGAGTTGATACATGTGAAGAGCTTGGAACAGTGCCTAATACACAGTTGATGCCCAATCAATGTTTGTTCTTGTGGCTGGAGGGAAGCAAGGTGGGAGAGAGAGGGGAGGCTGATGATAGAGGTTGGGCCCTGTGAGCCCTCGTTGCCTGGCATGGTAAACAGAGAAGTGAAGATGAGAGTCCATTCTGAGAAAGGTCACTCTGGTGCAGTGGGAGAAGAGATTAGAGAGGATGAGAATGTATCTGCAGGGACCAGTTAGGATGCTGTTGCAGGGGCCCAGCAGCAGTGATGTACATTATCTGTCTCCATCCTAAACACCTCCTTTTCCCACCTCAATTCCTTTGCACATTCCTAACCACATCCTCCTCCCATCACAGAGTCAAAGTTAGTTAGGAAGGAATTGCTGAGTGCTCCTTGGACAGTGTAGTCATAGTGACTGGGCCCACTATTGGGAACCTCCTCCAAGAGGTCACCTGCAGTGTCTGCCTGGTGCACATGAAAGACCTGTGAGCATATTCTGTGGCCACAACTTCTGCCAGGCCTGAATCACTGAGTGCTGTGTCACTTTCACATGCCCCAAGGGAGCCATGTGCTGTCCATTCTGCAAAAAGCCATTTCAAGAGGGGGACATTAGGTCCAACAGGACTCTGGCCAGTTTGGTCTCCATCCTCCTAATACTGGAGCCCAGGAGTGAGAATCCAGCATGGGAAGTCTGGTTCTGTAAGCAGCACAAGGAAAGACCTTTTGCTATTTCCTGGAAGACCAGCATTTCCTGTGTATGGTTTGCAAAGATCTCAAAGAGCACAAATGCCACTCGGTGCTGCAGAGGGAGGAAGATGCTAGGTCTTATGAGGTAGGTAAACCTTTTTACTGCCTAGTCTAAATTTGGGCCAAAATTTTGGTGACTGCTTTATTACTGGCATTGACACTATTATGCACTAATAACACTATTAATACTTTTACTGTATTCTAAACACAATTGTGAATGCAACAATAGTTTCCTTTCCATCCTGGATTATATTGGTAAAAATTACTTCTATACGCATGCTACTTCTAAAATTCTCAGGCAACAGAAGGCATCATAATTTCTCTGCCTGCAGATTACAGAAACTTTAGTGTTACTCTAAGATTTCACATACTCTCCAAAATCCTCTTGAGATTTCTCGGTGTGCAGGAAACATAATTGGACATATACTGAAAAAGGCAAGAAAGTTCTAAATAGATAGTGCTTTTACTTGAGCTGGACCATGCTGTTTGGACAAATAAAAACACTATACTATTTCTAGAAAAAGTGAACCTTGACATATTCATCAGGCATTTTTTGGCTGAACTGGGAAAATCTAACTCAAACTTGTCAAAATGGGAGTTCATTATCTTATTGAACAAACTAAAGGAAAATCAGGGATACAAGTGAACCTGCAACCAAGCCTGATTCCCCTCTGCTGCTCCTGCTGGAAGGTGTGGAGCAACCTGTCCAGGGAGGACAGTGCTGGACAAAGATTCAGGCCACAGCTCTGATTCAGCAGCTACAAGTCTGTCTCAGATGGGTCTATTCCTGGTCCTGGGTTGAGTGTAAGTTAAGATATCTGATCATAAAGCTTTAAGCTGCACATGACAACATCATTCTAAGTGATGGGAGTGAAGTAGCAGAAGGTTTGTTTTTTCTCTAAATAGTTCAAGCCACCCCACTAAAAGGTTATAAATATAGAGGGAAAATGAGGAATCAAGGTTAGATATCAAAAAGATATCAATTTTTAGGAGTGATGGGTATTACAAGTCATATAACAAATAAATTATTGTTATTATAGCAATCCAGATGAATTTCAGAAATTCAGGTCACCTCGTGAACAGAAGCAGCTATGCTAGAGACCAGAGTATCCAGAGTAAGCTATCCAGGGTAAGGCCTGCATGCACAAAGCTAAGGGAGATATTTAGGACTCACAGTCAACACAGACAGCCCTATTTCCTTCCTGGTGGCATCTGTACAAGATGAATAAATATTTGTGAATGAACTCATGAAAGACTCTCCAAAGTCTGTGGTGGGGGAGCAATGGTGCCTAAAATAGCACAGTGGGAAAAGTTGGAGATTCTCTGGTTGAAGAAATGATAACTTAGACTTAAGGCTTTTAAAAGAAATGATGACTTTCTATTTATTTTAGGGACCATGGCCATCAACCCAAGAGAGAACAAAGGACATCTAGGATTTTTTTGAACAGCAGACTGAAGTGTCCACTTCAGTCAGAAATCGTTCTGTGACAGCAGCCGCAGACGGTGAATAATGGAAATTATAGGATAGAGATATCTAGAAAGTCCCCTTTCCTCACATGGACAATGCAGGAAGCAAGAAAAGTAAGGTGAACCTCCAGCGGTCACATTAGAGTTACTTTTCTGTCTGAGGTAGCCAAGTGACCAGAGAGAGAACACTTCACCTTTCTGAGACCCACTGCTCTCCTGTAAAGGAGAAATAACAATTCCCCTGTTTGATTCTCATAGTTTTCATGAGCTTTAGATGTGTTCTTTGTAATTTGCAAGATGCTACGTAATTTAAGTTGTTTTAATAGTATTCAATAATAATAATGATGACTTCTCCTATCTTGTGGAGGAGGAAATTTAGGAACACCTTGCTGAAGTGATTTACCCCAAGTCTAGCCAAGGGTAAGATATGGTTCTCTTATTTTCATCCGGTGGAGTTCTGACCCTCAGTCTCTTTCTCTAGCAGTGGAAGTAGTCCTGGACAGGGATATGACTAACTCAAAGCTCCAGGTCTCCGAGGATGGAAAACACGTAACTAGGAGAGGCTCTCTGCTTGGGCCATCAGCTCAGCCCAAGAGACTGGACATCAACCCCTACGTGAGGAGGACTGCTCCTCTGGGACACACTGCTGGATAGTAGAACTGCCATACTGGGGAGACTGTATTTTGGGGGGTGTCTCGAGAGCCAGTGAGAAGAAAGGGAAGGATCTCCTTCTGCTAGAAGGAGGGAATCTGGACTGTGAGAGTCACCAGGGGACAGTTTGAGACTCTCACAACCCCAGAACCAAACTGACCCTGGGTGAAAATCTCCAGATGGTAGAGGTGACCTGGATTGCAGGAAGTATCAAGTTTTCTAATACAGAAAAAGAGGCCACCGTTATTACTTTTCAGGATTCTTTTACAGGGGAATTAGTACCATTCTTTGGCCTCTAAAAACCAGAGGCATAGCTGACCCTGTATCCCTGAGAAGGACTGGCTTTCCCTTGGCCTTTCATGAGAACCTGATCAGAAATGGGTTAATTACCAGGGTCAGTGGTTCCTATCATGTTAGGTCCATGTTGACCATCAGTGAAGGGACAGATGTGACAGACTCCCTGCCATCACACCCATGTGATTTTTAAGGATGGTAAGAGGTCTGTGTTCTCCACATATCAACTGGATCCGCCCCACTGATTCCCAGCAGAGGTCATGGCATGTGTGTTCCAGTTCCTAAACATCATCATTCCATTTCCAGCCCACAGCCCAGCACAGCCCAGATTTCAAACCATCTGAAGCAGCAGTCCTCAAACTTTAGTGTGCACAAAACCTAGGAGGCTTGTTGAAAATGCAGATTCCTGGGTCTACCTGAGATAACCAGATACAGTACCTCTGGTGCTGAGCTTGAGAATTTGATTTTTGAGAGGAGCTCCAGGTGTTTTGAGATCATCCTATAAGAAAAATAGTCTTAGAGGCCTGTTTCTGTAATTCTAGCGTGTAAGCAAATGATGTGAGGATCTTGTTAAAAATGCAGATGCTGATCCTGTAAGTCTGGTGCTGGTCCTGAAATCCATTCTCATGGGCATGAAATGTGTAACATAAAGATTATGTTTTTACTCTAGGTTTTTAAATATTATTTATAAAAGGGTTCACCATGTGACGTGCCCATCAAAATCCAGTATTCAGAAGCCCAATGGCCTGATCATCCACCAGCTCTGTTACTAAAGGTCCATGAATCTATTTACTTCAGTCAATGCCACTTTGTGTACTCTATGGCCAATCAATGTTGACCTTAACGGCACAGAGTCTCCAGTGCTTTGGGCTGTCGGCAGTTCACCATCAAACAGCAGATGGCTGCAGACTCCTTTGGATTTGCCACAATGGAATAAACAACTTTTCCATCAGTGAAACCCATGGAAAAAGAAAAAAAGGCAAATAAACCTTCAGTTAGAGGTCAAAAATGAGAAGCAAGAGAAAAAAGCAGAAAGAAAATTTGAAGAGATCATGTTTGAAAGTTCTCCAAATTCAGTGAAAAACTTTAGCACATTGATGCAAGAACCTCAACAGACACCAAAAGAGAGAACCACAAAGAAGGTCACACCTAGGTTCATCAAAGTCAAGCTGCTGAAAATCAAAGATAAGAAAAAATCTTGAAAGCATCAAGAGATAACCTTATATACTAGGTGTGCTAGTTTTAAATGTTTACAAATTCTTTAATATTCTTTCCTTCAAAAGGTAGAACTAATTCCTCTCCTCTTGAGTGTGGACTAGACTCAGTGACTCACTTCTAAAGAACAGAATAAAGTGGAAGTGATGTTGTGTGACTTCAGAGGTTAGGTCATAAAAGGGACTGTGGTTTTCTGCTCTCTCTTTCTCTCTCTCTCCCTCTCTCCGATCATTTGCTTGGAAGAAGCCATGTCCTAATCAAGGAACCTCTGACATTTGCCTGGTTGGATGTGAACATTGCTATGCACCAGTAACTTCTTTGTGCCTCTCACTTCCCGCCTTTTTAAATGTCCTATAGTGCTTATCTTTTATCTGTCTCATAGCTGCATGTTAGATCTGTTAGGAGAGGGGGACAGGTAACTTGTCTCTCTAGTTCACAGGCCTTCACATCATGAGGAACTCTATGTGAAGAGCTTCACTTACAGAAACACACTCAATGAGCCTCATCTATACCTGAACCTGATGTAGATAGATGATGAGATTTTAGACTTTTAACTGATTCTGTGATGGAATAAGATTTTTGGGTCCTTGGGCAGGAAGCACTTTATTTTGCAGGTGGAAAGTGACAAAGATTCCCTCTCTGACTAAACTTGAGTTAGGCTTCTATGAGACCTCTGCTCGACTAGGCCTTGACTTGTGGGCTTCAATATCCGTTTTTGCTCCAAAATGGATTCTGTCAAGTCAGTTTTGCAAGAATCCCTCACCCTACATATCTGGTCAAATTCCACATCTCCCACTATGCCCCAGGTAATATTAGATTATTCTGGCCTGCCCTTAGTAAGAATCCTATTAGGTCAGTTTAGCAAGAATTACCCTATCCACTTAGGAATTTTCTATCGATGAACATCCTCCCCCTTGATTATCAATACCTCATTTTTCCCTGTTGTACTCATAGTTGAGCCAATATCTCTCCCCTACTGCAAAACTCCTATTGCAGTAGTTCTTTAAATAAAGTCTTCCTCACCATTCTTTAACAGGTGTAAGAATTACTTTTATTTCTTTAACAGAGGAATATAAGTAGTTAGTGACCAGAAGGTGGACTATGGTGGTTTTCAAATGTCCACAAATTCTTTGATATTCAAGAGGTGGAGACTAATTCCCCTCCCCCTGAGTGTGAGCTGGACTTATTGGTTCACTCCAAATGAACAGAAGAAAGCAGAAGTGATAGAGTGCAACTTCACAGAATAGATCTTAAAAAGTACTGTAATTTCCTGTTTGGTCTACTGTCTCCTATATCACTTTCTGAGGCAATTCACCTGCCATGTTGTGTGGACACTCAGCTAAGAAGACACCCACATGGCAAGGAACTGAGGCTTTTGCCAACAACCACATGAATGAGCTTTGAAGTGGATCCTTCCATGTTAGTAAAGCCTTTCAGTTCTGGCCAACATCTTGATTGCAACCTTATGAGAGACACAGAGGTAGAACCACCAAGTTAAGCCACTCCTAGATCCCTTAACAACTGGAAACATGTGAGACAGTAAATTCTTGTTGCTTTAAGCTGGTATGTTTTAGAGTAATTTGTTACAAACCAATAGATGACGAATGCACAGCAGAACAATAGTGCAATGAATGGCTGATTTCTCATTAGAAACAACAAAAAGCAGAAGAAATTGGAGCAACATATTCAAAGTCCTGATAGGAAAAAGGTGCCAAACAAGAATTCTATATCCATTGAAGCTGTCCTTCAAAATAAAGGTGATTTTTAAAATTATTTATATCATTTTTAGAATTCCATTTTAATTTTCCAGTTAGGTATTTTTTGGTATTATTTTTATTTTTATAGTGGTTGTCTTAGGAATTTCAACATACATCCTTAACTTCAAACAATCTACTTCCACTTGCCAATGTACTATTTCACATAAATATAGAGATCTTACAAACATTTAGGCCTCTATACTATGCCCATCTTTTATGTTAGTGGTGTTATATGTAATACATCTATATAGCTTACAAGCCCCACAAGAAAAAGTTACAATTTTAGTTTTAAATAGTTATTTGTTTAGAAGTAACAGAGAAAGTGCAAAAAAAAGAAGAGATGGCCTTTTGCATTTAGTCAAATATTTGCCATTTCTGACACTCTGTATCTTCTGAGAGTCTGAGTTTCCATCTGGTGTCATTTGCCTTCAGGCTGAAGAACTTCCTTTGCCCTTTCTTATAGTGGAAGTCTGTTAATGACAAATTCTTTCAGTTTTCTTTTATCTAAAAATCTCTTTATTTTGCCTTCATTTTTGAAGGACGTTTTTGCTGGATATAGAATTCTGATTGACAATTTTTTCTTTCAGGTCGTTATAGTTGTTCCACTTTCTTCTAGCTCTATGTTTTTTGATGGGAAGTCATCAGACAGTAAAGAAAGGACAAAAGAACCAAAACCAAAGAAAATATCATGATAGACATAGTATCTCTCATATCAAAAACTACCATATAAACCTGATGGATCACCACTCCAATTAAAAGGCAGAAATTGTCAGAATAGGTTAGGAAACAAAACCCAACCGTATGCTGCTTACAAGAGATGCACTTCAATATAAAGACACAAGTTGAAAGTACGTTGATGGAAAGAGATATGCCATGCAAACAGAAACCACGAGGAGGCTGAAGTGGCTATACTAATATCAGAAACAAAAGAGATTTCTAAGTAGAATATATTGTCCGAGATAAAGAGAGATACCACAAAATGATAAATCTAACACAATGAGAAATTTCACAATTACAGACAGAAAGAAGGTCAGTAGTTGCCTAGGGTTTGGGGTAGTGAGAGAGGATCAAATACAAAGGGGCATGAGGCAACTTTTTAGGATGAAGGAACTCTTCCAGATGTTGGTTGTGGTAGTAGTTCTGTGATTCTAAACAATTAGGGATATTCATCGAACTGCTCATTTAAAATTGTTTAATTTTATTTCACATAAATACCTTAAGAAACTTTAAAAAGTGGGGAGAAAGAAGGCAAAATAAAGACACTTTTAGATAAATAAAAACTGAAAGAATTCATTGCTAGCAGTCCTGTATAAAGTAATTTTAAAAGAAGTCCCCCAGGCTTAAGGGAAATGACACTAGATGAAAACTCATATATACAGAAAGAAATACCTAACAGAAATATAGGTAATATTCTTGTTTATCTACATTTTTCTTAATTTTTTAAAAGACATGACTGTTTAAATCAAAAAAGTATTGCATTGCATTATTTGGCTTATAATATATATTGATGTATGTATACCGTGATATATATATATGACAATAACAGCATAAAGGCAGTTAAATGGAACTATATTGTTTCAAGTTTCCTATATTTTCCCAGATGTACTTGCAATGTTGCCTTACGTAGACTGTGAAAAGTTAAGATGCAAGTTTCAATCTTACAACAACTATAAAAAATTAATGGAAATAAATATAGCTAAAAAGCCATTAGAAGACATAAAATCATAAACAAAAGTATTTGCTTGAAACAAAGGAAGGTAGGAAAGGAGGAACAGGAATGGAAAAGAGATGAGAAAATTCAAAAACAAATAGCAAAATGATAGGGCCAAATCCTACCATATCAACAGTCATGTTAAATATAAATTGATGAAAATTTGAATTAAAAGGCTGAGATTATCAGACTGGATAAATATTAAGGCCGACCCTATGCTCTATAAAATAGAAAAATGTTAAAAACAAAATAAAAAATAGATTCAAAGTTAAAGGGTGAAGGAATATGCCACGTAAACAGAAAGTGTAAGAAAACTGGAATGTGTGTGATACTCTGAAGCAAAACAGGCTCTAGGAGAAGGAGGATGCCAGAGACAAAGAGGGAGCTTCCATAATAATAATAGGTCAGCATCACAAGAAGCCGAAAGTAGTAAATGTATAAACACCTGACTATAGAGCTCCACAATAGATGAAGCATAAAGTGGCAGAACTGAAAAAGAAATAGGCAAATTAACAAATACATTTACAGATCAGTACTCCTATCTCATTAACAGAACAAGTATACAAAAATTGAGTAAAGATATAAAAGACAGAAACCATGTTATGAGCCTTGACTTAATTCATATGTATTGAGCACCACATCCAGCAATAATAGAGTAGACATTTTTTCAAGTGTACCTGGAACAGGCACAAAAATAGACCATCTTCTGGCCTGAAAACAAATCTCAATAAATTTAAAGGGACTGAAACGAACAAGTACACTCTCAGACTACAGTGACATTAAATTAGAAATTCATAACATGAAGATGTCTGGAAAATCCTCAAATATCAGAAATTCATCAACACATTTTATACTCAAGGGTTATCATGGCTTAAAGAACTCACAAGAGAAATAAGAATCCCTTTTAATTGAATGAAAACGTAATAAAAATTTGTAGGATGAAGGAATAGCAGTGTTCAGAGGGAAATTTATAACATTATATGGATAATAAGAGAATATTTTGAACAATTTATGCAAATTAGACTTGATAGAGAATTAAATGAACAAATTCCTTTAAAGACACAAATTACTGAACTAAATCAGGTAGAAATAGGAAAGCTAAATAATCCTGGATGAATTAAAAAAATTAAATTCATAATTTAAAAATATTCTACAAAGAAAACTCCAGGCTCAAATGGCTTCACTGGTGGATTCCATCAAACATTTAAGTATCCAGTCCTACACAAACTCTTGGAGAAAACAGAGAAGGAAGGAACACTTTCCAATCATTTTATGAGGCTCGTATTACGCTGATCCAAAAACCAGGCAAAGATATCAAAAGGTAACTTCAGTCCAATGTCTCTCATGAACCCTTAAGTAAATATCAGCAAATTGAATCCAACTCATTATGACCAAGTAAGTTTTATCTCAGGATGCAAGTTTGGATGAATATGTGGAAATCAATCTAATGTATCATGTTGATAGAATAAAGAACAATGACCATAGGATCATCTCCATGCAGAAAAAGCATTTTAAAACTTCAACACCCATTCATGATAAAATCTCTCAGTAAACTAATAATAAAAGGCCAATTCTTCAATTTGATAAACTATCTATGAAAAACTTACAGTTGACATCATACTTTATGGTGAAACTGAATATTTTCTACTCAAGATATGGAACAAGGCAAGGATGTGGGCTTTCATTATTTCTGTTACACATTGTAGCAGAGTTCCTAACAAGTGTATTAATTCTATAAAAAGAAATAAAAGGGATATAGTTTATAAAGAAGAAGTAAAGTCTTAATATGCAGCTGACATAATCTTGTGATAGAAATTCTTCAGGTAAGGAAACCTTCCAGAGCTGATAGATGAATTGAGCAAGATTTCAGGGTACAAGGTCAGTTGTATTCCTATGTATTAGCTATGTAAAATTAAGAAAATAAAAAATTTTAAATTCCATTTATAGCAACACCAAAATAAAATATTTAGGTATCACTCTAAAGAGAGCGCTCAAAATTTGTGCACTGAAATCTACATAGCACCACTGAGAGAAAGTAAAGAAAAACTAAATAAATGGGGCGAAATACCATATTCAAGGACTTGGATACTCCATATTGTTAAGACATCAATTCTCCCAAAATTGATCTATAGATTAAATGCAATTCAATCCTCAATCCTAAACATGAATCAAAATTCTGGCAGATTTTTTAAAAAGAAATTGTCCAGCTTATTCTACAATTTCTATGCAAATGCAAAGGACTTTTTGAATAGTCAAAATAATTTTTTGAAAAGAAGAAAAAACTTGGAGGATGCACAAAACCTGATTTTAAGACTTACTATAAAGCTCCAGTAATCAAAATAAAGTGGTGTTGGCCTGAGGATAGTCTAGATCAATGGAATGCAGAAGTAGAATGATACATATATGCTCATGACAAAGGGTCAAGGTAATTCAACAAGGAAAGGATAGTCTTTTCCGTAAATGATGTTGGAACAAATCGATACAAGGAAAAGAACAAACACCGTGTCCTAAAACTAACTTGAAATGAAGCACAGACCTAAACACAAGATCTAAAATTATTAAGCTTCCAAAACTGTGCTATCCCATAGAAGTATCATTTGAACCACAGATGTAATTTTAACTTTTCTAGTAGTCACATTTAAAAAAGTAAAAAGTAATGGGTGAAAATACTTTTAATACTTTCTTTAACTCAAAACAGTCAAAATACTATAAGTTCAGCACATAACCAATAAGAAGATTATTAATGAGATATTTTACATTCTTTTTCTCATACTTTACCTTTCTTGAAACTATTGTTTTGAACCTACAGGAGCAGAAAATTCCTTAATTTTAAGTCCCACCATGTAGTGACCTTCATCCAGATTCAACTATCCTAGGATTTGCTGACCACATCAGAATCACTTACGCTTCAAACTGGATGCAGGACAGAGTGAGCACAGAGACAGAGTTGGGGGTAGGACCCCACCTCAGCTTCCTCCCTCCTCTCCCAACTTTCCTCCACTCATGAGCCCTTCATCCTCCTCCAGTCTCTAGGAGTTCATGAATCCCCAGACACAAATGGGGAGCAGGTCATGAGATATACAAACCCAGATCCCCATAATTCCTCTGCAGGAAGTCCTTCCTGCAGTCTGTCCACTCCCATTCCTGCTGGAGCCTTAGTGCTTCCCCAGTAGAGCCCCAGATCTATGCAGAGGGTGATCCTAGAGCTCACTTCCTCCCTATAAGCACAGGGCTCACTCCCTCACCTCCTTCAGGACTTAGCTCAAATGTCACCTCTCAGGAAAGCCTCCCCTGAGGATAATATTTAAAATTACAACTGGTTTCCTCATCTTCCCTACCCTGTTCTTTTCAGCGCGTAAGCTCCATGAGGGCAGGAATTTTGCCTGAGTTGGCGTGATGTAGCCCAAAGGCCCTAGAATAGTGCCTGGCACAGAGCAGATGCTCCATAAGTATTTGTTCATGAATGAGGACGTGTAGGGACCAGATCTCCTCAAAGCTGAGACTGACACAGGAGACGTGAGTGGTTCCCTGGGAAGTGATTGGAGGAGGGGGTGTCTCTTTCAGTTGGGAGGTGGAGGAGCTGCTCACTACCTTATCCCAGGCCAGAGCCAAGCAGACAGAAGGCCACACACAGCCCCTCTGCACTTCCGAAGCAGCCAAAAGCTCATGACCAGGGACTAAGCCAGACCACCAGGTGCCTCCACAGACCCTTGCTCTCCAGACGAGCACCCAGCCAGGTCGTGGGGTTTTAGACAGTGCAGTCCTCCTGGTGGGAGACTTATGTGCAGAATCCCCTGATTCTACCCAGCTTGAAAGCAGGGCTCGGCTGCAGCCTGTGGGGCTCTGGGTCACCCTCCCCTGACTCATGACCCCCAAACTCCTAGGTCATTCAGCAGGCCCAGAAATCAGTTTTGCGTCCAAGACAGCAAAACCTTTAATTTGGGGGTTTGGAGGTAGGAGGGAGAGACGCATGAGATCTAGACAGCAGGTTCATGTCTGCTTTGGTCCAGGAAGGGGGAGAAGAGGCAGGATGCTGGGGTGCTGGGCTCTAGGGAGGGGGAAGAGGGAGATGCTGCCTTCCAGGCTCTAAGAGGGTGAGTGGTCTGACGTTAGGACAAAAGAGTCCACTCTTGGCGTCCTTGGGTGTGGTGTTTAGACATCTGGGTCCTGGAAGCCTGGGGAGGCAGGGAGGGACACATTGGAGTTCCCTGGAAGATGTTAGGCAGAAGCCTGGGCCCTGACTCATCACTGACCTCCTTGTAGCCTGCTGTAGTCTCCAGACTCCATCCTACACCCTGCCCTCCGTGCTCCAGGAACGCTGTCCCAGTGGCCTCCAGAAGCTGGACAGCTCCCTGTCCTCTGCCCAGGGGCCATTCTTCTGGGAGCCCTGGTTCCTGCTGTCTTAGCAAATAAAGAGAAGGTGTCCAGGTAGCTGAGGGCTGTGAAACAGGGATGGACTCAGAGACTCTGTGAAGTCATCATGCAGGGAGTGGGACTCTGGAAACCCTAGAGTCAGGGCCAGGGCTGTCCCCTCCAGGGAGGCACAGGCCTCGCTCTCCCCTGCTCTCAGTTCCTTCATTCTCCCTGTCACCCCAGCATAAGACCATCGCGGGTGGAGGGGAGGAGCTTGCTCTAGAAGAGGGGAAGACCCTTAGTCACCTCCCCTCCCTTCTTCTTTTCCCTTTCTTCCCTGTGTGTGAGTTAGATCATACCTCTAAGTGTGGAAAAATGCCTAAACTCAGGTATAGTTTACCACCCAATTATAGAGCTAACATCTGTGTAATTACAACCCAGGTGAAAATAGAGGCCTGAGCACCCCAGCCAGGAGCCCCTGTGCCTCTCCCCACACAGAAGCCAGCCATCCCCGCACGGACGTCCACTACGCTGACCCCTTCCCCTGCCCCTCTCCTCTCTGGCCCACCCCTCCCACTCCTGTTGGCCTCCATCCTCTTCATGTCACTGTTTCCTCTCTCTCCTCACTTGTCCAGGAGCTTCCCCATCTTCCTAGGCCACTACCCTGTGTTCTCTTCCTATTCCTCCCCCTCTTCTACCCCACCCTACGGATGGAGAATCCAGAATTTATTCCCTGGAGGAGAAGACTTCATCCCTGGAAAGAGCAGCAGGAACAAGTGACAGGGACTCTGGGGTTCAAAGTCTCATTCAGGAGATTGAGGGCACCCAGTATGTTTGTGAGGTGCACCCTGGACCTGGGAATGAGCTGTTATGGTCGTAGTCTGCTCCTCCCTGCAGCCAAAATCTATAGCCATTCAATTGGGAGGAAACCCTCTGTCTCAGCACCTATTTTGGAAACAATTCAGACTCTGAACCTGACACCGGATGGCGGCTTCCCCTGGTGTGCACAGCCCTAGCCTGCTGCTGGGAGCCCAGGAAGACAGTGGGGAGGTCCCTGATGAGGAGGTTAAGGGGTTGCTAGGATCTTCTGTCCTCAGCCCTGTGGCCACACCAGGGCATCACAGCTGTAATCCGTCCTATTCCCACAGCCAGGGCAGAGGATGGGCTGTGGTCTGATCAGGCAGAGGTGGCTGACCTGGAGGCTGGACATCAATGGGGGATGAAGATGCCTCTGAGCAGCCCTGGGCTCAGGCTCGGCGGTGGGGCAGGGGTTGGAGGAGAGGGGTGCTCTGGAGCTCTGCCCTGTGTCTGAGGTTTCCATCTTTTCTCCCACAACCCCTCTCTGCCGCTCCTTGATGACAAGTGAAAAGTAGATAATTTTTTCTTCCACTCCCTGTTGCTTTTCTGAGGCTGTATTTTTAAATAAATATTTTTATTTTAGAACATATTGAGATTTACATAAAATTTGCAGTTAGCACAGAGTTCCTGTATATCTCACACTCAGTTGTCCCCGTTGTTGACATCTTATGTCACTATCATTCATTTGTCACAGCTAATGAATCAATATTGATACATTATTACAGAAGCACATACTTTATTTGGATTTCATTAGTTTTTCTTCTTTTCTGTTACAGGACTCCATCCAAAATACCAAAGAAGATTAAGTCCCAATCATGCCTCCTTCAGGCTCCTCTGGCTGTGGCAGTTTCTCAGACTTTCCTTGTTCTTGATGACCTTGACGTTTTTGAGGAGTACTGCTCAGCTATACTGTAGACTTTCTCTCACCTTGAATTTGGTTGACCAGGGCTATGGATTTTTGGGAAGAAGCCCACAGGGGTGAAGTGCCATTCTCAACACAACATATAAAGGGTATAAACTACCCACTTGATGGATCACTGATGGTGTTAACCTTCACCACCTGGCTGAGGTTGTGTTTCCCAGCTTTCTCCCTGTGAAGTTCCTTTTTTCCTTTGTCCTTTTCCTCACAGTAGTCTTTGGTAGGAAGTAACCATGCGCAGCCCACCTTTAAGGGGTGTTGTGCTATAAACATTTACATGCAGGTTTTGTGCAAATATAAGTTTTCAAATGAGTTGGGGAAATACCTAGCAGAGTGATCAATAGGTTGTATGGTCAGTCTATGTTTAGTTTTATAAGAAACTGCTGAATATCTTCCATAATGGCTGTGCTAGTTTGTATTCCTGCCCACAGTAAATGAGGGTTCTTGTTGATCCACATCCTGGTCAGCACTTGGCATCACCAGTTTTGGGTTTTAGGCCATTCTAATAGGTATGTAATGGTATAGCACTGTTATTCTCATTTGCATTTCCCTAATGACATATGATGTGGAGCATCTTTTCATGTGCTTATTTACCGTTGGTATTTCTTCTGTGGTGAGGTGGCTGTTATGACTTTTGCTCATTTTTTGAGGTATTTATTTTCTTATTCTTGAGTTTTAAGGGTTCTATATATATTCTAAAACAATATCCTTATCAGATATGTCATTTGCAAGTTTTTTTTTTCCCATCTGTGGCCTGAGCTCTTTCACAGACATAGCAGTATACATTAATGCATAGATATGTTTTTTCTGGGAGGAAAAATGAGAAATTGCCAACTGTGATGGTTTCTGGGTAGAGGACTTGGATGACTGGGAGATGAGGAGGATGATGTGAATTATTTTTGTATATTCTTGAGTATCGTTTGAATTCTCTTGTGTATGCATGAATAATGTTTACAAAAAATAAATTACATGAAAATCCCTTACACTTGTAGAAAACTTGAAAGATCACCCTCAGATGATGTGTTAAGACATAGATTTGGATCCTCTACTTGAGAATCAATCATCGTTTTCACTGAGCTATTTGCCTTAGAATTTCCATTTCTGAAAAAGATGGGCTAAATTGTATGAACCAATCCTCCCACCAAAAATAGGTAAAAATGCCATGTAACATGAAAAACTATCTTTTTAAGAGCATCAAAGAGCTGACAAGATACTCATAAATGGTCACAGCCTCCAAAGAAGGAAAAATCCTGCTTGGCCTCCACGGAGAACAGCTTCCTGAGAGACAGAGAAAAGGCTCTGTGAATTCATTTCCCAGAAATGGAGCCCAGCACTTCCAGCTCTGTGCCCTGAGCTCTGAACTTTCCTGCCTGTCTGCTTTCCAGTTTAAAATGTAAAGAAAGCTTTTTTATTCTGACTATGATATATATGTTTAATGTACAACGTATATGATATAATATATATTCACTGTAAAAAAAATTACAAAATGTTAAAAGTTATTCATGACAAAGTAAAAGTAACTGTAATCCTCACACTTGGAGATATTCTGTTGCATTTTCTCCTAGCCTATTATGTATCCTCCTGCTGCTGCCCCAGGGCTGGAACTCTCTCTTTAAGTTGATGAGCACAGAGCCCAGTGGCCTCCAGCCCTGCTCTCTCCAGATGCCATTGCTGGAGGCAGTTCACTCTCACTCCTCCTGAGGGGGCTGTTTCTCACCTTCTCCCCCATCTTCAATCCTCTCCACTCCCCACTCTTAGATGATGAGCTTATTTCTTTTTTCACTCAGAAAAGAAACACTCAGATGAGAATTACACCATCTTCACCCCACACCCCCACATCTGTACCTATATACTCTGCCTTCACATCAGTGATGATGGATGGATCTGCCCTTGTCTAAGGCCGCTTCTCAGCTTGAGCACAGGATCAGGTCCCCTCCCTCACCTGAAACATCAGCTTCCTACTCTCTACTGGCTCATTCTTTCCTACATACAAACATGCTGTAATAGCTCCCACTAAAAAACAAAAACAAGTAAAACTAAATAAACCAAAACAAAATCTTCCCATAAAAGTCCACCACTCAATCCCATGTCTCCTTCCAACTACTGCTCCATTTCTATGATGCTCCTTATAGACAATTCCTGAGTCCTTTCTCTCGCCTACTGTGTTGTCTTTTTATTTTTACCAAACATGCATTTGCACATAGTTTAAAAGGTCTTACACTTCTAGAAGGCTTGTTATAAAGAGAAATGCCCCAACCCCATTTCCGTAATCTCAGAGACAACTTGTTTTATTTCTTTTAGCTGATTCTCTAATTGTTACTTCCATGCTCTAATAGAATACTCATAACGCTCCTTGTTTCATCATCTTTGCTGCATCATCTTTAGGGAATTGGCTCTTCTTTCACACACCCCCATCTTCCCAATACAATTACTTTACAATTTTGATGAGCTCAATGTGCCATGTCTGCATTATTACGGCCATGTAAACGGTAACAACTGAGCATTTGGTAGATATGATTACCTGATTACTTTCCTTTTCTTGAGTCAACTTTTTATGTTCCCTGGAGTTAATAAATATCTTGTTTCTTCATTTGTGTAGTTTCTGTTGTACTCATTACTAAAATATTCCACTACCCTCCCCAGAGTCTAAATGTTCATAAATATATTTGAGCATATCAATTATTCTACCAACTTCATCTTTGGGGGAACACCTGTCCCACAGCCCTCAATCCTGCCACACGTGGGCTGGTTCCCTGCACACCTGGGGCAGGACTGACATCTCCCATCTCCTTCACCTCATCCTAGGAGCCCTTTTCTTCTCTTTTTCTGGCTCCCCGGTTGCCTGGGTCTCATTTTTCCCCTTTTTTTGTTTTCTCCATCATTGTTCCCCACTTTTCCCAGTAGTATCCTGAGGAAGGGAACATGGAAAGTAAAACATTGAAACCTTAAACATCTGGAATGTCTTTAGGCTGCACCAGCCCTTGCATCTTGACTTGGTATAGAACTCCGCGTTGGAATATTTTTTTCCTCAGAATTTGGAAGGCATTGCTGTAATGCCTCCTAACACCAGGCCTGTGTTTATTGCCTCTTAAAGTTTTTAAGGTCTCTTCTTTTCCACCCTCTTTATTAAATTTCACTGTCATCGTCATGGTGTGGATCTGCTTTCATCTACTGTAGTAAGAACTTGGTTAGGCCACTCAGAATATAAATTTTTGCCTGTAAACTCTGAGATTTTCTTGAAATCATTTATCATTTCCTACTCCCCATTATTTCTGAAACTGATGTTATTAACATGTTGGAATCCCTTGATTGATAGACTAATATTCTTACAGGTCTTCTCTCCTGCTTTGTATGACCTTTCCATCTGTACTACTTAGTGGGAGTATAACTTTAATCTTCCAGCTCACCTACTAAATTATTCATTTCTATGATCATTTTTTAATTTCCAAGGGCTTTTTCTTGTTCTATGATTGTATATAATTTATAAAATTCTGTTTTTTTAATATGCCATATATCTTTTACATATATTATATATTATTGATAAAAGTAGCAGGGGACCTGTTAGGTCTCCTGGTTATCCACTTTCATGACATCATGAACTTTTTACTCACAGCACTTGGCTCAATAGTGATTTCATTTATCTTTGTCATTTCTGCTAAATGTCCATCTCTCCATGACAACACAAGCTCCATATCACCAGGGTCTTATTTTGCTCTTCACTGTATCTCCAGAGTCTAGCTGATCCTGATCCACTGGAGGCCTCAAAATATACACTAGATGATGGACAGTGCTGTGGTTTGGGCAGTTAAGTCACACTGCCCCTTGATGTCCTTCTGAGCTCTGAGCCTAGTGGCCTCCTGTCATAAAATGTTCTGTAACATTGAGACAGTTCATCTGCATGGGTTGCAGAGTCATCCTGCCACCAACATTGGACAGGGAACCAATGGAAGATGAGTCAACAAAGCTCTGAGACAAAATCCCTCAGTTCACCCCTGGCTCCACCACCTCCTAAACCTCTCTGAGTCTCCATTACTCTGTTCATACAAAGGGATCACATGTTGGTGCCTCATGGGTTTGCTCTGAGGATTAAATGTGACCCTCTATTTAAATTAGGGCATCATCGCCTGAGACATATTGAGTGTTCCTCTTTTCATAGTTGCTATCATTATACTCATTACATCATTTAGATAAGTTCCATTCTTTGCTTTTATAAACCATAACTCAGGAAACATCCTTGAATACACATTTTTGAGAACACGTGTGATTACCTTCTTAGCATAAATTCCTAAAAAAGAAATTTCTGCATCAAAATGTAAACACATTTAAATTGTTGAAACATTTTTCAAAAGAGCCCTTTAGAAGAGATTTTGTACGGTTTTCAATCCCATCAATCTTTATGACAGTATATTTTCTCTACGTTCTGGTAAATACTCTCATCACCTACTTTCATTTTTGCCAAGCTGATAGATTTTAATTTTTATTCCCATTTCTTATTCCACATCCTCATTTTTGTTTACACTTATTTAGCACTAATATATTTGTTTGACATAGTCATTTCTTCTTTTCCAAATTGTTTTCTAATATTCTTCCTTTTTTTATTGTATTGCAGTTATTTTAAAATATTGAATTTAGAAAGTAGAAAAAGCAGCCCCAACATTGGGAACTGGTCTAACAACTATAGCTGGGCCTCAGTGTTGTCAGAGTCCACCCTGTGCTCACCACTTGGCATGTTATTCTCCTGTTAGAACTAAGTCAGCTCACAGAACATCCATATCATACAAGGACACTCTGAGACCTGACAAAGTGAGACAAAGCTAGACCACTGCATCACTTTGTCTCAGCACAGACAAAAACAAGGCACTGTGCAACTCACAAAATACCAGACATCTCCCCGTGCTGGCTAGTATGAGCGACCGCTGCTTCTTTCCAGTTACAGCTTTATCCTTGCTCTAGTCGGCCGTGTCTACAGATAAGATTTATTGAGATGCCCAATCACAGAATTGCCCCCACTTCCTGACAACACCCAATCTAGAGTGAGGCCCTGCTCATAGACTCTGCCGTAAATCCTCCGACCAAAGCCCAAGTCCTATATATGTTCTATCACCTTCACACTGAGATGCCCTGTGGTCCCCGGTACTGTGTGTTCTGCATCACAGCAATGAGTAATAAATCAACTTGTCTGCCCACAGATGTGCTCCTGGTGGCCCTTGGCTGAAGAATATTGAGGTGTGTTATTACTCTTTGTCTGTCAAAGTTTTTATGTGTCTTTGAGTTTGATTATTGGTATGTGTTTGTATCTTTGTGAGTGTGTGGTTGACATAGAGAAGTTTTATGTTTTTCATCTTTGAGTCAGGCTTAGAGAATTCTTCATTCCACAGTTGTAAAAAGTTAATGCATATTTTCATCTAGGAGAGAGGTCCAAGGGTGAAGGGTGATAGAATTGTTTTAATTTGGGAGAAAGTATGGGAAGGAGCAACAGATAAAGAATTCTAAGGGGGTGGAATTCTAAAGTTTGCATCATCTCTAAAATTTGACAATTATGTACAGGCCCTACAAGATATGTGATATATACATTGTGTTCAATAAATGCTTTCTCTTAGGCTAAGTGAAGACTTATGTCTCTGCTTATGTTTACCAGGTTAATGAAAACAAAACGAAGAGTCCGAATGTACATAGTCAACTATTAACTCCAGTGATGGGCATTTTCGAACACTTATGACCTTAAGGTGATAAATCATGTTTTGGTTAATGTCTGTATATTCCAACTGTTAAAATACATATTAATTAGACTTCTTGTTCATGCTATAGTTTAAGGATGTGTCTAAGACCCACATGGACAAAATCATGACTTCCATATGAGAATCATTTTAATGTACATCAACCTATGAGTCACCGAATATCTTTTTGGCAGGAGGAGACTGAAAACTAAGAACATTCTAGATATGCACTGTGAAATACAGTAGCTACTAGCCACATATGGACATTTAAACTTGAAGTAAATAAAATTAAAAATTCAACTGCTTAGCACAATACCCACATTTCAAGTGCTCAGTAGCCACATGTAGCTACTGGCTACCATACTGGACAGTGCAGATATAGAACAATTCCTTCAACACAGAACATTCTCTTTGACAGTACTGCTCTTCATACTTTATGGGCCTCAAATCAGATGCATCAGCCCCATGTAAAATGAAAGGGCCAATATTATTTCTCTTAGAGATACGTCAGATTTCTGTCTGAGATATGAATACACAGTAAGCTGGTGTATAGCAAAATCAAAATAGGTCATCAGTGGGTCCAGTGCCTTCAGGCACAAACTGGTCCCAGTTCCAAAGGGAAATACCTGTCCTTCCACCTCTCTTCACAGACTGAGGACACTCTCTGGCACCAATTTCCAGGGGGTGAGGAGGTGACCAGGGCAATGCTCTATGCTAAGTTTTGGAAGGCAGGGAGCCCAAACTCAGAGAGAGGCATTCTGGGAAATGAAGAAGAGGCAAAAGTGGGGACCAGTTGGGAGACTCCCTGGTTTATTCAGAATAGCAGTTCTCAAAGTGTGGTCTGTGGAACCGCTGAAGTCACAGAGACCCTTCCACAGGATTCATGAGGTCAAAACTATTTTCATAATATTTCTAGACATCATTTGCCTTCTCACTATGTTGGCATTTGCACTGAGGTAAAACTTACCAAGAATGGAGGCCATGGTACCAAACTGCAATAGTACTTACCTTCACCATCACTTACTTGCAGAAAAAACAAAAAACAAAAAAAAATACTTATACTTTAAAACGTCCTGATTGAAGCATTAAAAATTATTATCTTAACCAAATAATTATCCTTAAATCCACATTTTAAAAATAGCTTACAGGGTGACATGGGAAGTACACATAAAGCCCTTCTGCTACATTCCAAAGAACTGTGTCCCAAGGAAAATAAGTCGTGTGAGTTGAGCTAGCCTCTTTTTAATGGAGTACTATTTCTACTTGAAAGAACAAGTGATAGAAACTATGATTATTTAGATTTGGTTAATTAGCATATGCTTTCCCAAAATAAACATAAGCTTCTCCCTTCAAGAAAATCAACTGACAATTAATGTATCAACATAAGAAGATGTATAGAACTAGTGAAACACAATATTACTTTAAAAAATCATACAGGGGCCGGTCTGGTGGTGCAGCGGTTAAGTGAGCACATTCCGCTTCGGCAGCCCAGGGTTTGTCGGTTCGGATCCCACGTGTGGACACGGCACTACTTGGTAAGCCATGCTGTGGTAGGCATCCCACATGTAAGGCAGAGGAAGATGGGTACAGATATTAGCTCAGGGCCAGTCTTCCTCAGCAAAAAGAGGATGATTGGCAGCAGATGTTAGCTCAAGGCTAATCTTCCTCAAAAAAAAAATCATACATTACTACAAATGCCATTCAATAGACAAAAGAAGTCTGTGGATTTTAATGTAACAAAATAGTAAATATTCAATAATATTGTCTCAGGTTCCACTTTGCAAATAACCATTGAGAAGCTACCACTTGTGTAGTTTTATATTAAAGTTGAATATTCACAATTATCTGAAAGTTATTAAAAATATTACTCCTGCATATTTGTGTAAGGCTGCATTTTTTATATACTTCAACTAAAATAACAGATTAAATGCAGAACAAATATGAAAATCCAGCGGTCTTCTAACAAGCCAGACAAGAAAGACACTTGCAAAAATGTAAAATGCAAAAAGATCCACTCTTCTCACTGCCTTGTTTATTTGGGGAAATGGTTATTTTTCATAAAAGCATTATTTCTGTCAACTTGCGATGGGTTATTAATATTATTCTAAACAAATTGATAAAAACTTTTAAAAACTTTTATTCCTAGCACAGTAAATATTGAACGATATAACCAACATAGTGGGGTCCTCACTAATTTGTAAGACTGTATGGATATCCTGAAACCAAAATGCTTGAGAATCGCTGACTCAAACAGCCCCTGGGCCAGGACTCAGGGAGACGTTGTGACAAGGAGCTCTCGGTGCAGGAGGAGAGGGGTCAGGGCAGAGTCCCAGGTCCCCGGGCGTGGCTCTCAGGGTCCCAGGTCCGAGGGCGGAGTCTGGGGCGGGGAAGCTCAATGTTGGGGAGCTCAATGTTGGGGAGTCTCTGTCTCCCCGAGTTTCACTTCTCCCTCTCACAACCTGTGCCAGCTCCTCCTGCCTGGAGACTCATGACGCGGCCCCATTTCTCACTCCCATTGGGTGTCCGGTTTCTAGAGCAGCCAATCCGCGTCTTCGCTGTTCCGGGTTCTAAAGTCGCCACCACCTTGCGGAACTCTGATTCTCCCCAGATCGCAAGGATGTGGGTCATGGAGCCTCGAACCTTCCTCCTGCTGCTCTCGGGGGCCCTGACCCTGACCGAGACCTGGGCGGGTGAGTGCGGGGTCGGGAGGAAACGGCCTCTGCAGGGGGCGGAGCGAGGGGACCACGCGGCGGGCACGCAGGACCCCCGGGGAAGGCTAGTCTCCGCCGACATCTACCCAGACTCCCCGCCTCGGCCTCACCCCGTCCTGACCCCTCCCTCCTTCCGCCTCCTCCTCTCACCCACTGGGGTCTACCGCCTCCTTTATGTATCTCACGACCCCCTCACCCGTCCTGTCTCCCGGCCCCATCACTCTCGGACCCAGGACCCGCGCCGGGAGGAGGGTCGGCCGGGTCTCAGCCCCTCCCTGCCCCCAGGCTCCCACTCCATGAGGTATTACAAAACCATCGTGTCCAGTCCCGGCCTCGAGGAGCCCCGCTTCATCACCGTCGGCTACGTGGACGACACGCAGTTCGTGCGGTTCGACAGCGACGCCGCGAGTCCGAGGATGGAGCCGCGGGCGCCGTGGATGGAGCAGGAGGGGCCGGAGTATTGGGAAGAGGAGACGCGGAAAGTGAAGCGCCACGAACAGACTTTCCGAGTGAACCTGAACACCCTGCGCGGCTACTACAACCAGAGCGAGGCCGGTGAGCGACGCGGGCCCGGGCCCGGGTCCCGACCCCCCATCCCCACGGACGGGCCGGGGTCTCCCCCAGTCTCCGGGTCCGAGATTCACCCCGAGGCTGCGGGACCCGCCCAACCCCCGACCCGGGAAGAGCCGGCGGGGACTTTTCCGCGGTTTCATTTTCAGTTTAGGTTTAATCTCGGCGGGGGGGCGGGGGGGCGGGGCTGACCTCGGGGCGGGGTCAGGGTCTCACACCTTCCAGAAGGTGTCTGGCTGCCACGTGGGGCCGGACGGGCGCCTCCTCCGCGGGTATAAACAATACGCCTACGACGGCGCTGATTACATCGCCCTAAACGAGGACTTGAGCTCCTGGACCGCGTTGGACCCAACGGCTCAGATCACGTCTCGCAAGTGGGAGGTGGCCGGAGCGGCGGAGTACGACAGGAACTACCTGGAGGGCACGTGCGTGGAGTCGCTCCTCAGATACCTGGAGAACGGGAAGGAGACGCTGCAGCGCGCGGGTACGAGGGGCCGCGGGAACTCCCGATCTCTCCTCAGGCTGGGACTGGCTTCCCACAGAGAGGGAGGAAAATGGGATCAGTGTCAGAATACTGCCCCTCAGGAAAGGGAGGAATTCACCCAGGTTTTCATATTCTGTGATGACTTGCCCACAGAGGGCAAAGAGAGAGGCCCGCCTGTCTCTAAAGGACAGTGAAGGAATCCAGTTTCTTAAGGAATAGAAGGGGAGACCATCCCTGAAATCGCCCGTCATTGGTTCCCTTTGACCCTAGCAGCCATCTTGTGAACCATGACTTTCTCAGGGTCTTGTTCTTGCCTTGAGAACATCTTGGCAGGTCCGAATCCAGCTTTGCTGAGTCATTCACTCTGCACCCAGGTCAGGACCAGAAGTCTGTGTTCTCCTCTTTAGAGACCTAGAGCCTCCTACCCTGGGCTCTCACCCTCATTCTAGAACTTTCCAAGGAGTAGGAGATTGTCCTAGATCCCCAGATCCAGGCTAGTGTCTGAGTTTTCTGCTTTCTCCTTCCAAACCAATTGTCTTGTCTATTCTCGGGCTGGGCACGTGAGTGCTGCCTTAGTGGCTCATGGAGGTAACTGGAAGTGTGAAATTTCTGATTGTTCCTCCTCAGAAGCCCCCAAAAGTCGCATGACCCATCACCCTATCTCTGACCATGAGGTCACTCTGAGGTGCTGGGCCCTGGGCTTCTACCCTGCGGAGATCACCCTGACCTGGCAGCGTGATGGGGAGGACCTGACCCAGGACATGGAGTTTGTGGAGACCAGGCCTGCAGGGGACGGGACCTTCCAGAAGTGGGCGGCTGTGGTGGTGCCTTCTGGAGAGGAGCAGAGATACACGTGCCATGTGCAGCACGAAGGGCTGTCTGAGCCCCTCACCCTAAGATGGGGTAAGGAGGGAGGTGGGGGGACACCTCTTCTCAGAGAAAACAGATGCCCTTTTGGATACCTTCTGCAAGGTCAGGACTCAAGCCTTACATCAGAGCCCCTGCCCTCCCCTTCCCTTCCCTTCCCTTCCCAGAGCCGCCGCCTCAGCTCATCATCCCCATTGTGGGCATCCTTGCTGGCCTGGTTCTCCTTGGAGCTGGAGCTGTGATGTGGAGGAAGAAGTGCTCAGGTAGGAAAGGGAGTGAGTGATCTGAGTTTTCTTGTCCCACTGAGAGGTTTCAAGCACCAGGTAGAAGTTTGCCCTGCCATGTTAATGGAAAACGCCATCCACACTCATGTACTTGCACTCTGGAGCTGATTGCTAACATTGTTTTCTAAAGCGCTTGTGAAAATGAAAGACAGGTTTTTTTCACCTTGATAATTCTGGTCTGGGGACTTAATTCTCAGGAGTCAAAAATTACAGGGGAAGCTCCCTGCTGAGGATGGACCTCCAAGAGGGCAGTTGGTCTAGTCCCCGTATATTTCCTTTCTTCTTGTTTTCCAATCCTGCTCTGGGCCTTCAGTCATGTTTCTGGAAACTTTCCTGTGGTCCAGGACCAGGGAGTTCCTCTAGTATCTCATGATCCAGTCTTCTCCCTGTTTTCTTCCTCAGGTGAAAAAAGAAGGAGCTCTGCTCAGGCTACTGGTAAGTTTGAATGGGGGTTGATCTGAGACCTTGGGATAGTGTAGAAGGGAGCCCATGAGGGGAGCTCGCCCACCCCATAGTTCCTCCTTTAGTCTCATCTCCTGTGGGCTCTGACCACATCCTGTTTTGTTCTACCCCAGTTAATGACAGTGCCCAGGGCTCTGACGCATCTCTCATGGATCCCAAAGGTAAGACAATGGAGGCCCAAACTGGGAGGGGTATTGAGGAGAGGGGATATGACGGGATTATGGGAATTCTTTGATTGGGAAATGTTGAGCATGTGATGGGCTGTTGAGAATGTTAGCATTTATGTGACTGACCTGAATTTGTTCATAACTCTTTTCTTTCACAGTCTGAGACAACTGCCTTGTGGGGGATGGAGTGATGCAAGATTAATTCACATCTCCCCTTGTGACACAAGAATCCTTGACTTCTCTTTCTGCAACTGGCATCTGAATGTGTCTGTGTTCCTATCAGCATAAGGTCAGGAGCAGAGGAGATTAGCCCACTGCCGGTCCACCATGACTCCCTCCCCACACTGATCTGTGTTCTTTTTCCTGATCGACTTTCCTCTTCCAGCAGAAGTGAGACTGGCCTGTCTCCATCCTTGTCTTAACTTCATGTTGCAATGAGTAGTAATGACTTGCTTCCTTATTGAAAATATGAATCCAGATATGAATTTTTTTCTATTTCTTGTCTAAGGGATTGATGTTTGAATTAAAGGAGAAATTTCCTAAAGTTTGGGAGAGGAAATAAATGGAAGCACTGAGAACCTTCTAGAATTCATGTGTTTGCTGTGCCGAGTCTGTTGCAGGTGGGGACAGGAGAAGGCTGTGAGGAGCCGAGTGTGGACGGGGCCTGTGTCCACTCAGTGCTCAGTGCATCGTGGGCTGTGATATTGTCATTCCTCGGCTGGGTCGTCTCTCTCCTCCTTTGTTCTGGTCCCTTCAGTAGAACCTTGCCCCACCAGGACCTGTAATCACAAGGACTCAGACATCACCTGGGCGTTGTCATGTGTTCAGGACCATGGACAGCGAGAGCTTCGTGTGGCCTGGTCCGCCTAGGCTCAGGCGAGTCTGACCCTCCTCCCCCATCTTTTATGTGTTTATATTTTGTTTCTTTGACCCGAAAGAAACAAACAAAATTCTTTTGGATTATTCCTGTTTACTTTCATGTTTCGAGATCCACTCATTCTCCTCTGGGTGTCCCCCATCTCGGACACCAGCAGGAGTCATTGGGCCTGTCATTGTCTCCACAAAGCTCAGGGTGACCCTTGCACGCGGGAGACTCTGTGGTATCATGAATTTTTGGACTCATCCAGCTCTTGCCCTCCTTTTAGGGCTGTTTCCTGGATTGTCCTTCCTATTATTTCCCTCTTTTTAAGCAACCATATTCTGGAATTAGCAGAGAGGAGGGATCTGGTAGTTTCTCACCTTAGATGAATTCCTGTTGGGTTTCTGTCTTCTCTGCAGCCTACGCCCATCTCTGCCCTCAGCTCTAGTCATCCTAGCCCTGGTTCTGATCCAAACTCATGGATTCATAAAGTAAAGTCTACTTTAGATTCACAGTTGGTTGGAAAATAAGACCCATTAACCTAGAATTGTCCTTTCTGACGTGAGAAATATAATTGTGTGTGAGTGTGCAGGAGGGTTAATATGGGAGGTAGGGTAGGCAGAGCAGCACTTGTGAGAAAAGTAGAGGTGGCACTGATGTCAGTGTGAGCGGATGTTGTGCTGTAGCTGCCACAAAACAGTGTGTGACCTGAGGTGACATTAATAAATGTACTGTCTCTAGAATAGGGAGGTGCTCTACGTTGACCATTCATTCAACTGATCATTGTGTGCCTGATATATGACAAGTTAGTTTTGCATCTAGGAAACCTCAGTGAACTAAAAATAGGTAAAAATTACCAGCCTTATGGAGCATGTGTTCTAGTGGTAAGGGGCAGACTGTATGACATAAGCATAGTAAATAAGGGGAATGTTTGTTAGAAGTTCAAAATTCTTTGAGGAAAGTGACCCAGAGTAGAAGTGTGTGGGGGCAGAGAAGATGGCTGTTTTACTACGGTGGTCAGTGTGGGCCTCATTGGGAAAGTGACCTTGAGGAAAGATTTTAAGGACATGAAGGTTGTCCATAAAGATATCTGAGGGAAGTTCTTTCCAGGCAGAGGAACCTCCAGTACAAATATGCTAGGGCAGGAGTGTGTGTGTTCTGGGAGGAGCAAGGAGGCCAGTGCGGCTGGAGTAGAAAGCAATTGAGATGAGGTCTGAATTACATCCCGGTCTTGTAGTCCTCGAGGATGTTGGAAGGTTTTGACTTTTCTCTGAGTAAGATGTGGAGTTAGAAGACAGATTTGAACAGAAGATCAATCTGGTGTGACTTCTCTTTAGAAGCATCAGTCTGGTGCTGTGTGGAATCAAGAGGTGAAACACAAGCAACCAGTAGAGAAAACTGTAGGAAACTAGTGCCATGTCCCAGGCTAGAGATGTTAGTTGCTTTGTCTGGACTGTGAGCAGAGAAAATAATAGGAAGTGATTGGATTCTGGATACATGCTGAAGATGGGCTTTACAGCATCCCCTAATGGATTAAATTTGGGTTATGGGAAAGGATCAAGGAGGACACCCCAAGTTTCAGACTGTGCAAGTAGAAATATGGAGTGCCTCGAGTGGAAATGGAGAGGACTTGAGAAGAAACACATTTGAGAAAGTAGCATCATAGACATCCAAATTGTAAAGCTGAACAAGAGACATCTATTAAATGCAAACAAGGTTAGTTTTAGCAGTTGGATATGCAAGTCTAGAATTTAGGAGAAATGTCTGAACTGGAGAAATACATTTGGGAGGTAACACCATATAAATGATATTTAAAGCCTTCAGAACAGATGAGATCACTGAAGAAAAAAGAACAAGGACTGAACCCTGGACCCCCCAGTGCTAAGTGATCTGATCAGACCTCACACGCAGAGCAGACTGCACAGTTCTGGCACATCATCTGGAAGGCATGGAGACCAGGGAGTCTCAGACTTTAGTGTGCACAGGAATCCCTTGGACATCTCATTAAGATCTAGACAGTCTGGAATAGAGTGTGAGATTCTGCATTTATAACCAGTTTTGCGCTGATGCTGTTGGTCTTCAGATCATACATTTAGTAGCGTGAACCTAGACCACAATTCCCACATGACTGTCCAGCAGCCTCAGATGTAGGGCTTGTTAAATAAATGGTTCTTGAGCTCCATGCCCAATGTTCTGAGATCGTGGATCTGGGGAGAGGCTGGTGTGTTTTGTAACAAGCTCACAAGCAATCCTAGTGCTCAGCCAGAGTGGGAACCACTGATGCCAATGATCAGAGTGTTCAGGATAGGGAGGGGTCTTAAATCCATGTTGTTTTCTCCTAGGAAAAAAAAGACAAGACATACACTGGGAGATAAAATGTTGTTTGTGGGATCAGAATTGACCATCACAAAACGTGCGTTTTTACCTTGATTATTTATTTTTTTTTAAGATTTTATTTTTTCCTTTTTCTCCCCAAAGCCCCCCAGTACATAGTTGCATATTCTTCGTTGTGGGTCCTTCTAGTTGTGGCATGTGGGACGCTGCCTCAGCGTGGTCTGATGAGCAGTGCCATGTCCGCACCCAGGATTCGAACCAACAAAACACTGGGCCGCCTGCAGCGGAGCGCGCGAACTTAACCACTTGGCCACGGGGCCAGCCCCTACCTTGATTATTTTTTAAGAACATAACACTCTGAAAGAAACTTTGACCTTTCCCCTAACTGCCTAAAAAAATTTAAGATAGAAGGCCTGTTCCAGGAATACCATAAGATAACGGTAGTGAAATGTAAAATGTATCTCTAGGGTCACATTGTCTATACATGACCCAGCAAAAACTTGTATAACAAACATTTGCATTTCCATCTCCGTGTAAATTGTCTTCCTCCCCTCTGAAGCCCCAAACCGCTACCCCCAACATCCTTGTTTGTCTTTAGCTGAAGATGGTATTTAAGGTGGCAACTTTGGCCATTCTGGCAAGTTACTCAGGCTTCCTGGGTTTTTCCTATATATGCATGCTATAAACCTTGTTTGATTTCTCCTGTTATTCTATCTCATGTCGTTTTAATTTTTGGACCAGCCAGAAGGACCTAAATGGTAGAGGAATTGTCTTCCTTCTCATACCAGCTCAACACCAGGTTGACATAAGGGAAACAGTATTGCAGAAAAGAAACTGGTAACTTTGAATGATCTCTGATTAATTATCCCAGCTGGATATGTACCTTCCACGAGCTATACATGCTCTGTAAAGTTTATGGCTCCTGCTTGTGTAGGTACCTCCCAGCTGCAATAAGTCAACAACATTGTTCTTTTGAGTTCCTTAGGAATGTGATGACCCCTGGACAGTGAGTCTATACTGATAGCTATCATCAGTGACAACTGAAAGATCTGGTGTGGTCACTCCCAGTCTGTAACACTAGAGGGTCAACATTCCTAACCCTCTCCCCTATAACTCACTGGCCTATATACCTACTTCAAGATTCTGTGTTCCCCTTAAGATGGTGCCTTAGGATACTAGTCCCCACCTTCTGACTTGCTAGCTAGTTGCTTAATATATGCCCTTTCTGTGCCACCATCTTGCTTCTTGATGATTGGCTTTAGTCTTGCAGCAAGCAGATTATGCCCTTCATGTGGTAACACTCCCCTGCAGTTGCTTTTCCTGCTAGGTAAAAGATTTGGGAAGTTGTTATTAGCTCAGCAAAAGAAAATCTCTGAGTTGCTAAGAGAGTTCTTAAATGTTCTCACACAGAAAAGAAATAATAATTATCTGATGTGATGCAGGTGTTAGTTAGCTAACTCTATGAAGTTAGTGATTTTGCAATATGTAAGTGTATCGAATCAACAAGTTGTACACCTCTAACATACAAAACGTTCTATGTCAATTACATCTCAATTAAACTGGAAAAAAATCTATGAATTCTTGCTGTCTGTAACTATTCCATACATGGATTTCTCACTCACTTATTGCTGTGAACAATGGATTCGAATTGTTCTAATTGAAACCTAAGTTAATATAGATAGATAAGTAGAAAGAGATGGAAAAGTATTAGAACCTCAGGTCCCTAGTAGGAATTACTGCTGCTGCTGCTGCCGGGCACAGATGCCACTGCTCATAACACTGACTGCCCTGATGCTGGGCACTGGACCCTGCAGTCAGGACTGCTGTCTCTTCTGCTCCTGGAAATTAGTGACATATTGCCACTTACACCACCTGTGCCAAATGCATTCTGCACAGCGTGTCACCTATCTGCCACCACATCTTAAGTCACACTCCAGCATGTAGTCTCCTGACTGGTGGACCTTCATGACATGTCCAACTGCAAGAATGTTTGGGAAAGTGAGTTTCCTTCTTTTATGGAGGAAGGTGGTCTCTGCCTCCTACCAAGACTCTTCAAGTGTGGAATTCTCCTAACGTGGGAAGAGGGTACAGGTTCGAAGGGTGGAGGTTGGGGTGGTGGAGGGAAAAACAATGACAAATTTCAATTTTTGGAGCAGTGATATGAGATAAGAACTTGATCTGGTACGTTGTAGGAACTCGGGTTTGATTAGATGAATAAGTGACTAACAAAAAACATCTTTTAACTTACTCCTTTGATATCTGTCACGGAATCCAACTTTTTTCTATTCTAGTTTATACTCACAAACGAGTGGAATGGCATCGTGGGATGATGAATGATTACTCAAAATGTCTTCTCCCTGACTTTTTCTCTTGCTGGGTTTAAAAAGTCAAGATCTATAAGACTTCAGAGTATCCATATATATATACACTGACATTTTATACTAACTTTTATATTTCTTTGTATATGTACATATTTCTTGGGAGAGTATCCATAACATTTATCAGTATTTGTGTGACCCCAACAAAAGTCTAAAAAACTGTCCTAGTTTAGATACTGTGCTACTCAATCTTGTCCTTGAAGAGCTAATAATCAGACTGTTTTAGCAGATCCAATGACATGATATAAATGCTCATCTTTTCCCTGAGAATTACCAGTCTTGGACAAGATAAGGTAGAGATTTTCTTGCTTGCACTCACGTTCAATTTCTGTGTGTATCTTATTGTAGGCTGATAGCATACACCTCGTGGGCCAGCACTGGCTCACAGACCACACCAAGTAGCATTGGTTTAGGTGGATTTATATTAACCTAAAATGTTGTTGGATAAATAGCAGGAATGAAAAAATAATTAATGGGGATTCCATTTCCAGTAATATGGTAGGTGAGGTTTTAAGGCTGTCTCATGTGCTTAAAACAACTAAAAATAATCAATAAAATATAAAATGCATCCAAATGTTTAATGAATAATCATTCATGCCAATATATAAAAATGTGGGTAAATAATTCAAAGAGAAAAGTTTTTATCCTTCGGGCATTTGCCAAATCTAGAGGAATCTTAGCTTTGATTTCTCAGGCACATGAACTATAACAGACAGGAAATGATGCCCAGAGCTTATTCATGTGGGGAGCGTGAGAAACGTCCCCTCCCTGAAAATCTGGGTTCATATCCTCAGAGTAAGGGTGAAACAAAACAAGTCTGCTTCATCTTTCAATGCAAGAGGAGTGTTCTAAGGAAATTTGCCCTTGAGCCAGGAAAAAAAAAAAAAAAGGAGCAAACAACTATTTGTTAGAATTTACAACCTCAAGCTACCCCTGCTGTGATTTTGGTCCAAATTTATCATTTTGGGCCAAAATAACTTCATACCATGAATTTATTTTATAATTGTCCTGGATTGATGATGACCCAAAGATTGGAAGAGTGAAACAAAACCTCTGTCGAAATCTGTATTTAAACTAGGTGTCAAAGAATCTACATAAATACTTACATGAGGAAAAAGAGCAGCTTGTAGCAAGAAATGTATAAGTACAAGTGGAAAAAAAGACTATGATCGAAAAGCAGTAGAAACAAAGGATAGTATAAAGAGGCTCATAAAACTTCAATATTGGAGTTATGAGACATGAAATATAATATAACCGGGATATGATATAAACATTTAAATATATATTATCTATATGATATAAAGAAAAACATGAAAAATTGAAAATAATTGCAGATAAAAAGACAAAATTAAAAATGCCTGCAGAACATAGAAAATTAAATATAAGCAATGTGATTTTCAAAAGAACTAAACAAGTTCTTAAAAATTAAAGTTAAAATAATTTAATTAAAAACTCAGTTTATGGACTTTTGGGCTATGACGGGGTAAAGAGACCAGCTTTACTCTCCTGTCTTAAACAACTACATATTCAGATAAATATATGAAACAATGATATTCAGACCTTGGAAAACAGGCAGCATAAGGATTGTGATCCTTAAGAGAAGAGAAACAAAAGAAGTGAGGCCCAACTTCCTTCCTGGAGGGAGTTTCCATGACACAGTGCAGGAAAGAGGAGCCCTAAGAGAGCCCAGCAGTCTCATTGTGTTGAGGGGACGGAGTTGTGAGTTGGAGAGGCCAGCACAGCCAATTGAAGGTGAAGGCACACAGAGAAGAGATTTGAAAGAAAAAGCTGGAAGTCTGCAGAGGGTTCCCCTCAGGGGTTCAGCTCATAGGTGCGTGCATGTAAAGAAACTATCCAGGGACAGAGAAAGGCTAATCTAAAAAGACTACAGGGAACAGTACCTAGTCTTCTACAGGACTGGGAATGGTGCTTGCTCCCACCAACCAGACTGGAAAACCTTATAATTTGCTAAGCATTGGGTATAATATTCAGAAGGTCTTGTTTAAGTAGTTGGGCATAATTTGCCCTAACCTAAATGTTGTCCTGTTTTGCCTAACAAATATTAAAAGCAAGACCCAAAAGAATCAAACAACTTCCAAGTAACTTAATGTGGTCCAGAAACAAAAGCTGAAGAATATTTGTGGAAGGCTAAATGTCTAGTACCTAATAAGGTAAAATCATAACATCTGGCATAAAATAAAAAATAACTCGACATGCAAAGAAAGCAAGAAAATACAACACATAAGGCAGAGAAAAGTAATCAATTTAAACTAATCTAGAACTGACACACGTGTTAGCATTAGCAGTAAACGATGTTAAAACAGTTATTGTAAATGTATTCCGTATGTTCAAAAAGTTACATAAGAGATATGAAAGTATATGAAAGACCAAAATCAAACTTACAGAGATGAAAATGTCTGAGTTAAAAACTACGCTGAATGTGAGATGGAATTAATGGCAGATTTCATATTGCAGAAGAAAAGATCAGTGACACTGAAGACATAGCAATACAAACTCTCCAAAATTATATAAAGTAATAATTATTACAATGTATTGTTGAGTCTGTAACATGTTTTGACAAGATTTGTGTAACAAAACAGCCCAAAAAGGAAGAAGTAGAAGTAGAGCTATAGAGAGTGGCATTTCTATTTTGCACCAAAATTGTTAATATAAATCTGAAGTGAGTATTGATAAGATAAGCATATGGCAAACTCTAGAGTAACTAGTAAGAAAATAACTAAAAAATGCAGTGAAAAATCTTTAAATAATTAAAATATTACAGTAGAAAATATCCACTTAATGAAATGAAATCAGTAAAAGAGGACTAGAGAGGTGGAAAAGACATGAGACACATAGAAAACAAAAAGTAAAGTAGCATCATAAATCCACTGTATTAACATTAACATTAAATATAAATGGATTAAAAAGTCAATCAAAGCACAGATTGTTAGATAGAAAACAAAACAGGATACAATTATGCTGTCTACTGTAGACACATCTGAGATTCAATTACAAATAAATTAAAATTAACAGGATAGAAAAGATTTCTCAGTCAAATGGTAACCATAAGGAAGCTGAAGTGGCCACACTGATAAGAGACAAAAGAGACTTTTTATAAAATACAGGGACATTTTATAATAATAAAAGGGCCGTGCTACCAGAAAGATAAAACAAGTATAAACATATGTGTACCTAATAACTGAGCACCAAACACATAAAAACAAAATTGACAGAAATTAAGAGAAATAAACAATAAAACAATAATAGAGACTTCAATATACTGCTTTCAATAATGGATAGAAAAACTACGCAGAAGATAAACAGAAAAAAAAGAAAACTTTAGCAATACTATAGAACAACAGTATCAACCTAACACCCATTTGTGGAACACTTCAACCAACCACAGCAAGATATACATTCTTCTCAATTGCACAGGGAGCATTCCTCAGGATAAACCATATACTAGACCATAAAACAAACCTTAATAAATTTAAAAGGATAGAAAGAATACAAAGTATTTCTTTTATGCCAGTGGCAGAAAGTGAGAAATCAACCCATATCTAAAAGAAATTTGGGAAACTCACAAACACATGGAAATCAAATAACACACTTCTACATAACCAATGGATCAAAGAAGATATCAAAATTTAAAATTAGGAAATACTTTGAGATTCATGAAAATGAAGGCGCAGCATACCGAAATTTATGGGATGTTATTAAAACAATACTTAGAGGGAAATTTATAGCTGTAATGCCTACATTAAAAAAGAAACATCTCAATTCAATTACCTAACTTTACACCTTATGTCAAAGGTAAAAAAGGAACAAACTAAACCAAAAGCAAGCAGAAGGAAGGAAAAAGTAAAGATTAAAAGGAAAATTAAATAGAGAAAAGAGATTAAAGAAACAATACAAAAAATTCACTAAAACAAATTTAGTCCTTTGAAAATTGACAAAACTGACAAATCTTCAACTAGAATCACTAAAAAGAGAGAGAAGACTCAATTACTAGAATCAGCAGTGAAAGAGAGGACGTTATGACTGACCATCTAGAAACGAAGAGAATTACCCAAAAATGCTATGAATAATTGTATCCCAACAATTAGATAACTTAGATAAAATAGACAAATACATAGAAAGATACAAACTACTAAAGCTGATTCAAGAAGTAGACAACCTGAATATACGTATAACAAGTCATAAAATTGAATCAGTTATCCAAAATTACCCACAAAAAGTGTCCAAGACCACTTCACAGGTGAAGTCTACGAAATATTCAAAGAATTAAAAACAACTTTTTATAAACTCTTTTAAAAAGGAGAAGAGGACGGAACAGTATCAGATCATTTCATGAGGCCTGTATTATTCAGATACCAAAACCACACAATGACATCACAAGAAAAAAAAACTACAGAGCAATTATCTTTTATGAATATAATTGAATATATTCATGATATCTTTTATGAATATAACTTTTATTGAGAAATTCTCAATAAAATATAGAAATTTGAATCCAGCAACATGTAGAAAGAATTATACATCATGACTAAGTGGACTTTATTCCAGGAATACAAGGTTGACTTAACATTCCAAAAATCAATTAATGTAATACACCATGTTAATATAATAAAAAATGGAAATCATATGCTTATCTCAATAGATGCAAAAAAAAAATCTTGCCACCATTTCATGAAAAAAACACTCAACAAGCTAGCAATAGAAAGGAATTTCCTCAATCTGTTTAAGGGCATTTATGAAAATCCTAAAAGTAACATCAAACTTAATGGCAAAAGAATGGTTGTTTTCCCCCTAAATTAGCAACAAGATGTGGATCTCCACTCTCACCCTTCTATTCAACATTATTCTAGAGATTCTAGCCAGAGTAATTGTGCAAGAAAAAGAGATAAAATGCATTCTGATTGGAAAGGAAGAAGTAAAACTATCTCTATTCAAAGATGACGTAATCTCCTACATAGAAAATCCTGAAGAATCCACTAAAAAGAAACTAGAACTAATAAAGAAGTTCATCAAGGTTGTAGGATATAAGGTTAATATATAAAAATCAATTATATTTCTATACAATAAACAATAAATAATTTAAGAAAGAAATTAAGAAAATATTCTATTAACAATAGCTCATAAAAGAGTAAAATATTAGGAATATTTTAATAAAAGAAGTGCAAAACTTATACCATGAAAACTACAAAACATTGTTAAGAGAAATTAAAGAACATCTATGTAAATGGAAAAATGATTATGGGTTAGGAGACTTAATATTGTTAAGACAGCAGTACTCCCCAAATTCATCCATGGATTCAACACAATCCCTATCAAATACCTAACTGACTTCTTTCTCGGAATTCACAAACTGATTCTAAATTCATATGGAAATTCAAGGAACCTACAATAGACAATCTTATGAAAGGAGAACAAAGTAGGAGGACTCACAATTCTCAATTTAAAACTTCCTACAAAGCAATGATAATCAAGACAGTATGGTACTGGCATATAAATAGACATACAGATAAATGGAACAGGATTGAGAATCCATAAATAAAATCATGTCTATGGTCAACGGACTTCCAACAAAGGTGCCAAGATCATTCAATGGGGGAAAGAATAGTCTTTTCAACAGATGGTGCTGGGACAGCTGGACAGCCACATGCAAAATAATAAAGCTGGACACTCACCTTGCACCATATACAAATATTAACATAAAATGGATGAAAGACCTGAACATAAGACATAAAACTGTAAAATTCTTATAATAAAACATAGGAGGAAATCTTCATGACATTGGATTTGGCAATGATTTCTTGGATATAACACCAAAGGCACAGGTAACAAAAGAAAAAATAAGCTAATGAGAGTTCATCAAAATTAAAAAATTCTGTGTATCAAAGGACCATATCAATAGTTAAAAGCCAACCACAGAATGGAAGAAAGTATTTGCAAATCATGTATCTGATAAGTGATTAATATCAGGAACACATAAAGAGCACCAACAATTCAACGACAAAAAGACAAACAACTCTATTTTCTAGTGGGCAAAAGAATTGACATTTCTCCAAATAAGACATACAAATGCCAGCATATGCACAAATATGTGTGTATATGGGGCATCCTAACATGTATGAGGTGGTGTCTCATTGTGGTTTTGATATTCATTTCCTGCCTTATCTACCATGTTGAGCATTTTTTCAGGTGCTATGATACGTATATATACCTGGTGGTTTCTAGGGTCTGAGGAAGGAGTGAATTGGGAGTTATTGTTCATTAGGAACATAGTTTTAATAAGGAATGATGAAAAAGTTCTGTTAAATAGTTGTATCTCCTAATTTATCTCCAGATTCAGTGCAATCTCTATATAAATCCTAGCTGGTTTCTTTGCAGAAACTGATGAGTTCACCTTAAAATCATGTGGAAATTCAAAGATCTGGATAAAACACTCTTGAAAAAGAAGGAAAAGATTGAGGATTCACATTCCTGGTTTCAAAATTTACTACAAAGTGCAAGTAATCGAAACAGTGTGTCACTTGCATAAGGCCAGACATAGAGATTAAGAGAATGGTACTGTGAGGTCAGAAATCAACCTTCACATTTACGGTCAATTGAACTTTGACAGTAGCGCCAAGACAACTCAAGGAGGAATGGCTAATCTGCTGATGTGATTGTGTATCCACATGCAAAAGAGTGAAGTTGGACCCTTATCTCCAACTGTTTGAAAAAATTATCTCACAGCAGATCAAAGACCTAAATATAATGCTAGAACTATAAAACTCTTAAGAGACAATATATGCATAAATCTTTGTGACTTTGGACTAAGCAATGGCTTTTTAAATATAACACCTAAAATACATGTAACAAAGGAACCAAGAGATTAATTGGACTCCAAGCAATTTAAAAACATTCGTGCTTTAAGAGACACCATCCAAAAAGTAAAAATATAGCCCCAGACTGGGAGAAAATATTGCAAATCTTATAGGTAAGGATATGTAGTCTCTACAATATATAAGGTACTCTTCCAAATCAATAATAAAAAAAGAAAAAACAATTTAAAAAGGAGCAAATGATTGGGCCAGCACCAGTAGCCTAGTGGTTAAGTTCAGTGTGGTCCACTTTGGTGGCCCACATTTCAGTTCCCAGGAGTGGACCTACACCACTCATCTGTTAATGGCCATTATGTGGCAGTGGCTCATATACGAAAAAGAGGAAGATTGGCAGCAAGTGTTAGCTCAGGGCAAATCTTCCTCAGAAAACAAAAGAAAAAAATGAGCACATGTTTGATAAACATTCATCCATGGAAGATATGCAAATGGTCAATAAGCATCTGAAAAGATGCTTCATATCATTAGTCTTTAGGAAAATGTGAATCAAAAATACAATGAGATACCACTTCACACTTCCTAGGATGGCTAGAATCAAAAAGACCAATATTGAGGCCAGCCCAGTAAGGCAGTGGCTAAGTTCAGTGTTCTCCACTTTGATGGCCTGGGGTTCTCAGGTTCATATCCCAGACGCAGACCTACACCACACATCAAGCCATGCTGTGGTGGCATCCCACATACAAAATAGAGGAAGATGGGCACAGATGTTAGTTTAGGGTCACTCTTCCTCAAGCAAAAAAGAGGAAGATTGGCAATAGGTGTTAGCTCAGGGCCAATCTTCCTCACCAAAAAAAAAAGGCCAATATTAAGTGCTGTGAGGTTGTGGAGAAATATGAACCCTTGTAAACTGCTGGTGGGAGTATAAACTGGTGCTGCCACTGTGGAAAAGAGTCTGGCAGTTCCACTAAGTTTGAACATAGCGTTAACCATATGACTCAGCAATTCCATTCCTAGGTATCTACCCAAGAGAAATGAGAATGTATATCCACACAAAAACTTGTACATGATATTCACAGCAACATTATTCATAATAGCTAAAAAGTAGAAACAACTCAAATGTGCCTCAACTTATGAATAAATAAATAAAAGTGGTATCCATGCAGTGGAATATTATTTGGCAATAAAAAGGAATGAAGTACAGATTCAGGCCACACATGGATGAACTTTAAATACATTCAGCTCCATGAAAGAAAACAGAAACAAAAGATCAAATAGATTGTTTCATTCTATTTATATCAAATGTCCATAAGTAAATCCATATGGACAGAAAGTAGATGAGTGCATTCCTAGGGATGAGAGGAGTTTTGGAGGGAAATAGGGACTGACTGCTCAGGAATAAATGGTTATGGGGTGATGACAATGTTCCAAAATGGATTGTGGTAATGGTTGCACAACTCTGTGAATATACTATAAACTTGTTCTTTTAAATGGTTAAATTATATCTGGGAATTACATCTCAATAAAGCTGTTCTAACAAAAAGCGATGGCTCACATTAATGAAGTAGACATGCCAGAACTGCCACAGCAGATTGAAGAGAAAGAAAAGGCTCAGAGAAGTGGGCATGCTAGTATGAATCTACTCTATGAAACTGGAAAACCACCAGGTGACTATTTTCCTTGGAAGGGGCCCAAAGAATACTCTGTTTATCAGGCAATGAGGAATGAGCAGGTGAGCAGAGTATCAACCTCACTGTGTCTGTGCTTTGTAGGCTGGGCTGACTCTAGCAGATAATATCACAGAACTAAGTTCTCTAGCATCAATGGGGATAATAGGATCCCCAAAAGCCAGAAGCCAAGTGGCAGGAAGGTAGAAACAAAGGCAAAATTGCCAAAATAGCCAACAATATCAGAATGGAAGCCATGAAGTTCTGACTACAAGGGATTTGTGTAAATGGCTAATAGACCATGGTATTTCTGGGGGCAAGATAGAGTGTTCGTTAATATTATAATTAATAGATAAAGGAAGAATGACTAGAAGGCTGAGATTAGTTGCCCAATAGAAAGTTACAATCCCTTGCCCGGTTGCCTGACCTGAGCCAATGCTCAGACCCAAAACCCTTTGGTTGAAGGAGAGCCTCATTTCCCTGAGAAAGTATCCTGCAACACCATAGCAGTTGTATACAGCAATAATTCCCCAAGTCCTACCATAAAGGTACCTATGGCCATTTACTCACTTATCCATACATTGAAGAATGCGAATATCTATATCCTTTTAGGTATATTGGATACATATTTGTTCAATGTGACACTAGTACCTGGGGAACCAAAGCACCACCATGAATCCCCATTAGAAGAGAGACATATAGGGAACAGGAAATACTTTGCAGGTCCATTCAAATCTCAGTGGGTCTTCCGTGTCCACATACCTACTTGATGGTCTTTTCCTCAGTTTCCAAATATGTTATTGCAGTGGACATATTTAGAATTTGCAAGAAGCCTCACACTGGGTCTTTGGCCTGTGGAATACAAGCTTTTCATTAACACAGGCCAAATGAAAGCCCCTGAAACCGCCTCCCAAATTTGGCCAAGACAGAAAATTAAAACAAAATTGTATCTTGAGGGGAATGAAAGAGGTTATGTCATCTCAAAATACTAAAAGATGCAGCAGTGGTGGTCCCATCACATACCCATTTAACTCACTACTGTGGTTCTTGCAAAAACTGGATGGATCATTGCCAATGATAGTGCGTTACCAAAAACTTAATTAATAAATAGCCCCAATTACAGCAGGTGTGCTGAATGTGATATCTTTAATAGAGCAGATTTGCAGAGCTACTGGTATGTGGCAATGACTATTGACATGTTAATGCATTGAATACCTATGAAAGAGAGGATCAGAAGTTGTTTATATTCACATGGGACAAATAAGACTATACTTTCTATTTTTCCCCAAGGCTATGTTATTTCTCCTGCTCTCTATCATAATGTAGAAAGAAGAAATTCAGATGGACTCAAAAAGGCCACAGTAGCCAAAGCAATTCTGAGAAAAAAAGAACAAAGCTGGAGGCATCACACTTCCAGATTTCAAACTATATTACAAAGCTTTAGTAATCAAAACAGTATAGTACTGGCATAAAAACAGACACATAGACAAGGGAACAGAATTGAGAGCCTGTAAATAACTTTCATGTGGTATAATAAGAAATACATTTGGTCTCTGTCCCTTGTTCCTGGCACAGACCTCCCAAAACCCATGGAATATCCTGAGTGATAGGAGTGTCTTCTGTTACTCATAAGGAGCCCCTTTTGACACCTCCTAATGTATACAAATGAGATAACTTAGATTGGGGCCCCTAGATAGACTCTGGATGGGGCTGGTCACCAAAAAGACCAGTTGATTAGAGGGTTGGAAGTTTCACGCTCACCTACCAACTACTGTGAAGGTGGGGGGTGCTTAGATGAAGTTCTATAAAAACTCTTGGACAACAAGATTGAATGAGCTTCCAGGTTGCTAAATGCATCCACATGCCAGGAAGATTGCACACCCCAGTTCCACAATGACAGAAGCTCCTGTGCTGAGAACCCCTCTGGACTTCTCCCTATGTATCTCTTGATCTTGGCTGTTCTTTTATATCTTTTATAAAAATGGTAAACATAAGTGAATGGTTGCCTGAGTTCTGTGAGTGGCTCTAGCAAATTAATTGAACTTGAAGAGGGAGTCCTGGGAACCTCTGATTTATACTCAGTTGTTCAGAACACAAATAACTACCTGGACTTGCAATTGGACTGTAAAATGGAGGCAGTCTTGTGGGACTAAACCCTTAATCTGTGGGATTTGATGCCATCTCCAGGGAGAAGTGTTGGAATTGAATTATAATATAGGACACCAAGTCACTGCCATTGAGGAGAAGAATTGTTTTTTGATATAGAAAAATCAGATTCGACCATGCGTATACAGTCAACTAATATTTGAAAAGGGAGCCAAGAATACACAATGGGGAAAGGATAGTCTCTTCAATAAATGGTATTGGGAAAACTGGGTATTCACATGCAGAAGAATGAAATTGGATCCCTATCTTACACCACTCACAAAAATTAACTAGAAATAGATTAAACACTGAAATGTAAGACTTAAATCCATAAAACTCTTAGAAGAAAATAGAGAAAAAAAGCTCTTTGACATTGGTCTTGGCAATGATTTTTTGTATATGACAACAAAAGCACAGACAACAAAAGCAAAAATCAACAAGTGGGACTACACCAAAATAAAAACCTGCTCAGTGAAGGAAACTGCCATCAAAACAGAAAGGCAACCTGCTGAATGGGAGAAAGTATTTGCAAGTTATATATCTGGTAAAGGGTTAATAGCCAAAATATATCAGGGACTCATACAATTCAATAGAAAAAAAAAACAAATAATCTGATTAAAAAATGGGCAAAGGACCTGGATAGACAATTTTCCAAAGAAGACTTCCAAATGGCCAACAGGTACATGAAAAGGTGCTCAACATCACTAATCATCAGGGAAATGCAAATCAAAACCATAATGAGATATCACCTCACACCTGTTAGAATGGCTAATATCAAAAAGACAAGAGATAACAAGTGTTGGCGAAAATGTGGAGAAAAGGAAACCATCGTGCACTTTTGGCAGGAATGTAAATTGGTCCAGCCACTATGGAAATCAGTATAAAGATTCCTCAAAAAATTAAAAATAGAACTACCATATGATCCAGCAATCCCACTTCTGGACCTATATCTGAAGGAAAATGAAATCACTATCTTCGAAGACATGTCTACACACCTATGCTCATTGTAGCATTATTTGTAATAGCGAAGATGTGGAAACAAACTAAGTGTCCTTGAAGGAATGAATGGATTAAGTATAGAAATATATACATACTATATTATATATGTAATGGAATGTTCAGCCATAAAATGAAGGAAATCTTGCCATTTGTGACAACATGGAAGGTCCTTGAGGGCATTATGTTAAGTGAAATAAGTCAGACAGAGAAAGACAAATACTGTATGATCTCACTTATATGTGGAATCTAAAAATGCTGAACTCATAGAAAAGGAGAGTAGCTTGGTGATTGGCAGGGGCTGGGTATGGGGGAAATGAGTGATGTTGGTCAAAGGGTACAAACTTCCAGCTATAGATGAACAAGTTCTGGGATCTATTGTACAGCATGGTGACCATAGATAACAATACCGATTTGTATACTTGAAAGTTGCTAAGAGAGTAGATCTTAAACGTTCTCACCACACACCTACACACACACAGAGGTAACTATGCGAAGTGATGGATGAGTTAACTTACCTTATTGTGGTAATCACTTTGCAATGTATACATATATCAAATCATCATGTTTCACACCTTAAACTCACACAATGTTATATGTCAATATATCTCAATAAAGCTGGAAAAATATCATTTTAAAAAAATGGAACATAATTTCTGTTTACCAGTAAAGAATATTTTCCAAACAAAAGAAGGGACTAGGCCATCTGGACATTCTACAGAGCATCACATTGATATATTGATAACATCACATTATTAGGCTCTGATGAGCAAGAACCAGGGTGTCCTTGAATACATCCCAATGGTAGGTAGGTAAAACTTGAAAGATTCAGAGGCCTGCTACACTGGTAAAGTTCAAGGAATCCAGTGGTCTGGGGCATGAAGGAACATCCCCTCAGAAGTAAAGGACAGATTATTGCACTGTGTACCTCCTGCCACTAACAAAGAAGCCCAACATTTCGTAGCTCTCTTTGGGTTTTAGAGGCAGCATGTTTCATACTATCATAATATTGTTCTGACATACTTATCAGGTGACATGAAAGGTTGCTGGTTTTAAATGGAAGCTAGAACCATGTCCAGGCTATAGGAGGTAGCCTTGTTGCGTCGGCCATCTGACCCAGCAGATATCATAGTACTAAAGGTATGAGTGGTAGGAAAGGTTACTGTGTGGAATCTGGTATCTCTGGCAATTCCCAATAGCAGGGTCTTCAATGTAGACCCCTAGGCCTCTGGAGCAATGAGCACAGCCATCTGCTGTGGAGAACTATACACCATTCAACAAACAGCTCCAGGGATGTTACTGGGGCCTGGGAGAGATGGAGAATCTGATAATGGGGCATCGAAGGACCATTGGTCACATATACCTTTCATGATCTGGGTCTGGTCAGACCCTAGGAGCAATCCACTCTAAGATGGAAGTGGTATATCCAGGATTGGACTAGCACAGGGGTGGGGAAACTACAATCCATGGGTCAAATACAGCCCACTGCCTCTTTTTATAACAAAGTTGTAGTGAACACAGATACATCTGTTCATTTCGATATTGTGTATAGCTGCTTTTACACTACAACAGCAGAGTTGAGTAGTTGGGACAGAGATCATATACTCACAAAACTGAAATATCTCCCACAAATTAGTTGCATAACAAATTGCTAGGACCCCCATGTCATCTACCATTGTTAAACCCTGGCTCTTTCCTTACCTCTTGCCTGTGATCTAATGGGGAGCTCCTATGACCAGCCAACATAAGAAAAAAAAACCTTGATATTGGCTCACAAACGTGTCCGTGCAGCATGTTGGATTGAGCCAAAAATGAATGGCTGCTGCACGATAGCCCCACTCAGTAATGACTGAAGACAGTGTTGAGGGAATTTCCTTCTAATGGGCAGAACCTCAGGTGCTGCTCCTACTCATCCACTCATTTTGTAGAGATAGAAGTGGCCTGAAGTAGGAACATGCACAAACTCACAGGCAGTGGCAATGGTTTATCTGGTTGATCAGGGCCCTTGAAAGAGCAAGATTGGAAGATCAGGGGCAAGGATATCTGGGAAGAGGCATATGGTAGACACAAAGTGTTAGGATCTGTTTGTATCAAGTGTTAATGCCCACCAGAAATTATTATCTACTATACAAGAAACACTAAACAACGAAGCTCAGAGGATGACGCAGCCAGAAGACATTAGCCAGCCTCTGTCCTCAGCCACCAAAGAGCTTGCACAACAGGCTCATGAAAGGAGTACTCATGGTGGCAAAGAGGGTGACTGTGCATGGCTTTGACGGCATGGGCTCTCTCTCATCACAGTTTATATAATTACTGCCAAAAGTGATACGTGACCTTGCAGCAACAAATAAATTTCAATATGCATCAACACTAACGGAAGCCAACCTGCCATTTGGTGGCTAGTTGATAACATTATTACTCTTCCACCTTCAAAAAATTAGGGGTTCATCCTAATCTGGATTGACATGTATTCCAGATAGGGGTTTGCTCTTCCTTCTCACAGTGTCCCATTCAGAACCATTATCCAAGCATTCACGTATGTATGATCTTTTAATATGAAACCTGTACATAACAGTGCCCCAGACCAAGGAACATACTTTACAAGAAAGGCAGTGTGGCAGTGAGTATATGATCATGAGATCCGCTGGTCCTACCCCATACCACACCACACAGAAGTTCCCAGCTGACACAGCGGTGGAAAGGCCTCTTCAAAGTGTGGAACCATGCTGAAGATGATGCCTGCAAGAAAGGGTGCTGTCCTGTAGGATGAAGTATACACAGTGGTTTACACAACAACCGTTATATGATACTGTGACTTCGAAGCACAGATTAAGTATGACAACCAGGTGTGGAATAAGAGTGACTCTGCTCACATCATTCCTGATAACCCAGTGGGGGTGTTTCTGCCTCCCATCCCCTCAACAGGCTCTACTGCTCCGGAAGTTCAGCCTCCCAGAGGAGGGTGCTTCCATCAGGGAATACAGCAAAAAGTCTCATTAAATTTAGAGCTGTGGCTGCCACCTGTTCTCTGTGGGCTCCTCACGCCAGTAGACCATTGGACAAGGGAAGGAGTTACTGTATAGGCAGCAATAATTGATTCCAAATATCACGGGGAGCATGAGGAGAGCAGAGAGCAATATGGTTGGCACTCAGATGATCTGTGAGGGCTTCACTTGGTGTTCTCATGTCCATTTTTAGTTGTAAATGGACAGTATAGCAACCACAGGTGATAAAGTTCTGGGAACCAGGAACTCAGACTCCTTAGAGCTGAGGATTTGGGTAAAACTGCCAGATCACTTCCTAGACCACCAGAAGTGTTATCCAAGATTTAGGAGAATCTAGAATGGGTGGTACAAGATGTGATGTGTTGTGGCCTTGGAACCAACTGCAGCAAGGGCTTCTTCATTTCACTAACAGTCCTAATTGTCCTTTGCTAAGTTTTCTACAAATTACGACCTATTGAATTCTGAAGAAGCTATGCTCATGCAGAGTAACTTATCATAAGAAGAAAGTGGAACAGATTAGTGCAAACGATGGACTGTAGCAAGCACTTTAGGTACCCCACCAAGATTTAGTACACCCATGCTTCAACTGCTATAAATGTTATCACTAAAGACTCACAGCTGCCCCGTTCTCCAAAGAGCTGCCTTCAGCTCGTGGAAGCTACTGGTTATCACGTAGCCAATTTTGAAGCACCAGACTCCTTGCGGGCTATGCTAAGGAGGTGAGCCTTGACTCATGAATAGTGGAGACCCTTTAAATTATAAAACAAGATCTCTGCATGCTAGAACACTAAGCCATCCTTCTCTTCTTCTCCTCTCCCCATATTTCCTTGCCTCCTCCTTCACTTTCACATTTTTCGTCCCCTCCACCTCTTCCCTCTTTATCTCCTTTCCCTCCACCTAGAAAATCGAAAGTAAATATTTTGTAATATTATTATAGCAGAGAATTTTCTAAATATGACCTAAATCCAGAAATGATAAAGCAAAAAACTAAAGAACTAACCATCTCTATTTGAAATTTTGGCCTGGCAAAAAAATAATAAAACATATGGAAAAGTACTATTTTTCATAACATCTGTAATGAAGATTTATAAATCAATAAGATAAGATCCACATGCTCTTCTATGCTCTTCACTCTTCCTTCTTCTGCATGACGATCTCCACAGAAATCTTAGGAGCCACATAATGAACATGATACAAACTCTGTCAGCCTGAATCCCTGAATGATTGTATGGAGCAGATAGTGCTGCCTCCCAACCGCCCCAACACACTACTCAGTTAGAACCACACTGAGCAGCTTATAGACAAAAATCACCACCACTGTGTTGAGCCACTGAAATTTGGGGGTTTATTTGTTATCACCACTATCTTACACTAATTAATATGCTCCTAAACCAACAGCCGAGATCAGAGCACTCACTTACTTGAAAGAGGAGAGAAGGCAAGTGTATGGAATGAATATTTGTGTCCCCCACAAAGTCATATGTTGAAACCTTAGCCCCCAGTGTGACAGTTTTTGGAAATGGGGTATTTGGGAGATTACTAGGCTTAAATGGGGTCATGAGAATGAGACTCTCATAACGAGATCAGTGCCCTTATAAGAAGAGATGCCAGAGAGCCTGCTCCCTCTATCCATCACGGGAGGACACAGTGAGAAGGTGGCCATCTGAAAGCCAGGAAGTGAGCTCTCACCAGGAATGAATCTGCCTTGACTTTGGATTTCCCCCCATCCAAAACTGTAAGGAAATAAATCTCTATTGTTTAAGCCACCCAGACTACGGTATTTTGTTTTGGAAGATCAAGCTAACTAAATTACCAAAATTCATATTTTCTTTTTTAAAAAAAAATTATTGGTTTTCTATTTCAAAAGTATTGTATGTTTCATTTAGAGTAAAAAGAAAACATGGATAAGCGTGAAAAAGAATAAAGATATTATAACAAAATAAATCTTGGGAACCTGAGGAAATTTTTGGATTACGTTTTGGAATTCCAGCTCTACTCCCTACTAAGAAGTTTATCTTGACAAATTACTTCAACTTTCTGAACCTTGGTTTTCTCATACTTGAAACGGGGATAATTCTACTGCTGTTATACATGGGATATTATTTATAAAATAAACTATATTTATTTTGAACTATATATATATATAGTTTTTTGTACAGTGCTTGGGCCATATGAGCACTGAAAAATGGTAGCTATTAGTATTAATAATACTCTCCTCCTCCTCTCTAGCCATGACTTCCTCAATCTTGAGTTCTTAAACATTCTGATCCATCTTTCATTGTTCTGGCTCTTCATTACAGGAGCAACAACTTGACTGGGCAAAGCTTGTTCAAGTCACATTTTTTTCCTTGAAGCTCTTACAGATGCTGCTCCATTATCTTCTGGATTCAATACTGTAGAAGCAATGGCCATGGCCAAACTGAGTTTTTGGCTCTGTGAGTAACGATATTCTGCTTGCACAATGATGACTTTTTCTGGTGGTCGTTAAAGAATGAAAATTTCAGTATGTTACACATACCAGTATATATTAAATCTACCTAAAACAGTATGTGTCCATTTTTTAGTAGCACTTTTTTATGTTTCATAGAGATATAATGACATGCAGCACCATATAGGATTCATATTTTCATATCAAGTTGAGATTAGAGTTGCAACAGAATTTATTTTTTAAATACCACAATGAGATTGTACTAGTAACATAAAGTAACTGTAAAATCAGAGGATATACCCAGGTAATTATTAAGGAACCCACCATGCAGTAGGAAAAAAGGTTAAACATGACAGAGCAGGACAACACTATCAGGAAAAAAAAAACATAAAACTTCTTCATTGAGAATGGATTGAATACTCTGTTATACTTGTTTAGCATAACAAAGTGGAAACGTACATTGCCCAGAAGAACCTCAACAGATTGTGGCAATATATCAGAGACAAATGTGGAAAATCAACAGGGAGTTTTGAGAATAACCACTTTATACTCTTGGAAATGCTTGAGAGGTCTTTGCAGGGGCTGGAGAGCCTGGTGAGCAGGTGTAGCCAGAGCCTGGAAAATGTGCTGAGAAGACCCAGAGCTAGACGCCCTCAAGGCTCCTTCCCTCCCACTCTTGTTCCAGAGTAGAGGGCTGGGTCAGCAGATCTGAATCTGCTCTTCAGAAGAACAGGCCAGTGCCAGCCACTGAGCTCCAGGGACTGCCACTTTCTAACAAGCTCAGATCCTTGACCAGGGACCTGATATTGTATCAGAGTAGCACAGATGTCTCTGTCCTGCAGTTCCAGTAAATACATAGAGCATTTTCAGGTATTCCTGAACTCATTCCTAGAATGCTGGCCTTGGGAATACAGTCTACTGTGCCAGCCTAAGCACATCCCTCCACGGGACAATTAGAAAGTAGATATCAGTGTGTTCTGATCCTTCTCTGCTTATGAATATTCCATGATAGGTTTTACATGTGCACCACGTGGCACTGTGGCATGTGTGCCTGTGTCCTTTTGAGTTGCATTTGGGTTATCTAGTGAAGGGCTTCTCCAGAATTGTTTTGACCCAGCCTACATCATGGGTTAATCCCTATCCTAAGGTAACAAACAGGCAGGAACAGCATTACAGCCTAAGCACTGAAAAGTGTGAAGGATCAGACTGTTTTACGTTTGTGAGCAGAAACATTTAACTGCAAGACAATGGGTATTCCAGTTGCCAACAGGAAATATGATTGGTTTTAAGGAGAAAGGATTTTCTTGGTTTGAGGAGGACCAAACTCAGAGGAGCAGGAGAGCAGAAGAATGGTTCCAGCTGGAGGAAGCTGCCTTAGGAAAGTTGGGAAGACGTCGATAACACAGAATCCCCAGCTTTTTCCTCCTCCCTCTCTCCATTGTCCCTGCACCTCTGGTCCAGCAATGATGGCAGCAGTGTGGATGCATCTCCTAGCCACAAGGGAGTAACTGAGGTCCAGTGTCACCTGCAAAGGTAATGAGGAAACAGGACTTGCTGTTTAGATAAAAGGAGAAAAATGTCCCCAAAACCTGACGGGAGGGCTGGTCCAAGTACAGGGTGTGTCCGGTTCTGTAGCTCTTCTATATTCACCATGCCAAGTAGAGCAGAAGCTGGAGGCAGAATATAATAAATGGTTGCATCACAGCCTCCTCCAGAGGTCTCTGAAGTCCTGTGACTGTGTCCCTATCTGGACTTGAATGGAAAATTGGTAAAGTAGAAGGTAGAAGAGACATACATTTTAAAATGCATCAGAAGAAAATTATATTTTGTGAGTTTCAGGAAATGCAAGAGATAGAGAAACAAGTTAACAACAACACAACGAAACCCTTAGTCAAAGTCAGGCTATAAAACATTCTATGGGACAAGTGACCTGGTTTTTCCAACAAATCAAAGACAAACAAAAACAAAGGTAGGGTGAGTGGTATGTCTCTGGAAGAAAAGAGACTAGAGAGAGATAACAAGCAAATGCAACATGTGGACCTATTCTGCATCCTGCTTCAAGTATAAAAGACACCTTGAAGACACTAACTGGACATTTGAATATGCATTAAGTATATAGTGAAATTAGGCAATTATTCATAATTTTGTTATGTGTGATAATAGCATGGCCGTTAGATTAAAAAATAATCCTTATCAGTGGGAGATGCATACTGAACTATTTAACTGTGAAATTATATGTATAAGATTTGCCTTTATGGGGGTTGGTCCCGTAGCCGAGTGGTTAAGTTCACACACTCCGCTTCAGCGGCCCAGGGTTTTGCTGGTTTGGATCCTGGGTGCGGACACGGCACCGCTCATTAAGCCATGCTGAGGCGGCATCCCACATGCTACAACTAGAAGGACCCACCACTAAAAATACACAACTATGTACTGGGGGGCTTTGGGGAGAAAAAGGAAAAGGAAAAATAAAAAATCTTTAAAAAAAAAAAGATTTGCCTTTAATATACTCCAGGAAAGATGAGTCGGAAGAGTAGATGAAGTATGATGATAAAACATTAATAACTGTTGGAAGTGATTATGGGTAATGAGAGTTCATTACACATAATACACTTTTGTGTATTAGAAAATTTCCGTAATAGAAACAGTTTGAAAAAGAAACATGGAGATAGTACAACAAGAAACTGTTTAAAGCATTAATAGTGGTTGCTTATAAGGAATAGTAATCCAAAGTAAAGAGTGGTGGTGCAGGGAATTATCTCAGTCCTTGAAAGCTTCCAGTTCATTATAAGCTTTGTAGTTCTATTTTACAATGGTATACAATGTAAATGAAAATAAAGTGCACAATAAGACTCACTGGTGCTGGGCACTGGACATACAGAGAAGGAGCCCACAGTCCTCTGGGGAAGAAGCTGGTCACAGAACAGTGTGAGCACAGGTCCTTGGTCTGAGTCTCAATACTAAAAGTGGTCCTGATTTCAGGGCAGGACTTTCTCTGACTCCTTTGCTTTGAAATCCCATAGGCTGATATTTCACACCCATTTCTAAGAAGTCCACATTCAGGAGGAATCCCAAGAACCCTGCATCCCAGCACGTGAGGCTGAGGGCCATGAGGTGCCACTCCAATTCTAACAGAGCCCATCTTCTTCCTGTGCTCTAAGATCCTAATGAAATGCCCAGCACTCCTGTGGGAATACATGTGTCTTCATAAAGGATAATACGCCCTAGCAATTGTATATAATAAAGGCTTTAGGGATGTTACACTGGAGATCCATTCACTTTTGAGCATTCAACATGAATTGCATGACTCTGTGTGTGGACAGTGAGTAGCTCACCGAGTCAGTAATGAAGCAGGAAAACATGGAGATCTCTCTGCTGACTCTCAGGCAGAACTATCTCCTTACCTCAGTGTCAACCAGGAAACTCTCTTCTCCTGAGAATCAGTAATCACCATTGAGTATTTGTTGCTATTCTCCCTGACCCAACGAATCCAATAATGTGTTATATCTTTGATAGCATTCCCTAGCTGAGGGAAAGAAATGCTTTTACATGACATGTAAACGTGGCCAAATTATCACATTTTATCGACACATGAAATCTGTCTACTCGGAAGAGGGCTTACAAAGAGGAGTAACAGTCAGGAAAACATGCTGTGTTCTTGTCAGCATCCATTCGCCTAAGCTAAGGGTACATCTCTATCTGCCAGAAGGAAGGTTTCACTCCCACAGAGTTTTAAAACCCTAAAGATTCTTAAAAGTTTAACTAAAAATGCCGAACATATTACATGGAAGAAGCAAAGCTATACCACATCCCTGAAGGTGTCACTGCTTGTGTGTTTGGTTAAACATGATAAGGGGCTTTAAAATATCTCACGGGAACCATGGATTCTGTTCACAAGGTCTGAATAATCTCTGGAGTTTGTAAGATTCCCAAGTCAAGGGGCACAGATGTGGATGGTTTGCTCACCCGGATATTAAAGCCTAGAAAAAAGCTGACATTTAATTTTTAATAATAGCTTTAAAAAGCCATCTTTTTGTCTGACTTTATCCTGGGCTGCTCCAGAGGAAAACCTAGGTGTTTTTGTACAGGAAAAAGGATAAAGGAAGGAGCACCTCTTCTCTCTTTTTTGCCAAACAGAGAGAGATGCTCAGGGGACCGCGGTCCAGGGCGTCTGGGGCTAAAATCCTCCAGCTGAGGAAAAGGTTTTGATTTGAGCGTCTGTGGCTGGTTTGGCTCAGGAAGCACATTCAAGGCAAGAATCTCAAGTCTCTTGTGACAGCAGTACCACATCAGCTCCTGGATTGTAATGTGCTTGTTTTTTCACATCTCTGAAAAATCAAGTTTAGGAGGATTCTTGCAGGGTGCCATCACAGAGACAAAGTTGTCGTCAGCTCATGTTGCCTCTGCATGTCCTAAGGTGGCTGCTAATGGGCAGGAACTGTTTATCTGATTGTTACCTTAGCTGATAACCTACACTGGAAGTAGTACATGCAACGGCATATAACCTAGATTTAGATTTGTAATTGCCACTTAAAAGGTCTGGAGTAATTATAATATAATTTAGTATTGGTTACCATATATGAAGAAGGGTCTGATGTCAAATTCAGAGAATAAAATTCTGTAAGTAAAGTGATTATTTATCATGTGCAAAATGGCTGCACTTTTTGTACTTTTTCATGAAGCAAAGTTCAGCTACAATAGAGGACCCAGGCAGGGAAGAGAGCAGAATATAGAGAAAGCCCCCATCCATCTTTCTCCTTGAGACAGGGGTAAAACTTGTATTATCACATGCCTTGCAATGTGTCAAGGGCAGTACAAGCTGTATTTTTCTAGAACAGCTTATATTTGCGTTAAATCAGTAGAGGTTGGTTTGACCAATTTTTGACACAAACAGGTATCATTCAACAGTTTCCAGTCCACCTTCAAAGAAACTGTCTCAATTACAGTTGTGACTCTGGATTGGTTACTTTCTCCCTCAGGACCTCAGTTTCCTTATACATGAACCGTAGTTTAGTAAAGTAACTATGATGTCTCAGAGGCTGGGAATTAAATGAGCTGATATTTGAAAGCACTTGGAACGTGGCCAGCACATAGTAAGTGTTGTATCAGCGTTTGCTGTTATTATTAATCTTATTACTGCAGCATGTACATGAAATTAGAGAAAATAAAATGAGAAAGTTTAACCAAACAGACAATTCAGAAAGAATCCCTTTTCTTTCAATATACTTTCGAAGAACCTAGGTGATCCTTTTTTTTTTTTGGAATGACTGCTTTATTTATTTATTTATTTATTTTTATTATTATTTTTAAGTTGCGGTTATGTTGGTTTATAAAGTTATATACATTTCAGGTGTACATCGTTATACTTCAATTCCCTGTGTAGATCACATCATGTTCACCACCCAAAGACTAATTATAGTCCATCACCGCACACATGTGCCCAATCACCCCTTTTGCCCTCCTTCCTCCCCTCTTCCCCTCTGGTAGCCACTAAGCCAATCTCTGTGTCTATGTGATTGTTTGTTGTTGTTTTTATCTTCTAATTATGAGTGAGATCCCACGGTATTTGGCTTTCTCCCTCTGACTTATTTTGCTCAGCATAATACCCACAAATGGCTGGATTTCATCATTTCTTACGGCTGAGTGGTATTCCATTGTGTATATGTACCACATCTTCTTTACCCATTCATTCCTTGATGGGCACTTAGGTTGCTTCCAAGTCTTGGCTGTTGGTAATAATGCTGCGATGAACATAAAGGTGCATGTATCTTTACGCATTCGTGTTTTCATGTTCTTTGGGTAAATACCCAGCAGTGGAATAGCTGGATCCTATGGTAGTTATATTCTTAATTTTTTGAGGAATCTCTATCCTGTTTTCCATAGTGGTTGCACCAGTTTGCACTCCCACCAGCAGGGTATGAGTGTTTCCTTCTCTCCACATCCTCTCCAACACTTGTTTCCTGTCTTGTTAATTATAGCCGTTCTGATGAGAGTGAGGTCATATTTCATTGTAGTTTTGATTTGAATTTCCCTGATAGTTAACGATGTTGAACATCTTTTCATGTACCTGTTGGCCATCTGTATATCTTCTTTGGAGAAATGTCCACCAGATCATTTGCCCACTTTTTAATTGGGTTGTTAGTTTTTTTGTTGTTGGGATGTTTGAGTTCATTGTGCATTTTGGATAGTTAACCCCTTATCAGATATATATGTTTTGCAAATATCTTCTCCCAATTGTTAGGTTGTCTTTTCATTTTGTTGATGATTCCCTTTGCTGTGCAGAAGTTTTTTAGTTGTAGTCCCATTTGTTTGTATTTTCTATTGTTTCTCTTGCCCAGTTAGACATGGTACTTGAAAATATGCTGCTAAGACCAGTGTCAAAGAACATACTGCCTATGTTTTCTTCTAGAAGTTTCATGGTTTCAAGTCTTTAATCTATTTTGAGTTAATTTTTGTGTATGATGTGAAATAGCGATCTTTCATTCTTTTGCCTGTGATTGTCCAGTCTTCCCAACACCATTTATTGAAGAGCTTTTCCTTTCTCTATTGTATGTTCTTGGCTCCCTTTTTAAAAATTAGCTATCCATAGATGTGTGGGTTTATTTCTGAGCTCTCAGTTCTGTTCCATTGATCTCTGTGTCTGTTTTTGTGCCATTACCATTCTGTTTTGGTTACTTTAGCTTTGTATTATATTTTGAAATCAGGGAGTGTGATACCTTCAGCTTTTTTCTTTTTTTCTCAGGGTTCTTTTGGCTATTCAGGGTCTTTTGTTGCTCCACATAAGTTCTAGGATTCTTTGTTCTATTTCTGTGGAAAATGTTCTTGGAGCTTTCATAGGGATTGCATTGAATCTGTAGATTGCTTTAGTAAGTACAGACATATTAACTATGTTTATTCTTTGAATCCAAGAGCACGGAATATCTTTCCACTTCTTTCAACAATGTTTTATAGTTTTCGGTGTATAGATCTCTCACTTTCTTGGTTAAGTGTATTCCTAGGTGTTTTATTCTTTTTGTTGCAATAGCTAGGTGATCTTGAAAGTGGTAAAATGACCAAGGTCACAAACAAGTTCTGAAGAGCAGAGTGTGGCAGCAGGTGTCTCAACACTGCTGTGCAAAATGACCTGTGGCCAAAACAGAAAACACCACAGACTCTTTAGATTTCTCACATCAGGAAATCTTAAAATCTGGTTATTGATGAGATTGGATAATTGAACGGATAAATGTATGGTATGCCAGTCAGTCAAAATCATTGTGCACATTTAGCATAGATTTAATTTTTTCCTTCAAAAGCTATTAAGAAATTAATAGTGCAGCTTAGAAATGATGAAAGAGCTGATGTATTTTGAAAAGTTTCCAGTTGCCAGGTGCTGGCACTTCACATTTATTCTATCTCCTAATCCCTAGAATAGCTCAAAGCTCATTTTAGAATGAGGACACTGGGGATTAGAAAGACTGATATAAGTAAAGTGTCCAAAACTACAGTTCTAGTCATTCTAGCTGAGTAATGGAGAAAACATTAAATTTTGCTAGGACTTCATAAAACAAACAGTATTTTCATTATTGTGGCAAGATTGTTTCAGTCACAGGTGAACAGTCAGGGGAAGAGATTTAACATGTTGATTTACCTGGCAAGGGCAGGAGTGAGGATGACTTGAGACATGATTGGATCCGGGGACTCAAATTTGTCATCAGATTCTCTCTCTCTCTCCCTAGGGAAAATAGTCAATATCAGCTCCAACCCTCCTCACATTTTCCTACCTTAACAACTTCAGCAGAAAGATAACATCTTTCTCACAGTGTCCATATGTAAAGTACCAGAGAAGATTATCCTTGGGCCAATCCCTGTTGCTAGAAGATGTGGTACAATGTGGTACACTCTGATTGGTCAGGTATCTGTCATGATTCCCTCATTTCATGATGCATCATAATATTTCCTAAAATATTTAAGATCTAGCTGGTTATTAAACCATGTAACTATTAAACAAAGAGATCTTGCAAGTTGTCTGGTCTGTGAGAGAAATGAGAGCCAACACTGATTATTAGCACTGCTGGCATTCTTCATTTCCTTACCTTTATGTTTCCAACTAAAAGTTCAATATTTTAATCTCAGAATGACCTGGAAGACTAGGTCACCTTTCTGGAATCATAATTTTGATGTAGATTCTTGTAGGGTGAGCACCAAATCCCTTTGACCCGAGCTCTTTATTTATTCTAGTATCTACATTCCTAGCTACAGCTCTGTGTAAGACCATGCATTCACATGCTTCCAAAATCACCCTGAGGTTGGAAGACTTCTAAGATTCCCCCGGTGTTCCCATCTTCTGGTTTTTCAGCCCTTGTATAACACCCACTCTTGGAAACTAAGCTGGATCTAGTGACTTGCTGGCAACAATATAATACAGTAAAGTGATGAAATATATACAAATTTGGGGATCACCAGAGGACAGGGTATGAGGGACCTGAGGTCAATTGTCTCAAGGTTGGCTGTCCAGGCTGAGGAAGCACAGACTCCCCATGGAACCCAATGACAAATGGCCCACACTACTTTTCTACCTGAGGGGTTGCTCCTATAGATGTTAACCTCCACAGTCTCTGCCATCAGACAGGAGGAGGAGGAGGAGGAAGAGATTACCAGCAGTGACTCTCGTCCTGCCTGGGAATGAACAAGGGGTCTGTCTGTAAAAAGGACAGGCAGGAAAGTAAAAAAACAAGGACTCACAAATCTAACACTTGGTGAGCCCAAACATTCCTCCAAATCAGGTGCAAATGGATAGAAAAGGGAGAAAGGTAACAGTCTCTAATCTCCCTGTGCTGCTCTTTGTAGCCCAGAACCCCTTTCTCCAATTTAGAATAAGGTCTAGGAAGGCCACAATGGTGAGCACTGTGAATACGTCTCTGCTCATCTCCAGAAGAGACCACCATGCCCACCCACTCCCAGGAAGTCCTATTCCCTTTATATGTATTAGTTCAGTTGTGTGCAACAGAAACTTAAATAACAGTGGTCTAAACAGGATGAAGCTCATATGCGTCTCACATGATAGTGAGGCAGGCAGTCCAGGGTTGCTAGGTTGACTCTGTACCACGAGGTTGTCCCGGCTTCCAGGTTCCTATGACCTTCCTTCTCTGCTGTCCCTGTGATTTTACCCTTATTAGCATGACCCAAGGTACCTAACAGTACTTCCATGGTCCATGAGGAACCAGGGAAAGCAGGGGAGGAAGAAAAATTTCTTTCCATCATGGACAAAATCTACAACTTCACTTCTGCTTCATCTGATTTGCCAGAACTTCGTCAGATGAGCACAATCCTCAACGGAGGCTGGAGAATGAATATAGTTTTTAATCTGGGTGACCATGTGCCCAGATAAACTCTATTACTATGGAATAATGATTTTTTTTTTGATACTAAACAAATTTTTTTAAAAATGGGAGTGACAATTGTCATTATCAATATTTCAAACTGAACCAAATTTCTGTAAAAAGTGGAATAATCTCAAAATATAATGTTAATTGGTAACAAAGGTGTAGATAGAATGTGTAGTGAAATACTGCCTGTAGAAACTGGTAAGAGTGTTTATATGCAGGGAGGGAATTTGGAAGAATTGTGGATGAGATAGAGGATGAAATTTTTCACTATATACTCTTTTAAGTTATATGAATTTTTAAAAGCTTCTGCATCTATTACCCATTCAAAATAACTTGTGACTTACCCAAGAAAACACCACATTAATTTAGCAAATATTTATTAGGCAGTTACTAGATGGCAGCCTCTCTGCTAAGCTCAGTGAGGGAAATACCAAGGAATTCACAATGGGGTTGAATAACCCAGTAAAGGCAACGTATTATGATTATTGTTGGGAAACAGCTTCCAGAAGGGAGCTGAGTGCCTACTATGTGCCAGATGTTGTACCATCTGCTGGGGGCATAAAGAAGATAAGGTGCATTCCTTTGTGACCTAAATGTCTCACTCTGATGAGGAAGTGTGCCAATCCATGACCTTCCAGGATGCCCACTAATTGTCTCATCCCTGTGTGGGAAGTGAGCTCATGTTTGGGGAGAGAACCTTTGCTCATTTGATCCAAAAATTAGTGGGAAGGTTTAGTTAAAGAACACCAATTTCCTAATGTAACCAAATAATCAAAACAAGAGAAAATCAGTGAGAAATAATCTGGGTGAAGGGGAAGAAACCAACAAAGTGGAATCACAAGAAGTGACTTTGTGGGATCCTGTATGAAAGTCAGCTGAAAGAAAGAGTGAGAGCTCAGGATTTGCTCAGCAGGATGAAACAAAAAAGAAAAAAATAATTCAGTTTAGTGATGGTGCTTTCCTAGAGGTGTAGGATGTCTGAAAAATTAAGAATATTCAGAGTTCGCCCTCCAAGATTCACGTAAACTCAAGATGCCTTTCCAATGAGCCGATGACGCTATGATTCTTACAGCAGGATGCTGCTTTGATAAACAAGCTCAGCTCTGCAGGTCATCTTGTCCAATGCAGGACCCACGATCATAAGGATCTTGTTCAGGGGTTGTCCAGCCTGTGCACGAACACATTTAGTGCAGAGGTCTCACTACCTCTTGTTTCTGCTTTCTCTGACTGAGAACGTCCCTGTGCAGACAGATTCTAAGATGGCACGCAGTGATCTCCCCTTCATGGTGATCAATCCCTTGTGGAATCTTCTCCCATTAAGTGTAGGAGGAACCTGTGACTTGCTTCTAACCAATGGAATATGGCAATGGTGGTGTCACTTCTGTGACTAGATCATACAAGATCATGATGCTCCTCTTGCTAGCTGACTGTTTCTACTGTCTTTACTGCTTGCAAGCTCTGATGAACCAAGCAACTGTGTTGGAAAGACCTTCATTGCAAGGAACTGAGGTCAGTCTCCTGCCAACATCCGAAAAGAAACTGATACTGCCAGTCTAACAGCCCACAAGGAACTATTCTCATCCCTCTTGCCAATGACAGCCCTTTCCTTTCTTGAGGACAGACATCCTGCTTTCTCTATAGCAGCATAAATGAATTCTCTTACGATCCTAGTTGCTTTCCTCTCACCATCCAGGAGGCCCCAGTAGGGATTAGCAGGAAGAGTGGGACGACATGTCCATGAGCAGGAATGTGGCTAGACCTCTCCTCGTGTTTTCACCTTAGGGAGTAGATATTACTAGGAAGACAACTGGAAGAAAAGTTGAGGGCAGCAGGAATTGGAAGGAGATGAGTGAATACCGTTGTCTCTCAAGCCCATGTGGGTCTGCGCTTTTGGGCTGTGAAATAAAACAGTGAGGAATAAATTCTGCATGGCCATTGCTGGTCTGTACCCCTTCAGCATTCTGGATAGCCCACCTCACACCCCAAATGCAAATATCGTTGATTCCCTACAGCCTAGATGTGACCCTCCCTTCTTGCCACCTCCAGCAAACACACTCCATCAGCTAACAGAACCAACTCCCCTGTCACTTCAAACCCCGTGGGCCCACTTGTAGGGACTGTGAGAAATGCAGTAGATCACCAACCTGTGTCAGTGCCTGGAGAAGAAAGGGAAGCTGTCAGAGCCACAGGAGGAGGTGACCCTTAATGAGGCAAGTGAACAGTGTACAGAAGTCAACATAGCAGAGGGGGAACTTGGGCTCAGCAGTCAGACTGTTTCCTTAGAGTCATGGCTCAGCCAGGTGAAAGTCACTTAATCTCTCGGTGGCCTCAATTTCCTTATCTGAAAATGGAGTTGGCAGCTGTCACCATCTCACAGGGGTCATATGAGGTTTAAACAATTTAATTCATGTAAATCCCTTAGAACAATGTCTGACACTTTTATTAAGGCAGAATACTGCAAATGGAAGATGTCTCACTATTTAGTTCCTGTTTCCTTCTTCCATGTGATGAAGACCAGTTCTTCCCAACATTCATCGGCCTGAGCCTCCTCTTACTGGCCTGTAGATGGAGTGCTGCTGTGTCTTATAACCCATAGGGAGTGGAACGGGCAACCACGAAAAGACCAGGGTGGAGCCAAGGATGGGGAAGTTTTAGAACAATGCACAACTACACACAAACTCACAAACACATGCGCATATACACACAAACACCCTTACATGCTTATATATGCTTACGTACACACATATATACAACCCCCCACGCAAATATCCATATATGTTTTTATATGCATGTGAACCCAGACAGACACACATGCACATTACACACTCCTTTCAGATTTGCCAGTTCACTTTGGGCCCAAGCTTATTCCCACTGAGTCTTTTTTAAAAGCGTAGAGTCCTGAGGGAGAAGAACCTGAGAAAATTTTCCCACCGGAAAGAAATCCCATTCCCCAGGCACTCTGGTACTTCTGGGTCTCATGTGACACTGCTCCTGGAACCCTCATAGAGAAGCAGGGGATCTGATCTTAGATCAAGATCCTGGAGTCCAAAGGCAGTCACATGTACTGGCCCACCTGGGAATGGGGACTCTGGGAGTCTGGCATGTCTCCTGCCTCCCACCTCACCTGCTGCTTCTCAGCCTACCTTCCCACAGCCAGGAGGGCAGCTATTGAAAAAGCTTTGGATGAGGAGTGACAGACATGGGCTTTGCTATCAACTGTGTCCTTTGGACAAGTTATTCCACGGTTCTACATTTATCTTGTATAAATGGGAGGACACCCCATAGGTGTCCTCTGTGCTGACTGTCTCAGATTCTAAGTGCAAGTTCTTGAAGACATTATCACACTACACAGCATTCATGTAAGAGGGCACAAGTGATCAGTACAGTTTTCCTCGAGGTACTGGAGAATGTAAACAATATAATAGTAACAAGCGTCAAATTTCTGCTGAGAATATTCTCGACTGAATTTCAGAATCAAATATTGCTCTGAGATTGCCCCAGCCTGGATTAATCCCACTCTCCTCTGGGCTCCCACAGTCTACCAGCTCAAGTTCCTAATCCAACACTTACACACTGTACCAAACCTTATTCTATATTGCCTCTCTCCTCTTACCCTGTGAGACCTTAGGAAGTGAGGACTGTGTCATTGCCTGTAACATAATCATCTGGCAAATCTTTGTTGAATCCATGCTCCTATGTAGGTCAAGTGATAGAAGCTGAGCAGCCTCATTATTCAGCTTTAATTGTACCTCTCACTGGGTTACGTCTTGATTCATCATTCAAGGCCTTTAACAAACTGTTTCAATAGTGCTAAACCCTCAAGAGACACTAATGAGAAATTATTAAACTACAATCTATCCCCTGAACTAACTGTGCCCAATTTCACCCCACACCTTGCCATATGGTAACTTCCAACTGCTTAGAATGTCTTTTTGTTCCTTCATAGATAAAAATAACACATATCCTTCAAGTTCCATCCAAAGTTCTACCTCAATAGTGAAACTTTCCCTGACCACTGGGGTGCCTCACGTATGAACTTTGGTAAGCAATTTCTCTGCTTCTCACTTGGCATTTAAAGAGAGTCTGGCCTTTGACATCCCTGGGTATGCATCATAGGGTCAATAAACTGCTCCCAGAAGTATGGATGCCTGTCCATATTAATTGTAAAATTTTTCTGGTTCTCTACTTACAGAGTCCAAAAGGTATACGCTAAGCTTGTAACCATGACTCAATGAGACTGTTGAATTAATTAATTAATAATGGCATATAGACTCTGACCAGACTGAACCAGATGTCACCCTCAAGTGATAACTTGTGCACACTCACCTGAACCACCTTACCCTATGAGAATATTTGTTGAGAGGTTCCCCCATCCCTGGAGATTGTGGTAAGGTCGTGAGTACCGCTTTCCACTGCCTTCTTTCAGGTACCTACCTGCTTGATTGTGTGCACACTGTTCAGAACATGCTCCATAGTTTGGTTGTAGCATCTCTGCACATTTTTCAGGTTCAAGTGAAAAATCTTCATCTGACTTGAGAAGATCTTGGTTTCAGCATCAAAGGAACTTGGCTCCTCCATCAACTAGGAACTCCAGATGTTGCCTTCATCTCCTCTTGTCACAGTGGATGAAGGGTTGGTCATCCACAAAGCCATAGGCAATAAACGCAGGGACTCCTGGACCTGGCTCAGGCACAGCCAAATAGAAATACTGCAGAGAGTGGGATCCTGAGGTAGGATCAGCGGATTCAGAGTAAGCTCAAGTATTTACTGAGTGAGGACCCAGTCCTCAGTGTAGGGGGAATGAGTGTATATGTCCTTGTGTCTGTGTGTGCTTGCGCCTAATAGGAGAGACTAGGTATACAATAGAAACAATGGGGAGACAATTGCACAACCTCCTGTACAAGTGAATTCAAACCCCACACAGAGTATGCAGTCTTAGAATTTAGAGAAACAAAAGGAAATGTTAGTACAACACCTCACTAAGAAAATGTTCCATGAAGAAGCTGTTCTTAAGTAGGGCTAGAAGAAGTGGAGTTTTAGAAATATTCTCATGACTTGAATTAAAGTGTAAGTTGCCTAGAAATAGGACTCTCCCCAGGTTCCCTGCTATGATATTGTAGCATCTCAACCCTTGATGATTCCCTTGCTCTCCCAACTCTAACATTCCCTTCTCTCATCTCACCTTTAGTGTCGCTGTGGAAAACACACTGGCGTCAGGGTCAGGGAGTTCCATCCCTGTCATGCCCTTTGTTTCCTAGTAGAGGCCACTCCCCTCTGTGGGCTTCAGCTTCTTTATCTCTAGAACAAAGCCATTAAGTTAGAAGGCCCAGGGTCTCCCTGTCCTACAACTTTGTAATTCCAGGGTTTCTGAAGTCACGCAGGGACTCCATGTGATGAGTGTGTAGGAAGTGGTGCAGGTAGAGGGAGGGAGCACCCAGGTAGAAGGAACAGCCTGCAGCTCTCCTTGTCCCAGCCACCCTTGTGTTGTTTCTATTCCTCAAACATGTCCTTTCATTCTCAGAACTTTTTGATCCCTTATTCTTCCCTCATCTGGCATACTCTATCTCACCTACCTGCCACGACCTGTGATCTTGTCCCCTTCCAGTCTCTGCTGAAATGTTACTTCCTCAGGGATGATTTGCCTTACCCTCACCCTTTATCTCAGGCAAGGTGAGTTTCTCCTGCTTATGCGCCGCCATAGCCAAGGAGCCTCACATGATTGCGTGTTTACCATCTGCTTCTGTAAGGAATTGGCTCATCAATTGCGGGGACTGGCAAGTCCAAAACATGCAGGGTAACCTGAGAGGCTGGAGGCCCAAGGAAGAACTGAAGTTGCAGATTGAGTCCAAAAGCAGTCTGGACATCAATGGGCTGTGTTGCACTTTCTTCACTCTGATATTTAGGAAAGTCGTCAGTCTATAATTATCTTCATATTGCACAACTTCCAAAAAGCTGGTGTCTTGGCTTTTCCTTTGTTCTTATTGTTAATGTTCTGTTACCTTTGTGGAGATAATATTTTGTGATAATTTTTGCAGTGTTTTGGTATCTATAAATTCAAGAACTTAGAATGCTAAGAATAAACAGAATAAAGTGACAGGTGAAATTTGGATACATTTTTAACATTCTTTTTAAATATTATAAACATTAATCTTTTGGAACTGAGAGAGAACAAGGAAGTATTGATATTACTATTAATGATATTAATAATGAATCACAGCCTGAGCACACAGTCACAGAACATCTAATACTCTACAAAAATTATAACAGGTGGGAATGCCTTTGTTATTGTGTAAGATTTACCTCAAAGGAAAGAATAATTTACAGTTCTAAAATTTTTAAAAATCTTTGCTAGTTTTGTCAAAACTCTCTGGTGTCTTATCATTGCTAGCAATGTAAATATTACATGCAAATGATGCTCAGAAGCTGTGTGAAAGTTGGAAGTGCTAAGTACGTTCTGTGAGTGCTCAGAATTCAATGAAAATAATTAGCAATAATCAAAAAGAAAATTTGAAGAACATTGTGAATTAGCTTGGCAGAGTAAAGTATTTGAAATAAAAATTTCTAAAATAATTTTTTCAATGTTAATAAAGCAGCAAACCTTGAAAAAGTCCCACGAGAAGTTAGTGAGATCTGCTATGCTGTTAAGTAGAGCTATTTACATGCTAAACAGAGGCTTTTAAAAAGTTTCTAAGTAGTGTGCATCATTACAGTCTCATTGAATGGTTCTGCTGGGTTGCAAGCCATCTATCTATGATAATAAAACAAGTTTTTGGAAAACTTGGAAATCTGGGAAAGAAATCATTGTCAATGTAGTTCAACCATGCCACAAAAATGTGTTTTAATCAGCTACTTAAATACTAAAGTTAAGACTTGTAAGAATGATGGTTTTTGTTGATGTGAGGATTTCAATATAATGCACTCATCATGATGGTACAGGAGTTGTATGGTGCCAGTTTATGCCACAAAGAAAGTTCAGGGTCTCAGCCAAAATTTTAGAAAAATTTCAAGATGTTTTAGTTTAGAACTATCTAAGTCTCTGTATTCAACGATTGCAATAGAATGTGAATTCAAATAAATCACTTTAAATATTTGCTTCAGTAAACTTTTTATTCACTACCATACATTAAATAAACATCTGAGAAAAATAATACATCTGAAAAGGTTGGAATGAAAATCACAAAAGTGGGAAGATTTGGGCCTCCTGTAGTGCTAAGATGACAAAAAGCATTAGGAAATTTTTAAAAAATTATTTTATTAAGGTCATATTGGCTTATAGCATTGTGTAAATTTCAGGTGTTCATTATTATATATCAGTTTGTGTATAGACTGCATCATGTTCACCACCAAAAGTCTAGTTTTTATCCATCACCATACATATGTGCCTCTTTACCCTTTTCGCCCTCTCCCCATCCCCACCCGCTCTGCTAACCACTAATCTATTCTTCTTATCCATGTATTTGCTTATCTTCCACATGTGAGTGAAATCAAATGGTGCTTATCTTTCTGTGCCTGACTTATTTTTCTTAGCATAATACCTTCAAGCTCCATCCATGTTGTTACAAATGAAACAATTTTGTCTTTTTAATAGTCGAGTAGTATTCCGTTGTATTTATATACCACATCTTCTTTATCCATTCATCTGTTGATGGGTCCTTGAGTTACTTCCACATCTTAATTATTGTGTGTAATGCTGCAATGAACATAGGGGTGCATATATCTTTTTGAATTAGTTATTCCATGTTCTTTGGATAAATACTCAGAAGTGGAATGGCTGGATCATATGGTATATCTATTTTTCATTTTTTGAGAAATCTCCATACTGTTTTCCATAGTGGCTGCACCAGTTTGCTTTCCCACCAGCAGTGTATGAGGGTTCCTTTTACTCCACATCCTCTCCAATACACGTTATTTCTTGTCAAGTTGATTATAGCCCTTCTGATGGGTGTGAGGCGATATTCATTGTAGTCTTGATTTTCATTTCCCTAATAATTAGTGATGTAGAACATGTTCATATGCCTGTTGGCCATGCGTATATCTTCTTTGGAAAAATGTCTGTTCATATCCTCTGCTCATTTTTTGATCAGGATGTTCATTTTGTTGTTGTGGAGTTGTATGACTTCTTTATATATTTTGGAAATTAACCCCATGTCAGATATACGATTTGCAAATGTCTTCTCCCAGTTAGTAGGTTGTCTTTTCATTTTGTTGATGGTTTACCTCGCTATGCATAAACTTTTCAGTCTGATGTAGTTCCAGTTGTTTATTTTTTCTTTTGTTTCTCTTGCCTGAGGAGACGCATTCAAATACTGTTAAGACTGTTGTCAAGGAGTGTACTGCTTATGTTTTCTTTTCGGAGTTTTATGGTTTCAGTCTTATATTCAAGTCTTTAATCCATTTGAGTTGATTTTTGTGTGTGGTGTATGGTAATGGTCTACTTTCATTCTTTTGCATGTGGCTGTCCAGTTTTCCCAACACCATTTATTGAAGAGACTTACCTTTCTCTATTGTATGTTCTTGGCTCCTTTGTCAAAGACTAGCTGTCCATAGATTTGTGGGTTTATTTCTGGGCTCTCAATTCTGTTCTGTTGATCTGTGTGTGTGTTTTTGTGCCAGTACAATGCTGTTTTGATTAGTATAGCTTTGTAGTATATTTTGAAATCAGGGAGTGTGATACCTCTAAATGTGTTCTCTTTTTCTCAGGATTGCGTTTGCTAGTTGGAGTCTTTTTCATTCCATATAAATTTTAGGATTATTTGTTGTATTTCTGTAAAGAAGGTCATTAGGATTCTGATTGTAACTGCATTGAATCTGTAGATTGCTTTAGGTAATATGGACGTTTTAACTATGCTTGTTCTTCCAATTCCTGAACATGGGGTATCTTTTCATTTTTTTTTGTGTCTTCTTCGATTTCTTTCAACAATGTCTTATAATTTTCAGTATATAGGTCTTTCAACTCCTTGCTTAAATTTATTCATAGGCATTTTATTCTTTTTGTTGTGAGTGTAAATGAGATTGTGTTCTCAATTTCTCTTTCTGCTAGCTCAGTATTAGTGTATAAAAATGCAACTGATTTTGGTATGTTGATTTTGTACCCTGCAACTTTATTGTATTTGTTAATTATTTCTAATAGTTTTTTGGTGGACTCTTTGGGGTTTTCTATATATAGAATCATGTCATCTGCAAATAATGATTGTTTACTTCTTCCTTTCCAATTTGTAGCCCTTTTCTTTCTTTTTCTTGACAAATTGCTCTGGCTAAAACTTCTGATACTATGTTGAATCAGAGTGGTGAGAGCAGGCATCCTTGTTTTGTTCCTGTTCTCAGAGGAATAGCTTTCAGTTTTTCACCATTGAGTACGATGTTGGCTGTGGGTTTGTCATATATGGCCTTTATTATGTTGAAGTATTTTCCTTACATATCCACTTTATTGAGAGTTTCTATCAAAAATGGATCTTGTCAATGTTTTCTCTGCATCTATTGAGATGATCACATGATTTTTATTTTTCATTTTCTTAATGTAGTATATCACATTGATTGATTTTGGATGGTGAACCATCCCTGCATCCTTGGAATAAATCGCACTTGACTGGGTGTATGATCCTTTTAATGTATCGTTGCATTCTATTTGCTAATATTTTGTTGAGGATTTTTGCATCAATGTTTCTCAGCAATACTGGCTTGTAATTTTCCTTTTTTGTGTTGTCCTTGTCTGGTTTTGGTATCAGGATAATGTTGGCCTTGTAAAATGAAGTAGAAAGTGTTTCATTCTCTTCAGTTTTTTGGAACAGTTTGAGAAAAATAGGTATTAAATCTTGTTTGAATATTGATAGAGTTCACCAGAGAAACCTGGTCCTGGGCTTCTGTTTTTTGGGAGGTTTTTGATTGCTGTTTCAATCCATTTACTTGTGATTGGTCTATTCAGGTTCTCTATTTCTAGATTATACAGATTACCAGTGTATAGCTTTTCATATTCTTTTATAATCCTTTGTATTTCTGTGGTGCCCATTGTAATTTCTCCTCTTTCATTTATTATTTTATTTATTCAAGCCTTCTCTCTTTTTTTCTTAGAGAGTTTGGCTAAGTGTTTGCCAATGCTGTCTATCTTCTCAAAGAAACAGCTCTTAGTTTCATCAATCCTTTCTATTGTTTTTTCTCTTTTTTTAGTCTCTATTTCATTTACTTATGCTCTGGCTTTTATTATTTCCCTCAATCTACTGACTTCAGGCTTTGGTTGGTCTTCTTCTTATAGTTGTTTTAGGTATAGTGTTAGATTGTTTATGTGAGACTTTTCCTGTTTCTTTAAATAGGGCTGTATTGCTATAAACGTCCCTCTTAGCACTGCTTTTTCTTCTTTCTGTGAGTTTTGGTATGTTGTGTTTTCACTTTTATTTATCTAGGTATGTTCTGATTTCTCCTTTGATGTCTTCATTGATCTAATAGTTGTTCAGTAGCATGTTCTTTAGTCTCCACGTATTTTTTACTTTTCTAGCTTTTTCTTGTAGTTGATTTCTAGTTTCATGCCATTGTGGTCAAAAAAGATGTTTGATATGATTTCAGTCTTCTTAAGTTTATTGAGATTTGCTTTGTTTCCCAACATATGGTCTCTCTTTGAGAATGTTCCACGTGAACTTCAGAATGTGTATTTTGCTGCTTTTGGAGGGAATGTTCTACATATATCTATTAAGTTCATCTCATCTGGTGGTTCTTTTAAGGTCACTGTTTCCTTGTTGATCTTCTTTCTGAATCATCTATCCATTGATGTAACTGGGGTTACATCACTGCTGTTATTGTGTTGCTGTCAATTTCCCTCTTTAAGCCTGTTAATATTTTCTTGATATACTTTGGTGCTCTTGTGTTCGGTGCATATATTAGTAAGTGTTATGTTGTTTTGGTGGAATGTCCCTTTTATCATTACATAATGTTCATCTTGGTCTCATTATCCTTTTTGTCTTGAAGTCTACTTTGTCTGATATAAGTATGGCTATACTCACTTTCTTTGGCTTGTCATTTGCTTGGGGTATCATCTTCCATTCCTTCCCTCTGAGCCTATGTTTGTCGTTAGAGCTGAGATGGGTCTCCTGGAGGCAGCATACTCTTGGGTCTTGTTTTGCAATCCATCCAACCACTCTATGTCTTTTGACTTGTGAATTCAACTCATACACATTTAGGGTGATTATTGATATATGAGAACTTAATACTGCCATTTTATCTTTCATTTTCTGATTGTTCTATATTTCCATTGTTTCTTTTTCCTTACATTTCTGTCTGCCATTTCAGTATGGTGGTTTTCCATGATGTTTGTCTCACTTTTCTGTTTATTTATGATTTGTGACTCTGCTCTGAATTTTTGTTTTATGATTACCAAGATGTTTGTAGAAAAGATCTCATAGATGAGATAGTCCTTTTTCTGATAGCTTCTTATCTTCATTAGGCTATGCAGGTTCTGTCCTTTTCCTCTTCCCTTCTATGATTTTATTGTCACAGATTACTCTTTCTTGTGTTGTGAGATTGTGACCAAAATGAAGTGATGATATTTATTTTCGATGTTTTCTTTCCCTTTATTCTTTATGTTATAATTGGTTACTAACCTATTCCAATGTACAGTTGCAATTTTCTGATTTTGTCTGTCTATTTATCATCTTGCTCAAAGCCTTGTAAACGTTTGCCTTTTTGTTTCAGGTAGTAGGCCTCCTCTCAACATTTCCTGTAAGGCAGGTCTATGGGGGATGAACTCCCTCTACTTTTGTTTGTCTGGGAAAGCTTTTATTTCCCGATAATATCTGAAGGATAATTTTGCTGCATAGAGTATTCTTGATTCATAGCTTTTGTCTTTCAGTTTTTGGATACATTATTCCACTCTCTCTTAGCCTGTAGAGTTTCTGCTGAGAAATCCACTGAAAGCCTGCAACTTTGAACTGATGAGAATTTCTTTGTAGATTATATTTTTCTCTCTGCCTGCCCTTAATATTCTTTCTTTGTCATTGATTTTCGACAGCTTTAATATTACATGCCTTGGAGAAGGTCTTTTTGCATTGAGCTAATTAGGATATCTATTAGCTTCCTGTACTTGTATATCCAGTTCTTTCCTCAGGTTTGGGGAGCTCTCAGCTATTATTTCTTTGAATAAGCTCTCTGCTCCTTTCTCTCTCTCTTCTCCTTCTTGGATACCTATTTTCCCTATATTACTTCTCCTAGTTGAGTGAGATATTTTTCATAAATTTTCTTTATTTCTTTAAAATGAAGAAATTTCTCATTTTAAGTTCTCTCTCCTCCTCTACCTGAATCACTTCTAGATTTCTATCTTCAAGCTCACTAGTTCTCTCTTCCATATGGTCTGCTCTATTTGCAATGCTTTCTTCTTTATTTTTCCTCTCCTTAATAATGTTCTTCATTTCCAGAATTTCTGTTTGATTTTTTTCTAGAGGTTCAATCTTTTTGGTGAAGCACTCTTTCTGTTCATTAAGTTTATTCCTGAGCTCATTCAACTGTCTTTCCGAGTTTTCTTGTAACTCATTGAGTTTATTTGTGACAGCTATTTTGAATTCTCTATCAGTTAGATTGTAATCTTCTATGACTTCAAGTTTGGTTTCTGAAGAGTTGTCACTGTGTTTCTGTTCTGCAGTTTACAGTAGTTCTTCATGGTACTTGATAAGTTGATTCTCCGCCGGTGCATTTGTGGTAGTAACCACCTTTCTTATTTGGGTAAGGCTCTGGTTATTTTTGTTCTGAGCTGCTTCTGGTTGTATTTAAGAGCCTGCACTTTCTCGCCTCCACTGGTTCTGCTAGAGGCATTGGCAGTGCCCTCCTTTGCTGCTTGTGCCTCTGAGGTTGCTGGTGCCTTGCTGCTCATGATATTGCTGCTGTCTCAGGTGTCGCCACCAGGGTCACCGGGCTGTGAGAACTTCTACTTCTTCCAGGGTCACTTGGGTCTCATGTTCCTCCACTGGTTCTCCATGGCCTTGGATGCTGCTGTCCTGTGCACCACCTATACTGCTTCTCCCATGTTGTCTGCAGGTGCTTGTTGCACAGCTGTCAGGGGCACTTGGTTCATGGATTTTGCTGTCACTGCTGGGGGCCCAGGGACCCTGAGACTTGTATGCAGCCCCTGCTGCTGGTAGAGCTGGTGTCAGGGTGCCTCCACTGCAGGCTGGGCCACAAGTTCTACTGTATACGCTGAAGCCTCTGGTCACAGATTCCACCTGCCCACCACTAGGAGGGGCAGAGGCCAAGCAGTGGGAGATTGTTGTTGCTGCTCACTTGCAGCCTCTGGTCTCTGGCACAAGCCAATGTGTTTTGAAAACTCAAGGCACACCACAGAAACCTCTGATACTGGACACAGGACATACAGCTGGCACTGCTATCACTGCTGCTATTGGCAACTGGATGTCACTATTGCCACTCATGCCACCCTTGTCAAAATGCATTCTGCCGAATCCCAGCTTCTCTGTGTTACCATGTCCAGCATGAGTCCAGCCTATGGTCACCTGACGGGGAGCTTCATGCTGTGTTCAACTGTAAGAATGTTTGGGGAAAACAAGTTTTCCTCTCTTATGGAGGGAGATGGCCTCCAACTCCCCCAAAGATTCTCTAAGTGTAGAATTCCTTAACGTGGGAAGAGGGTTCATGTGCTGGGAGTGGAGGTTGGGGGTGAAGGATGGAAAAAGAATGACAAATTTCAGTTTGCCTAAATGTATTTGAACATTGCTATGGACCAGTGACCCTTTGTTTCTCCCATTTCCCCCTTTTTAAGTGTGTATGGATGTTATCTTATGCCTGTCCTACCACTGTATATCAGGTCTGTGTGGGGGCAGATAGCTTGCCTCTTTACTTCACAGGCCTTCAGTCCATGAGGAACTGTACTCAAAGGGCTTCATTTACATAAGTACACTCGAGGAGCCTCATCTGCACCTGGCCATGATGTAGATGATGACATTTTGGACTTTACACTGATTCTGTAAGGGAATGAGGCTTTTTGGGGGCCTTGAGTGGGAGTTTATTTTGCAAGTGAAAGAAATGCAAATAAGTTGTGTCCAGAAGGTGGACTGTGGTGGTTTTCAAATGTCCACAATTTCTTTGACACTCAAGAAGTGGAGACTAATTTCCCTCCAGATATGTTGGGCTGGAATTAGTGGCTCACTCCTATTGAATGGAAAAAGTGGAAGTGATGGTGTGCAACTTCAGAGACTGGGTCTGAAAAGGCACTGTGATTTTCTGCCTAGTCTACTCAACCTGGGGTATGTTGCCTGCCATGTTATGTGGACACTCAGCTAAGGAGACACCAACAAGGAAGGGAACTGAGGCTTTTGCCAGCAGCCACATGAATGAGCTTTGAAGAGGATCCTTCCATGCTAATCAAGCCTTTCAGTTCTGACCAACATCTTGATTGCAAACTTATGAGAGACTCAGAGCTGGAACCACCAAGCTAAACCACTCTTGCATCCCTCACCAATGGAAACATGTGAGATGATAAATCTTTGTTGTTTCAAGCTGCTAAGCTTTGGAGTATTTGTTACAAATCAGTAGATGACTAATGCACAGGGGAGCAACAATGTAGTCATTGGCTGGTTTCACTTTAAAAGCAATGGAGACCAGAAGAAATTGTACTGACATCTCCAAAGTCCCGATAGAAAAAAGCTGCCAAACAAGAATTCTACATCCACTGAAACTATCCTTTAAAATGAAGATGAGTTTTTAAATTATTTCTATTTTTTAGGGCTCCATTATAATTTTTATGTTAGCTTTTTTGTTGTCACATTATTTTTATTGTGGTTGTCTATAGGGATTACAATACACAAGAGAGGCTGTCCAGGTAGCTGAGAGCTGGGAGCCAGGGCTGGAATTTAGACCCGCCTGTGAAGTCATAGCACAGGGAGTGTGGCCCTGGAAACTCCAGAATTAGGACCCAGGGCTGGCCCCTCCAGAGTGATACAGGTCTTGTTCTCCCTTCCTCTTTGTTCCTTGATTCTCCCTGCCACTCCAGCACTGGATAATTGAGGGAGGTGTTCTGGCTCTGGAAGAGGTGAGACCTTCTTAATCACCTGTCCTCCCCTCAACTCTTCTCCTTTCATCAGCTTGTTTGTGTGTGTGTGTGTGTGTGTGTGTGTGTGTGTGTGTGTGTGTGTGTGTTTGATTATACCATACCTGCAAAGACCAAAACTTAAGTATAGTTTGCTGATCAATTATAGAACCAACACCTGTGTAATTACCATGCTGGTGAAAAATAGAGTCTTCAGCACCCCAGCCAGGAGCCCCTACAACTCTCCCCACACAGAACCCATTCCTCCCCTACAGGCGTCCACTATGCTGACCCCCTTTCTCTGCCCCTTTCCTCTCTGGTTCCTCCCCATCCACTCCTGTTGGCTTCCATTCCCCTAAGGTCACTATTTCCTGCCTCTTTGCACTTCTCCAGGAGCCTCCCCCTCTTACTAGCCAGTGCCCTGCGGCCTCTCCTTGTCACCTCTCTTCATACTAGAGTTGGAGAATTCAGGGTTGATTCCCAGGAACATGTGCCTTCTTCCTGGAAGCAGTGCCAGGAACAGGTGACAGGGACTTGGAGTCCAAGATCCCATCACAGGAGACTGAGGGCACCAAGTATATTTGGGTCCCATCCTGGGCCTGGGAAGCCACTGTTATGATCTGGAAACCTGGCTCTGCCCTGAGGCCAGAGTCCAGGATCATTCACGGGGGAGGAATCATCAGCCGACTGCGAACCTGACACAAGCTGGGGACGCCCCCTTGTGGACAGAGCCCTGTGAACCTGCTGGGAGCCCAGGGAGACCCTGGGGAGATACTGGCTGAGTAGAAGAACAGATAGCTCCCCTCTTCTGTTCTCAGCCCCGTGGCCACACGGGGGCGCCACCGCACTGCTCTCAGATTTTAATTGAGCATCCCTGGAGGGGAATGGGGCAGTGGCCTGAGTTAGGAAGAGTTGGCTGACCTGGATGCTGGGCATCATTTGGGTGATGAAGACGTTTTGTGAGGAGTCCTAGACTCCATAGAGGTCTGAGGAGAGGAGAGCTCAGGAGTCCTGCCCTGTCTCTAAGGTTTCCATCTCTTCTCCCCACAACCATTCTCTCCAGCCCCTTGATAGCAACACCTTGGAAAACTAAAAAGTAAATAATTTTTTATTGCACAACTTATTCCTTTTCTGTGGGGTATTTTTAATATAAAGTCTTTTATTTTAGAATACCTTTAAATTTACAGAAAAGTTGCAAAGGTAGTACAGAGTTTCCATATCTCCCACACTCAGTTTCTCCTGTTGTTAACATCTTACATTATCTTTCGTCACAACTAATGAAGCAATATTGATACATTATTACTAAAATCCATACCTTGTTTGGATACCATTAGTGTTTCCTAATGTCCTTTTTCTATTTCAGGATCCCATCCAAGATACTACATTAAGTTCAGTCCCAATCATGTCTTCTTAAAGCTCCTCTGGCTGTGACAGTATCTCAGACTTTCCTTGCTTTTGATGACCTTGACACTTTTGAGGAGTACTGCTCAGGTAAATTGCAGAATGTCCTTCCATCTGAGTTTGGTTGACTGAGGCTATGGGTTTGGGGAAGAAGACCACGGAGGTGAAGCACCATTCTCCATATAACTCATCAAGGGTACATAATGTCAACTTGACTGATCACTGATGATGGTAACCTTCATCACCTGGCTAAGGTAGAGTTTCCAAGATTTCTCCCTATGAACTTCCTTTATTAATTCACTCCTTTCCACACTGTAGCCTGCAGAAGGAAGTCACTATGTGTGGCACACACTTAAGGGGTGTTCTGCTTTAAACGTTTACATGCATATAGGTTTTTGTGCAAAAATAAATTTTCAAATTAGGTGGGTAAATAGCTAGGACAGTGATCACTGGATTGTATGGTAAGTCTATGTTTATCATTATAAGAAACTGTCAAATATCTTCCATAGTGGTTGTGCCATTTTGCATTCCTGTGAGCAAGGAATGAGTGTTCCAGCCCTGGTCTGAATGTTTGTGTTCCCCCGAAATTCATATGTTGAAATCCTAATGCCCAATGTGATGGTATTAGTAGACGGAGCCTTTGGAAGGGGCTTAAGTCATGAGAGTGGAGCCCTAATGAATAGGATTAGTGCTACAACCCCATTCCCAATTCCAACGTGTGGATTTTTTCCACACCAACAAGTACTTCTCTGATATCAGCTGGGTGTCCTACAATTCAACTCGATTCTGACACTAGTTACCCAAAGAATAGCATCAGATCCCACAGGTGAAGGGTTTCAGTTTTACAAGACTACCCCACACACGTACTTCAGAGACCAATTGCAAGTACAAATTGTCACCTATACTTCTGACCGATCGGCTATAAATCAGTAGTTCCCATGACTCCACCTCATGTTTGATTGATTTGCTAGAGCAACTCACGGGACTCAGGAAAACAGTTTATCTACTGTTTACCAGTTTATTATAAAAGAATATAATAAAGGATACAGATGAACATCCATATGGAAGAGATGCATAGGGTAAGGTATGGGGAAAGGATGCAGAGCTTCCATGCCCTCTCTGGACACATCACTTTCCCAGCACCTCCACATGTTCACCAACCTGGAAGCTCTCTGAACTCTGTCCTTTTGGGTTCTTATGGAGGCTTTGCTACACTGGCATGATTGATTAAATCATTGGTCATTGGCAATTGATTCCACCTTCAGCTCCTTTCTCCTCCATGGACGTCATGGGGGTTGAACTGAAAGTTCCAACCTTCTAATCACATGATTGGTTCCTCTGGTGACTAGCCTTACTGACGTAAGGTACTGTAACATACATTAACCTTAGGTTACTTGGGGCCTTCCAAAACTCACCTCATTAACATAACAAAAGACACCTTTGTCACTCTCATCACTTAGGAAATTCCAAGTGTTTTGGGAGCTCTTTGTCAGGAAAGGGGAGGAAGACCAAATATATATTTGTTATTATAAATCACAGTATCATAGTGTCTTATAAAAGAGGCTTCAGAGAGATCCCTAGCTGCTTCCACCATGTGAAAACAGAGCCAGAAGGTGCCGGCTGTGAACCAGGAAGAGAGCTCTAACCTGAGCATTCTGGCACTGTGATCTTTGACTTCCCAGACTCCGGAACTACGAGCAATAAATTTCTACTGGTTTATAAACTACCCAGTTGGTGTATTTTGTTAGAGCAGCCGAAATAGACTGGGACAGTTCCTGTTGCTCTACGTCCTCACAAGCACATGGTATAATCAGTATTTTTTTTTTTAATTTTAACTGTCCTAAGAGGTGTGTAATGGTATACTATTGTTTTTATTTGCACTTCCCTAATGACATATGATACTGAGCATGTGCTTATTCACCATCTGTGTATCATCTTTGGTGAATTGTCTATTCAGAATTTGCACGTTTTTGAGTTACTTGTTCTCTTATTGTTGAGTTTTAAGGGGTTTTTGTATATTCTTGGTACAAGTCTTTTTTTCAGATATGCGGTTTCCAAATATTTTCTCCAGTCTGTGGCCTGCGCTCTTTCACTGATGTAACAATCTCCACTAATGCCTAAACATAAACATAGATTTCCATTTTACAAAAAAGACTCGCATTTTTCTGGAAAGAGAAATGAGAAATTGTTAAATGTGGTTTCTGGGCAGATAACCTGGATGACTAGGTGATGGCAGTTAGGAAGGTGTGAATTACCTATCTGTATATATCCCACAGCATCTTTTCAATTTTCTTGTTTGTGCATGAAACAATGCTTTCAAAACTAAATTGCATTAAAATCCCTTAAACTTGTAAAACGTTTGACAGGTCTTGTCTGAATCTGTTAACATTCCAATTCTGATCCTCTATTCAAGGACCAATGATTTTTATAAGACTTTATTTTTTTAGGGCAGTGTTAGCTTCACAACAAAATTGAGAGGAAGGTACCGAGATTTCCCATAACCCCCTGCCTCCACACATGCATAACCTCCCCCATTATCAACGTCCCCCTCAGAGTGGTACGTTTGTTGTAACTGATGAACCTGCATTGACAGACCATAATCACTCAAAGCCCATAGTTTACCTTAGGGTTCACTCCTGGTGTTGTACATTCCGCGGGTTGGAATAAATGTATAATGGCGTGTATCCATCATTATAATGCCATACAGAGTATTTTCACTGCCCTTAAAACCCTCTGTGCTCCTCCTATTCATCCCTCCCTCCCCCCAATCCCTGGCAAAAACTCATCTTTTTATTATTATTATTTTTTATTTTGATTGAGTTTATGATAGTTTACCACCTTGTGAAATTCAGTTGTACACTATTGTTTGTCAGTCGTGTTGTAAGTGCACCACTTCACCCTTTGTGCCTACCCCTCACCCCCCTTTCCCCTGGTAGGCACTAATCTGTTCTCTTTGTCTATATGATTAAAGTCCTTCTATGAGTGGAGTCACACAGAGTTCGTCTTTCTCTATCTGGCTTATTTCACTTAACAGAATTCCCTCAAGGTCCATCCATGTTGTTGTGAATGGGACGATTTTATTCTTTTTTATGGCTGTGTAGTATTCCACTGTATATATATGCCATATCTTCTTTATCCAATCATCAGTTGATGGGCACTTAGGTTACTTCCACTTCTTGGCTATTGTAAATAATGCTGCAATGAACATAGGGGTGCATGGGACTTTTGGAATTGCTGATTTCAAGTTCTTTGGATACGTACCCAGTATGGGATGACTGGGTCATACGATATTTCTATTTCTAATTTTTTGAGAAATCTCCATACTGTTTTCCATAGTGCTGCACCAGTTTGCATTCCCACCAGCAGTATATGAGGGTTCTTTTTCTCCACAACCTCTCCAACATTTTTCACTTTTTGTTTTGGTTATTTTTGTCATTCTAATGGGTGTAAGGTGATATCTTAGTGTAGTTTTGATTTGCATTTCCCTGATGATCAGTGATGATGAACATCTTTTCATGTGCCTATTGGCCATCTGTATATCTTCTTTGGAGAAATGCCTGTTCATGTCTCCTGCCCATTTTTTGATAGGGTTGTTTGATTTTTTGTTGTTGAGTTGCGAGAGTTCTTTATATATTATGGAGATTAACCCTTTGTCAGATATATGACTTGCAAATATTTTTTCCCAGTTAGTGGGTTGTTTTTTTGTTTCAATCCTGTTTTCCCTTGCCTTGAAGAAGCTCTTTGGTCTGATGAAGTCTCATTTGTTTATTCTTTCTATTGTTTCCCTTCTCTGAGAAGACATGGTGTCTGAAAAGATCCTTTTAATACTGATGTCAAAGAGTGTACTGCCTACGTTTTCTTCTACAAGCCTTATGGTTTCAGGTCTCACCTTTAGGTTTCTGATCCATTTTGAGTTTATTTTTGTGAATGGTGAAAAAGAATGGTCAATTTTCATTCTTTTACATGTGGCTTTCCAGTTTTCCCAGCACCATTTGTTGAAAAGACTTCCTTTTCTCCATTGTATGCCCTCAGCTCCTTTGTCAAAGATTAGCTGTCCATAGATGTGTGGTTTTATTTCTGGGCTTTCGATTCTGTTCCATTGAACTGTGCACCTGTTTTTGTACCAGTACCATGCTGTTTTGATTACTGTAGCTTTGTAGTATGTTTTGAAGTCAGGGATTGTGATGCCTCCAGCTTTGTTCTTTTTCCTCAGGATTGCTTTAGCGATTTGGGGTCTTTTGAATTTTAGGATTCTAAAATTCAATTTTGCCCATTCAGTATGATGTTGGCTGTGGGTTTGTCATATATGGCATTTATTATGTTGAGGTAATTTCCTTCTCTCCCCATTTTGTTCAGAGTTTTTATCATAAATGGCTGTTGGATCTAGTCAAATGCTTTCTCTGCATCTATTGAGAGGTCATGTGGTTTTTATTCCTCAATTTGTTGATGTGATGTATCACGTTGATTGATTTGCAGACGTTGAACCATCCCTGCGTCCATGGTAAGAATCCCACTTGATCATGATGTATGATCCTTTTGATGCATTCCTGAATTTGGGTTGCCAAAATTTTTTGAGGATTTTTGCATCTATGTTCATCAGCAATATTGACCTGCAGTTTTCCTTTTTCATGCTGTCCTTGTCAGGCTTTGGTATCAGTGTGATGTTGGCCTCGTAGAATGTGTTAGGAAGTGTTCCATCCTCCCTAATTTTTTGGAATATCTTGAAAAGGATAGGTATTAAATCCTCTCTGAAAGTTTGGTAGAATTCCCCAGGAAAGCCATCTGGTCCTGGGGTTTTATTCTTTGGGATGTTTTTGATTGCTGTTTCAATCTCTTTCCTTGTGATTGGTCTGTTCAGATTGTCTGCTTCTTCTTGACTCAGCTTTGGGAGATTGTAAGAGTCTAAGAATTTATCCATTTCCTCTAGGTTATCCATTTTGTTGGCATATGGTTTTTCGTAGTATTCTCTTATAATCCGTTGTATTTCTGTGGAGTCTGTTGTTATTCATCCTCTTTCATTTTTGATTTTGTTTATTTGAACTTTCTCTCTTTTTTCTTTGTAAGTCTAGCTAGGGGTTTGTCAATTTTATTTATCTTCTCAAAGAACCAGCTCTTTGTTTCATTGATCTTTTCTACTGCTTTTTCTGTTTCAATAGCATTTATTTCTGCTCTGATTTTTATTATTTCTCTCCTTCTGCTGACTTTGGGCTTTGTTTGTTCTTCTTTCTTTAATTCAGTTAGGTGTAATTTGAGATTGCTTATTTGGGATTTTTCTTGTTGGTTAATGTGTGCCTGTATTGCGATGAATTTCCCTCAATACAGCTTTTGCTGTATCCCAAATGAGTTGGTATGGCATGTTATCATTTTCATTTTTCTCCAGATATTTTTTTGATTTCTTCTTTAGTTTCTTCAATGACCCATTGCTTGTTCAATAGCATGTTGTTTAGTCTCCACATCTTTGTCCCTTTCTCAGCTTTTTTCTTGTAATTAATTTCTAGCTTTATAGCATTATGATTGGAGAAGATCCTTGTTATTAGTTCAATTTTATTTAATTTATTGTGGCTTGCCTTGTTTCCCATAATATGGTCTATCCTTGAGAATGTTCTGTGCACACTTGAGAAGAATGCGTATTCTGCTGTTTTTGGATGGAGTGTTCTATATATGTCTATTAAGTCCAATTGTTTTAGCTTTTCACTTAATTCGACCATTTCCTTGTTGATTTTCTGTCTGAATGATCTCTCCAATGATGTGACTGGGGTGCTGAGGTTTCCTACTATTATTGTGTTATTTTTGATATCTTGTTTTAGATTTGTTAATAGTTGCTTTATGAACTTTGGTGCTCCTGTGTTGGGTGCATAGGTATTTATAAGCATTATTTCTTCTTGCTGTAGTGTCCCTTTGATCATTATATACTGCCCCTCTTTGTCTCTCTTTACCTGCCTAATCTTGAAATCTACTTTTTCTGATATAAGTATTGTAACCCCTGCTTTCTTTTGTTTGCCATTAGCTTGGATTATCATCTTCCACCCCTTCACTCTAAGCCTGTATTTGTCATTGGAGCTGAGATGTGTTTCCTAGAGGCAACAAATTGTTGGATTTTGTTCTTTAATCCATCTTTCCACTCTGTCTTTTTATTGGAGAGTTCAATCTGTTTACATTGAGGGTGATTATTGATGCATGAGGGCTTAATGCTGTCATTCTGTCACTCATTTTCCGGTTTTCCTGCATTTCCTTTGTTTCTCATCCTGTGTGTTTTGGTCTACTCATTGACTTCTGCAGTTTCTTATGCTGTGTTTCTTAGTTTTTTCATTATTTATTTTTGTGTCTCTGTTCTGCTTTTTAGTTTAGTGGCTACCCTGAAGTTTGTATTCAGAATCTCATGCATAACATAGTCCATTATCTGATGACCTCTGACTTCCTTAGTCTAAACTGATTCAGTCCCTTTCCTTCTCCCTCCTAAGTTATTATTCTCATATCTTATTCCAACTTGTGTTGTGAATTTGTCGTTAAAGTGACAAGATTGTCTTTGTTTTTGGTGTTTTCCTTCTGTTTATCATACTGCTGTAGTTGAATATTTGTTATCCTATTCTGATTCTATTTGTCTCCTTACTCTATGATTTGTGACCCCCTTTCTCCCTATTTTTAAGGTATAAGGGCCTTCTTGAGGATTTCTTGTGGCGGGGGCGGGGGGGGGGGTGTCTCATGGCTACATAGTCCCTTAGCTTTTATTTGTCTGGTAAAGATTTAATTTCTCCCTCATAGCTGAAGGATACTTTTGCTGGATAGAGTATTCTTGGCTGAAGATTTTTATCTTTTCAAGTTTTGAATATGACATTCCATTCTCTCCTAGCTTGTAAGCTTTCTTCAGAGAAGTCTGCTGAAAGTCTGATAGGGGCTCCTTTGTAGGTTATTTTCCTCTGCCTTGCTGCCCGGAGGGTTCTTTCTTTGTCATTCATTTTTGCCATTTTTACTACTACGTGTCTTGCAGTAGGTGTTTTTACACTCACAAATCTAGGCGATCTGAAAACTTCCTCCACAGACATTTCTCTCTCATTCCCTAGATTTGAGAAGTTCTCTGCTATTGTTTCTTTGAGCATGCTTTCTGCTCTATTCTCCTCCTCTTCACCTTCTGGGGAAACCTATAATTCTTATGTTGCATTTCCTCACTGAGTCAGCTATTTCTCAGAGATTTTCTTCATTTCTTTTTAGGCTTAGTTCTCCCTCCTCCTCTTTCTGGAGCCATTCAACGTGTCTATCTTCGATTATGCTGATTTGCTCCTCTATGGTGTCCAAATGAGCATTCAGGGAATCCGTATTTTGTTTTATCTCTTCCATTGTGTTTTTAATCTCTAGTATTTCTGATCGATTCTTCTTTATAGTTTCAATCTCTTTTGTGAAGTAGCTCCAGAACCCATTGAATTGTTTCTCTATATTTTCTTTTACCTCATTGAGTTTTTTGACGATAGCTATTCTGAATTCATTGTCGTTTAGTTTACTTATTTCTGAGACTTCAGGACATAATTCTGGATATCTACTGTTTTCTCTCTGATCTGGAGCTGGTATGAACTGCCTGATGCTGGAATTACCGGTCTTCCCCATTGTGATATTATTTGGTTGCAGTTACAGCCTATCACCACTAGATGGGGGTAAGAGCCACGTATTCTGAGCCCTTAGCCTTCAGCAGAGACGGTGCAGCACAGCGCAGGTTGGGTGGGGCGCTTTCTCTTGCATGCAGGCCCAGGTTTCCCAATCAGCTATCTGGTCTCCTGGGGTCTTGGCTTGATGAGGTCACCCCATGTAAAAGCTTTCACCTCATTAGAGGGCTTCCCTCTAGGCTGAAAGGGCGTTAGGGAGTCCTGGGTTATCCTGCAGATGCGCGACCCCTCCCCCACTCCTTCCCTCACAGAGCCTCCCTTGGCAGTGATGGCAGTCTTTAGGGGAGGGAGTGATGTTCTCTCTTACCCCGGTCCAGCTCCTTTGAGGGTGGGCTCCAGCCTCTCCACCCTCCATCGTTTGGCTGCTGTGACTCTCTGAGGATTCCTGTGCTATTAGGATATTTTCTGTTGGAATATTGTTGCTCCTTTTTGTTGTATGTTGGAGGGGAGAGAGTCCTGGGCAAGCTCACTCCAACATGACGCTGACGTCCTCAAAACTCATCTTTTTATTGTGGCCATAGCTTTGCCTTTTCCAGAATGCCATATAGGTGGAATCACACAGTATGTAACCTTTTTTGGATTGGCTTCTTTCACTTAGTAATATGCATTGAAGTTTCCTCCATGTCTTTTCAAGGCTTGATAGCTCATTTCTTTTTAGTGTTGAATATTCTATTGTCTAATGTACCGCAATTTATTTATCCACCTACTGAAAGACATCTTGGGTGCTTTCAAGTTTTGGCAATTATGACTAAAGCTGCTATAAACATCAGTATGCAGTGGATGTAAGTTTTCAGCTCCTCTGGGTAAATACCAAGGTGTGCTATTGCTGGATGGTATGGTAAGTTTTGTAGCAAACTCTCCTCCACAGTGGCTGTATCCTTTTTCATTACCACCAGAAATGGATAAAAATTCTTGTGCTCCACATTCTCACCAGAATTTGGTTTTTGGTGTGGTCATTGTTCTGGCCACTCTAGTAAGCGTGTAGTGGCATCTCATTGTTTTATTTGCATTTCCCTGATGACTTATGTTGTGCTGCATCTTTTCATAGGCTTATTTTCCATATTTGTTTGTCTTTTTTGGTGAGGTGTCTATTAAGGTCCTTGGCCCATTTTTTAGTGGTTGTTTTCTTTCTGTTGTTGAGTTTTAAGATTTCTTCATGTATTTTGACTAACAGTCCTTATCAGATGTGTCTTTTGCAAATATTTTTTCCCAGTTTGTGGCTTGTCTTCTAATCCTCTTAACATTCTCTTTCACAGAGCAGAAGATTTTTTTTATTGAGGTATAATTGACATATGACATTATATTAGTTTCAAGTATATAACATAATGATTTGATATTTGTATACATTGAGAAATGATCACCAGAATAAGTCTAGTTAACATCTGTCACCATACAGTTACAAATTTTTTTTCTTGTGATGAGAACTTCTAAGATTTATTCTCTAAGCAACTTTCAAACATGCAATACAGTGTTATTGACGATAGTCACCATACTGAACATTAAATCCCCATGACATTTATTTTATAGCTGGAAGTTTGTGCCTTCTGATCCTCTTCACTCATTTTGCCCACCCTCTCTCACCCTGCCTCTGGCAACCACCAATCTGTTCTTTGTATCCATAACTCGGATTTTTTGTTTCCTTTTTAGACTCCACATGTAAGCGAGATCATATGGTGTTTGTCTTTGTCTGACTTATTTCCCTTAGCATAATATCCTCGAAGGCCATCCATGTTGTCACAAATGGCAAGATTTCATTCTTTTTTATGGCTGAATAATATTCCATTGTGTATATACACCATACTTTCTTTATCCATTCATCCACTGATGGACATTTAGGTTCTTTCCATATCTTGGCTATTGTAAATAATTATGAAATGAACATGGCATGCATATATCTTTTCAAATTAGTGCTACAATATTCTTTAGATAAATACCCAGAAGTGGAATTGGTAGATCATATGATAGTTCTACTTTTCAATTTTTTGAGTAACTTCCATACTGTTTTCCATAGTGGCTGTGCCAATATACATTCCCACCAACAGTGCACAGAGGTTCCTTTTTCTCCACATCCTCACCAACACTTGTAGAAGATTTTAAAATTCAACTATTTCTTATCAATTATTTCTTTCATGATTATGCTTTTGTTGTTGTATCTAAAAAGTCATCGCCATACCCAAAAGTCATCAAGGTTTTCTCCTATATTATCTTCTAGGTGTTCTGTAGTTTTACTTTTTACATTGAGGTCTATCATCCATTTTGAGCTAATTTTTGTCATGTCTGTGTCTAGATTCATTTTTTTAAATATGGATGCCCAGCTCTTTCAGCATCATCTGTTGAAAAGGTTATCTTTGCTCCACTGTATTGCCTTTGCTCTTTTGTCAAAGATCAGTTGACTGTTTATGTGGGTCTATTTCTATGCTCTCTATTCTGTTCCATTAATTTATTTATCTTTTCTTTCACCAATACCATACTGTCTTGATTACTGTAGCTTTACAGTAAGTCTTGAAGCCAAGCGGTGTTGGTCCTCCAACTTCATTCTTCTTCAGTATCATGTTGGCTATTCTGGGTCTTTTGCCTTTCCATTTAAACTTTAGAATCGGTTTGTCGATGTCCAAAGAATAACTTGCTGGGATTTGAATTAGAATTGCATTGAATCTATAGATCGAGTTGGGAAAAACCAACTTCTTGACAATGTTTAGTCTTCTTACTCATGAACATGGAATATTTATCCATTCATTTAGTTTTTTTATTTGATTTGTGAGAGTTTTGTACTTTTCCTCATATAAATCCTGTACATATTTTGTTAGATTTCTGCCTATTTTTTTCATTTTCTGGAGGGTTAGTCTAAATGGTATTGTATTTTAAATTTAAAGTTCCACTTATTCATTGCTGGTAATAGGAAAGCAATATACTTTTGTATATAAATCTTTCCAATTATGGCTTAATCCTTGCTCTAGTTGCTCCTGTCAACAGATAAGATTTATTGAGATGCGGAGTCATAGAATTGCTCCCACTTCCTGGCAACACTCAATCTAGAGGGAACTCCTGCCTCATAGACCCTCCCCAAAATTACCCAACCAAAGCCCAAATCCTGTGTTATATACTTTCTAACACCCTCATCCTTAGACTCCACACAGTTTTGCATGGTGCACGTTATCCTCTCTAGAACGTGTTCAACTATGGATGTGTTCCTGGTGGTCTTTGGCCCAAGCAGATTGACACATGCTACCCTTTCATCTGTCAAATTTTTGTGTGTTTTTGAGTTTGACTATGGGCATGTATCTGGATATTTGTGATTTTGTGATTGACAGAGAAATTTTATTTTTTCTTTATGGTTTTTCACCTTTCAGTCATGCTTAGAGAATCCTTCTTTACTCCACAATTGTAAAAGCTTCATGTATATTTTCATCTAGGTAGAGACAATGAAGAGAGAGAGGTCTGAGGGTGAAAGGAAACAGAATTGTTTGAATTTAGGGAAATGTGATGGGTGAGTAAGGAGCAATAGCTAAAGAGTTCTGAGATGGTAGAATTCTAAGGTTTAAATCTTTTGCTTATATTTTAGAAATATCTCTACAGGGCCTACATCCCTGTCTTACCTTCATGTTGCATGAGGTGCAAATTCTTACCTCTCTATTGAAAATAAGAATCTGAGAGTGACATCAGCATCATGGTGGGAGGGAGCTCTCCTGGTGAACTCTCCCCTCCATAATACAATGAAAAGGACATTCATATTCCAACAGAGGACATCCACATAACAAAAAAGACGTCAGAGAGACCCATGCAGCCATACATCAGAAGGTGGAGGTGCTGGAGCCCCCCTCAGAGGAGGTGGAATGAGGTAAGAGAAAGCTTTGCTCCCTCCCCAAAAGACTATGATTTGGGGATTGTGAGCTGCCTCCAAGAAGGAAGGAAGGGGGGAGGGGTGCCCCTTCACCAGAAAATCATAGATCCCTGAGGTCTCTTACAGCCTAGAGGGATGTCCCCTACCAAGGTGACTAGCTATTGCAGAGGTGACTTCATCAAACCAACACCCCAGGAGAGTAGATAGAGAGGGCAAAGCAAGAAGCCCCCAAGAGCATGCAGGAGAGGAAAGCACCCCTCCCCCCACCCACCCAGCACCCGGCTCTAGCACCTGGGATCTTGGGGGGAGAGCAAAGGGCTCAGAATACTCGGGTCTTGACCCACACCTGGTGGTGATAGGTGGTAATGGTGATCAATAATACCATGATGTGGAAGAACAGAGACATGCCCTCTAGCAGTATCAAAAATTATGTTAAATCTCCAGATCAGAACGAATAAGACAAGTACTCAGAAATTAATCCTGAAGACACAGAAATATGTAATCTAAATGACAGAGAATTCAAATAGCTATCATCAAAAAACTCAATAAGTTAAAAGAGAATGTAGAGAAATAATTCAGTGAGTTCAGGAGCTATTTCACAAAAGAGGTTGAAACTATAAAGAAGAACCAATCAGAAATATTGGAGATGAAAGACTCAATGGATGAGATAGAACAAAATATGGATTCCCTGAACACTATGTCTGGTCATATCAATAAATCTTATCTGCTTGTTTCCAACTATGGCTTAATCCTTGCTCTAGTTGCTCCTGTCAACAGGATAACAGCAGATAATGTGCATCATGCAAAACTGTGTGGAGTCTTAGGATGAGGGTGTTAGAAAGAATATAATACAGGATTTGGGCTTTGGTTGGGTGATTTGGGGGAGGTTCTATAAGGCAGGAGTTCCCTCTAGATTGAGTGTTGTCGGGAAGTGGGAGCAATTCTATGACTGGGCATCTCAGTAAATCTTATGCAGCATAATCGAAGACAGACATATTGAAATGCTCCATATGGAGGAGGAGAGAGAACTAAGACTAAAAAGAAATAAAGAAAGTCTCTGAGAAATATCTGAATCAATTAGGAAATACAACATAAGAATTATAGGTATTCAAGAGGGAGAAGAGAAGGAGAATGGAACAGAAAGCTTGTTCAAAAACATAATAGCATAGAACTTCCCAAACCCAGGGAAGAAGATGGAAATCCAATGGAAATAGGCTATCAGATCTCCTAAATATGTCAGTGTAAAAAGACCTACTGAAGGCATATAGTAGCGAAACTGGCAAAAGTCAATGACAACAAAAAGATACTAAGGGCAGTAAGGCAGAAGATAATAACTTACAAAGGAACCCATATCAGGCTTTCAGTGGACTTCTCAATATAAACCTTACAGTCTAGGAGAGGCTGGAATAATATATTCATATCTTTTTTTTTTTAAAGATTGGCACCTGAGCTAACAACTGTTGCCAATCTTCTTTTTTTTTTTCTGCTTTTTCTCCCCAAATCCCCCCCAGTACATAGTTGTATATTTTATTTGTGGGTCCTTCTAGTTGTGGCATGTGGGACACCACCTCAACATGGCCTGACGAGTGGTGCCATGTCTGCACCCAGGATCTGAACCAGCAAAGCCCTGAGCTGCTGAAGCAGAGAATGCAAACTTAACCACTCAGCCACGGGGCCAGCCCCCCCATTCAAATCTTTGAAGGACAAAAACTTTCAGCCAAGAATACTCTATCCAGTGAAAATACCCTTCAGATTTGATGGAGAAATAAAAACTTGACCAGATGAACAAAAGCTAAGGGAGTTCGTAGCCACAAGACCCTCCCCCCCCTTACAAGAAACCTCAAGAAGGCCCTCATACCTCAGGGAAAAAAAAAGAATAAAGGGATTACAAAGCATGGAGTAAGGAGATAAATAAGTAGACAAAATTAGAACAGGATAGCAAATACTCAAGTATAACAGTAAAGATGAAGGGAAGGAAAACACCAAAAACGAAGATAATCTTGTCATTTTCACCACAAACTCACAACACAAGATGGAATAAGATGTGACAAAAACAACATAGGAGGAGAAGTTGGAGGGGACTGAATCAGTTTAGTCTAAGGAAATAAGAGGCCATCAGAAAATGGACTAATTTATCTATGAGATTTTGCATATAAACCTCATGGTAACCACTAAACAGAAAAGAAGAACAGAGACACAAATAATAAACAAGGAGAAAACTAAGAAATTGAGCATTAAAAACTATATAACCCAGTTGGTAGGCTGAAAGACATGGGATAAAAATAAGAATCTGAATGTGATTTTTTTCAAATTCTTGCTGTGAAGCTGGGTTGGTGGGTTTATTAAGGGAAAGATTCTTAAAACTTGAGAGGAAATAAAACCTGAGAACCTTGAAGAATCTACGTTTGCTGCGCTGAGTCTGTTGCAGGTGGGGACAGGAGAAGGGTGTGAGGAGCCGAGCATGGATGGAGCCTGTTCCCTGTCACTGCTGAGTGCATCGTGGGCTTTGATGTGGTTACTCCTCTGCTGGGTTATCTGTATTTTCTTTTGTCCTTGTCCCTTCAATAGAATCTTGTCCCACCAGGACCTGTGATCACAGGGACTCAGATATCACCTGGGCCTTGTCATGTCTCCAAGACTGTGGGCAGCAGGGGCTTTATGTGGCCAGGTCAGCCTAGGCTCAGGATTGGGTCTGGCCCTCAGCCTCCATCTCTTGTGTATTTATTTCTTGTTTCTTTTTCTTTCTTTCTTTCTTTTTTTTAGTGGAGATTAGCCCTGAGCTAACATCTGCCACCAATCCTCCTCTTTTTTGCTGAGGAAGACTGGCCCTGAGCTAACATCCATGCCCATCTTCCTCTACTTTATATGTGGGATGCCTACCACAGCTTGGCTTGCCAAGTGGTGCGTAGGTCTGCACTCTTGATCTGAACCAGCAAACCCCAGGCCACTGAGGCAGAATATTCAAACTCAACCGCTATGCCACCGGGCCAGCCTCTATTTCTTGTCCTTTTTTTTCTGTAGAAGGTTGTACCCGTTCTTGTTCTTCTTTGAGAGTTCTAGTCTCATTCTCCTCTGGGTGTTCCCTGTCTCCGACAGCAGCAGGAGTCATTCTGCCTGTCATTGTCCCTACAAGGCCCAGGTGTCCCCTGCAAACAGGAGACTCTGTGGTATTGAGAGATGAATTTTCAGACTGTCCAGCTCTTGCCTTCCTTGTAGTGATTTTTCCTGAATTGTTCTTTCCATCTTTTCCAAAACCTTTTTAAGGAACCAAATTCCAATATTAGCAGAGAGGAGAGATTTGATAGTTTACCATCTTGGATAAACAACAGTTAGATTTCCAGGTTCTTTACCCTCCTACCCTTTCTCCCTAACCTTAGCTCTAGTAATCTGAGTGCTGGCTCCAAACCAAACTCATGGATTTATAAAGCAGTCTAATTTAGATTTATATTTGGTTGGAAAATAGGGCCCATAAGTCAAGGATCAATTTTTTCTGAAGAGGAAAATATAGCAGAGTGCTGTGGTGTGCAGGAAGGCTAGTGTGGGAGAGAAGGATGGATGGAGGGTGGGAAGAGCAGCCTTCTGAGAAAAGTACAGGTGGCATTGATGGTAATGTGAGTGGATTTTGTGCTACAGCTGCCACAAAATAACGTTTGACCTGAGGCTGCATTAATAAAGACAATGTCTCCAGAATAGGGAGGTGCTCTACAGCGATGATTCATCCAACCAATGTTTTTTGAAGACTTTCTATAGGATACACTATTTTTGCATCTGGAATACATTGGTGAGCTAAAAACAGGTGAAAATTGCCAGCCTTGCGGAGCACACGTTCTAGTGGGAAGGGGCAGACTGTACACTCCAAGCATAGTGAATAAGGGAAGGGTTTCTACTAGAAGGTGGTAAGTGCTATGGAGAAGGCAATCATGAGTGTGAGTGTGTGGAAATGCAAGATAGCTATTTACTAGTGTGGTCAGCATGGGCCTCGTTGAGAAGATGACCTGTGAGGAAAGATGTGAAGGACGTGAGGAATTATCCACGAGGATGTCTGGGGGAGATTCTTTGCAGGCAGGGGAACCTCAAGTGCAAATGCACTAGGGCAAGAGTGTGTCTGTGTGTTCTTGAAACAGCCAGGAGGCCAGTATGGCTGTAGCAGAGCACACTTGACTGAGGTCAGATGAATGGGCAGGTCATGCAGGCTGGAGGATGCTGGAAGAGTTTTGACTTTGAGTGAAACCGTTTTGAGCAAAGACAGACAAGCTATGACTTCCGTTTTAAAAGGATTGCTCTAGCTGCTGTCCTGAGAATAGAAGTGAGAGAGAAGGAACAAACAAGGCAGAAGGGAAAAGTGATGGAAATGTTTGCAGTGTTCCAGAGTAGAGATGTATACTTTTTTGACTGGGGTATGAGCGGTGAAAATGGTGGGGAGTGATTTCATTATAGATACCTTTTGAAGATGGACTTTGAAGCATTTCCTAATGGATTAAATCTATTGTATGAGAAAGAAGAGTCAAGAAGAACACCAGGAGCCAGCCTGGTGGTGTAGTGGTTAAGTTTGTGCACTCTGCTTTGGCGGCCCCGGGTTTGCTGGTTCAGATCCTGGGCGCAGACCTACACACTGCTCATCAAGACATGCTGTAGTGGCATCCTACATAGAAGAACTATAAGGACTTACAACTAGGATATACAACTATGTACGGGGGCTTTGGGGAGGAAAAAAAGGGAAGATTGGCAACAGGTGTTAGCTCAGGGCCAATCTTCCTCACACACACACAAAAAAGTTAGCTATGGTTAAAAATAAAAAGAATCAGGGCACCAAAGATTTTAGACTATGCAAGTAGAAAGATGGAGTTGCAGTCTGCAAAGATGGGGAAGAATCTGGAAGGAGTATATTTGGGGAGGGAGCATCACAGGCATTCTGTTTAAGAGATGTTAAAGAGAAGATGTTTATTAGGAATACAAGTAAGGTGTCAGGTTGGCAGTTGGACAGATGAGTCTGGAGACATTTAGGAGAAACATCTGGCCGGAGAAATAGACTTAGGAAGTGATGCCATAAAAATGATATTTAAAGCATTGACAGTGAATGAGGTCACCAAGGAACTAATGAAGATAGAAGAGAAAGGAAAAAGGACTGAACCTTGGACCCCCCAGTTCTAGGGATCTGATCAGACCACATACCAAGAGCTGACTGCACAGTTCCGACTCTGCATCTAGAAGGCTTGGAGACCAGGGAGTCCCACACTTTCCTGTGCACAGGAATCCCCTGGACATCTCGTTAAGATTCAGAAAGTCTTGAGTGAGCATGAAAATCTGTATTTATAACAACGTGCTGATGATACTGGTCTTCAGATCACACATTGAGTAGCAAGAACATTGACCAAGATTCCCTCATGGCTGTGCATGAGCCTCACCTGTAGCCTGTTAAATAAGTGATACCTGGACTCCATGCCCAACATTCTGACAGCAGCTTTGGGGAGAGGCCTGAGGATTTTGTAACAAACTCACAAGCCATCTTGGACTTGGCAAGATTTGGAACCACAAAAGTCAGTGATCAGAAAGCACCCAGGGTGGGGAGGGGCCTTAAATCCACATTTAAATGTCTTTTTTTTTCCTGGGAAAGAAAAGAGAGTTCATATATCGTCGATTATGAGATGTGATAGTGGGAGATACATGTTGTTTTCTCCATCATGGGGTATAGCCAGGTGAAAGATTTAAGAAGTTACTTTCAGGTCAGCATAATGCAAATCTCTGAATATTTTCTCTCTAAACTATTCCCCAGGCTAATTTCTCACTTACTTCTTGGAGCAAACAGTGGAATCCCAATGTTTCTAATTTAAACATAAAAGAATTTATATATGTAGGCTAAGGGGCTCATTTTACTTGGGAGAAGGCCCCAAAACCAAGCTTGAGGCTACACAGCCGGGAACAGAATCCACAATCCCGCCCCAGGTCTGGTCCCACGTAGGAACCACTGCCCCTGCTGCTGGACACAGATGTCACTCTTCACACCACAGACACCCCTGATGGTGGACACTGGACCCTGAGGCTGAGACTGCTATCACTGCTGCTCCTGGCAATGGGACATTCTTACTGCCACTCACATCACCCTTGTCAAATGCATTCTGCATAGTCCTCGCTTTTCTGTGTCACCGTATCCTGAGTCAGAGTCCAGATAAGATCACCTGAGTGGTGGAACCAAAGCCTCATGCTGTGTCCAACTGCAGAAATGTTGAAGAAAGCAATTGTTCCTCTCTTATGGAAGGAGGTGGTCTCTGCCTCCTACCAAGACTCTCTAATCGTGAGATTTTCCCGATGTAAGATGCAAGTTCAGATGCTGGGGGTAGAGGAGTGAAGCATGGAAAAAGAATGATAAATTTCAATTCTTGGAGCAGTGATCTGAGACTAGAACTTGCTCTGGTACATTGTAGGCACTCAGATTTGGTTGGATAAATGAGTGACTAATAAATGACATCTTTCAACTTATTCCCCTGATAGTTTGATTTGGGGTCTAGCTTGTCTACTCCAGTTTATACTCTCAGATAAGTGGAGTGAGATGGTGAAGTCCTTACTTGAAATGTCTTCTCCCTGCCACTATCTCTTGCTAGGATTAAAACACCCAGGTCCTTAAATTCAGAGGATCCATGTATACACTGACATTGTATATTAATTTTTATATTTCTTTGTACTTGCATGTATTTCTAGAGGGATTACCCAAAGAATTCATCATTTTTATGTGATGCCCACAAAAGTCTAAAAAATTCCTATTTTAGACACCATGCTACTTAAACTCTGGCCTATGAACAGCTGACAACCAAACTGTTTTTGGCAGACCTGAAGACACAATATAAGTGCCCACCTTTTGCTTAGCTGTTATCAGTCTGGGATAAGATAGGTAGAGGTTTACTTGCTTACTCTCACTCTCAATTTCTGTACTTATCTTATTATGGGTTGGTAACAAACAGTCCACAGAACAATACTGGCCCACAGACCACATTTTGTGTTGCGTCGTGTCAGATTAATAGCAGGTATAATTCACTAGTTAATGGGAATTCTATTTCTAGTAATATGGTAGACTAAGTTTTAAGGCTGCTTCTCCCAGTAAAAACAACTAAAAATAATAAATAAAATATATAAAGCATCCAAAAGTATGAAAGAACAAGCAAGAGAATAACCCTTCAGGCCAGAAAATAAATGTGGATAGGAATTCAGAGAGAAAAGTTGCTTTTATCCTGAAGACATTTGCCAAAAGTGGAAAAATCTAAGCTTTGGTTTTCTCGGGCTCACAAGCTACAGTAGACAGGAGACAGTTCTCGGAGCTTGTTCATATGGCAAGTGTAAAAGGAGACACTCACACATCCCAGAAAATCTAGGAAACTGAAGATACATTTCCTCAGAGTAAGGGTGGTGAAACAAAAGAAAATCTGTTTCATCCCCAACACAAGAGTATTCTAAGCAAACCCAATTTTGAGTCATCAAAAAACAAGGCAAAACTGTTTTTCAGAATTTGTAACCACCAGCCAGCCCACCTGTGCATTTGTTGTCCAAACTTGCTTTCCCATTTTGGGATAAGCGCAAGCTATGATTGTGCTTTGTAACTGTCTTGGATTGGGTGGTCCATCCACCCAAAAACTGGAGGAAGAAAACAAAAATCTCTAGAGAAATCTATATTTAACCTATGTGTAAAATAATTTACACAAATAATTGCACAGGAAAAAAGAGCAGCTCAGGGCAAGAGATGTACAAGTACAAGTGGAAAAAAGTCAATATGATTGAGAACCACAAGAACAGTAGATAGTAAAAAGAGGCTCATAAAACTTAAATATTGGAATTATGAAACAAAAAGTAAAGTAACCAGGGTTATTGTGTATAAAGAGAAAAATGACAAGCTTGAAAATGCCGTGATGGAGTATCAAGGACAAGATTTACTCTCCTGACTTAAACATTACAAGTTCAGATAACGTATGAAACAATAACATTGAGACAATTGGGTAATAGAGAGCATAAAGATTGTGATCCCTAAGAGAAGAGAAACAAAAGAAGTGAAGCCTAGAATTGTTCAGCTTCCTTCCTGAAGAGAATTTCCAGGACACAGCGCAGGGAGGAGGAGGAGCCCTAACAGAGCCCAGGAGTCTCACTGCACTGTGGGGACAGAGTTGCGAACTGGGGAAGCCAGGACAGCCAGAATACACAACGTGAAGTCACATGGAGAAGAGAGCTGGACAGAAAAAGCACTGGAAGTCTGCAGAGGGTTCCCCTCAAGTCTTCAGCTCATCAGTGCATGCACGTAAGGAGACTATCCAAGGACGGGAAAGACTAATCCAAAAGGGTAATATACATATTACATAGTGCCCCTCAGGACTGGAAATAGTACCTGTTCCCAACCAGTCTGGAAAACTTCATAATTCACTGGGCATTGCATAGAGTATTCAGAAGGGTCTGTGTCAGTATTTGGGAGTAATTAGCCCTGGACTAACTTTCCAGTTTTTCCTAACAAATATTAAAAGTAAGACCTAAAAGGATCAAATTGCTTTTAAAAAACTTAATTTGTCCCAGAAATGAAAGCTGAAGAATATATGGAATGCAAATATATCTGGCATCTAACCTAGTAAAATCATAATGTCTGACATTATATTAACAATAACCAGGCATGCAGTGAAAACAAAATAATACAACTCATATAGCCTAAAAAAGCAATAGATCTAACCCAGCACTGACAAACTTACACAGATGTTAGGATTAGAAGACAATGACATTAAAACAGTTCTTACAAATGTACCCCTATATTCAAAAAGTTATATGAGATGTGAAAGATATAAAAAACCAAAATCAAACTTGTAGAGATAAAAATGTCTGAGATGGAAAATACATTGGGTGTGAGATGAAATTATTGGCAGATTTGCTATGGCAAAAAAAATATCAGTGACCTTGAAGACATAAAAATAGAAACTTTCTGAAATTATATGAAGTAATAATTCGTACAATGTATTGTTGGGTTTGTAACATATTTAGTTATGGTGTGCATAATTATAACAGCATAAAAAGGAAGAAGAGGAATTAGATATAGAGCACAATGTTTCTATATCTCACTGAAATTAAGTTAATATGAATTGAAGTAGATTTTGATAAGATCAGGTATATGTGGAGAGCTGTAGTGCAACCACCAAGAAAACAACTCAAAACTAGAGTGATAAAACACTAAATGAATTAAACTATCAAATAAAAAAATCCGCTTAACACAAGAGGAATCAGTAAAGGAGGAAGAGTTGAACAAAAAGGACATGAGACACATAGAAAACAAAACGTAAGATGGCATCTTAAACCCAACTGTATCAATGTTAACATTAAAAGTAAACGGAATGAACAAGCCAATCAAAAGGCAGAGATCGTCACAATGGATAAAAGAACAAGATCCAACTATCTGTTGTCTACGGCAGACACACTTGAAATTTATAGTTACAAATAGATTAAAATTTAAATGTTAGGAAAAGATATACCAACAGAACCATAGGAAAGCTGGAGTGGCTACACTAATATCAGATAAAATAGACATTAAAAAAAATTCTAGTAGAGTTAAACAAGGACATTTTGTAATGCCAAAAGGGTCAATCCATGAGAAAAAAAATTACAAATGTGTATGCACCAAATAACAGAGCACCAAAACACACGTATGAAGACCGAACTGACAGAAATGAAAGGTGAAATAGAAATACAAAATAGTAGTTAGAGACTTCAATACTTTCAATAATGGGTAGAACAACTAAACAGAAGATCAACAAGGAAATAGAAGATCTGAACAACATTACAAGCCATCTAGACCTAATGGACGTATATAAACACTCTACTCAACAACAGCAGAACAAACATTCTTTTCCAGTGCAAATGAAACATTCTTCAGGATAGCATGCATGCTGGGCCATTAAAAAAAATTAATAAATTTAAGAGGATAGAAATAATATAAAGCAGGCTCTCTGACTACAATGGAATAAAATAAAATAGAAATCAATCAATACCTGAAAGAAATTTGGAGAACTCACAAATGTATGGAAGTTAAATAACTCCAGCATAACCAGTGGGTCAAAAAAAGAAATCAGAAACAGAAATTAGGAAATACTTTAAGATTAATGAAAATGAAGAGGCAACATACCAAAACTTATGGGATGCTAATAAAGCAGAACTTAGAGGGAAATGTAATGAACATAGAGCAAACTCTGCCAGCCTGAATCTCTGAATGATCGTGTGGAACACATAGTGCTGCCTCCCAACCTCCCAACACACTGCTCAATCAGAACCACACTGGGAAGCCTATTAGCGAAAAATAATCTTCTATTGTGTTGAGCCAATGAAATTTTTGAATTTATTTATTACAACAAATACATTACATATATATGTTGTATTACATATATGTGTAACATATACATGTTAACAATATATGTTATGTAACTGAAATATATATGTTAAATATGTAAGATATAGATATATAGATATATAGATATATATAGTTTCACCAACAGCTGAGGTCAAAACACTAACATACTTGGGAAAGGAGAAAAGTCAAGCTTTGCATTGTTTTATTAAATTTGACATTCAGGTTTTAATCGGATTGATTTTTTAAATGCAACGAGACTGTTCTAGTAACATGAAGTACCCATAAAATCATAGAATATGCCAAGAAACTTGTTCAGAGACTCACTATCTAGTAGGAAAAAAGGGACAAACACAGCAGAGTTGGAAGCCAATAACAGAAAAATATATATATAACATTTTCGTGTTTTTATGGAGGGCAGATTGAATAAACTGTTTTACTTGTTTAGTGTAGCAAAATTGAGAAGGTATAGTCCCCAGAAGAACATCAATAAGTTACAGCAATATCTGGAAGAAGAAATTAGAAAATGTGGAGGTAACATTGGGACAATCCCTTCTTATTCCTGGAAATATTTGAGAGGTCTTTGCAGGGGTGGAGAGCCTGGTGAGCAGGTGTAGCCAGAACCTGGAAATGTGCTGAGGAGACCCAGAGCTAGATGCTCTAAAGGCTCCCTCCCTCCCACTCTTGTCAGCAGAGCAGAGAGCTGGGTCAGCAGGTCTGAATCTGCATTTCGGAAGAACAGGCCAATGCCAGCCACGGAGCTCCAGGGAATTCCAGTTTCTAATGAACTCAGGTCCTTGACCAGGGACCTGCTTTTGCATCATAGTGGCACAGATGTCCCTGCCTTGCTGTCCCAGTAATTATGCAGAGCATTTTCAGGCATCCTCATTCCTGGAACAATAGCCATGGGAATATAGTCCACTGTGCCAGCTTAAGTGAACCCCTCCATGGGACAGTGAAAAAACGTGGGGATCAGAGTGTTCTGATCCTTCTCTGATTTTGACTATTCCCTGATAGGTTTTACACGTGCATCATGTGGTACTGTGGCATGTGTGCTGTGTCCCTTTGAATCACAGTTGGGTTGTGTATTGAAGGGCTTCTCCAGGATTGTTCTGAGTCCAGCTACACCATGGACTAATCCCTATCCTGATATAACAAAGGGGCATGAACAGCATTACAGCCTAAGCACTGAAAAGTGGGCAGCATCAGACTGTTTTACATTTGTGAACAGGGACATAACTGCAAGACAGCAGGTATTCCAGCTACCAGCAGGAAATATGGTTGGTTTTAGGGAGAAAGCACTTTTTTTTTTTGGTTTTTGGGAGGGCCAGACTCAGAGAAGTATAAGAGCAGAAGAATGGTTACAGCTGGAGGAAGCCATCTCATGCAAGTTAGGAAGGCATCAATAACAGAGTCCTCAGCATTTTCCTCCTCCCTCTCTTCATCCTCCCTGCATCTCTGGTCCAGCAGTGATGGCAGCAGTGTGGAGCTCACAACCTCAAGGGAACAACTAATGTCCAGCATCATCAGCATAAGTGCTCTTTAGATAAAAGGGGGAAATGAGTGTCCTCAAGGTTTTAGGGGAGGGCTGGTCCAGGCATGGGGTGTGACCAATTCTGTAGCTCTTCTATATTCACCATGACAAGTAGCAAGCAAGCTCAACACAGAATATATTAAATGATAGCATTTTCGCCCTCCTCCAGAGATCTCAGACTGTCCAGTGACTGTGTCCTTAGTCATCCTTGAATGGAAACTTGGTAAAGTGAACAGTTGCAGGGACTGGCATGATAACATTACAGATGTGTATCAGAAGAATATCTTTTGAGATCACAGGAAATACAAGAGACAGAAACGGTTTAATAATAACTTGATAAAACCATTAGCCAAATTCAGAATATGGAACATTCTACAGGACAAGTAACTTGATTTCTCCAAGAAATCAAAGGCCAGAAAAAGGGGAATGGGTTAGCATATTATAGAAGAGAAGAAACTACAGAGACGTAATAATCAATTGCATAGTGTGGACCTTGTCTGGATCCTGTTTCAGACAGACCAACTGAAAAAGATATCTTGAAGATCACAAGGAACATGTGAATATGCACTGGTATCTAGTAAAGTTAGAGAATCCCTAACTCTACATCCCTAGTTACAGCCTGTGGGAAGCCATGCATGCAGGTGGTTCCCAAAGTCACTCTTGTGATAGGAAGACTATGAGATTTCCCCAAAAATCCCCATCTCCTGGTATTCATGTCTGTGTGTAATCCTTACCCTTAGAGCATAAACTGGACCTAATGACTAGCTGGTAACAATAGAATGTGGTGAAGTGATGTAATATATATTTCGGGATCCCCAGGAGACAGGATATGAGGGAACTAAGCTCACTTGTCCCAAAGTCAGCTGTTCAAACCAGGCTAGGAAAGCACAGATTTCCTATGGAACCCAATGACAAATGATGCTGCATTCCTTGTCTACCTGAGAGGTGGCTCCTCTAGATGTCAACCTCCACAGTCCCTGCCATCAGACAGGGTGATGAGGAGGAGGTCATCAGCAGTGTTTCTGATCCTGGCTAAGATGAATAGGAGATTTGGCCTGCAAAGAAGAGAAGAAGTGAAGAAACAAAGACTCCTAGATCTAACATCTGGTGAGCCCAAACACTACCCCCAGGAAGCCTTATGGCTAGAAAGATGAGGAAAAAAACAGTCTCCAAACTCTGTGCTGCCCCATGTGGCCAAGCTCTCCCCTACTCCAACTTAGAATAATGTCCTAGGGAGTCCACAGTCGTGAACACTGTTAATATGTCTTTGTTCAACTCCAGGACAGATCTATGTGGCCACCCACTCCTGGGAAGTCCTATTCTCTCTGTATGGATTAGTTAGGATATTAACTCAGTCATGTTCATCAGATATGCAAATAACAGTGGTCTAAACAGGATGAAGCTCATATGTGACTCACATGATAGTGAGGCAGGCAGTCCAGGGCTGCTAGGGTGACTCTGCACCATGACATCGTCCAGGCATCCAGGTTCCTATGACCTTCCTTCTCTGCTGTCCCTGGGATGTTGCCCTTATTTGCATGACCCAAGGTACCTAAGATCATGTCCATGGTCCATGAGCAGGACAGGAAAAGCAGGGAAGGAGAAGAAGGGAAGCCCTTCAAAGGCAAAACCCACAACTCCATATCTTCTTCATCATATTGGCCAGAACTTAGTCACATGGATATAGCTAGTCTCAAGAGAGGCTGGAGAATGAATTTAGTTTTTAATCTGTGTGGCCCTATACCCAGATAAAATTCTATTACTATAGAGTAAGGATGATTTTTGCTACACTAGATTCGCATGTAAAAAATGGAACAATCTCAGAATATATCAACTGCAAACAAAGGTACAGGAAGAATGTGTAGTAACCTGATAGATGAGGAAATCTCTATAATACCGTAGAACCTAGTAACAGTGGTTGGGTCCACAAAGGAATTTAGAAGAATTGTGCATGGGATTGAAAGGAAGTTTACTTTTTACCGTATACAGCTTTTATTATTTGAATTTTTTTTTCAACATCTTTTTTTCTTTTATTGAGTTATTGATAGGTTACAATCTTGTGAAATTTCAATTGTACATTAATGTTTGTCAGTCATGTTGTAGGTGCACCACTTCATCCTTTGTGCCCACCCCACCTTTCCCCTGGTATCCACTAAACTGTTCTTGGTCCATAGTTTTAAATTCCTCATATGAGTGGAGTCATACACAGATTATCTTTCTCTCGCTGGCTTATTTCACTTAACATAATTCTCTCAAGGTCCATCCATGTTATTGCAAATGGAATGATTTTGCTCGCTTCGGCAGCACATATACTATATTATTTGAATTTTTTAAAGCTGGTGCACGTATGTTGTGACTTCATTAAATTAACATTTGTTAAGTGGAGCACACGGTGTCAGATAGTGGACAAGTTCCACAACAGACAACAAGAGAAACTGAAACAGAGAAGTTTATTACTCACAGGTCCTGGAGGAAAGTACACAGCATGCCTCAAGGGGCCACATGGAGAGGTCAAGGCAGATTGATAAACAGGACCTGGGGCATGTGCCTTTATTAGGATCTGTGGGTGGACTGCTTTGGAGTTTTCAGGCTAAGCCCAGAATGGCTAAAAAGAACAGAGTTTTGGTAAGGCCCTAAGGGGCCACAAGGGGAAAGCCCTGGAAGGCAAGGGAGACCGTTGCTCACAGGGCTGATGAGGAAGTCATATCAGGACCTCACATTTCGTTGAGACTCTGAGGGCTGTTATCTAGGGCATGCAGTTGCAGGAGGGGCTAGTGTCAGTTCAAGGTCCCCACAGGCCCCTTGGCCACACAAAATGAAGGCTGAGGCAGCTGTATCATGTAGTAGTTTCACTAAACTCTAGACAGTGTATTGGCCAGTTGAAATAAATTTTGGATTATCAGAGAAAAACACATGTTTTTTAGCAAGCATTAGTTAGGTAGTTCTTATGTCCCAGGCCTCCTGGACTGAAACTTCAAGGAATTCACAATGGCACAGAATAAGCTGGTAAATGCAACATGTAATTAGTGCTGGGAAACCACTTCCAGGAGGAAGCAATGTCTAACCTGAGACCTGGAGGAGTAGTAGAGTCAATCGAGGTAAATAGGCAAAGGAAACCTTTTAGGGAATCAGCATCAGAAGCGAAGGCTCATAAGAGAGAGAGAGGGAGAAAGAGCACGTGGGGAGTGTGAAAGAACTGTTAGCAGATCAGTGTGGAGATAAGAGAGAGAAGAGCACAGTGGTAAAAAGTGAGAATGCAGGGCCAGCCCCAGTGGCATGGTGGTTAAGTGTGATTCAGCACAGGGTTCAGTTCCCAGGCGTAAACCTACACCACTCCACTGTTAGTGGCCAAGCTGTTGTGGTGACTCACGTCAAAAAAGGAAAAAAAGAGGAAGATTGGCAATAGATGTTAGCTTAGGGTGAATCTTTTTTTTTTTTATTATTTTTTAAAGATTTTATTTTTTCCTTTTTCTCCCCAAAGCCCCCCGGTACATAGTTGTGTATTCTTCGCTGTGGGTTCTTCTAGTTGCGGCATGTGGGACGCTGCCTCAGCGTGGTCTGATGAGCAGTGCCATGTCCGCGCCCAGGATTCGAACCAACGAAACACTGGGCCGCCTGCAGCGGAGCGCGCGAACTTAACCACTCGGCCACGGGGCCAGCCCCGGGTGAATCTTTCTCAGCAGAGAAAACCAAAAAAAAGTGAGAGTGGAGTGGTGACCATGCTCCAGATCACGAAGGCCATCTCAGCTTGAGGAGAACCTTGGCTCTTAACCTGAGAACAACATGAGCGTATGGCAGCATTGAAACCAGGGAGAACCCTACTCAGATCCGCATTTTGGAAGAATCTCTCTGGTTGAAGTGTGAAGAATTAATTTAGAGATGCTAGACTGGATACGTAGAGAAGAAGGGGGTGGGCAGGGGAAACCATCACGGGAACAAAGGGAGACTACTTGGATGGAGGAACAGGGTAGAAGGACTCAGAGAGTTCTGAGCAGCAGCATGTGGAAAATGAAGTAGGAAAAAAGAATGGTCCCGAAATGATCAGCATTCCTTCTGGAAAAATGACATATGACAAAGGATTTTTGTCTGTAAATTGAGAAGTGGATGGATTCGTATGTTGTTGGTGATCTGAGAAGAGTCAAGTTTAACTCCACTGTACAAACATTTATGGAGTGCCAGGTATGGTGCTCCCTGCTGGAGATGTAAGGAAATCAAAGGTATAGACCTTATCACTTTGTGACTTGTATGTCTTCTTCTGATGAGGAATTGTGCCTATCCATGACTTCCCAGGACTCCCGCTAACTTTGCAGACTCCGTGTTTGGGAAATGAGTTGAGACTTGGAGAGTCTCATTTGGTCTAAAACTTGGTAGGAAGGCTTGGTTAGAGAAGACCAACTTCCTGATATAATGACTAATCTATACAGGAGAAACAAAATCGCTAAAAAATAGCCTGGGTGAAAGGACAGAAACAAAGTGGAATGACAAGAAGTGACTGTGGAATGCCATATGAGAGCCAGGTGGAAGAAATAGTGGGATCCAGGATTTGCCTGGCAGGATGACACACGGAAGAAAAGAGCAGTTCAGTTTAATGATGGTGCTTTCCTAGAGGGGTAGGAGGTCTGAAAGTAAAGGGGAAAATGTTCAGAGGCGATGCTTTCTCAGGTTCACACAGAACTGGGGAGAAACGTTTCCAACGCAAACTTTGCTTCTTGTACCCAGGACTGTATTTTGATAAACAACTCTGCAGATCATCTTGTCCAATGAGCAACCCACAGTTACAGTGATCTTGTTCAGTGATTGTACAGCCTGTGTGTGAACGCATCAAGTGCAGAGGCCTTGCCACCTCCCATTCCTGCTTTCTCTGACCTAGAACATCCCTGTGAAGAAAGATTCTAAGATGGTGCCCAGTGGTGCCCCTGGGATTCACACCCTGGTGGAATCTCCTCCCACTGAGTGCAGGAGTGACCTGGGACTATCTTCTAACCAACAGAATATGGCAACAGTGATGTCACTCCCATGATTAGGTTATAAGATCATGACTTCCACCTTGGTAGTCTCTGTCTACCGCCTTCTCTTCTTGCAAGCTTTGATGAAGTGAACTGTCCTCTTGGAAAGGCCCACATGGAAAGAAACTGATGTCAGCCTCCAGGCAACATTCAGCAAGAAACTGAGGCCCTCGGTCTACCAGCCCACAGGTAGTGGATTCTACCAACAACCACATGAGCTTGGAAGTGGATCTTTCTCCAGTTCAGCCTTCAGATAAGAGCCCAGCCCAGGCCAACAATCTGAGTAAAGCCTTAAGAGTAAGTCTGAAGGAGAGGACCCTGCGAAGCCATGCTTGGACTCCTGACCCATAGAAAATAAGATAAAACAAATGTTTTATTTTGAGCTGCTAAGTTTGCGGTAGTTTGTTACATACCAATAGATAACAGATAAAACCCACAGGTTTTACTAAGTTAAATGACGCTGAGGGCCATTTAAAACTCCTCTCACTCCTCTTCTCTAGGGCAGCCCTTCCCTTTCTTGAAGACAGACATCCTGCTTTCTCCTTACCACCCACAAATATCAAGTTCTCTTACTCTCCTAGTTGCTTTCTTCTCACACCCCGAGGTGTCCCACCCATTTAGCTCCTGTTTCCTTATTCCAAGTGTGATGAGGACCAGTTCTTTCCAATAGTCATCATCCTGACACCCTTCTTATTTGCTTGCAAATGGAAAACTATATGTCCCTTACAATCCCTGGGGAGCAAAAGGGACAGTCATTAAAAGGCCAGGGTGGATCCCAGGATGAGGAAGTCTTAGAGCAACACATACACACACGCGCGCACACACACACACACACACATATAAACACCCATACATGCTTATATATGCACACATACACACATATACACAACATATACACAAACCCCCACACAAAGCCCCATATGTGTTTATATACACACATGAACCCACACAGACAGACAGACACACACACACACTATACACTCTCTTCAGATTTGACAATTCAGTTGGGAGCCTGGTTTACTTTATCTCACATAAGAAATTTAGGATCCTGATAGAGAAGGACCTGGGAATTTTTGTCCAATGAGAATGAACTTTTCTCCCCAGACACTCTGGTACTTCTGGACCTCATGTGGCCCTGCTCCTGGAACCCTCATTACAGAGCAGTGGATTGGAACTTAGATCAATACCCTGGAGTCCAGAGGCAACCACATATACTGGCCTGCCTGGGAATTGGGGTCTGGGAGTCCTGCAGGTCATCAGTCTCCCACCTTAGCTGTAGCTTCTCAGTCTGCCCTCCCACAGCCAGCGGTCCCTCCTAGGCTTTGCTGCACAACAGGATATCTGCACACTGGCTCCAGAAGTAACAGGAAAAGAATTCGCAATTTAACCCCTTGAGGTGAGACACTCTTAGATCAGAATCAGGAAACCCAGATCCTCTTCCCCACCTGAGTTCTTTTTCCTCCAGAGCACAACCCCCTCTCACCACAACTCCAGAAAACACAACTCCAATGACGAAACCTCCAAGGAGAACCTGGTGGGCAAATTCTCCCTCAATTGGGATGGTGGGCTGAGAAGGTGGCTCTGGGAAGGGAAGGAAAAGTGAAGAACTCTGATCCCCAGATCTGAGTCCTGACCCTGCTGAAAGTATCCAGAAGGGCTCCTGCTTTCTCTAAGAAGAGGCTCCACCCCTCTTCATCCTCCTTAACCCATCTCAGGGTGACAGGTTTGGGCAGCCCCTCACGCGGCATCTAAATGAATTGATGTATCTGTACAACTTTATTCGAAAAACAGGCAGTGGTGGGCTGGATTTAACCCATGGGCTGTAGTTTGCAGTGCTATTCCAATCCTGGATGTATCCCTTCCATCTTCGAGTGGATTGCTGCTAGGGTCTGAGAGTACCCAGATCAAGAAAGGCTTATGTGGCCATATGGTCCTTTGATGTCCCATGATCAGATTCTCCATCTCTCCCAGGGCCCAGCAACATTCCAGGAGCTGTTTGTTGAATTGTGCATAGCTCTCCACAGCAGACGGCCATGCTCATTGCTCCAGATACCTGGGGGTCTTCACTGAAGACCCTCCTATTGGGATCTACCAAATTCCACATGGTAACTTTTCCTACCACAAATACCTCTAGTACTGCGACATGTTCTGGGTCAGATGGCCTAAGTAGTAAAGCTACTTGATATAGCCTGGACATGGTTCTGGCTTCCACTTAAAACCAGCAACTTTTCATGTCACCTGATATATAGATCAGAACAACATTGCCATAGTATGGAACATGCTGCCTCTAAAACCTGAAGAGAGCTACCAAATGTGGGGCTCCTTTGTTAGTGGCAGGAGGTACAAAGTGCAATAACCTGTCCTCTACTTCTGAGAGGATGTTCAATCATGCCCCAGACCACTGGATCCCTCGAACTTTACCAATGTGACAGGCCTCTTTTTTTTTTTTATACCTAATTGACATATAGCATAGTATTTTTGAGACCTAATTAACATATAACATCATATTACATTCAGGTGTACAACATAAAGATGTGATATGTGTATATATTGCAAAATGATGATGAAAGTTTGTTTAATAACATTCATCACCTCACATAGTTACAATGTTTTTCCTTGTGATAAGAACTTTTAAGATTTACTCTCTTAGCAACTTTCAAGTATACAATACAGTATTGTTAACTATAGTCACCGTGATGTACATTACATCCCCAGGATTTATTTAATCTAATCACTGGAAGTTTGTACCTTTTGACCATCTTCATCCATGTGCCTCATCCTCTATCCCCCACCTCCTGCAACCACCAATCTTGTTCTTTTTTTTTATGAGTTCAGTGTTTTTACATTATACTTAGATTCTTTTCTCTTTATATTTTGTGTGTGTATTACACTTTGTGTCTACCATGAGGCTTATATAAATCCTCTTATATTTATAACAGTCTCTTTTAAGCTGATAGATTAAGCTCGAATACATACTAAAGTGCTATATGGTTACTCTCCTCCCACATGCATTATATGCTTTTGATGTCACAATTCATATCTTTTTACCTTGTGTATCCATTAACCAATTATTATAGCTACGGTTATTTTTACTACTCTTGTCTTTTTAACCTTTATATTAGATTTATAAGTAATTTACTTACCACCACTACAACATTAGATTATTCTGAATTTAACTATTTAGTTACATTTACCAGTGAGATTTATACTTTTATATGTTTTCCTGTTACTAATTAGCATCTTTTGTTTCAGTTTGAAGTTCCTTTAACATTTCTTTTAAGATCGATCTAGTGGTGCTGTACTCCTTCAGCTTTTGCTTGTCTGGAAAACTTTTTCTTTCTCTTGCAATTCTGAAACACAACTTTGCCAGGTAGAGTGTTCTTGGATGGCAGCTTTTTTCTTTTAGCACTTGGAATATATCATGCCACTCCCTTCTGGCCTGAAAAGTTGCTGCTGAAAAGTTGCTGATGATCCTAGGGGCATGCCCTTGTATGTAACAAGTTGCTTTCGCTTTGTTGCTTTTTAAGATCCTCTCCTTGTCTTTAACAGCCTCATTACCTTGTGTCTCAGTATGGGTCTCTTTGGATTCTTCTTTTTTGGAACTCTTTGAGCTTCCTGGATCTGGATATCTGCTTCCTTTCCCAGGTTAAGGGAGTTTTCAGTCATTATTTCTTCAAGTAAGCTTTCTGCCCCTTTCTCTCTCTTTTCTCCTTCTGGGACCTCTATAATAAGAATCTTGGTCCACGTGATGATGTTGCATGAGTCCTTTAAGCAACTTCACTCTTTCTCATCCTTTTTTCTTTATGTTCCTCTGACTGTATGAGTTCCACTGCTCTGTGTTTGAGTTTGCTGATCCTTTCTTCCACTTGATCTAATCTGCTGTTGAACCCTTCTATTGAATTTTTCAGTTTGGTTATTATATTCTCCAGTTCTGTGATTTGTTTGGTACTTCTTCTATTTTCTATCTCTTTGTTAAAATTCTCACTTTGTTCATGCATTCTTCTCCCAATCTCAATGAGCATCATTATGACCAATATTTTGAACTTTTTATCAAGTAAATGTCTTATCTCCATTTCATTAAGTTCTGTTTCTGGAGCTTTATTTTGTTATTTTGTTGGGAAGATAATATTCTGTTGCTTCATTTTCCTTGACTTTCTGTATTTCCTTGACTTTCTGTGCTTAGATAAAACAGCCACCACTTCCAGTCTTTAGTGGTGTTAGGTAGGAGATGAACCTTGTCATTCAGCCTGGCCCTAGCTATTGGTTGTCTCTCAAATTTTTGTGATTGTCCAAGGTACTTTCTTTGTTCTTAGTGGCTCCCAGTAATTGAGGGTGTGCTGAGACTCCACCAAAGGGGAGGATCTCAGTTAGCACCTAGATACAAGTTGATTGAAAGCCAGACCCTCAGGCAGCAGCTTTTAAAGTATGAAAGTAGATCTCCTTCAGGGACTGGGAACTGGGCATTGCTGACTGCTCCCTCTGTGCTGAGCTGTAGGGGAAAGCTGATTAAGAACTCTTTCTTTGGGGGCCAGCCCACTGGCACAGTGGTTAAGTGTACACATTCTGCTTTGGCAGCACGGGGGTCACTGGTTTGGATCCCAGGTGCGGACATGGCACCGCTTGGCAAGCCATTCTGTGGTAGGCGTCCCACATATAAAGTAGAGGAAGATGGGCATGGATGTTAGCTCAGGGTCAGTCTTCCTCAGCAAAAAGAGGAGGATTGGCAGCAGTTAGCTCAGTGCTACAGTTCTGTGGGACCAAAAAACACAAGCTCCACTGGCCACAAAAGCCAGGTGACCAAGGAAACTGTCCCCTGGGTGGCAGCCACTAAAGCTGGCGTGCCAGACATATGTACAAGCCCATACCAGAAGAGACACAGACAACCCAGAGTAGGCCAGAGGGAGAATGCAGAGATGGTTCCTGCCACTTCTCCATTCTCCAGGGAGGATCATGGTTTGTTGCTTTATGTGTGCTAAATTAGAAATCTGACCCTCCAGCAGTAGTTTTTAAAGTATGCAAATTGGCCTTTTTCATGGAAAGACTGGGAGATGGGCCATTCTGGCTTCTTCCTTTGCAGAGAGTCATGGGGGGATAGTTGGTTACAAAGTGTTTCTTTGTTTGCTATAGTGTTATGGTACCTGGAACTCAAGCCCTGCTGGCCACCAGAGCCAGGTAAACAAGGGATGTGTCTCCTGGGCAGCAGCTACACAAGCTGGAGTCCAGACATACATATGCACAGCCTCTTTCCAGGGAGACAACAGCACTGTTGACTTGGAGCTGGGCAGAGGGAGAACATGGAGATGGCTCCTGCCAGCCTCCCTGATCTCCAGAGAAGATGGCAGTTGGCAGCTAGACAGGTGCTAAAGTAGGAGCCTGACCCTCAGGGTGCAGCTCTTAGCATAATGCAAATTGGCATCTTTCAGAGAAGATTGGGAGATGGGCTTTTCTGTCCTCTCCCTCTGTGCTGAGTCCTGGGGGATTAGTCAAGGCAAGCCTTGTCATCCCATTAAGAATTGTTTCTTTATTTTCTGTGGTCTGGTGGGTCTTGTGAATGCAAGCTCCATTGGTTTCCAGACTTAGGTTTCTTGGGAGCCATCCTTTAGGTGAAAGTCTTAAAAGTTGGAGTGTTAGATTGATATCAAACCTGAAGTGAGTTCACTCACTCGTTGCGCAGCAAACCAATCTCTGACACCGGGGGTAGTGGAAGAAAGCAGGAATTTTATTATTGCACAGTGCTGAGCAAGGAGAGAGGGCAGCTAATGCTGAAATCCCAAACTCCCCGAAAAGCTCAAAGGAAGGGTTTTTATTTGAGGTTTTAGGTAGGCGAGGGGGAGCATATGGCCTTGCTGGTCGGAGCTTTCCCACCAGCCTGTCTTTAGCCTTGAGACACTTACAGAGAGGAGAGAGCCTGTGACCTTGCTGGTCAGCACCTTTCCCACCAGCCTCTATCTCCTTGGCAAGGAGGAGATAGTAAATGCAAGTGCTTGTGCTTGGCGATGTCTGTCTCCCTGGAGGATAGTGGATTCTGGAGCCAGAAAGCCAGAGAGTAAGCGGGGAAAGAGTGTTTTTGTTTTAACCCCATATATGCTGGATTTAATGTAGGGAAACTGATATCAGTCTCAGTATCAAGATGTTGGGCCCAAACCCTTCCCTCCTCAGGAAGAAGCTGGGAGTTGTGTGTCCGCTCCTGATTTTATGTTGCCTTGGTGGGAGTGGGGTTTACGGTGAGACTGTAACTTCGCCTTTCCTACCCTTTTTTATGTGGGTATTTTTGGTTTGCCTTATGTGTAGGAGTCACTTAACTAGTTTCTGGATTTCTTTCAGAGGGAATTAAATTCCATGTGTAGCAGTAGATTCAGTGTGTCCATGGGAAGAGGTGAGTTTGGGAGCCTCCTATGTCACCATCTTGGACTGGAACCTTGATTTCTTTCACACAGCATAATGTGTTACAACCTTATCTGTGTTGTAGCATGCATCAGTACTTCATTCCTTTTTGTCACCAAATAATATTCCATTGCATGTATACACCACATTTTATTTATGTTTTCATCAATTGATAGACATAGAAGTTTTTACTACTTTTTGGCTGCAATGAATAATGCTGCTATGCATGTCATATACAAGTTCTTATGTGGACATATGTTTTCACTTCTCTTGGGTGTGTACCTAGGAATGGAATTGCTCGGTCGTATAGTTCACACTATGTTCAAACTTTTAGGAATAGCCAGATTGTTTTATGAAGTGGCAGACCCATCTTACATTACCACCACAGAGTACAAGGGTTCCAATTTCTCCACATCCTCACTAGCACTTATTAGTATCTTTTTTTGCTCTAGTCATCCTAGGGAGTACGAAGTGGTATTTCATTGTAGTTTGATTTGCATTTCCCTAATGAATAATAATGTGAAGCATCTTTTCAGGAGCTTGTTGGCCATTCATGTATCTTCCATGGATAAATGTCTATTAAAATGTTTGCTCATTTTTTAATTAGGCTATTTTTTGTTATTATAGAGTTGTAACAGTTCTTTTTATATTCTAGATACTAGTTCTTTAAATATAAGGTTTGCAAATATATTCTCCCAGTCTGGGGGCTGTATTTTTTACATTTTTAATGGTAGCCTCTGAAACACAAAAGTTTTTAAATTTATGAAGTCCAATTTAACAATATTCTTTCATTACTTGTGTTTGAGTGTCATTTGAGAAACAACTATTTAGTGCAAGATCATGAAGATTTATGCATATATTTTCTGCCTATAAAGAATTTTATAGCTTTGGCATTTACATTGAGGTCTTTGATCCACCTTGAAATAATTTTTGCATATTATTTCAGGTAGCGAGATCATGGTCCACCTTCATTCTTTTGCATGTGGATACACAATTATGTCAGCAGGTTAGCCTTTCCTCATTGAGTTGTCTCAGCACTCTTGCTGAATTCAATTAACCATAAATGTGAGGCTTGATTTCTGACCTCTCAATTCTATTCCATTGATCTATGTCTACCCTTATGTCAGTATCACACTGTCTTGATTGCTGTAGTTTTGTAGTAAATTTTGAAACTGGGAGTGTGAGTCCTCAAACTTGGTTCTCCTTTTTCAAGAATGTTTTATCTAGTCTTTTGAATCTTCATATAACTTTTAAGTTCAACTCATCAGTTTCTGCAAAGACACCAGCTGGGATTTTTTAAGAGATTGCATTGAATTTGAAGATAAATTTGGATATAGAGCCACCTTAACAGAACTTTTTCATCATCCTATACTGAAACTATATTCCCAATGAACACTAGTTCCCAATTCACCCCTTCTTCAGACCCTAGAAACCACCAGGCATACATGTATATGTCCTAATCACATCCTAATGGGTGTGAAGTGGTGTCTCATTGTGGTTTTGAAATTCCTTTCCCTAATGATTAATGATGGTGAGCATCTTTTCAGGTACTATTGGTCATTTGTATATCTTATTTGGAGAAATATCCATTTAATTCTTTTCCCCATTTTAAAATAGAATTGTTTGTCTTTTTGTTAAGTTGTTGGAGTTCTTTCTATATTCTGGGTATTAATCCCTTATGAGATATGTGATTGGCAAATATTTTCCTTCATTCTGTGGTTGCCTTTTTACTCTGTTGATACAGGCCTTTGATACACAGAAGTTTTAATTTTGATGAACTCCCATTAGCCTATTTTTTCTTTTGTTGCCTCTGCCTTTGGTGTCATATCAAAGAAATCATTCCAAACCCAATGTCATGAAGATTTTCCCCTATGTTTTATTCTAAGAGTTTTACAGTTTTAGCTCTTATGTTTAGATCTTTGGTCCATTTTATTTTAATGTTTGTTTATGGTGTAAAGTAAGTGTCCAACTTCATTATTTAACACATGGCTATCCAGTTGTCCCAGCACCATTTGTTTAAAAAGCTATTCTTTCCACCATTGAATGATCTTGGCACTTTTGTTGAAAGTCAGTTAATCATAGACACATGGTTTTATTTATGAAATGTTACTTCTATTCCATCAATCTTTGTGTCTATTTATATGCCAGTACCACACTGTCTTGGTTACTGATGGTTTGTAGAAATTTTTGAAATTGGAAATTGTGAATCCTCATACTTTGTTCTTTTTTTATGAGATTGGCTATTGTAGGTCCCTTGAATTTCCATCTGAATTTAGAATCAGACTGTCAACTCCTAGAAGTCAGTTAGGTATGTGATAGGGAGTGTGTTAAACTTTTAGATCAATTTGGGGAGTACTGCCATCTTAACAATATTAAGTCTTCTGATCCATGAACATTTTTCCATTTATGCAGATATTCTTTCACCAATGTTTTGTAGTTTTCAGAGTATAAGTTTTGCACTTCTTTTATTAAATGCATTCCTAATGTTTTCTTTTAGATGCTATTGTAAACAAAATTGTTTTCTTAATTTCATTCTTGGATTATTTTTTGTTTGATGTATAGAAATAGAATTGATTTTTGTATATTGACCTTGTATCCTGCAACCTTTCTTAGCTTGTTTATTTTTTCTTGCCACTTTTTAGTGGATTTCTTAGGATTTCTTATGTACAAGGTTATGTCATCTGTGAATAGAGATAGTTTTACTTCTTCCTTTCTAGTCTACATAGTTTTATCTCTTTTTCTTTCACAATGGCTCTGGCTAGAACCTCTAGCACAATGTTGAAAGAAGTGGTGAGAGTGGACATCTTTGTCCCACTGCTGATTTAGGAGGAAAGCAACCAGTCTTTCACTATTAAGTATAATGTTAGCTGTACTGTTTGCATAAATACCCTTAATCATATTGAGGAAATTCTCTTCTATTACAAGTTTGTTGAGTGCTTTTGTTATGCAAGGGTGTCATATTTTCTCAAATGCTTTTTCTCCATCTATTTATATAAGCATATGGGTTTTGTTTTTAATTATATTAACTTAGGGTATTACATTAATTGATTTTTTTGAATGATAAATCAACCTTGCATCCCTGGAATAAATTCCACTAGTCACAGTGTGTAATGCTTTTTATATGTCGCTGGCTTTGATTTGCCATATTTTGTTGAGGACTTTTGTGTCTACATTCATAAGAGATATTTGTCTGTAATTTTCTTTTTTTGTGCTATCTGTGTCTGAATTTGGTATCTGAATAATACGGCCCTCACAGAATGAGTTGGGTAATGTCCCTTTCTTTTCTCTTTTTGGAAGAGTTTGTAAAGAAAGGTTACTAGTTTTTCTGTAAATATTGGGTAGAATTCACCAGTGAAGCCATTTGAGCCTGGGCTTTTTTTATGTGGGTAGTTTTTGGTAACCGATTCAATCTTTTAACTTGTTAAAGGTACATTCAGGTTGTCTATTTCTTCTTGAATTAGCTTTAGTAGTTTGTATCTGTCTATGAATTTGTTTATTTTATCTAAGTTATTTTATTTCTTGACATATAATTGTTTATAATATTCTTTTATAATTCTCTTTATTTCTATATGATCAGTTATAATGTCTCCTCTTTTATTGCTGGTACTAATAATTTGAGTTTTCTATGTATTTTTCCTTTTTTTAGTGAGTCTAGTTGAAGATTTGTCAGTTTTGTTGATCTTTCAAAGGACCAAATTCGATTTAGTCATTTTTTATATATTTTTCTCTATTTCATTAATTTCCCCTCTAATTTTTAATTTTTCTGTCCTCTGCTTGCTTTTGGTTTAATTTGCTCCTCTTTTTCCAGTGACATAAGGTGGAATGTTAGGTAATTGATTTGAGATGTTTCTTTTTCAGTGGAGTATTTACAGCTATAAATTTCCCTCTAAGCACTGCTTTAGTAGTAGGGAGGAACTGAATAAAGAAAATGACAAACACATCGTACAATTTAAAATTACACAATGTTATATGTCAATTATATCTCAATAACTCTTGAAAAAAAAGACTAAGTACGGAATTCCCCTAACATGGGAAGAAGGTACAGACTCTTAGGGTGGAAGTCAATAAGGGAAGAAAACACAGGTCAGTGCACACAGGCGGCCATAGTCTCCCCATGTGATCCAGTTTCCCCACCTCCTCACATTGTGATGAGAGGAACTCAGATGCATTCAGATCCTAGTTGCATAAAGAGAAGTTAGGGTTTTCAAGTCACAATGAGAGGCAAGGCATGAACAATCTTGTATCACTCAGTCCCCCAAAAGGTCACTGCCTCACACTGTGGAAGAAAATAACAACGAAAAAATTCGGATCAGTCACTGTAGATGGTGCATTCTGAACAGTTCACCCTGTGCTCAAAATGTATCACCCAAATAATCCCCCTAACCCAGTCATGTTACCTCTGCTCCAACCCCCTTCCCATGTCAGGCCCTCCAGGGTCTCACCTTTAGGATCCTTGAGAGGCACATCAGAGCCCTGGCCACTGTCACTGCCTGGGGTAGAGCAAAAACAGGAACTGGTCAGAGCCCACAGGAGGAGATATGGCTAAAGGGGGAATTATGGGGTGGATGAACTTCCCCCATGGGCTCCTAAGTACAACATCCCAAGGGTCTCAGGGATCACCTTCTCCCACCCAAACTTACATGTAGCCTAAGCGTAGCATCCTTATTCTCCGCCTGTGGGAAGAAAATGTCCCGTAAGAGGCCAAGGAGAAGACTGGGTCATCAGATCCTAAAGGAATCCCCTAGGCCTGGACCACAGGGAAGTCTCCAGAACGGTGACTGAAGACCCATGGCAGGATCAGGAAACATGAAGAGAGGATATGTGGGAGGACTGCACCAACTACCCACCTAGAAATCTGTCCCTAGGAGTGACCTTCACTGACCTTCAGCTGCTGAGAATCAGGTCCCCATCACCAGATTCATCAAGTTGATAAATTTGTCTTCATTTTCACATGTGTTTTACTAAAGAGTAAGTGTTAGCAAATGACCCCAGTCTGGCAAGCACGTGTGTGTCGGTGGTACTTGCCATTAACTAGGCAGGGCAAACTTCTACATGGGCTTGAAAGCCCCCAGTGGGACAAAAAGCCTCAGACCCCACCCCTTCCTTACCTGAGCGTTTCCTTTCTCCAGTTCACAGATCTAACCACTGCAGCTCCACAGACCACAACTCCAAGGAAAACCAGGACAACAAAGATTCCCGCAATGGGAATGGTGGCCTGAGGAGGGGACTCTGGGAAAGGAAAGCAAGGTGAGGACTCTGACCCCAGACCTTAGCCCTGACCCTGCTGTAGGTCTCCAGAAGGGGTCCTGATTTCTCTGAGAAGAGGCTCTGAGCCCATGGCTCCCTCCTTACCCCATCTCAGGATGACGGGCTCAGGCAGCCCCTCGTGCTGCACATAGCACGTGTATCTCTGCTCCTCTCCAGAAGGCACCACCACAGCTGCCCACTTCTGGAAGGTCCCGTCCCCTGCAGGCCTAGTGTCCACAAACTCTGTGTCCTGGATCTCTCCATCATGCTGCCAGGTCAGAGTGATCTCTGCAGGGTAGAAGCCCAGGGCCCAGCACCTCAGGGTCACCTCACGGTGAGAGATGGGGTGGTGCATCACGTGTGTTCTGGGAGGTTCTGTGGTAGACAAAGAAGAGAGGCTCAGGCAAGGGCTTGTTGAGTAACATCTACTCCAAAGACCAAGATGCCATAACTCCTGATGGCTTGGCTGCCAACCAGGGCAAGGCAAGGAGTGTCTTCAATCAGAGGCTAGAGAGAACCAGCACTAAGCTAAGCAAGGTCCAAGAAAAGGGGGAGGGAACTCAGTCCAATGTTCCTCTCCAGGGTAAGAGCCTCTTCAAAGATTCTCCACCCTCTTATCAAGCCTATTACTCAATGTTTAAAGACAAATGTTCCTAGGCACTCACAGCTGCTGTATCTCTAGTGGGAACAGACCAGAAGTGAGAAAAATCTCCAAGAACCTAGGAACTAACCCTGTGCTCTCCTGAGAGTAGTTTTACCACAGAGTGAGCCTAAGAAGAATGAGTGGGTCAGGTGACACTGCCCAGAAGACTGAATACAGGAGGCTTCCAAAATCCACAGCTCATGCTTGTGAGGGAGCCATCTTCAACACATGGGCCCCTCCCATCCCACACTAGATAACCTGTACCCCTATGCTGGATCAGCTCTTGGAAAGACCCCAACCCACAATCTGGAGAGAGAACTGGCTCAAGCTGGGGATGGAGGAAGAGCTGAGTGGGTGGGCTGTGGGAAGTCATTACCAGTGCGGTTCAAGCTCTCCCCTCCAAACTCCAAGTATCTCCGCAGCCACAGGATGCACTCCTTCTCCAAATAGATCTTGTCTCTCTCAATGAAGTTCCCACTGGCCTCCCATTTCTGCTTGGTGTACTGGGCAATGAGTGAGACTGCCGTGTATTGCAGAGGGTCCATATCCAACCTCAGGTAGTCGTCACCATTGTAGCCATACTGCCAGTGCCAGGTGGCGCTGCTGTCCTCCCGGAGCTCACAGCCATAGGTGAACTGGAGGACGTGGGGGCCTGCCCACCACCCAAGACCAAGCTATGTCATTAAGGGCAAAGTGTGCCCCCAAGGCCTCCCCTTCAATGGTCCCTGCTCCGCCACCCCACTTCACTCCACCTTATCTCTTGGTGACATTCTTCTTAGATGGTGTTCATGTTCTAGACAAGCTAGTTTGGTCCTCTGAGTCTAATCTTCCTTTACTTGCTGTCAGCTCTGCAGCAGGGAGTGGTCTATGCTTGGTCCCAGAATATATTGAAAAAGCATTGGATGAGGAGTTACAGACTTGGACTTTGCCATGACTGTGTCATTTGGACAAGTCATTCAACCTCCACAGTTCTATGTTTGCATTGTGTAAATGTAAAGTTAGACTATGACCCCACAGGTCTCCTTCTGTGCTAACACTCTCAGATTCTAAGTGCAAGTTCCAGAAAACAGAATTACAGTACGCACAGCATTAACATAAGAGGCCACAATGTGCTCAGTATAGTTCTCCTTGAGTGTTATGGACTGAATTATGTCCCCCCAAAATTCATATGTCAAAGCCCTGACCCTCAATATGACATATTTGGAGATTTTAGGAGGTAACTAAGGTTAAATGAAGTTATGACGGGGGCTCCTAATCCAATAGGATTGGTGCCCTTTTAAGAAAGAAGAGATGGAGATCTCTCACTCTCTCCGTGTGAACACACCAAAGAAAGCAAGAAAGTAGCCATTGGCAAGATTGGGAGGGAGCCCTCACCAAAAAGCAAACCCTGCCAGACCTTGATCTTGGACTTTCCAGCCTCTAGAACCGTCAGAAAATAAATTTCTGTTGCTAAGTCATGCAGTAGGTGGTATTTTGGCATGTAACCTGGAACAAACTACTACATTGAGGTACTAGAGAATGCAAATAACTTAATATTAAGAAGGAACACACTTTTGCTGAAAAATTTCTTGCATAAATTTCAGAATCAGATACAAATAACACTGAGATAACCCTAGCCTGGATTAACCACATCCTCCTCTGGGCTCCCATAGTCTAGCATGTCAAGCTTCTAGTCCAACACTTACATACTCTACCAAACTTTATTGTGTATCATTTCTCTCTTCTTACGCTGTGAGTCCTTTGAAGGTGGGGACTATGGTGACACCTGTAACATGTTGATCTAGAAAACCTTTGTTGAATTCATGTTCCTAAAAAGACCAACTGATAAAAGCTGAGCAGCATCACTATTCAGTTTTATAACCCTCACTGATTTATGCCTTGATTTGGCATTCAAGACCTTTCACAAACTTGTTTCAATAGTGCCAAGCAGATGGGAGACATTTACTAAAAATTATCAAACTACTATTTATCCCCTGAACCCACTGTGTCAAATCTCACCCCACACTGCACCCTAATTTCCTACTGGAAACATCTTTTATTTTCCTCATTGACCCAAGTAATACATATCCATCAGGTTCTATACAAAGTTCTACCTCATTCATGAAACTCTCCCTATCTACTGGAGGGTCTCACCTATGAACTTTGGTAAACTATTTTCTCTGTTTCTCACTTGACATTTAAGGAGGTTCTGATCTCTGAAATCACTTGGTATGCATCAAGGGTCAATAAGCTGTTCCCAGAGGTGTGGGTTCCTCCATGCATTAATTGTAAGCGCTTAGAGGACAAATACCAGGTTATACTTTTCTGGTTCCCCACTTACTATGTTGGAAAGATATGTGCAAAGCATGTATCCATGACCCAGTGAGACTGTTGAATTAAGTAATTCGTTCATGTCAAACAGACCCTGCCCCCTTATCACTAGAGTGGGCCTCACTTTCAAGTGATAGCTTGTGCAAACTCACCTGCCCCACCTGACCCTGTGGGAACAGCTGTCAAGAGGGTCTCCCGCCCCTGGGGATTAGGGTGAGGTGGTGAGCACTGCTTCCCCCTGCTGTCTCACAGGCACCCACCTGCTTGCTTCTGTGGGTGCTCTTTGTTTAGACGATGCTCCACAGTTTGATTGTAGTATCGCTGCACATTCCTCAAATTTAACTGGAAAATCTTCATCCGACTTGTGAAGATATTGGTCTCGTCATCAAAGTAACTTGGCTCCTCCATCAACCACTGAACGCAAGACTTTGCCTTCATCTCCTCACTGTCATAGCGGATGAAGGGTTGGCCATCCATGAAGCCAAAGGCAGTAAATGCAGGGACTCCTGGACCTGGCTCAGACACAGCCGAGTAGAAATACTGCAGAGAGTGTGATCCTGAGGTAGGAACCAGAGACTGTGGATCAGAGCAGCTCCAGTATTTTTTTTTAAGATTTTATTTTTTTCCTTTTTCTCTCCAAAGCCCCCCGGTAGATAGTTGTATATTCTTAGTTGTGGGTCCTTCTAGTTGTGGCATGTGGGATGCCGCCTCAGCATGGCCTGATGAGCCGTGCCATGTCCGCGCCCAGGATCCGAACCTGCGAAACCTGTGCCACAGCGGAGCACGCGAACCCAACCACTCAGCCATGGGGCCAGCCCCTGCAGCTCCAGTATTTATGAGTGAGGACCCACTTCCCATTGTGTGGGGAACGAGTGTGTATGTCCATGTGTGTGAGTGTGTGTGTGTCTGTGTATGTGTGTAATAGGAGAGACAGGACACACAACATAAAAAAATGGGAAAACGATTACACAACAACCCCTTTCATAAACTAATTCTAATACCACACCAAGTATGCACTGAGAGAATTCAGAGAAACAAAAAAGAAATGTTAGTACAACACCTTTATAAGAGAAGTTTCCATGAAAAATTGTCCTTGAATAGGATTTGAAGAAGTGGAGGGATCCAGAGAAGTGGAGGAGTTTTAGAAATATTCTCATAGCTTGGACTGAAGTATGAGTTGCCTGGAAATAGGACCCTCCTCCAGGTACCCAACTATGATGCTGTAGCATCTCAACTCCCAACTACTCTCTCGCTCTCCCGTCAATATCCCCTTCATCTTTGGTGTCACTGTAGAACGCCCACTGGCCTCAGAGAAAAGAAATTCCAACCCTTCCACACCCTCTGTTTTCTGAGGCAGTCACTTCCTCTGCGAGTGGGAAAGGAAAATCACAGGAAGATCTGGCCAGAGATAAGCACTGCATAAATGCTCTCCAGAGAAATCCATTGGAGCTAGTTTCCAGAGAAGATGAAAAGTAACCAGTGAACAGCAAATGCCCTCTATCCCACATAGCCAACACCACTTCAAGTGAGCCAGCAGCCCCGGGGTGGTCCAGACAGACCCTCCCCCTTACTGGGCTCGCGATCCTGGGCGGATCTCTCAATTTATTTCTTACCCAAATGCAAATAAGGTCACTCTATATGTGAAAAACCACACAGCACTTAAAAGGGTCATTAGCAACTGGAAAAAATGTAGCCATCTATATTTTCAGTGGTGGTAAGTAGTACTTATTTTCCTTGCACACTAAAGGGAGTGTTTCTATGAATTCCTAATATAAGTGGAAAAGCTGAATCAAAGGTTACGAATATTTTGAGTATCAAATATTACGAAGTTGCTCCACAAAAAGGTCATCCGTTTACACGCACAACAGGAAAGGTTGAAATATGTACATATAGTTTTAATTTATTTCTGTTACAATTGGAGAGGGTGAACACAAGTTCATGTTTATTGGCCAATTGAATTTATTCTTTCATAAATTACTTATTAATATTATTTATGTGCTTTTAACAGTATTGTTTTTCTTTTTTAAGAAGAACCTCTCCACTTCTGCCCCTTGGCATGGACTCCTCCTTTGATGAACAAGTCCCTCTCCCTGTGAACTGACTCTGACCACAGCCAGCTCTGGACTCCAAGGAGAAGCCTCTGCTGAGTCAAGTCAAGAAGTCCTTCCTGGCACCCAGAGAGTGGACATGTTGAAACGTTCGCACTGTAGTCCCATTAACCACCTTCACCACACCAGTCAGGTTTGCACAGAAAAAAATCCGTTTCCTAAAATTATCAATGTGTTGCTCTGAGGTCTATGCTTTTGTTTCCTTGTTTTATTTTAATTCTTTTATCAACCAGATGAGGTAGTGTAATTCATTCCCCACTTCTTGAGGTAAACTCCACAAACCACTCGAGCTGCCAGATATGATGATCATGAATTTGTTTCATTTTCTATCAAGCTGTTCCCTGCTGGTGAGAAAACATTTCACTCAGCAATTAAGTTATGACCCTGGCCTCCACCTGGTGCACCTCTAGATTCCGAAGTGCCACAACAGCTGCTGCCCGACCACGCTGGGAGCCCCAAAGCTGGGGACAATGGTTTCTCACTAGTTTGCATAAGGGAAAATAGAAATATAGTAGGTGGAGGGATGCAGGGGGAAGCTTCACATAATTTAGTGATGGGATTTTCCTGGACGAGTCATATTTTAATGAGTACATCAATAACTCACTTCTTCCATTTGAATGTAAAATGTGTGTGCATGTGTTCTCTCTTTCAGCTCTAACCATCATTAACCAAGGACCAAAATGAACTCGCCTTAGAACTAGATGCTCAAATGGCTGTAGCACAAATTGTTAGAACATAATTTTCAGAGATGATTAAGCTTAATCGGTTACATTGCTCTCAATTGAAAATATTGTAATTAACGATTTTGTAAGGGCAAAAATATTCTTTGTATTTCTAATAAACAAAAAATACTTGCTTAAATTATTTTATTCCATGTTTTTGAATTTCTGGTTTTGTACATATTTTTTAAGTTGCATAATGTATTGGTACAGTAGAACATCTATATATGTTATAAGGAAATAAAGAAACATTCACTTTAAACTCTAAGGAAGGATGATTTTACGTTGGACACCATCGGGCCCAAACTCCTGCTTCTGGCTGTGGCTTAGCCTTCTGAATATTCAACAAGCTTCTGTTTTCTAACTGGCTTTTAAAGAGCAGAACATCTATTTTGAGCACAGCAAGGGTACTGAATTCACAGCTGCCGGCCTGGCTCAGAGATCAGCCAGCTTCCTTTTGGATTTTTTTATGCTTTTTTTATGCTTTTTGGCCCTGAGCTAATCTGTTGCCAATCTTCCTCTTTTTTTTCTCTCCCCAAAGCCCCAGTGCCTAGCTGTATATCCTAGCTGTAGGTCCTTCTGGTTCTTCTATGTGGGATGCTGCCTCAGTGTGGTTTGACAGCGGTGCTAGGTCAGCACCCAGGATCAGAGCCGGGGAACACTGGACCGCCAAATCAGAGAACATGAACTTAACCACCACTCCACCCAGCCTTCTTGTTTACACCACACGCCCTACTTTGCCAGGGTCTGCCCAATGCTGAGCCAGTGCCCGCCTGCATCAAGATTTTAGAAAGTCACCCCTGAGCTTCCAGATGCCCTGAAGCTTCAGTTTGGAGTCTTTCTCTCTCCGCCTGGGTTTCCCCTGCAACTCTTCCCAGCACCAACCCACCCCCCACACACATACACACTCTAGTTCCCCACTCAAGGGTTCCTGTCACCTGCAGGAAGCTCAGGAACCAGGGCAAGAGGGCAAGAGTCCACAGCATCACCCCAGCTGTTAGCATTGGCCTTAATACTCCCTGGGCACAACTGACTCAAGGCGTACACCACGGGAGACTGTCTCACTCCCACTCATTACAGAAGCTGTGGGAGGATCCTCAGAAGAATAGAAACTGCTGAGGCTGAGCAGGAAAGGTCGGAGCAGGAAATCAGAGGAAGATCTGGCCGGATAAGCACTCCATAACTGCTGTCCACAGAGAAGTCCTGTTGGAGCTGGTTTCCAAACATGAAAAGTCACAGGTGAACAGAAAATTCCCGGTATCCCATGTGGCCGGCAGCACGGTAAGTCAGCCAGCAGCCCAGGACTGGTCCAGACAGACCCACCCCGCATTGGGCTCATGCCCCTGGGCCGGTCTCTCAATTTCTTCCTTATCCGAATGCAAATAACGTTAAGCATTACCTGAAAAACTACGGAGCAGCTCAAAGAGTGATTAGCAACTTGGAAAACATAGCCATGTGTATGCTAAGTGGGGAGAAAGTAGTAAACGTATAATTGAAACTGAACTGGCAGTCATGTTAAAAACAGCAAAGCATTACAAGTTTGGGGGGGCGGAAATGGCAAGAAATAGATAAAAATAACGTTCTTTTTTCTTTTTTTAAGACAGGCACCTGAGCTAACAACTGTTGCCAGTCTTTTTTTTTTTTTTTTCTGCTTCCTCTCCCCAAATCCCCCCAGTACATAGTTGTATATTTTAGTTGTGGGTGCTTCTAGTTGTGGCATGTGGGGCACCGCCTCCGTGTGGCCTAATGAGCGGTGCCATGTCTGTGCCCAGGATCCGAACCAGCGAAACCCGGGCTCCAAAGCGGAGTGCACAAAGTTAACCATTTCGCCACGGGGCCAACCCCAATAAAGTTCTATTTTGATGTTCTGATTTGGGGTAATTTTTTTCCCCTCCAATTCCAAGTTTTATGGAATGTATTGCCCTTCATTTGCAATCTCCAATTAATCGGTAACATTGGTAATCGTTTGAAAATATATACATACGTCAAATCATTATGTTGTACAACTCAAACTAATATAATGTTATATGCCAATTATATCATAATAAACCTGGGGGGAAAATTGCGTCCAATTAAAAGGAGAAATTTTGCAGGCTCATTAACACCAAAACCCAGAGTGAGGAACCTGCCAGGGGCAGTTACCCTGCCTACATCTGGGGGAAGTGAGGGCGGTTAGAGCTGGTTTCAGTGGTGGGGGGAGAGGGGCGGCAGGGTCTGGACAGTAAATTGACTTCCAAGGGTGGTGAGCATGGAAAGTCACTGAAAGCATCTTGAGATAGATAGATAGATAGACAGACAGACACACATGGATATAGACCAGGGAAAATGCCCAACCCAACATTTTCACATTAACTGTTCCTAATTGATTATTTAAATTTTTTCTACAAAAGTAAGTTTAATTAAATGCATACATTTAATTATTATGGAGTTTGATCACTTATGTGTGTCTGATCTGGTTGCCTCAGGAGGCCTAAGAAAAACCCAGATCCCGCACACACTAACACACACATCGACACACACATCCTTCCTCAGTGGCTTCCTGCTGGATGGAACTCTTTTGCTGTTTACTTCGTGATGACTAGCTGCAGGGGAAGAAATATTCACCCCTCAGTTGTTAAGTGACCTGGAGCAAAGCTAGGGCCAACAAACAGTTAGACAGTAGTCCCAGTGTGAAAAGCTGTTGCCCCTCCTTCTCTCAGGCAGCCTTTCACAATGGAAGATCCTTAAAATGGGGCTACAGCATCCTTAAAATAGGGGCCCCAGTGTAAGGATGGGCAGTCCCTCTGCTGGGTGTGGACCTGAGAATTTTCCCTGGGGCATGTCTGCAAAGCCAGGGATGCGGGGGAAAAGCTCATCTCCTCAGTTTTGGGGTTCAAGGAGACCCCCACAGTAGGTTGTTGGGGATCAGGGAGGATAGTGCAGCTTGGGGGGAGGAAGTAGAGCCAAGAGAAAGAAAAAGAAACCAAAGACACACATCTCCTTTCTGTGTCTTCCTGGCTTCTCTTTTGCTCTCATCTGGGTGGTTGAAAGCACTCTCTGACAGGAGTCAGCCATGCTGGCTCGTTTTGTCCTGCTCTGTGGAGAAACCAGAGAGGAAAAAAGTGGAAGGGAAGGTAAACCAAGCAGAACCCTCTCTAGAGACTCATGATCACAGATGCAGAACTCCTCCTTTGAGGAGTAACCATATTTTCATTTATGGAGGACCTAGTTTATGCAAGACTCCGGCCTGGAAAATGGTCCCTTCTTGCCTCAAGACTCTCAAAGTCTTGCCGGGGTGCTTGCTGAGAGACAGACAAGCAAGTGGTCAGTGCTCTGAAGAAAGTCACAGGGGCTGAGGGAGTGGTCCCTGTTCAGACAGAGGCTGAGGCGGTTTGGGGTGGCAGGGGAGCTTCTTGAAGAGAAAAACTTGAGCTGGGATGTTTAGAATGAGCAGGCAAATTAGTGCTAGAGGGCGACTATGTGAAGATTTCCAGCTTAAAGGAACAACCTGTGAGAAGACCAGACTTCATCTTAACCTCTGATCTTGGATCATTTAGAAGGCTTGCAATTATTGAATTCTCGCTACATGTCAGATGCTATTCTAAGGGTTTTACCTGCCCAAACTCACGTATATAGAGAAAAGGTCATTTAGAAAGAGTGAGATTTTCACAGAAAGAAACCTGGGCTTAATATCCAGATATCTGGCTCCTACTTCTGTGTCTGCTACTTAGTGTCTGCTATTTAGTGTGTGTGCATGTTGTTGGCGGGGAAGGGGGAAAACCTGTCTGACCACCAAGGCAAACGTCCTTCAGCAAAATAAAAATTTCATTGTCCAAACTGTTTTTTAAGGAAAGACATTAATAAGTACAAGAGTATTACCAGGTGCCATGTGACCTCACACATATTATTCTACCTCATCTATAGATACTCTGGGGGAGAAAAAGAGCATTTTCCCCACACTATTAGAAAATTGAGGCCCAGAAAGTAAAAATGAGGTTTCCCAGGTGACAAAGATTAAGGTAGGAGGGCAGCAGGGACCAGAAGCCAGCACTTCTCCCACCTTCTGTCTCTCTCATCTCCCTGACTCTGCTGCCCCTAGATCATCACACCTCCGCCCCACCCCACCCGAAGGGCCACACTCACTGGCAAGGGCGGCCTCGGGGGCTCCCTGGAACAGCAGGAGGAGGAGAAGAGCACTCATCACTGCAATTCTTATTATCAGGTGTAAGGCCATTCAGGGGGACCCAGTACAACACAACTTGCAACTTGCAGTTGAAGCCAGGAGAATGGGAGGAACTTTCCTTCCTGTGGGCTGGTCTTCAGCATAAAGCAACCAGTTGAGGTTGAGGGTTTAACAACCACTAGTCCCTGTCAGAGCACAGTTTTGATAATCGTAGCGTTGCAAGTTTTGAAATCAGGAAGTATGAGCCTCCTGACTTGGTTCTTCAGTTCATGATTATTTTGGCTACTCGGGCTCTCTTAATGTTTCCATATGAATTTTAGCATCAGCTTACCAATTTCTGCAAAGAAATTAGCTGTGCTTTTATAGGGATTGCATTGAATCTGTAGCTCAATTTGGAGAATATTGGCATCTCAACAACATTATCTTCTGCTCCATGGATGTGATATATCTCTCCATTTATTTAGATCTCCTTTAATTTCTTTCAGCAACATTTTATCATTTCAGAGTATGTTATACTCTTATTTGTTAAATTTATTCCTAAATATTGTATTCTTTTTGATGCTATTGTTAATGGAACTGTGTTTGTAAGTTTATTTTGGATTGCTCCTTGCTGGTGTACAGAAATACAATTGATTCTTGTATATTGATCTTTGTTTTCTTTTGCTCTGTAACAATACTATCACAAACTTGGCAGCTTAACGCAAAGGTATCTTACCACACAACTTATTCACGGCTTCTCTTCTGGATTCTGGCCATTCTAGTAGCTGTGTAATGGTAACTCGCTGTTATAATTTGCACTTTCCTGATGATATATTGTAGAATATCTTTCCATATGGTTGTTTGCTACCTGTGTGTCTTCTTTGGTGAAGTTTCAGTTAAGGTCTTTGGTCCATTTTTTGTTTGGGTTGTTTGTTTCCTTATTGTTGAGTTTTAAGTGTTCTTTGTATATTTTGGATAGCTTTATCAGATGTCTTTCGCAAATGTTTTGTCCCAGTCTGTGGGTCGTCTTCTAATTATCTTGATATTATCTTTCACAGAGCAGTTTTTAACTTCAATGAATTTCAGTTTGTCAATTATTACTTTCATGGACTGTGTCTTTGGTATCGTACCCCTAATGAGCTTTTTATTTCAACTCTTTCTAATTTCCAACTCCAGAATATCCACTTGGTCTTTTTCCTTTTTATAATTTCTATCTCTTTATTGGTAATCTCTATGTATTGAGTCATTGTTGTCATCATTTCTTTAATTCTTTAAACATGGTTTTCTTTAGTTCTTTGAGCATATTTATAATAGCTGCCTTGTGGTCTTTGTCTGCTAAGTCTTACATCTCAGAGCCCTGTTAAAGGGCCCTCTCAGAGACAGTTTCTATTGACTGTTTTCCCCCTGTGATTGGGACAAATTTTCCTGTTTCTTTGAATATTTGTAACTTTTATTGAAAATTGGACATTTGAAACAATATATTGTAGCATATCTGTATTTCAATTCCTCTCTCCTGGGGGTGGGTGGTGGTTGTTTTTGCTCATTTGTTTTATTTTGTTTGTGTAGTGATTTGCGTGTACTTATTCTGTGGAGTCTCTTTCCCTTGCAGCATGAGGCTTCAGATATCACTGCTCAGTTTTTTAAATTCTCCTTTATTTTTAAGTCTGATTTCCTACGGGTCATCCCTGGATGGGCGTAGCTTAATGATTCATCAGAGTATGCTCAAACACCTTGATCCAGTAAGGCGTCCACTTTTTGTCTTTGGATCTGTGCATGGTTTGGGAAATGCTTTCGAAGCTAAGAGTTTACAAAGTGGACCTTGCTTTACTCTCTGCCTTTATAAGACCTTCTGTTCAGCTAGCGGGGATCACAAGTAGACTCCTATTGGCCCTCTCCAGTCTTTCCTAAACAGGCCTAGCCTTGGGCATGCACAAGGCCTTCTAAGCCATCAAGGTTAAATGGGATATTACCAAGGTCCTCTTTGCCTGCCTCACACCTGTGATGCCCCTTTCAAATTTCTGGCTGGTCTGATGTTTTGTTGTTTGCCCCAACCCATATTATGAGTTCAGGTTAGCCACAATGTTAGCTTTCTCTAATGAATTCTGTAAAAAAGAGCTGTCTCCCTGGCCCCCACCCCCACATTTATTTGCTTATTAAAGTATTTATTTTTATTGGAATGGACTCATGGATATTTATTTTATTCAATTGGTTTTAATCCAATTCTATCATTTATTATGATGTTGCTCAAATCGTTCCACATTTAGCTACTAGATGCTTTCAAGCTGGCTCCTGTGTCCCTTTGACCTTTCCTCATCCTTTTACTTAGCACTTTCTGACACCACAATATGCCCCAGTCCTAGAATCAACCATTTCTCCAAGGAGCCAGAGTGTTTCTTACGCATGTATTATAAATTACTTCACAATCATCTTACTTTATATTTTTGGTTGTTAACTTTCTATTACATAAATTACTACTATGTAAAATTTCAAACATAAAAATTAGGATAGTAAAATGACCCCATCACCCATCTTCATTAATTACCCCTCCCTTAGTGAATTACGGCAGCCTGGACAGGATCTGGATCATTGAGGCCTGTTTAGATAACTAAGGCAGTGAAAATCATCTTCATGAATTCTGTGGGGCCAGTTTTCAACAGCAACACCTACAATAGTGAAAGACAAGAGGTTCTTTCCCCTTCTTAGGACTGGAGGTAGCTCTCAGCATACCCTTTGACTATTTTGGATGAAACTTCAAGAAGGACCAGAATGAATCGCTCGAAAAATAAAGGAACTGTCAATATAATTGTATCTTGGATTTTTAGGGGAAGTTCATATTAGTTACAATTAGACCAGAATTTATCCTCTCTACAATCAAGCTTCTTCTGTCATCATATGAGTAGATTTTCAAGGGGAGTTTTAAATCTTAGGAAACTACCTTCAGTCCAAACTATGATTCATTGTTATAATCAGCTCCCAAGAGAAGAGTTTGTTGATGCCTGTGGGATTTTTTTGGGGGGGCCGGGGGGAATATAGTATATAGGTACAGCTATAGCTATAGATATACACACATTTACATATACATATGTTCAACTATTGCCTTTAACAACTGCCTCTATTCATTGTGAGGCTTCATGTGTCTACCAGCTCCCTCTATCATCTAGAAAAAAACTATTAGAGTCCATAGGGGCAGGGAAGGCTGCAGACCCAGCAGAGGCCTTGAGCACTAATCAAGAAGCCAAGGCTGAGGACAGAACTTGCTATTTAGTACCTGACTTTCTTTCTCAGATGCTATCAGGAGATCTTCTCCTTGTATGTATCCCCCTTCTCCTCCCATATGACTGGACCATTCTCCAGGAAGGACACTCTTCTCAGCACACAGATGTGAAAATGTTATCAGGGCACCAGAGAAGTGAGACTGTGTTCAATCAGGTGTGCAGACCATAAATCTGGGGCCCCCACAGAGGTTTACCCAACTCTACTCAGGAATGGTCCTCTCAGACATTTCCTCACGGTCCTTGCCCCAGGAAGAAGGGGTGCAACTTTCAAGGATATTATGTTTCAGCTTTTTCTTCTGAAAAAAAAATTATTATGGAAATTATAAATACATTCACAAGTAGAGAAAATGTATAATGAACCATCATGTATGCATCACCCATGCATCAGCTTCAACAATCATCAACTCATAGCTAACCTTGCACTATTTATACCCCCAAATAGTTCCTCATTCTCAGTGCATACTGGATATTTTGAACAAAATTACAGATACATCATTTCATCTGTAAATGTTTTTAATGTATCCCTAAAAGATATAATTTTATAAATTTCATAACTTACAATATCATTTCTAAAAATGATAATTTACAATATCATTAAATATTCAGTGTGGGTTCACATTTCCCTGATTATCTTATATACTTTTCTTAACAATCAAGGTGTTTAAACCAGGATCGAAAGAGATGTACTCATTGCTTTTGGCTGTTATGTCTCTTAAGTCTCTTTTAACTTATTGGTTTGCTCTCTTTTATTCTTCTTTTATTTTCCTGTTGCACTTTATTTGGTTAGAAACCAGTGTTCATTTCCACCACAGTCTACCTACAGCTTCCTGTTTCCTCCCCTTTGTGATCACAAAAATGTTTCTTAGTTAAGATTACTGACATTTTCTTTATTTGAGTCTCCTTTCTCTAACTAAGCTCATTTAGTGCCTTTAACAAATCTTTCTATTCACAGTGAAGTTCAAGTGGTTAGTAAAACACATCCCTACATAAGTAGGTCTGTAACCCACTGTCCTAATCCCGTTAACTCACTCTAGTGTTATTCTATTATCTTTGTGATGCAAGGAACAGAATTGGCTGAAAATGACACTGGGAGCTTCCTCTGGATAGCCTGAATAGTGAGCTAATTAGAACCTGGGGTTCCTTCTTCTCCCAGTGAGTAGGGCTGCAAAAAGTCACCTTCCAATGTGATCTGTGGTGCTTTTAATACTTACAAAGGGGACTGCAATTAGCCATGCACCTCCAGGTCTCCACTGATTGGGCAGCTGGCATTCTCAAACATCTCTTCTATATTGTCTATTACTGCATAACAAATTACCCCAAAATAAGAGGCTTAAAACAACACACATTTATCACCTCATAGTTTCTGCGGATCAGCAATCCAGGGACAGCATAGTTGGGTTGTCTGCTTCAGGGTCTCTCATAAGGCTACAATCAAGGTGTTGGCTACAGTGGAATTCCAACTGAAGACTCAGCTAGGAAAGGACTTACTTTCTAGCTTACTTACACACTTGTTGGCAGGATTCAGCTCCTTGAGGGTTGTTGGACTGAGGGCTTCAAATCCTCATTGGCTGTTGGACACAGGAGACCACTCTCAGTTCTTTACCACTTGGGCCTCTCAAACATGGTAGCTTGCTTCATCAAAGACAGTAGAGAGTCTCCTTGCAAGATGAAAGTCACAAACTTTTATAACTTACTAGCGGAAGTGATATCCTTTCACCTTTGCCATATTCTACAGGTTAGAAGCAAGTCACCAGATCCAGCCTACACTCAAGGGGAGGGGATTTCACAATGGTGTGAATACCAGTGGAGGAGTGTCTTTAGGGGTCACCGTAGAAGTCTGCTTGCCACATCCTGTGAACAGCTGACACTCTAACCCACAATGCTAATCATTGTGTGTCTCCGCATCCATAAGGCTGCTCTCGTGCTTGCCTTACAATAGAGAACAGTAACATGGCAGGATCCCTCCACTGCCACGTACCCCCATCATGCATGTCCATTAGGGTTCCTGGTTTGCTCCTTTATGGAATAATAGAAAGAATAAGACTCATGCCTTCTCTTTACTTTCTGACACTGAATTGAAAGTTCCCCCAAAAGTCTGTTTCTTAACCTACAGTGTATGACATTGTGGTTTTCATCTAAGTCCTGATGAACAACAGGAGGTGATGCCAAAGGGATCTGCTTTGCATGACAACCTTGCACCTGGTTTTCCTCTCTTACCCTGGTCTCTCTTTTTTGCCTTCTAAGTTCAGTTTCATCCGTGACAAAAACCTCCGCTTTTTGGCTATTTCATGGCTTCTGTCTGCAGCTAAAGAGGCTGATTCTCCTCACCCTTTGCTCACCAGCTGCTCCTGGAAGCCCAGTCTGAGTGAAGATGTCTAGGAGCATGGTTCTGACATTCTTAAACAGCTTTCCTTTACATCAGTGCACACACACACACACACACACACTTTCTAGTGAGGACAGGTAGCTACAGTCTTGTGTACCCCCCACCTTGTGCTTGTTAAGCACACACATGTACTTAACAATATATACATCAGTCTTCGCTGATTCCCCACACCCACTGTTAATGCTTTATGCACAAACTAAATCATGCATTCTTCCCTAATTAGACTCCATATTTGCTTTCCTTTTCTAGAAGTGTGAATAAAATCTCCAGTTTTGGTATCAGACTTTCTTGGTCCAAATCTCAGCTTAGCTTCTTACTAGTTGTGTGCTCTTGAAAAACGTACTTAACCTTCTCTAGTCATCAGCTTGCTTCACCTGTAGAGTGGGGTGATCACTGTTCCCACCTCAGGCCCAGTGTTAGGATTAGAGGCACACAAAGCCCTCAGTCTACTACCTGGTACACAATGAGCGTGGGGTAGATACCGACATGTATTAACTCTTTAATCCTCACAACAGCCATATGAGTAGTTACTATTATTCTTACTGTTTTAAGATGCAGAAAATGAGACACATGTGGCCAGAGAAACTGAGGAGCCGAATAAAAAATATACATCAGATTTCAAAGGCTTAGTATGAAAAAAAAAAGTAAAATTATCTCATTAATAGTTTTTTTGTGTTGAGTACATGTTGCAATGTTAATATACTAGATTTATTGGGTTAAATAAAATAATTAAAATCATTTTCACCTGTTTGTTTTTACTTTATTAACATGCCTACTAGAAAATTTTAAATTATACGTGTGACGTGCATTTTATTTCTATTGAACAGTGCTGGTCTAGATAACAAACACAACTCCTCTCTGCATTGCCCACACCCTGTTTTCTAAGTATGAAATAACTAGCAGAGAATGATGGTAAACCCCATCCTCGCACTAAGCACTTCATCACAGCTAGCTGCAGATTATGACATAATCTCCCAAATCCAGGCCACTCATCTGACTTTAGAAATAAAGTGAAGGCAATTTCTCTTTTTTATTCAAATTGTTTATCTACCTTTGTTCATTTAGCTGAAAGGAATCCAGAAAAAATACCACCACCCCTACCCCTCACTCCACAAGAGCCACGCATTAGAAGCAAGAATCCTACCTCCTGAGGCTCCTTACTACTGTAACTTCTAAATGAATGTGCCCCACCTGACTCCCAAACCTAACCGGCTCAATACTATAATGCTGAAAGTCCTAGTATATTAAGTATATTAACCAATGTTCATATGGTTCTTTACAGTATTCTGTTCCTCACTGGTATTCAGTCAGTATGCACTAGTAAGCCGTACTGATTGGTAAAGAAAATTGAATAACAACTGTGATAAGCAGTAAAATTAATAAGCACTATAAATTCTAACGTATAGTCATGAGTAATACCTAGGCTATCACAATGACTATCAATAGATGAGTTCCTGTCCTTGCAACATCTGAGACACACTTGTGGCACCACCTGCCAGGTCAGCCACATCAGGAGAAGCTTCGTGGCCAAGATGTACAGTCTTTATTCTGACATTTACAAAAATTGTCATACTGCTCATACTGCTAAAACTTCTAATGTAGACTTGTTTGGCTCTTCCTTTGCTCTTATCATTAGTGTGCTGTTATTCTTGTGGAAATAATAGTTGTGCTGTGTTTTCATATCTCTAAATTCAAGAACTTAAAATAGAATATGAAGAATAAACAGTAAGAATGAAGTGACATAGTTTGGATACATTTTTAACATTGTTTTTAAATATTATAAACATTAATATTCTGGATTCGAGGGGGAATAAGGAAGGATGACATTAATAGTGAATCATGTTCTGGAACATTTGATATTGTACAAAAATCATGACAAGTGGTAATGCCTTTAGTATTGTGTAAGATTCAGTTCAAAGTAAACAATAATTTGCATTTCTAACACTTAAAAAAAACCTGCTAATTTTGAAAAAACTCACAGGTGGCTTACTGTTGCTAGAAATGAAAATATTGGATGCAAATGATGCTCAAAGGCTGTATGGTGACAAGTTGAAAGTGCTAAGCACATTCTGTCAGTGCTAAGAATTCAAAGAAAAAATCAGCAATGATCAAGAAGAATTTACAGAACATTATGAATTAGCTTCATGCAATAAAGTATCTGAAATAATTAAGACTCTTGAATAAATTCTATTTTATCATAAAATCAACAAAACATTGAAAAAGTGCCATCAGAAGTTTGTACTATCTTCTGTGTAATTAAACAGAGCATTTTACATGCTAAATAGAAGGTTTTTAAAAGATTATAAGTAGTGAATATTATTGCAGTCTAGATAATGGTTCTGCTGGTTGCAAAATTATATACATCTACCATATGAGACAATGTTTTAGAAAACATAAATCTAGGCAATAAATCATTATCAATGAAGTTTCAACTATGTCACAAAAATGTGTTTTAATCAATCAGTTACTTAAATACTAAATTTAAGACTTACAAACTGATTTTTTCTTGATTTGAGGAACTCAATATAATATGCCCATCAGTACTCAATAAAGATGTTTTCCATGTGACATAGTTACATGATGGTACCAATGGTGCCAGTGGATGCCACAAAGAAAGTTAATGGTCTCAGCCAGAATTTTAGAAATATTTCTGGATGTTTAATTGGAACTACATAAGTCACTGTATTCAATGATTTCAGGATGATGCAGCAAAATGTTTAAATGAAATGAATCAATTTAAATATTTGCCTCAAGAAACTTTTTATTCACTGCCATACATTAAAAAAAATCACAGAAAAATAAATAATATATCTGAAGAGGTTGGAATTGAAATCATGAAACTAGGAAGATCTGAGCATCCTCTAGTGTTAGGATGGCAAGAGCATTAGGAGATTTTATCAAACCCTTTATATTCACTTTAATAGAAATTGTGAAATGAAGGGAAAGTAGATAAATGTTTAGAAAATAAACTTTCTTTTCAGAGACTTGGCTTTAGTCACTCATATTTTAAGAGAGATGTCAATACTGTCTTAATCCTTACCAGAAAAAAAAGTTAACTATTAAAGAACCTGGATTCGTTCGACAAAAAAAAATTATTTAACATATAAAATTAAATAAAAGAAACAAAGAGGGAAAAGCAGATGAAATTATTTTTTACAAAGAAATAAGATTTGCCATTTGAAAGAAAAATGTTGACTTCAACAGAAAAAACAATTAGATTATCTCATAATTTACCGGATTACAATTGTAGTTTGATGACAAGAGTGAAAAATATAAAGAGCTTTCAGTTTTTCAATTTAATCAACTCTGAATGATGCCTACAAAGCTAACACATATAATTAACTACATTAACAAAATTTAATTGAACTAATAAAATTGTCAACTGATTAAATATGGCATTATAATAAATTATTTTTGTGACCGCGTAAACAATAGATACCAAATATATAAGAATTTCACACAGAAGTACAAAAGCTAAAAAATCTAATGTAATTGCTGAAGTGAGAGGATTTACTATGTATGTTGTTAATAGACGATTTAATGGGGAAATCATTGGAAACTTTTTATGTGACTCACTTGTCGAGTCATGACTCACATAAGCACATCACTTAGCTAATTACAACTACATCAAAAAATTCCTGTCAAGGGGCTGGCCCCGTGGCTGAGTGGTTAAGTTCGCGTGCTCCACTGCAAGCGGCCCAGTGTTTCGTCGGTTCGAATCCTGGGCGCGGCGGACATGGCACTGCTCATCAAACCATGCTGAGGCAATGTCCCACATGCCACAACTAGAAGGACCCACAACTAAGAATATACAACTATGTACTGGGGGGCTTTGGGGAGAAAAAGGGAAAAAAATAAAATAAAATCTTAAAAAAAAAAATTCCTGCCAAAATTTTCTAAAAATCAATAAATAATTTGGAAATTATTATTTTTTAAAAAATTATTTCTACAATTTATATCACTTGGTAAGTAGTTTTATAATAGTTTAGTTAGAGAATAAAATGGACATAATTGCTATGGACTGAATGTTTGTATCCTCACAAAATTCATATGTTGAAATCCTAACCCCCAGGTGACGGTATTAAGAGGTGGGGCCTTTAGGAGATGATTAGGTCATAAGGTGGAGGACTCACAAATGGGATTAGTGCCCAGAAAGCTCTCTTGTACCTTCTACCATGTGAGGGCTCAGTAAAATGAACCAGAAGCAGGTCCTCACCAGACACCAAATCTGCCAGTGACTTGATCTTGGACTTTCCAGCCTCTAGAACTGTGACAAACACATTTCTGCTGTTTATAAGCCATCCAGTCTCTAGTATTTTATTATAGCAGCCCAAACAGGCTAAGACAATAATTTAAAATTTTTTATTTGTATTTTAACTTATGTTACTGTACTGGTTGTCAAATGTTTTGAAATACTATCCTCGTTCTCACATATAGTTTGCTTGTAATAAGTGTTGATTGAATGATATCTGACATAAATACATGGAGATGACAAAGTGGACACCCAGGACAATCAAAACAAAGAGCTGAGGAAGTCTAAGAGGTTATAATCCGTATTAACCTTTGCTGAGACATTTAGAAACAGAAAGCGTAAGTACATGGAGGAATATAATAGGAGAAGTCTTGTGACTTTCTCATGGTTACTCTTCCCTCTTTGGACTCTGCTGACTTGTCCATAAAGTTTTGTTTTCATTTTTATCTTTTTAGAATAATGTTTCCCAGCCACTGGCCCCATTGCTGTGAGACTCCGAGAAGACCGTTAGTTCCCTCCAAGGACAATTGAGCCACAAGATTCATTCACCTTGAGTGAAAATGTCCCAGAGGTCAACACTTCCATCTACGACAAATAAAATGGATGTTTAGACCCCAGCAACACAACAGGTATAGTTACGTACACTTTCGTGTCACAAACTGTCACTGAGCCAACTTTATGCCAGGCCCATGGGACAGACAAGACACAGGCTTGGACACCCAGTTCACCCTCCGGGGAACTCAGGGTCTGGGGGGAGGGGAAGGGCAGAAATGTAAATAAGGATAATATAACCTATGATTGTTGCGGAGATAGGGCACTCATGAGACGACAGGTGACATTTATTGTTTATTGTTCTTTATTGTTCTGCACACTCTTCGTGTGTGAGCTCACTTCGTCTTCATAACTGGTACTGTGAAGCGGCATGTCAGAACACACCCTGCTGTCAGGAAGTCCAAAAGGGTATCTCAATAACTGGACTTCTTTCTTTCCTTTGTTTGTTTTGGTTGCCACCACTAGCTCTGCTGTAGGGCTGCACATGTGTGGGCAGAATTCATGAAAATATCAAGTTCCCTAAGCAGCTCCAATTGGATGAGGTGGAGATTTCCTGAGTGACTGACTTACTGAGGGGCTGACTCAGTAAGATTACCAGGACTAGACAGAACTAGTTAGAAAAGAAACTATTTCCTGATTGCCTGTGGGGAAAAAGAAACTTCAATCTTTAGGTGGAATAGCGTGGATGGGCTCCAACACAGGAAATGAAAGTGAAGGCAGAGCATTCTCCTGAAGAGGGCCAGATAGAGAGTACCATCCACTCCCACAGGGGAGCTCTCCCACAGACCTTGCAGGGAATCTCCTGTCCCAGAATCTACTCCTTATTCTACTGTCACCACCCTGCTTGAAAGAAATGAGGAGGATGGTCAGGTAGGGAGTCAGGTTGAGGACAGGACAATGTGTGCCCTCGCTGACTGGGTCCCAGGGTTCAACATTAACACAGGGTCAACTCCAATTACTTAGCTGAATCTTTGTCTAAAATTCTAGGAAGGGAGGGGTGAAATGGAATAGTGTCTCTTTCAGCTCCTTAGAAGAAGGTTTCACATTAGAGTGGGTAAAACTATTGTTTCTTTTCTCTTTTCTGGGGTTCTCCCATCTCTCCCAGGTTAACCACTTCGTGTTGCAGCAGGTAGAAGATCTGAGGCAAAACCCAGGCTGTTCCTCCCACCCTCCCCCCCTTCCTTCTTCACCATGTGTCGTGTTCAGGAAGAATTCTCTTGGTATTGACTTTGGAGGAGGAAAAGTCAGACAACGACTGACTCACACCTCTATTACATATCTACACATTGTAGCTGAGGAGACAGGAGAAAAGTGGAAAGGAGGGAACAATATATATTGCTCAGTAGGCTTGAGAAAGGAAACAAAACAATTTTTATTCATTCTGCTCTTACTAAATACATCTTTCACCTCACTTTTTCCTCCTAAGCAACCACTACATTTCTTTTTGGTTTTTTTTTTCCATGAGAAAGACTGTCCCTGAGCTAAGATCTTCCTCGTTTTTGTATATGGGACTCCCCCACAGCATGGCTTGATGAGAGGTGTGTAGGTCCGTGCCCAGGATCTGAACCTGCGAACCCCAGGCCACCAAAGCAGAAGGTGCAAACTCAACCACTGCACCACCAGGCCAGCCTCCACGTTTCTTATTAGATCACATTTAGCTACCTGGGAGTGACAAAGGCTCATGAGACTGGTGGGCCTTTGTACACTGTTCGCTTATATGGTTTCCCAAGTTGCTTCCCAAAGCCATCCTTGGCCACACTGGGGGAGAATAGAAAAAGCACTATTATTATACTAGATAGTGGGATTGCAGATGAGTTTTTTCTTTTCCATTTAAAAAAATTGTTTTATTGTTGTTGTTATAATGATGTGCAATCACAAAAATTGAGATGGAAAAAGACTTGATTTGGATTTTCATAATGCAAAGAAAAAAGCAATAAAAGCAATACAAGGATTTACATGTATTATCCAATATAATCTACTTATAATTCTGTGAAGTCATCAGATATTATTATCCCAGCTTAACTAACAAATGTTAGGAATGAGACAAAGAAGTACCCAGCCCGAGATCACACAGTCAGTGGAACCCAGGTCCTCTGACACCTGGCCCAGTGCTCCATCCACTATGGCAGCTTGAGTGAGGGGGGGGGGGCCTCAGAGATCAGGTGGTTGATCCCCTCAAAATGTCAAAATTCTCTACACAACATCAAGAATTTGTGGCTGGATCACTTAATGATGGAGAACTACCTCCTTAACAAGGAAGCTCAATCTTACGTTGTCTAATTTAAAACAAACAAACAAACAAACAAACCTTACGCTGAGCTGAATTCTGTCTCCCTGAAGCTTCTACTGAAATGACCAATTTCTGATCTCTATGGTTGAATAGAATAAGTATAATTCTTCATATAATAGCCCTTGAAATATTTGAAATCTCTGTAGACATCAGCAAGCTATATTGTATCAAAATAAATGGCTGTTTTTAGTAGGAAACTTAGTCCAAATGTCCTAGCCTACCACTACCAGAAACAAGAAGCTCTCCCTAACTACTTTTTTGGGGAATTTTATTAATTTAATAACTCAAGTTATATTTATTTGGGCCTTAACATCTGCCAGGCACTGGGGATGCAGCAATGAGCAAGTCAAATGTGCTCTGTGGGTTTCTGTACTAAAGAGTTCAGCTGGAAACACAGGCATTTGGAATACAGAGCAAGGACACCTACCCTATGCTGGGAGCAGCTCAGGATGTCCTCCCTGAGGAGGTGACATTTGAACTGAGCCCTGAGGAAGAACAGGAGTTGACAGGGGAGGTGTGGTTTATATAGAGGGAAACAGCTGGGGAGACGACCTGGATATTCGACAGTGTGGCAGGTTCACAGGACTGACCAAGAACAGGGAAGTTGGAGGCAGCTGCAGCGTGGCGCTGAAGAGTGTAGACCTCAACCTGGACCACCTAGATTCATTTCCTCCACCACCCACCAACTGTGTGACCTGCACTAGTTACTTACCCACTGTGCACTGCAGTTTCCTCACCTGTGAGATGGGTGGTATTTTAGGGGTGTGGTGAGGATTGGTTTAGTTGATAAATGTGAAGTACTTAGAACAGTGCCGGGTACATAGCTGATGCTCAACCAATATTTGGAGGGAAAAAAAGTAGGATAGAGACAGGAGGCTGATGATAGAGGCTGGGCCCTGTGAGCGCCCCGCCCTGCCCCCACCATCCCTGCTAGCATGGTAAACATAGGAGTGTGGCTTTCCAGTTTTCCCAGCACCATTTGTTGAAAAGACTTTCTTTTCTCCGTTGTATGCCCTCAGCTCCTTTGTCGAAGATTAACTGTCCATAGATGTGTGGTTTTATTTCTGGGCTTTCAATTCTGTTCCATTGATCTGTGCACCTGTTTTTGTACCAGTACCATGCTGTTTTGATTACTGTAGCTTTGTAGTATGTTTTGAAGTCAAGGATTGTGATGCCTCCAGTTTTGCTCTTTTTTCTCAGGAATGCTTTAGCAATTCGGGGTCTTTTGTTGCCCCACATGAATTTTAGGATTCTTTGTTCTAATTCTGTAAAGAATGTCATTGGGATTCTGATTGGGATTGTGTTGAATCTGTAGATTGCTTTAGGTAGAATGGACATTTTAACTATGTTTATTCTTCCAAACCATGTACATGGAATGTCTTTCCATCTCTTTATGTTGTCATCCATTTCTTTCCAAAAGGCCTTGTAATTTTCATTGTATAGGTCTTCCACTTCCTTAGTTAAATTCACCCTGAGGTATTTTATTCTTTTTGTAGTGATTGTGAATGGTATTGTGTTCTTGAGTTCCTTTTCTGTCACTTCGTTATCAGAGTATAGAAATGCTACTGATTTATGCAAATTGATTTTGTACCCTGCAACTTTGCTGCAGTTGTTGATTACTTCTAAAAGTTTTCCAATGGATTCTTTGGGGTTTTCTATACATAAGATCATGACATCCGCAAACAGTGAGAGGTTCACTTCTTCCCTTCCTATTTGGATTCCTTTTATTCCTTTTTCTTGCCTAATTGCTCTGGCCAGGACCTCCAGTACTATGTTAAATAAGAGTGGTAATAGAGGGCATCCTTGTCTCGTTCCTGTTTTCAGGGGGACGGTGCTGAGATTTTGCCCATTGAGTATGATGTTGGCTGTGGGTTTGTCATATATGGCCTTTATTATGTTGAGGTAGTTCCCTTCTATCCCCATTTTGTTCAGAGTTTTTATCATAAATGGCTGTTGGATCTTGTCAAATGCTTTCTCTGCCTCTATTGAGATGATCATATGGTTTTTATTCCTCAGTTTGTTGATGTGGTGTATCACAGTGATTGATTTATGGATGTTGAACCACCCCTGTGTCCGTGGTATGAATCCCAGTTGATCATGATGTATGATCCTTTTGATAAATTGCTGAATTTGGGTTGCCAAAATTTTGTTGAGAATTTTTGCATCTATGTTCATCAGTGATATTGGCCCTTAGTTCTCTTTTTTCATGCTGTCTTTGTCAGGCTTTGGTATCAGCATGATGTTGGCCTTGTAGAATGTGTTAGGAAGTGTTCCATCCTCCCTAATTTTTTGGAATATCTTGAAAAGGATAGGTATTAAATCATCTCTGAAAGTTTGGTAGAATTCCCCAGGAAAGTCATCTGGTCCTGGGGTTTTATTCTTTGGGATGTTTTTGATTGCTGTTTCAATCTCTTTCCTTGTGATTGGTCTGTTCAAATTGTCTGCTTTGTCTTGAGTGAGCTTTGAGAGATTGTAGGAGTCCAAGAATTTATCCATTTCCTCTAGGTTATCCATTTTGTTGACATATAGTTTTTTGTAGTATTCTCTTATAATCCGTTGTATTTCTGTGGAGTCTGTTGTTATTTATCCTCTTTCATTTCTGATTTTGTTTATTTGAGCTTTCTCCCTTTTTTTCTTTGTAAGTCTGGCTAGGGGTTTGTCAATTTTATTTATCTTCTCAAAGAACCAGCTCTTTGTTGCATTGATCCTTTCTACTGCCTTTTTTGTTTCAATAGCATTTATTTCTGCTCTGATTTTTATTATTTCTCTCCTTCTGATGACTTTGGGCTTTGTTTGTTCTTCTTTTTCTAACTCAGTTAGGTGTAGTTTAAGATTTCTTATTTGGGAATTTTCTTGTTTGTTAAGATGTGCCTGTATTGCAATGAATTTTCCTCTTAATACAGCTTTTGCTGTATCCTATATGAGTTGGTATGGCATGTTATCATTTTCATTTGTCTCCAGGTATTTTTTTATTTCTTCTTTAATTTCTTCAATGATCCATTGCTTGTTCAATAGCATATTGTTTAGTCTCCATATCCTTGTGCCTTTTTCAGCTTTTTTCTAGTAATTAATTTCTAGCTTTATAGCATTACAATTGGAGAAGATGCTTGTAATTATTTCAATTTTCTTAAATTTGTAGAGGCTTGCCTTGTTTCCCAACATATAGTCTATCCTTGAGAATGTTCCATGTGCACTTGAGAAGAACGTGTATTCTGCTGTTTTGGGATGAAGTGTTCTATATATGTCTATTAAGTCCAATTGTTTTAGCTTTTCATTTAGCTCCACTGTTTCCTTGTTGATTTTCTGTCTGGATGATCTGTCCATTGATGTGAGTGGGGTGTTGAGGTCCCCTACTATTATTGTGTTATTTTTGAGATCTTCTTTTAGGTTTGTTAATAGTTGCTTTATGAACTTTGGTGCTCCTGTGTTGGGTGCATAGATGTTTATAAGCATTATTTCTTCTTGATGGAGTGTCCCTTTGATCATTATATATTGGCCTTCTATGTCTCTCTTTACCTGCCTTATTTTGAAATCTGTTTTGTCTGATATAAGTATTGTGACACATGCTTTCTTTTGTTTCCTATTAGCTTGGAGTATTGTCTTCCACCCCTTCACTCTGAGCCTGGGTTTGCCCTTGGGGTTGAGGTGTGTTTCCTGGAGGCAACAAATTGTTGGATCTTGTTCTTTAATTCATTTTGCCACTCTGTGTCTTTTTATTGGAGAGTTCAATCTGTTTACATTGAGGGTGATTATTGATGCATGAGGGCTTAATGCTGTCATTCTGTCACTCATTATCCAGTTTTCCTGCATTACCTTTGTTTCTCGTCCTGGGTGTTTTAGCCTACCCATTGACTTCTGCAATTTTTTATGCTGGGTTTCTTAGATTTTTCCTTATTTATGTTTTGTGTCTCTGTTCTGTTTTTTAGTTTAGTGGTTACCCTGAAGTTTGTATTCAGAATCTCGTGTATGATATCGTCCATTTTCTGGTGGTCTCTTACTTCCTTGGCCTAAAAAAAGGGACTGATTTAGTCCCTTTCCTCTTCCCCTCCTAAATTATTATTTTCATCTCTTATTCCAACTCGTGTTGTGAGTTTATGATTAGAGTGATAAGATTGTCTTTGCTTTGGTGGTTTCCTTCTCTTTATCCTAGTGCTATAGCTGAATATTTGCTATCCTATTCTGATTCTATGTATTTGTCTCCCTACTCTGTGATTTGTGATCCCTTTCTCCCTTTTTTTCTTTTTTCAGGTATGAGAGCCTTCTTGAGGATTTCTTGTAGTGGAGGTCTTTTGGTGACAATCCCTTAGCTTTTGTTTGTCTGGAAAAGATTTAATTTCTCCCTCATATCTGAAGGATATTTTTGCTGGATAGAGTATTCTTGGCTGAGGATTTTTATCGTTTAAAGTTTTGAATATGTCATTCCATTCTCTCCTAGCTTGTAAGGTTTCTGTAGAGAAATCCCCTGAAAGTCTGATGGGAGTTCCATTGTAGGTTATTTTCTTCTGCCTTGCTGCCCTGAGTATTCTTTGTTTGTCATTCATTTTTGCCATTTTTACCTTGCAGTAGGTCTTTTTACATTGACAAATCTAGGAGATCTGAAAGCTTCCTCTACACACATTTCTCCCTCAATCTCTAGATTTGGGAAATTTTCTTCTATTGTTTCTTTGAACATACTTTCTGTTCCATTTTCCTTTTCCATGCCCTTAGGGATTCCGATAATTCTTTGGATTTCCCCATTGAATCTGCTATTTCTCTGAGATTTTCTTCATTTCTTTTAATTCTTAGTTCTCTTTCTTCTTCTGTCTGGAGCCATTCAGCCTGTCTATCTTCGATTATGCTAATTTGCTCCTCTGTGGTGTCTACACATGCTTCAGGGAATCCGTATTCTGTTTTATCTGATCCATTGTATTTTCATCTCTAGTATTTCTGATTGATTCTTCTTTATAGTTTCAATCTCTTTTGTGAAGTAACTCCAGAACTCGTTGACTTGTTTCTCTATATTTCCCTTTACCTCATTGAGTTTTTTGATGATAGCTACTCTGAACTCATTTTCACTTAGTTTAACTATTTCCAAGTCCTCAGGACTTAATTTTGTGATTTTATTGTTTTCCTTCTGGTCTGGAGCTTTTATAAATTGCTGTATGGTAGAGGAGTGGTTTTTGTGCATGCTATTTTTTGTTGCAATTACAGCCTTTCGCCACTAGATGGGGATCGAGAGCCACGCATTCTGAGCCCTCCGCCTTCAGTCATGATGGTGCGGGCAGTGCGGGTTGGGGGAGGAGGGGCACTTTCTCTCCTGTGCAGACCTGGATTCCGATCAGCTCTTGCTTTCTGGTCTCCCAGGGCCCTGGCTTGATGGGGTCCCCACACACAAAAGCTTTCCCACATTAGCAGGTTTCCACTGCACGAGCAGTGGGAGTCCTGGACTGTCACACTGACGCATGTCCCCTCCCCTGCTACCTCCCTCACCCAGGGTAGTGATCCCAGTCTCTAGCGGAGGGAGCGAAGTTCTCTCTTACCCCATTCCAGCTCCACTGAGGGTGGCTCCAGCCTCTCCGCCCTCCGTTGTTTGGCTGCTGTGGGTCTCCGCCAATCTCTGTACTATTAGAATTATTGGTTGAAATTCAGTTGTTCCTTTTTGGTTGTAGTTTGGAGGGGAGAGAGTCCCAGGTGAGCTCACTCCACAGGTCGCTGACATCACCTCTCTCTCACCTATATTCAAGTTTTTAATCATTATGTTATATGGCTGAAACTAACAGAATGTTATATGTCAATTATATCTCAATAAAAATAAACATGCAATATAAAGATAACCAGAAAATCCCCAAATATTTGGAAATTAATCAACATACTTTAAACCCATGGGTTGTCATAGCTTAAAGAAGAAATCACAAGAAAAATTAAAACTCTCTTTAACAGAATGAAAATATAATAAGATTTTGTGGGATGCAGCAAAAGTGGTGTTCAGAGGGAAATTTATAACATTAAATGGATAACAAGAGACTATTATAAACAACTTAAGCAAATAGATTTTGTAACTGATATGAAATGAACAAATTTCTTTAAAATCACAAATTACCAAACGGTATTAAGAAATAGGAAACCTAAATAATCCTGTGTGAATTAAAGACATGAAATTTATCATTTAAAATTATTCCGCAAAGAAAACTCCAGGCTCAGACGGCTTCATTGGTGAAGTCTATCACTCAAGTATTAGCATCAGTCCTCCACAAACTCTTGGAGACAATAGATGAGGAAGAAACACTTTCCAGATCATTTTATGAGGCTAGTGTAATGCTGATACCAAAACCTGACAAAGATATCAAATGGTAATTTCAGAACAATGTCTTTCCTAAATCCTTAAGGAAATATCAGCAAATAGAATCCAACACATTGTGACCAAGTAAGTTTTATCTCAGGATGCAAGTTTGGATGAATTTATAGACATCAATCTAATGTATCATATAAAAGAATAAAGAACAATAAACAGAGGATCATCTCCATGCAGAAAAATCATTTAAAACATTTAACACCAATTTATGATAAAATCTCTCATCAAACCAGGACCAAAAGGCCAGTTCTTCAATTCGATAAAGGGAATCTATGAAAAACCTACGACTGACATACTTTATGGCGACACTGAATACCTTCTACATAAGGAACAAGGCAAGGATGTTGACTCTCACCATTTCTATTAAACATTGTACTAGAGGTCCCAGCCAGAGTATTAGTGCAAGAAAAATAATGGGTTTAAGATTATGGTGTAAGAAGACCCTGAACTCACCCTCTCCGACAGACACATCAAATTTACAGCTATGTATGGAATAATTTTCCTCTGAAAAGAACTTGAGAACTAGATGAACAGCACCTCCACAACAAAAGACAAGAGAGAGGCATCAAGACATGTAGGAGAGGCAGAGACATGGTCTCACCCAGGACCCCCCCCCTCCCCAGATGCAGTGACCCACAACTGGGAAGGGCTCCCAGAAATACAGAACTTTCTCTGGAGGAGTGAAGGAACTCTGCCCCACAGCAGGCACCCTGACCCTTGGGTCCAGCAGCAGAAAAATGAGGCCTCAAAACATCTGGTTTTGAAAATCAACAGGGGTTAAGTCCAGGAGAACTACAGGACAGCAGGGAATGGAGAACCAGCTCAAAAAAGGCCCATTCGCAGAACCACTCACCCTGAGATACAGCTCAAAAGCAACAGTTGAAAAGTGCCTAGACCATAAGTGAGGGAGACTCACTTGCTAATCCTAAAGCAGCTGCCAGAGAGGCAGGAAGCTGCAGTGACTTTCTCTAGAGATGGATGTGCTTGTGGGCTCCATTTTTACAATCTCATTCTAACTTGCTGGTGATGGACCTGGTGGGCTCCGTTTTTGGTGCCTGCCCCCTAACCTGCTAGCACTTGTGGGTGTTTTCCACGCCCTGCCCACCCCGCACAATAGTCACACCACAATAGGACCCAGTGAGTGCCCCACACTCCGTACATCCCACGCTGCAGCCACAGCCCTGCCACAAAAGATAGGCATGACTACATGAGGGATGCCCCTTGAGCATCTGGCTCTAGAAGCCAGGAGTGATTGTGCTTCTGGGCCCCAAGAATCATCTCCTGCACTAGACCACTCCTTCAAGACTGGGAGAGGAAAGCACTTTACCTAAGACATCCAGACAAATACGGAGAGTGAGGCAAAGTGAGGAGAAAAAGGAATATGTTCCAAACCAAAGAACAAGACAAATCCCCAGAAAAAGACCTCAATGAAACAGAGACAAGAAACCTACCTGATAGAGAAAGAGGTCAAAGTAATGGTCATAAAGGTGCTCACTGAACTCAGAAGAAGAATGGATGAACACAGTGAGAACATCAACAAAGAGATAGAAAATATAAGAAACTGCCAAACGGAAGTTATAACTGAACTGGAAAATACATTAGAGGGGTTCAACAGCAGACTGGATGAAGTAGACACACAAATCAGTGACCTGGAAAATAAAGCAATGGATCTCATCCAGACAGAGTGGAAAAATGAAAAAGAATTTTAAAAAGTAGAGATACCTTAAGACACCTCTGGGACAACATCAAGTAGAATAATGTTTGCATGATAGGGGTCCCAGGAGGAGAAAAGTCCAGAAAAATTAATTGAATGGCTGAAAACTTCCCTAATGGGAGAAGGGAAACAGACATCCAGGTTCAGGAAGCCCAGAGAGTTCCAAACAAGATGAACTCAAAGAGAAACACATCAAGACACATTATAATTAAAATGGTAAAAGTTAAGGATAAAGAGAGAATCTTAAGAGCAGCTAGAGAAAAAACAACTTATTATGTACAAGGGAAACCCCAAAAGGCTACCAGCAGATTTTTCAGCAGAAACTTTACAGAACAGAAGGGAGTGGCATGACATAGTCAATGTGCTGAAAGGAAAAAACTTCCACCAGGAACTCTCTACCCGGCAAGGTTATCGTTCAGAATTGAAGGAGAGATTGAAAGTTTTCCAGATAAGCAAAAGCTAAAGTAGTTTATCACCATTAAGCCAGCCTTACAAGAAATGTTAAAGGAACTTCTATAAGCTGAAAAGACACTGTTTAATAATAAGAAAACATATGAAAGTAATAATCTCACTGGAAAAGGTAAATACATAATAAAGGTAGTGGATCAATCACTTATAAAGCAAGTATGAAGGTCAAAATGTAAAAATAGTAAAATTAACTAAAATTACAATAGTTAGTTAAAGGATTAATAAAATAAAAAGATGTAAAATGTGTCATCAAAAATATAAAATGTGGATGGGGGATTAAAATGTAAAGCTTTGGAATGTCTTCAAATTTAAGTTGCTATCAACTTGAAAGAGACAGGTACATCCCTAGGGTACTATATGTGAACATCATGGAAACCACAAAGAAAAAACTTAGAGTAAATACACAAAAGAAAATGAGAAATGAATGTAAATATAACACTAAAGAAAGCTATGAAATCACAAGGGAAGAGAGAAAGAGAAAAAAAGGAACAAAGAGGAACTCCAAAAAAGCAGCCAGAAAAAAAATAACAAAATGGCCATAAGTACATACCTATCAATAATACTTTAAATGTAAATGGACTAAATTTGCCAATCAAAGGACATAGAGTGGCTGAATGAATTAAAAAAAAAAGACCCAACTGTATGCTGCCACCAAAGACTTGCTTCAGAAGTAAGGACACACACAGACTGAACATGGATCACTGGAAAATGGTATTCCATGCAAATGGAAACAGAAAGAAAGGTGATGTAGCTATACTCATATCAGACAAAATAGACTTTAAAACAAAGACTGTATTAAAAAGACAAAGAAAGGCACTATATAATGATAAAAGGATCAATCCAGCAAGAAGATATGACATTTATAAATATATATGCACCCAACATAGGACTACCAAGATATATAAAGCAAATATTAACAGACCTAAAGGGAGAAATGTAATAATGGTGGGGAACTTTAACACACCACTTACAGCAATGGGTAAATCCAGACAAAATCAATAAGTAAATATCAGCCTTACATGACACATTAGACCAGATAGACTTAATAGACATATGCAGAACATTCCATCCAAAAGCAGTAGAATATACATTCTCCCAAGTGCATATGGAACATTCTCCAGGATAGATCACATGCTGGGCCACAAAACACGTCTCAATAAAATCAAGAAGACTTAAATCATGTCAAGCATTTTCTCCAATCACAATGATATAAAACTAGAAATCAGTTACAATAAGAAAATAGGAAAAACCACAAAAACATGGAAAGTAAACAACATGCTACTGAATCAACGGGTTATCAAAAATTACTTAGTGACAAATGAAAATGGAAATATGACATATCAAAATCTATAGGATGCACCAAAGGCAGTTTTAAGAGGAAGTTCATAGAAATATAGGCTTACCTCAGGAAACAAGAAAAATCTCAAACAAGCAATCTACATTTACACCTAAAGGAAGCTAGAAAAAGAAGTTTAAATGAAACCCAAAGTTAATAGAAGAAAGAAGATAAGATCAGAGTAAAAATAAATGGAATAGAGGCAAAAGGACAATAGAAAAGATCAATGAAACTAAGAGCTGGTCTTGGAAAAGAGAAACAAAATCGACAAACTGTTAGTTAGACTAACCAAGAAAAAAAAAGACAGAGCTCAATAAATAAAACTATAAATGAAATAGAAGAAGTTACAATAGATACCACAGAAATACAAAAGATTATAAAAGAGTACTATGAACAATTATATGCCATCAATTTGGACAACCTGAAAAAAAAAATGGGTAAATTCCTAGAAACATACAATCTTCCAAGACTGAATCATGAAGAAAACAGAAAACCTGAGTAGACCAATTACTAGTGAGGAGATTGAAGTAGTAATCAAAAAACTCCCAACAAACAAAAACAGGACAAGAGGGCTTCACTGGTGAATTCTACCAAACACTCAAAGAAGATTCAATACCTAGCCTTCTCAAACTCTTCCAAAAAATTGAAGAGCAAGGAATGCTTCCAAACACATTTTACAAGGCCAGCAAGACCCTTATACCAAAACCAGACAAGGACAACACACACAAAAAGGAAATTACAGGCCAATATCCTTGACGAACATAGATGCAAAAATCCTCAACAAAATATTAGCAAACCAAATTCAACAATATATTAAAAAGATCAGACACTATGGTCAAGTGGGATTTATTCCAAGGATGCAAGAATGATTCAAAATTCACAAATCAATCAATGTGATACACCACATCAACAAAATGAAGGATAGAAATCATATGATGATCTCAATAAATGCAGAAAAAAGCATTTGATAAAATTCAACATCCATTTATGATAAAAAAAAAAAAAACTCCCAACAAAGTGGGTATAGAGAGAATATACCTCAACATAATAAAGGCCATATATAGGACAAGCCCACAGCTAACACCATACTTAACAGGGAAAAGATAGAAGATTTTCCTTTAAGATCAGGAAGAAGACAAGGATGCCTACTCTTCCCACTTTTATTCAATATAGTGTTGGACGTCCTAGCCACAACAATTAGACAAGAGAAAGAAGTAAAAGGCGTCCAAATCAGAAAGGAAGAAGTAAAATTGTCACTATTTGCAGATGACATGATACTATTTACAGAAAACCCTGAAGTCTCCACCAAAAACTGTTAAAGTAATAAATAAATTAAGGAAAGTCACAGGATATAAAATCAGTATACAGAAATCTGTGGCATTTCCATCCACTAATAGTGAACTATAAGAAAGAGAAATTAAGAAAACAATTCCATTTGCAGTTGCATCAAAATGAATAAAATACCTAAGAATAAATTTAACCAAGTAGATGAAGACCTGTACCCTGAAAACTATAAGACACTGATGAAAGAAATTGAAGAAGACACAAATAAATGGAAAGATAGTCTGTACTCATGAATTGGGAAGAATTAATACTGTTCAAATATTCATACTACCCAAAGCAACATACAGATTCAATGCAATCACTATCAAAATTCCAATGGCATATTTCACAGAACTAGAACAAATGATTGTAAAATGTGTTTGGAACCACAAAAGATCCTGAATAGTCAAAGTAATCTTGAGAAAGAAGAACAAAGCTGGAGGTATCATGCTCCCTGATTTCAAACTATACTACAAAGCTATAGTAGCCAAAACAGCATGGTACTGGCACAAAAACGGACACACAGACCAATGGAACAGAATTGAGAGTCCAGAAATAAACCTACACATATACGGACAATCAATTTACAACAAAGAAGCTAAGAACATTGTAGACTGAAATAAAGAGTCTTAGTAAAGGTTAAATGATGTTTATACAAATAATCAAAGTGAAGAACTCAGGTCCCAGGAAACAGTCCAACAGGAAGCAGTCTGCGGAACTGCTCCTACGTCTGCAGTTTACATACCTTTTTTTAACAAAGCAATGTATGTGAAGAAAAAGAACTTACACATCTGATATTAATATACTTTAAAGATAACATAACAAGAGCTTTTGGTTATACACAAACAAGGCTTTTAATTTTGCTCTTATCTAGGAGTGGAAGGAGGCAAGGACCAGGGTTGTTACTTTTCCTCTCAATCTCTAAGAAATGTAGCTGGGAAATGTGAGAGCAAGGTACTCTTTGTCTTTTCTGTTGTGGATCTGTCCAGCTGGCGTCTTCAGTCATGAGGTGTGCGGTTGCACAGTCTTTCTAACACAGGCTTAAAATGGTCTGCATGGCTGCTGCACAGCACAGTGTGGACTGTGTACTGACTTTAAGCCTATTCAGCTTGCTTGCTAGATTTGCCTGTTAGACCATGGAGAGGTGTCCCAAAAATTCATTCACAACATACATTGGAGAAAGAACAGTCTCTTCAATAAGTGGTGTTTGGAAAACTGGACAGCCACATGCAAAAGAATGAAACTAGACTATTTTACATCATACACAAAAATTAACTCAAAATGGATTAGGCTCGAAAGTAGGACCTAAAACCATAAAATTTCTAGAAGAAAACATAGGCAGTAAGCTCCTTGTATCAGTCTTTGTGATGTTTTGCTGGGTCTGACTCCAAAGGGAAGGGAAACAAAAGCAAAAATAAACAAATGGGACTACATCAAACTAAAAAGCTTCTGCACAACAAAGGAAACCTTCATTGAAACAAAAAGACAACCTACCCAATGGGAGAAGATATTTGCAAATCATATATCCAATAAAAGGTTAATATCCAAAATATAGAAAGAACTCATACAACTCAACAACAAGAAACCAAACAATCCAGTTAAAAATTGGGCAGAGGATTTAAATAGACAATTTTCCAAAGAAGACACACAGATGGCCAACAAGCAGTTGAAAAGATGCTCACTATTACTCATTATTTGGAAAATGCACATCAAAACTATGATGAGATATCATCTCACACCTGTTAGAATAGCTATTATCAAAAAGAAAAGAAATAACAATGTTGGAGAGAATGTGGAGAAAAGGGAATCTTCGTATGCAGTTGGTGGTATGGTAAATTGGTGCAGCCACTCTGGAAAACAGTTTCGAGATTCCTCAAAAAGTTAAGAATAGAACTGCCATATAATCCCACTATTCCTCTACTGAGTATTTACCCAAAAAGTACAAAAACACTAATTCAGAAAAATATATGCACCCCTGTGTACTTTGTGGCATTATTTACAATATCCAAGATATGGAAATAACCAAAGTGTCCATCAATGGAAGAACAGATAAAGAAGGTGTGGTATATATAGACACAATGGAATATTACTCAGCCATAAAAAAGAATGAAATCTTGCCATTTGTGACAACATAGATGGACCTTGAGGGTATTATGCTAAGTGAAATGTCAGAAGGAGAAAGACAAATACCATACGACTTAACTCATATGTGTAATCTCACAAAACAAACAAACAAAACTAAACAAAAACAAACTCATAGATACAGACAATGGATCGGTGGTTACCAGTGAGGAAGGGTGTTGGGGGTTGGGCAAAAGGAGTGAAGGGAATCAATTGTAGGGTGATGGATCGTAACTAGACTTTTGGGGGTGGTCACTTTACAGTGTATACAGATGTCAAATTATGGTGTTGGACACCTGTAACTTATATAATAATCATAACAATAAAGAGGAATTAAGAAAAAAAAAGACCAAGACCAAATCAATTGCATTCACATCTTCACTTTGCTTGAGAGTCACTTAGAGCATTTTTAAGAAGAACATCTTTGAAAACATTTACAACTTCTTTCATAATTATTTGTCTTTTCAGATTTTTTATTTGTTATTGAGACAAGTTTAGCAATTTATATCCTCTCAGCATAAAAGGTTCTCTTTCATTGGGATTTTCAAATTTAACAGCACAAAGTTATACATTTTATTTGCCAATGATATTTCAATCTCCACACTATCTGCTGTTATATCTCCTTTTTTATTTCTCATTTTCTGAAAGTCTCTTGTTTCACTTTTGTGGATCCAAGTGATCGACACTGTATCTAATTCATTAAACTTTACTAAAAACCAGATGTTGAATTTTTTTTTACACAATATCAGTTTTCAAATTTCATTTTCCATTTTTATTTACTTTGATTAACTTTATTTTGTTTGTTGTTAATTTTCTAAGTCTAAAATTAAGTTCTGAGTTTCTCTATTTTTACTTTTTGTACAATCACATCTTTAGAGTCAGCTATTTTGGCTAGTGTCACCATGAATTCAATTTATTCAACTGATCAGTAAACACTCAATCACCTACATCATACCAACCACTGCGCTAGACATTGAAGTTAAAATGGCAAAAAATAAAATGAAACAAAAAGAGATATAGATTATAAAGAAGTAAAGACACGTTTCAGCTGACATCGTCATGTACATAGAAATTTCGAAGGCAAAGAAAGTTTCTAGAACTAATAGGTGAATTTAGCAAGACAGTAGGGTATAAGATCAATTGTATTCCTATGTATCAGCAATGTAAAATCAGGAAAATGAAAAATTTTAAATTCCATTTATAATAGCATCAAAACAAAACATAGGTATCAATTTAAAGAAAGTGAGCAAGATTTGTACACTGAAATCTAGACAGCACCACTGAGAGAAAGTAAAGAAAAACTAAATAAATGGAGAGAAATACCATACTCAAGGATTGGAACATTCCATAATGTTAAGGTGTTAATTCTCCCAAAAATGATCTGTAGATTAAATGCAGTTCAATCTTGAATTTTAAATGCCAATCAAAATCCTACCAGGTCTTTTTAAAAGAAATTGTCAAGTTGAATCTATAACATATGCAAATACAATGGACTTGAATGGTCATCATAATTTTTTGAAAAGAAGAAGAAAAGAGGACGCACACGACCTGATTTTCAGACTTACTACAGGCTCCAGTAATCAAAACAAAGTGATGTTCACATAAGAATAGTGTACATGAATAGACTAGAACAAAGAGTGAATAAATAGAAACACACATATATGCTCATGAAAAGGAGTCAAGGTAATTCAATAAGTAAAGGATAGTCTTTTCCAAAAGTGATGTTAAAACAAATAGAGACAAGGAAAAATACTAACAGCATGTACAAAATTAACTTGAAATGAAGCATAGACCTAAACATAACATCTAAAATTATTAAGCTTCTAAAACAGTGCTAGAAGTGTAATTTGAACCACAAATTTGAGCCACAGAAGTAATTTTAAAGTGTTTAGTAGTCACATTTAAAAAAGTAAAAAGTAATGGATGAAAATGATTTTAATACTTTATTTAACCCAGAACATTAAAAATATTATAATTTCAGCATGTAAGCAATAAAAAGATTATTGATGAGATATTTTACATTCTTTTTCTCATTCCTTACTTTTCTTGAAATTATTGTTCTTAGCCTCCAAAGGGTCAGAAATTCCTTAATTTTATGTCCTGCCATGTGGTGACTTTCATCCAGATCCAGCTATCCTAGGATTTGCTGACCACATCAAAATCACTTACGCCTCAAACTCAATGCAGGAGAGAGTGAGCACAGAGACAGAGCTGGCATAGGACCCCACCTCAGCTTCCTCCCTCCTCTCCCAGCTTTACTCCACCCAGGAGCCCTTCATCCTCCTCTAGTCTCCAGGATTCCATGAATCTCACGAATGGGGAGCAGGTCATGAGATATATAAACCCAGATCCCCACAATTCCTCTACAGGAAGTCCTTCCTGCAGTCTGCCCACTCCCATTCCTGCTGGAGCCTCAGTGCTTCCCCAGTAGAGCCCCAGGTCTGTGCAGAGGGTGATCTAGAACACTCTTCCTCCCTGTAACCACAGGGCTCACTCCCTCACCTCCTTCAGGACTTAGCTCAAATGTCGCCTCTCAGGAAAGCCTCCCCTGAGGATAATATTTAAAATTACAACTAGTTCCCTCATCTTCCCTACCCTTGTTCTTCTCCACATGTAAGCTCCGTGAGGGCAGGGTTTTGCCTGAGTTGGTTTGATACATCCCAGAGGACCTAGAGTAGTGGCTGGCACAGAGCAGATGCTCAATAAGTATTTGTTCATGAATGAAGAAGTGTAGGGACGAGATCTCCTCGAAGCTGAGACTGACACAGGAGAGGTGAGCAGTTCCCTGGGAAGAAATTAGGGGAGGAGCTCCTCACTGGCTTATCCCAGGCCAGAGCCAAGCAGACAGAGGCCACACAGTGCCCCTCTGCAGTTCCCATGCAGCCAAAGCACATGGCCAAGGACTAAGCCAAACCACCAGCTGCCTCCACAGACCCTTGCATTCAGAGGGGCACCCTGGCCAGGCCGGCAGTTTTAGGCAGTGCAATCCTCCCAGTCTTAGTCCTGTGTCCAGAATCCACGGATTCTGCCCAGCAGGAAGGAGTGGATCAGCTGCAGCCTGGAGGGCCCAGGGGAGTCCTCCCCTTACCTGTGACTCCCTAACCCCTAGGTCATTCAGCAGGCTCAGAAATTAGTTTTGGGGGCTAGCCCATTGGCACAGCAGTTAAGTTCCCACGTTCCGCTTCTCTGTGGCCTGAGGTTCGCCGGTTCGGATCCCGGTGTGGACATGGCACTCTTGGCAAACACCATGCTGTGGTAGGCGTCCCACATATAAAGTAGAGGAAGATGGGCATGGATGTTAGCTCAGGGCCAGTCTCCCTCAGCAAAAAGTGGAGGATTGGTGGTAGTTAGCTCAAGGCTAATCTTCAAAAAAAAAAAACTCTACAAAAAGAGAAATTAGTTTTGGATCCAGCACCCCAAGAACTTTTCAATTTTTGGGTTTGGAGGTTACAGGGAGGGAGGTATGAGAGATCTATACAGCAGGTCCACGTTTGCTTTGGTCCAGGAAGGGGAAGTAGAGGCAGGATGCTGGGTCCTGGGCTCTAGGGGATGGGGAGGAGCATAGGGCTTCCCTCCAGGCTGTAAGTCAGTGAATGTTATGACACCTGAACAAAATGGTCCAACCTTTGCGTCCTTGGGTATGGCGTTTGGACAAGTGGATTCTGGAGGCCTGGGGAGGGGAGCAGGGGTCCATTCAGGTTCCGAGGGAAATGTTAGGCAGAAGTCTGGACCCAAACTCATCACTGATCTCCTCGTAGCCCACTGTTGTCCCCAGGCTTCACCCCATGTCCTGCTTTCCACATTCCAGGGACGTCCCCCTGGCCTTCAGCAGCTGGACAGCTCCCTGGCAACAGCCCTGTGGCCTACCTTCTGGGAGAAGTGGCTCCTGCTGTCCTACGGAATGAAGAGAAAATGTCCAGGTAGCTGATGACTGTGAAAGGGGGATGGCCTTAGACATGGCTGTGAAGTCATCATGCAGGGGGTGGGACTCTGGAAACCCTGGAATCAGGGCCAGGGCTGTCCCATCCAGGGAGGCACAGGCCTAGCTCTCCTCTCCTCTCCTCTCAGCTCCTTGATTCTCCCTGTCGTCCCATCATAAGGGGGTCAGGAGTGGAGGGGAGGGTCTTGTTCTGGAAGAGAGGAAGCCCCTGAATCACTTCCCCTCCCCTCTTCTTATCCCTTTCTTCCATATCTTTGTTATACCACACCTGTAAGTAAAGAAAAATGCCTAAACTCAGGTATAGTTCACCAGCCACTTATAGAGCTACCGCCTGTGTAATTACCATCCAGGTGAAAACAGAGCCCTCAGTGCCCCAGCAAGGAGCCCCTGTGCCTCTGTCCACACAGAACCCATCCCTCCCCACACAGGTGTCCACTAAGCTGACCCCTGCCCCTCCCCCTCTCCTGTCTGGATCCTCCCCCTTCACTCCTCTTGGTTTTCATCTTCTTAATGTCCCTCTATCTCCTCACTCCTCCAAGAGCTTCCACATCTTCCTACGCCATTACCCTAGGGATCTCTTCCTCCTCCTCCCCCTCTTCCACCCCACCCTAGGGATGGAGAATCCAGAATTGACTCCCTAGAGGGTGAGGCTTCATCCCTGGAAGCGGCAGCAGGAACAAGTGAAAGGAACTCTAGGATTCAAGGTACATCCCAGGAGACTGAGGGAACCCAGTATGTTTGTGGGGTCCACCTCCGACCTGGGAACCAACTATTATGGGTTGGAAGTCTGTTCCTCCCTGAGGCCTAAGTCCATGGTCATGCAATGGGGAGGAAAACCTCTATCTGCATGTATTTTGGGAAACAACTCAGACTCCAAAACTGACACTGGATGGGGTCTCCTCCTTGTGTGCACAGCCCTGTCCTGCTGCTGGGAGCCCAGGGATACACTGGGGAGGCCCCAGGTGAGGAGACTAAAGGAGAGCTCTGGTCTTCTGACCTCAGCCCTGTGGTCACACTGGACCTCCACCTCTCTGCTCTCTCCTATTTGCACAGCAAAGGTAGAGGATGGGCTGTGGTCTGAGTCAGGCAGAGGTGGCTGACCTGGAGGCTGGGCATCAATGGGGGATGAGGATGCCTTCTGAGCAGCCTTGGGCTCAGGCTCAGGGGTGGAGCAGGCATTGGAGGAGAGGAGAGCTCTGGAGCCCTGCCCTGAGTCTGAGGTTTCCATTTTTCCTCCTACAACCCCTCTCTGCTGCTCCTCGATGACAAGTGAAAAGTAGATAATTTTTTCTTTCACGCTCGCTTGCTTCTCTGAGGGCTGTTTGTATAAACAAATACTTTAATTTTAGAATATTTTGAGATTCACAGACAAGTTGCAAAGTTAGTACAGAGTTCCTGTATATCCCAAACTCAATTTCCCCTGATAGTAACATCTTATATCACCACCATACATTTGTCACAGCTAATGAAGCAGTATTTTTACATTATTACTAAACACCATACTTTATTTGGATTTCATTAGTTTTAATTTTTTCTCTTCCAGGATCCCATCAAAGATACCACATAGTTACATCCCAATCACGTCTCCTTCAGGTTCCTGTGGCTGTGTCAGTTTCTCAGACTTTCCTTGTTTTTGATGACCTTGACATTTTTGAGGAGTACTGCTCAGCTATATTGTAGACTGTCCCTCAATTTGCGTTTGGTCAACCAGGGCTATGGATTTTGGGAACAAGCCCACAGAGATGAAGCGCCATTCTCAACACAGCATATCAAGAGTATATAATACCCACTTGATTAATCACTGATGATGTTAACCTTCACCACCTGGCTGAGGTTGTGTTTCCCAGCTTTCTCCCTGTGAAGCTCCTATTTTCTGTGTCCCTCTCCACACAGTAGTCTTTGGAAGGAAGTCACCGTGTGCAGCCCACACTTAAGGGGTGTTCTGCTATAAACATTTACATGCAGGTTTTTCTGCAAATGTAAGTTTTCAAATAAGTTGGATAAATACCTAGGAGAGTGATCAGTAGGTTGTATGATAAATCTATGTTTAGTTGTATAGGAAACTGCTGAATATCTTCCAGAATGGCTGTGCTATTCTGTATTCCTGCCCACAATAAATGAGGGCTGCTGCTGCTCCACGTCCCAGGCAGCACTTGGCATCACCAGCTTTTGGATTTAGGACATTCTAATAGGTGTGTAATGGTACATCACTGTTGTTTTCATTTCCATTTCCCCAAAGACATCTGATGTTGAACATCTTTTCAAATGCTTATTAGCCATCTATATCTTCTTTGGTGAGGTGTGTGTTCAGTCTTTAGCTCATATTTTAATTCAGCTATTTGTTTTCTTATTGTTGAGTTTTAAGAGTTCTATATATATTCTAAAACAAGTCACTTATCAGATATGTGATGGCAAATATTTTCTCCTGTCTGTGGCCTGAGCTCTTTCACAGACATAATAGTATATGTTAATGCATAGATACATTTTTCTGAGAAGAGAAATGAGAAACTGCTAACCATGATGGTTTCTGGGTAGAGGACTTGGGAGAATGGGAGATGGAGGAAGGACGATGTGACTTATTTTTGCATATTCTTGAGTATCGTTTGAATTCCCCTGTGTACATGAATAATGTTTTCAAAAATAAATTACATTAAAATCCCTTACACTTGTAAAACACTTGACAGATCATCCTCAGATCATTGTGAAGACTCAAATTCTGATCCTCTACTCACGGACCAATCACCTTTTCACTGAACTATTTTGCCTTAGAATTCCCATTTCTGAAAAAGGTGAGCTAGACTGTACGGACAAATTTTCCCACTGAAAACAAGATAAAAAAATCTTCTTAAAAGCATCGGAGCTGACAAGATATTAATAAATGACCACACCCCAAAAAGAAGAGAAAGATCCTGCTTGGCCTCCACAGAGAACAGCATCCTGAGAGATGGAGAAAAGGCTCTGTGAGCTCATTGCCCAGACACGGAGCCCAGCACTTCCAGCTCTGTGCCCTGAGCTCTTTCATACCCATCTGCCTTCCATTTTTAGAAATTAGGCAAAGCTTTTATATTCTGATTATGATGTATATGTATAATGTATAATACATATGATATAATGTATATTCACTGTAGAAAAATTATAAAATGTTAAAAGTTATACATAACAAAGTAAAAATAACTGTAATCCTCAAACTTGGAGATATTTTGTTGCAGTATCTCCTACCTATTATGTATCCTCCTGCTGCTGCCCCAGGGCTGGAACTCTCTCTCTAAGTTGATGAGCACAGAGCTGAGTGGCCCCCAGCCCTGGTCTCTCCAGATGCCATTCCCTGAGGCAGTTCACTCTCATACCTGCTGAAGGGGCTATATCTGAGTTTTCTCTTCCCTCCTCTGTCCCCTCCACTCCTTCCCCACTCCCATTTCTTTTTTCACCCAGAGTAAAGGACTCAGGTGAGAACTGCATCATCTTACCACCAGAACCCCACATCTGTACCTGTATCCTCTGCCTTCACAGCAGTGATGATGGATGGTTCTGCTCCTGTCTAAGGCCACCTCTCAGCTTGGGCTCAGGGTCACATCCCCTCCCTCCCCTGCAGCATCAACCTCCTGCTCTCTACTGGCTCCTTCATTCCTGGATGCAAACAGGCTGTAATATCTCCCATTAAAAAACAAAAACAAACAAAACTAAATAAACCAAAACAAAATCCTCCCATAAAAGTCCAGCACTCAATCCCAGCTATGGCTCCATTCCTATGACACTCCTTATAGGACAATTCCTTAGTCCATTCTCTCACTGACCATGTTGTCTTTTTATTTTTATCAAATAGATATAGGTAGTTTAAAAAGTTTAATATTTCTATAAGGCTTGTTATGAAGACAGATGTCCACCCCTCCATTTCCTGAGTCTGAAAGACAACTTGTCTTGGGGCCGGCCTGGTGGCACAGCAGTCAGGTTCGCACATTCCACTTCAGCGGCCTGGGGTTCACCGGTTCCCATCCTGGGTGCGGACATGGCACCACTTGGCACACCATGCTGTGGTAGGCGTCCCACATATAAAGTAGAGGAAGATGAGCACAGATGTTAGCTCAGGGCCAGTCTTCCTAAGTGAAAAGAGGCAGATTGGCAGCAGTTAGCTCAGGGCTAATCTTCCTCAAAAAAAAAAAAAAAAAAAAAAAAGACAGCCTGTCTTAGTTCTTTTAGCTGATTCTCTAATTGTTACTTCTATGCTTATAAACACCATGCTTGTAACACTCCTTTGTTTTTCAGTTTTAGTGAATTGGCTCTTCTTTCTTACACCTCCGTCCACGCTTCTTTCTTACACCTCCGTCCACCCAATATAATTACTTTACAACTTTGATGAGCTCAATGTGCCATGTCTGCATTATTATGACCATGTAAACGTTAGTCACAACTGAGCATTTAGTAGACTATGATTACTTTTCTTTTCTTGAATCAACTTTTATGTTCCCTGGACTAAATAAATATCTCATTTCTTCATTTGCTTAGTTTCTGTTGTATTCATTACTAAATCATTCCACTATTCTTCCCAGAGTCTAAATCTTCATGAACATATTTGAACACATCTGTTATTCTATCAACTTCACCTTTGTGGAGACACCTGTCCCACAGCCCTCAGTCCTGCCACGTGTGGACTGGTTCCCTGCACACTTGGGGCAGGGCTGACATCCCTGATCTCCTTCACCTCACCCTGGGAGCCCTTTCTCTCTCCCTTGTTCTGGCTCCTCTGTTGCCTGGATCCCATTTCCCCCTTTTTTGGTTTTCTTCATCCTTGTTCCCCACTTTGCCTGGTAGTATCCTGAGGAAGGGAACATGGAAAGTAATCATTTGAAACCCTAAACATTTGAAATATCCTTAGGCTGCCCCAACCCTTAGTCACCTCTTGACTTGGTATCAAACTCCATGTTGGAATATTTTTTCCTCAGAATTTGGAAGGCATTGCTGCAATGTTTTCTAGCCTTCGGGTCTGTGTTTGTCACCTCTTGAAGTTTTCAAGATCTCTTCTTTTATACCCTCTTCTGGAAATTTCATTGTGTCTGTCATAGTGTGGGTCTGTTTTCATCTACTGTGGTAACAACTTGGTTAGGCCATTCATAATGTAAATTTTTATCTGGAAACTCTAAGAAATATTCTTGAATTATTACTATCACTTCATACAGTGCATTATTTCTGAAACTGGTGTTATTAATGTGTTGGAATTCCTTGATTGATAGACTGATATTCTCATAGGTCTTCTCTCCTGCTTGCCGTGACTTTTCCATCTGTACTACTTAGTGGGAGTATGACTTTAATTTTCCAGTTCATCTACTGAATTATTCATTTCTGTGATCATATTTTTAATTTTCAAGAGCTCTTTCTTACTCTATGATTGTATATAATTTTATATAATTCTGTGCTTGTTTCATATACCACATATCTTTTACATCTATTAGGCATTATTGATGATAGTGGTAGGGGACCTGTTAGGTTTCCTGGTTATCTGCTTTCATGACATCATGAACATTTTCTTCACAGCACTTAACTCAGTAGTTAATTTACATATATCTTTGTCACTTCTGCTTAATGTCCATCTCCATGACAATGCAAGCTCCATATCACCAGGGCCTTATTTGGCTCTTCACTGTATCTCCAGAGTCTAGCTGACCCTGATCCACTGGAGGCCTTGAAATTTATGCTCTATCATGGACTTTACCGTGGTTTGGGCAGTTAAGTCACATTGCCCCTTGCTGTCCTCTTGAGTTCTAGCCTAGTGTCCTCCTGTCATAAAACATTCTAGAACATTGAAACAGTTCACGTGCATGGGGTGCAGAGTCATCCTGCCACCAATTTGGGACAGGGAACCACGGATACAAGTCAACAAAGCTTTGAAAGAAAATCCCTGGGTTCAACCCTGGCTCCACCACCTCCTAAACTTTTCTGAGTCCCTTTCCCATTCACACAAAGGGATCACATGTTGGAAGCCTCATGAGTTTGATTTGAAGATTAAATCTGATCCTCTATGTAAATCATGGCATCATTGCATGAGTCATATTAAGTGTACCTCTATTCATAGTTACCATCATTATAGCATTTAGATAATTTTCATTTTTTTTGCTTTTATAAACTGCAATTCAAGCAACATTCTTGAACATATATTTTTGAGAACATGCGTGATTATCTTCTTAGTATAGATTCCTAAAAGAGAAAGTTTTTTGCCAAAATGTAAGCACACTGAAGTTGTCGAGACATTTTTCAAAAGCGACCTTTAGAGATTTTGTACCAGTTTCAATCCCATGAATCTTTTTGACAGTGTATTTTCCCTCCCCTCTGGTAAATACTCTCATCATTTATTTTCATCTTTGCCAAGATGAAATACTTTTTGATAGACTTTAGGTTTTATTTCCAATTTTTATTCCATAATCTTATTTTTGTTTACATTTATTTATTACCAACACGTTTGTTTGACATTTGTATTACTTTTTTTCCAAATTGTTTTCAATATTTTTTAGAGGTTGGGGAAGGAAATTATTTTAAAATGTTGAGTTTAAGAAAGAAGAAAAAGCAGTCCCCAACATCGGGAACTGGTCTAACACTTACAGTGGGGCCTCAGTGTTCTTAGAAGCCGGTCTAGTGCTCACCCCCTCACATGTTACTCTCTTGTTGGATATAAGTCATCTCACAGAACACCAACCTCAGACAAGGACATTCCGAGACTATGGCAAAGTGGCTACTAGCCGCATATGGTTATTTAAATTTAAATTAATTAAATAAAATTAAAAATTCAACTGGTCAGCATACTAGCCACATCTCAAGTGCTCTAAAGCCACATGTAGCTAGTGGCTACCAAATTGGAGGGTGGCGGCATAGAACAATTTCTTCATCAAAGAATGTCCTATTGGCAAGTACTGCCCTTCACACTTTATGGGCCTCAAGTCACATGCATTAGACCCATGTAAAAGGAAAGGCTAATTTTAATTGTCTCACAGATACATCAAATTTCTGTCCGAGATATGAATACATATTCAGCTGGTGTATAACAAAACCAACATAGGTCATCAGTGGGTCTTGTGCCTTCAGGCACAAACTGTCCCCAGTTCCAGAGGGAAACACCTGTCCCTCCACCTCCCATCCCAGACTGAGGACACTTTCTGGCATCAAATTTCCAGAGGGTGAGTTCTCTTCTAGAGGAGACCAGGGCCAATGTTCCAAGTTAAGTTTTGGGAGTCAGGGAGTGCAGCTCAGGGAGAAGAATTCCAGGAAATGAAGAGGAGGCAAAGGTGGGGACCAGCTGGGAGACTCTCCCTGGTTCATTTAGAATAGCAGTTCTCAAAGTGTGGTCTGTGGAACCCTTGAAGTCATTGAGACCCTTCCACAGATCCATGAGGTCAAAATTCTTTTCATAACATTACTAGACATCATTCACCTTCTCACTATGTTGGTATTTTCACTGAGGTAAAACTTAGTAAGAACGGAGGCCATGGTACCAAACTGCAATAGTAGTTACCTCCACCACCACTTACTTGCAAAAGAAAAAAACCAAAAAACAAAAGACCCCAAACCAGTTTCAATTTAAAACATCTTGGTTGAAGCATTAAAAATTATCATCGTTACTAAATCATTCACCTCAAACCCACATTTAAGAACATCCTAGATGATGACATGGAATGTACATATAAAGCATTTCTGCTCCATTCCAAAGTACTGTGTCCCAAGGAAAATAACTTGTAGGAGCTGAACTAGCCTCTTTTTTCATGGAATACCATTTTTACTTGAAGGAAAAAACAACACAGAAATATGATTATTTAGACTTTTTACTTGAATATTTGACAGACACTTTCTAGAAAATGATGAGAGCCTCTCCCTTCAAGAAAACCAACTGACAGTAGATAACTGATAGTACTTTGCCTTGATGAAATGTAAGCTCTAAAGAGAAAAATCAGAATTTTGGAACATTTCTTTCCCATCTCTGCAAGCTTGACAGCTTCCCTCTACTGACAAACTTTTCTGTTAGGATCTGTGGTAATATTAAAACTAATGTGATTTTTTAAAATAGTTTGATTCTAGTGTAATCTACACTGGAAGAATTATCTATAACTTAGTGAAACAATGCATTACTTTAAAAAAAATCATAGGGGGCGGGCCCAGTGACGTAGTGGTGAGGCTTGCACACTCCACTTCAGCAGCCCGGGGTTCACAGGTTCGGATCCTGGGCGTGGACCTGGCACCACTCTTCAAGCCATGGAATTGTGGTGTCCCACATAAAATAGAGGAAGATTGGCACAGATGTTAGCTCAGAGCCAATTTTCCTCACACAAACACACAAAAATATCATATATTAGAACAAGAGCCATTCAATGTGCAAGACAGGCAATGGATTTTAATGTAACAGAATAGGAAATATTCAGTGATATTGTTTCAGGTTTCACTTTGCAAATAATCTTTGAGAAACTATGGACTTTCATTTTATTTGATATCAAAGATTTTTATCAAAGACAAATATCCACAATTATATGAAAAAGTTATTAAAAATACTACTCCTGGGGCCGGCCCCGTGGCCAAGGGGTTAAGTTCGCGCGCTCCCCTTTCCCCACCCAGGGTTTCGCTAGTTCGGATCCTGGGCCGGGACAAGACACCACTCAGGCCACGTTGAGGTGGCGTCCCATGTGCCACAACTAGAAGGACCTACAACTAAAAATACACAACTATGTGCTGGGGGGATCTGGGGAGAAAAAAGCAAAAAAAAAAATACTACACCTATAGATTTGTGTATTTTTTCATCTACCTCAACCAAAATAACATTAAATGCAGAAGCAAATATGAAAATCCAACAGTTTTCTAATGAGACAGACAAAAAAGACTTGCAAAACTGTACAATGTAAAAAGATCCACTCTTCTCACTACCCTGTTTATTTGTGGAAAGAGATTTCTCATGGAAACATATTCTTTGTTAACATGTAATAGGTTATCAATAATATTTTAAAGGAATAAAAAATTTTTAAAAACTGTTTTATTCCGAGTAGGGCAAATATTGATAGATATAACCCACATACGAAATATTATCCTTGGGGTCCTCAATAATTTGTATGACTATATAGACATCCTGAAAACAAAATGTTTGAGAACTGTTCACTTACACAGAGGGCGCGGCTTTCCGAGTCTCAGCCCCGAGGGCGGAGTCTGGGGCGGGGAAGCTGAGTGTTGGGGAGTCCCCATCTCCCTGAGTTTCGCTTCTCCCTCTCACAACCTGTCAGGTCCTCCTGCCTGGAGATTCATGACGCGACCTCAGTTCTCACTCCCATTGGGTGTCCGGTTTCTAGAGAAGCCAATCGGCGTCTCCGCTGTTCCGGGGTATAAAGTCCGCACGGAGCAACCGGGGCTCAGATTCTCCCCACACCGCGAGGATGCAGTCATGATGCCTCCAACCTTCCTCCTGCTGCTCTCGGGGGCCCTGACCCTGACCGAGACCTGGGCCGGTGAGTGCGGGTTCGGGAGAAAACAGCCTCTGCGGGGGGCGGAGCGAGGGGACCGCGCGGCAAGGGTGCAGGACCCCCGGGGAAGGCGCGTCTACCCCGGACCCATGCCCAGACCCACCCCCCGCCCCACCCCGCCCACCTCGGCCCCGCCCCATCCTAATCCCTCCCTTTTCCTGCCCCCTCCTCCTCCCACCCCAAGTGCCCACCACTATCCGTCGGCCCCCAGGGTCTCAGCCCCACCCCACCCCCCAGGCTCCCACTCCCTGAGGTATTTCTACACCGCCGTGTCCCGGCCCGGCCGCGGGGAGCCCCGCTTCATCGCCGTCGGCTGCGTGGACGACACGCAGTTCGTGCGGTTCGACAGCGACGCCGCGAGTCCGAGGATGGAGCCGCGGGCGCCGTGGGTGGAGCAGGCGGGGCCGGAGTATTGGGAGCGGAACACGCGGATCTTCAAGGGCAACGCACAGACTTTCCGAGTGGACCTGAACACCCTGCGCGGCTACTACAACCAGAGCGAGGCCGGTGAGCGACGCGGGCCCGGGTCCAGGTCCCGACCCCCATCCCCACGGACGGGCCGGGGTCTCCCCGAGTCTCCGGGTCCGAGATTCACCCCGAGGCTGCGGGACCCGCCCGACCCCCGACCCGGGAAGAGCCGGCGGGGACTTGTCCGCGGTTTCATTTTCAGTTTAGGTTTAATCTCTGCGGGGGACGGGGCGGGGGCGGGGCCGAGTGGGCGGGGCTGACCTCGGGGCGGGGTCAGGGTCTCACACCCTCCAGGAAATGTATGGCTGCGACGTGGGGCCAGACGGGCGCCTCCTCCGCGGGTACAGGCAGTCCGCCTACGACGGCGCCGATTACCTCGCCCTGAACGAGGACCTGCGCTCCTGGACCGCGGCGGACACTGCGGCTCAGATCACCCGGCGCAAATGGGAGGCGGCCGGAGTGGCGGAGGACTTCAGGAACTACCTGGAGGGCCCGTGCGTGAAGTGGCTCCTCAGACACCTGGAGAACGGGAAGGAGACGCTGCAGCGCGCGGGTACTAGGGGCCGCGGGGACTCCTGATCTCCCCTCGGCCCGGGTTGGCTTCCCACAAAGAGGGAGGAAATGGGATCAGTGTCAGAATACCGTCCCTCAGAAAAGAAAGGAACCCACCCAGGTTTTCATATTCTGTACTAAAGACTTGCCCAGAGGGCCTGCCCTTCTCTAAAGGACAGTGAAGGAATCCAGTTTCTTGAGGCATAGGAGTGGAGACCATCCCTGAAATCGCTGTCCTTCGTTCCCTTTGACCCTGGCGGCCGTCTTGTGACCCATGACTTTCTCAAGGCCTTGTTCTCGGCTTGAGAACATCTTTGCAGGTCTGACTCCAGCTTTTGTGAGTCATTCACCCTGCATCCAGATCAGAACCAGAAGTCTGTGTTCTCCTGTTTAGAGACCTGAAGGATGGAACTCTGGGCACTCACCCTTATTCTAGAACTTTCCAAGGAATATGAGCTTATCCTCAATCTGCAAGTCCAGGCTCGTGTCTGGGTTCTGTGCTTCCTCCTTCAAACCAATTGTCCTGTCCGTTCTCAGGATGGTCACGCAAGTGATGCTTCAGTGGCCTATGGAGGTAACTGAAACTGAATTTTCTGACCCTTCTCCTAAGACGCCCCAAAGACACATGTGACCCACCACCCCATCTCTGACTGTGAGGTCACCCTGAGGTGCTGGGCCCTGGGCTTCTACCCTGCGGAGATCACCCTCACCTGGCAGCGTGACGGGGAGGACCTGACCCAGGACATGGAGTTTGTGGAGACCAGGCCTGCAGGGGATGGGACCTTCCAGAAGTGGGCGGCTGTGGTGGTGCCTTCTGGAGAGGAGCAGAGATACACGTGCCGTGTGCAGCACAAGGGGCTGCCTGAGCCCCTCACCCAGAGATGGGGTAAGGAGGGAGCCGTGGGCTCAGAGCCTCTTCTCAGGGAAATCAGGAGCCCTTCTGGAGACCTTCAGCAGGGTCAGGGCTGAGGCCTGGGGATCAGGGCCCTCACCCTGCCTTCCTTCCCCAGAGCTGCGGCGTCGGCCCACCATCCCCATCGTGGGTGTCATTGCTGGCCTGGGTCTCCTTGGAGCTGTGGGGGCTGGAGCTGTGATCTGGAGGAAGAAGCGCTCAGGTAGGGAAGGGGGTTTGGGATCTGAGTTTTCTTGTCCCACTGGGGGTTTCAAGAACCAAGCAGAACTTGCCCTGCCCCATTACTGGGAAGTGCCATCCACACACGTGCTTGCCACTCTGGCCTGATTGCTAACACTGTTTTGTAAAGCACTTATGAAAATGAAAGAGATTTTTCACCTTGATAATTCTGGTGCTGAGGACCTGAATCCCAGCAGTCGAAGGTCAGAGGGAAGGTCCCTGCTGAGGACAGACCTCCAGGAGGGCAGTTGGTCTAGCCCACACATCTCCTTTCTTCATATTTCCGGATCCTGCCCTGGGTATCCAGTCATGGTTCTGGAAACTTCCCTGTGGTCCAGGACTAGGGGATTCCTCTAGGATCTCATGGCTTAGCCTTCTCCCTGTTTTCTTCCCACAGGTGAAAAAAGAGGGATTTACCTGCAGGCTGCAAGTAAGTTTGAGTGGGGGATTGATCCCTGAGACCCCTGGAATACTGGAGCCAGGAGCCCCGGGGTGGGGAGCTCACTCACCCCATAGTTCATTCTTTAGTCTCATCTCCTGTGGGCTCTGCCCACTTCCTGTTTTGTTCTCCCCCAGACAGTGACAGTGCCCAAGGCTCTGATGCATCTCTCCCACAGAAAGGTGAGACTTGGAGGACCTGAAGTGGGGAGGGGCTTTGGGGCAGAGGGGACACACCTGGTTTATGGGAATTCTTTGGGGCATTTGGAGCATGCAGAGGGCTGATGAGAATGTCAACACTTGTGTGACTGACATGAATTTGTTCACGATTATTTTCTTTTACAGTGTGAGACAGCGGCCCTGTGGGAGACCAAGTGATGCAAGATTTGTTCACGCTCCCACTTTGTGACTTCAGATGCCCACACTTCGCTTTCTGCAACTGGCATCTGAATGTGTGGGTGGTCCTATTAGGATAATGTGAGGAGGTGAGGCGATTGGTCCACCCCCTGCTCTCCAGGACCCCCTCCCCACACTGACCTTTGTGCTTTCCCTGATCTAATTTCCTGTTCCAGCAGAGGTGGGGCTGGGCCGGCTCCCTCCCTGTCTTAACTCCCTGTTGCACTGAGTAGTGATCATTTGCTTCCTTATTGAAAATATGAATCTGGATGTGAATTTTTCTATAATTCTTGTTGTAAGGGATTGATGTGTTAATTAAAAGGAGAAGATTCCTCAAGTTTGAGAGTGGAAATAAATGGAAGCACTGAGAACTTTCCAGAAGTCATGTTTGCTGTGCTGAGTCTGTGCGTGGATGGGACCTCTGCACAGTCAGTGTTCAGTACATCATGGGCTGTGATGTCATTCCTTGGCTGGCGCATCTCTCTGCTCCTTTGTTCTGGTTCCTTCTATAGAACCTTGTTCCATCAGTACCTGTGATCACAGGGATGAGGACATCACCTGGGCATTGTTGTGTCTTCAGGACTGTGGGCAGCAACGGCTTCCTGTGGCCGGGTCAGCCTGGGCTCCATCCAGGGTCCGGCCCTCAGCACCTGCCTTTTGTGTGTTTGGACTTTGTTTCTTTCAGGATTTTTTTGGATTATGTTCTTTTTCATGTTTTGAGTTCTGTCTCAGTCTCCTCTGGGTGTCCCCATCTCTGCCAGCAGCAGCAGTCATTTGGCCTGTCATTGTCCCCTCAAGGCCCAGGGTGGCCTCTGCACACAGGAGACTCTGTGGTATCGAGGGACAAATTTTCAGACTCATCTGGCTCTTGCCCTCCCTCTAGAGCTGTTTCCTGGATTGTTCCTTCCATCTTTCCCCCACTTTTACAGAACCAGAATCTGGAAGTGGTAGACAGGAAGGATACAGTAGTTTTTCATCTCACATAAATTCCGCTGGGTTTCAGTCTTCTCTGCTGCCTGCCCTGTCTGTCTGCCCATAGCCCTCGTCATCCTTGTGCTGGCTCTGATTTAAATACATGGATTTATAAAGTTGAATCTAGTTTAGATTCACAATTGGTTGGAAAAATAGGGCCCATGAGCCTAGGATTGTCCTTTCTGAAGAGAGAAGTATAATTGTGTGTGTGAGCGTGCAGGAGAGCGGCTGTGGAAGAGAGGAGGAGGGGAGAGCAGCGCTTGTGAGAAAAGTACAGGCGGCACTTATGTCAGTGTGGGTGGACATTGTGCTGTAGCTGCCACCAAACAACGTGTGACCTGAGGTTGCATTAAGAAACATACTGTCTCTAGAATAGGGAGGTGCTCTATACTGATCATTCATTCAACTAATTTGCCAGATAGATGACAAAGGATTTTTACATTTAGGAAACCTCAGAATTAAAAACAGGCAGAAATTTTCAGCCTTGGGGAGCACGTGTTCTAGTGGTGAGGGGCACACTGCATGCTATAAGCATAGTAAATAAGGGAAGTATTTATGTGAGAAGTTGTAAGTGCCTTCAGGAAGGTGACCCAGAGTATAAGTGTGTGGGGACAGGGAAGGTGGCTGTTTTCCTAGAGTGGTCAGTGTGGCCTCACTGGGAAGGTGACCTTGAGGAAAGATGTGAAGGACATGAGGAGCTATCCACGAGGATGTCTGGGGAACTTCTTGGCAGGCAGGGGCACCCCCAGTGCAGATGCGCTAAGGCAGGAGTGTGTCTGTGTTTCTGGGAAGAGTGAGGGGGCTGGTGTGGCTGGAGCAGAGAATATTGAGATGAGGTCCGAATTACACCCAGGCCATGTAGACCTCGAAGGTAGTGGAAGGTTTTGACTTTTCTTTGAGTAAGATGTGGAGTTACAAGACTGCTTTGAACAGAAGATAATCTCGTAGGCCTTCTCTTTAGAAGCATCAGTGTGGTGCTGTGCAGAATCAAGAGATGAAGGACAAGCAACCGGTAGAGAAAACTGTAGGAAACTAGTGCCATGTCCTGGGCTAGAGATGTTAGCGGCTTTGTCTGGACTGTGAGCGGAGAAAATAATAAGAAGAGATTGGATTCTGGGTACCTTCTGAAGATGGGCTTTACAGCATCTCCTAATGGATTAAATCTGGGTTTTGAGAAAGAGGATCAAGGAGGACACCCCAAATTTCAGAAGTGCAAGTAGAAATATGGAGTGCCTCCAGTAGAAATGGAGAGGAGGATAGAAGGAACACGTTTGAGGAAGCAGCATCATAGTCATCTGATTTAGGAAATGTTGAATTTGAGTTGTTTATTAGAAATGCAACTGAGGTTAGCAGTTGGATAATTTGAGTCTGGAGTTTAGGTGACATGTCTTGGTTGCAGAATTGGATTTGAGAGGTGACACCATATAAATGATATTTAAAGCCTTGAAAACCGATGAGGTCACCAGGGGAGTGATGACTGTAAAAAAGAAAAGAACAAGGACTGAACCCTGAACCACACCGCCCCCCCCAGCCCCCTGTGGTAGGTGATCTGATCAGACCACACATGCAGAGCACGCTGCATAGTTCTGACACCACATCTAGAAGGCTTGGAGAGCAGGTAGTCCTAAACTGTCCTGTGCACAGGAATCCTCTGGACATCTCAGTAAGATCTAGACAGTCTGGAGTAGAGCTTGAGATTCTGCATTTATAACCCGTTTGGTGCTGATGCTGCTGGTCTTCAGATCACACATTTAGTAGCACGAACGTAGACCAGGATTGCCACATCGCTGTGCATCAGTCTCAGATGTAGGGCTAGCTAAATAAGTGATTCTTGGGTGCTGTGCTCAATATTCTAAGATAGTGAGTCCAGGGAGAAGCCTTGAGTATTTTGTAACAAGCCCACAAGCTATCCTGCTGCTTGGCCAGATTGGGAACCTCTGATGCCATGACCGGAGAGTGATCAGGGTGAAGAGGAGTCTTAAATTCACATTTAAAATTTTGCTGGGAAGAAAGAGGCAAGACGTACGCTGGGAGGTATATGTTTTGTCTCTACCATGGGGTGTACACAGGTGGTAGATTTTGGAAGTGGTTATCAGCTCAGCAAAAGAAAGTCTGAGTTGCTAAGAGAGTTCTTAAATGTTCTCACCACAAAAAAGAATTGGTCATTATGTGACATGATGCAGGTGTTAGCTTACTCTATGGTGTTAATCATTTTGCCGTGTAAGGATCAAATCAACAGGTTGTACACCTCTGACATCCACAATATTATATGTCAATTTAATCTCAATAAAGCTGGGAAAAAATGGATCCTTGCTCTGTGAATCTTTTCCCTACATGGATTTCTCACTCCCTTCTTGCTGTGAACAGTGGATTCCAAATTGTTCTAATTGAAACATAAATGAATGTAGATAAATAGAAAGAGAGAGAAGTGTTAGGGCCTTGGGTCCCACATAGGAATTGCTGCTGCTGCTTCTAGGCACAGATGCCACTGCTCCTACCACTGACTCTCCTGGTGCTGGACACTGGGTCCTGTAGCTAGGACTGCTGTCTCTGCTGCCCCTGGCTGCTTCATGACACTACTGCCACTCCTGCCACCTTTGCCAAATGCCTACTGCACAGTTCCAGTCTATCTGTGTCACCATGTCCTGAGTCAGAGTCCAGCGTGTGGTCACCTGACTGGTGGAGCCTTATGACATGTTCAACTGCAAGGATGTTTGGGAAAGTGGGTTTTCCTCTCTTATGGGTGGAGGGGGTCTCTGCCTCCTTCCAAGACTCTTTAAGTGTGGGATTCTCCCAACAAGGAAAGAAGGTACAGGTTCTAAGGGTCGTGTTAAGGGTGAGGAATGGGAAAAAATGACAAACTTCAACTTTTTTGGAGGAGTAATCTGAAACAAGAACTTCATCTGGTACATGTAGACACTCAGGTTTGGTTGGATAAGTGACATCTTTCAACTTACTCCCTTGATAGTGTGTTATGGGGTCCAGCTTTTGTCTACTCTAGCATTTTCACAAATAGGGGGAGTGGCATTGTGGGATGAGAAAGTGATTCCTCAAAATGTCTTCTCCCTGCCTTTGTCTCTTGCTGGCATTAAAAAACCAAGATCTGTAAGACTTCAGAGGATCCTTACTTATATACACTGACATTTTACATTAATATTTATATTTCTTTGTGCACATAGTTCTTGGGAGAGTATAACATTGATCAGTATTTACGTGACCCCACCAAGAGTGTAAAAACCATCCTAGTTTAGAAACTCTACCACTCAGTCTCTGGTTCATGAAGAGCGAATCATCAAACTGTGTTAGCAGATCCAATGACATAATATAAGTGCTCGTCTTTTCCGTGACAGTCACCAGTCTGGGACAAAATAAGATAGAGGTTTACTTACTTACACTCACTTTCAGTTTCTGTTTCTGTCTTACTGTGGGCAGATTACAAGCAGTTCAGAAAGGAGCACCATTCCTGGAAGACTCAAGGTAGCATTGGTTTAGGTGGACTTGCATTCTAGCACCTGCCCTGGAGCCAGGTAAATACCAGCAATCATCAAATAGGTCATGGGGATTCCATTTCCATAACCTGGGAGGCTAAATTTTAAAGCTGCCACTTCCACTAAAAATACTCGATAAAATATAAAAAGCATCCAAAACTATAGTAGGAAATTATTCAATCTGATTCAGGATAATTATGGAAACTCTGAAGCTAATATGATAGTAAATAGAAAAATAATGGTTTTCCTCCTAAATCAGCAATAAGACAAAGATGTCGACTCTCACTACTTCTATTCAACATTGTGCTCGAGCTTCTAGGCAGAGCAGCTGTGCAAGTAAAAGACATAAAATGCATTCAAACTGGAAAGAAAGAAATAAAACTATTTCTATTCGCAGATGACGTGCTGTTATACATAGAAAATCCTAAGAAATCCACTAAAAAGCTTTTAGAACTAATGGAGTTCAGCAAGGTTGTAGCATATGAGGTAAATATGCAAAAATCAATTATATTTCTGTACAATAAACAATCTAAGAATGAAGTTTAAAAAATATTCCATTTACAATAGCATTTAGAAGGATAAAATATTAGGGATATATTTAATAAAATAAGTGCAAAACTTAAACTCTGGAAACTACAAAACATTGGTAAAAGAAACTAAACATCTACAGAAATCTAAAACTGTTCATGGATTAGAAGGCTTCATGTTATTAAGATGGCAATACACCTGAAATTGATCTATAGATTCAACACAATCCCTATCAAATACCTAACTCACTTCGTCTAGGAATTGACAAACTCATTCTAAATTCCTATGGAAATTCAAGGAACCTCCAATAGCCAACCTTATCAAAGGAGAATAAAGTAGGAGGGCTCACAGTTCTCAATTTCAAGGCTTCCCACAAAGCAATGGTAGTCAAGACAGTGTGGTACTGGCATATTGATAGACATAGAGATCAATGGAATAGGATTGAGAGTCCGTTAATAAAACCATGCGTCTTTGGCCAACTGACTTTCAACAAAGGTGCCAAGATCATACAATGGGGGAAACAATAGTCTTTTCAATAAATGGTGCTGGAACAACTGGACAGCCACATGCAAACTGATAAAGCTGGACACTCACCTTACACCATATACCAACCTTAATATAAAATGGACCAAAGACCTAAACGTAAGAGCTAAAACTATAAAAGTCTTAGAATAAAAATAGGGGAAAATCTTCATGACATTGGATTTGGCAATGATTTCTTAGATATGACACCAAGGCACAGGCATAAGAGAAAAAATAGGTTAATGGGAGTTCATCAAAATTAAAAACTTCTGGGGCCAACCAGGTGGCGCACTGGTTAAGTTTGCACTTTCCACTTCTTGGTGGCTCCGGGTTCGCCGGTTCGGATCCCGGGTGCAGACACAGCACCGCTTGGCAAAAGCCATGCTGTGGTAGGCATCCCACATATAGGGTAGAGGAAGCTGGGCATGGATGTTAGCTCAGGGCCAGTCTTCCTCGGCAAAAAGGGGAGGATTAGCAGTAGTTAGCTTAGGGCCAATCTTCCTCTAAATAAATAAATGAAATGAAATAAAATAAATTACATAAATTTTAAAAATTTTAAAAAAATTAAAAACTTCTGGGTATCAAAGGATTATATCAACAGTAAAAAGGCAGCTACAGAATGGAAGAACATATTTGCAAATCATGTATCTGATAAGTGATTAACATCCAGAATATGGAAAGAACTCCAACAACTCCATACCAAAAAGACCAACAACTCTACTTTAAAATGTGCAAAAGAATTGAATAGACATTTCTCCAAAGAGGATATTCAAATGTAAGCATATGCAGATATATTGTGCTTTGGATATTCCTTTCCTGACTGATTAATGATTCTGAGCATCTTTTCAGGTGCTGTGATACATATATATGTCTGATAGTTTCTAGGGTCTGAGAAAGGGGTTAGTTGGGAGTTATTGTTCATTAAGAATATGGTTTCAATATGGGATGATGAAAAACTTTTGCTAAGATGGTTATATCTCCAAATGGATCCAAAGATTCAATGTAATCTCTATATAAGTCCCAGCTGGTTTCTTTCCAGAAAGTGATGAGTTGATCTTAAAATTCATCTGGAAATTCAAAGGACTAGATCAAAACACTCTTGAAAAAGAAGAACAAAGTCTGACTTTGTTCACACTCCTGGTTTCAAAATTTACCACAAAGCTAACGTAATCAAGACAGTGTTACCAGCATAAGGATAGACATGTAGAATAGAATTAGAATGGAATGGAATAGGATTGAGAGGTCAGAAATCCACCCTCACATTTATGGTCAATTGAATTTCAACCTGGAGTGCTGAGACAACTCAATGAGGAAAGGCTAATCTGCTAACATGATTGCGTATCCACATGCAAAAGAATGAAGTTGGACACATACCTCCCACCATACGAAAAAATTATTTCAAGGTAGATCAAAGACCTAAATATAAATGCTAAATCAGCAATAAGAGAAAGATGGGGCTGGCTCCATGACCGAGTGGTTAAGTTTGCATGCTCCGCTGCGGCGGCCCAGGGTTCGGATCCTGGGTGTGGACATGACACTGCTTGTCAGGCCATGTTGAGGCGGCGTCCCACATCCCACAACTAGAAGGACCTGCAGCTAAGATATACAACTGTGTACAGGGGGGTTTGGAAAAGAAAAAAAAACTATAAAACTCTCAGAAGACAATATAGGGATAATTCTTTATGACGTTAGATTACGCAATGGTTTCTTACATATGACACCCAAAATATGTGTAACAAAGGAACAAATAGATTAATTGGACTTCAACAAATTTAAAAATTTTTTTGTGCTTTAAAGGACACCATCGAAAAAGTAAAAATATAGCCTAGGCTGGGAGAAAATATTTGAAAATTCTGCATCTAAGGAACTAGTCTCTAGAATATATAAAGACCTCTTCCAACTCAATAATAGGAAAAAAAATTTAAAAATGAGCAAATGTTTGATAGACATTTACCCATGGCAGATATGCAAATGGCCAATAAGCACAGAGAAGATGCTTCACATCATTAGTCCTTAGGGAAATGCAAATCAAAAATGCAATGAGATACGGCTTTATGCTTCCTAGGATGGCTGGAATAAGAAAGACCACTATTAATAAGTGCTGTGAGGTTGTGGAGAAATTGGAACCCTTGTATACTGCTGGTGGGAATATAAAATGGTGCTGCCACTTTGGAAGAGTCTGGCGGTTCATCAAGGTCTGCACTTGCTATATGAACAGCAAGTCCATTCCTAGGCGTTTATCCAAGAGAAATGTAAACATATGTCCACACAAAAACTTGTATACCATATTTACAGAAGCATTTTTCATAATAGCTAAGAAGCAGAAACAATTCATATGTTTGTCAGTTGATAAATAAAGAAATAAAAGTTGTATCAATGTAGTGGAATATTATTTGGCAAAAAAGAGGGAATGAATTACAGATGCATGCTACACACACTGAACCTTGAATACATTAAGCACCATGAAAGAAAACAAACAAAAGATCAAATGGATTGTTTCATTCTATTTATATGAAATGTCCATAATAAGCAAACCCCTATGGACAGAAAGTAGATTAGTGTGTTCCTAGGGAGGAGGGGAGTTTTGGAGGGAAATAGGGACTGACTGCTCAGGAATAAATGGTTATGGGGTAATGAATTGGATTCCAAAATGGATTGTTGTGATGATTGCACAACGCTGTGAATATACTAAAAACTAGTTCTTTTAAATGTTTGAATTACATATGGGAATTACATCTCGATAAAGCTGTTCTAACAAAAACATTTGGTGGCCCACATCAAATGAAGTAGAGATGCCAGAACTGCCATGGCAGATTGTAGAGAAAGAGATGAAAAGGCTCAGAGAAGTGGGCATGCTAGTATGAATCTACTCTATGAAACTGGAAAACCACCAGGTGACTATTTTCCTTGGAAGGGCCCAAAGGATACTCTGCATATCAGGCAATGAGGAATGAGCAGGTGAGTAGAGGATCCACCTCACTGTGTCTGTGCTTTGTAGGCTAAGGCTGGTTCTAGGAGATAATATTAAAAACTAGGCTCCCTAGCATCAGTGGGCAAATAGGATCCCAGAAAGCCAGAGGACAGGTGGCAGTAAGGTAGAAACAAGGGCAAAATTGCCAAAATAACCAACAATGTCAGAATGGAAGCCGGGAAATTCTGACTGCAAGGGACTTTTGGAAATGCCTAACAGACATGCTGTTTCTAGGGGCAAGAGAGATGGGTGGCCAACAGGAGTGTTGTTTAATACATATTAACAGATCAAGAATGAGCAAATTGAAGGCTGAGATTAGTTGCCCAATAGAAAGTTACAATCCCTTGCCCAGTTTCCAGACCTACATATACAAATGAGATAACTTAGGGTGGGGCTCCTACATAGACTCAGGATGGGGCTGGTCACCAAAAACACCAACTGATTAGAGGCTTGGGACTTTCAGGCCCACCTACTAACCACTGGGAAGGTGAGGGGTGCTAGAGAGCAAGCTCTATATAAACTTTTGGACAAGATTGGATGAGCTTCCACTTTGGTGAATGGATCCATGTGCCAGGAAGATGGCACACACCAGTTCCACAATAACAGACACTCCTGTGCTGAGAACCCCTCTGGACCTCTCCTTATATTTCTCTTTATCTGGTTGTTCATATGTATCTTTTATACTATCCATTATAATAAACTGGTAATCATAAGTAAATGTTTCTCTGAGTTCTGTGAGTGGCTCTAGCAAATTATTTGAACTTGAGGAAGGGGGTCCTAGGAACCTCTGATTTGTAGCCAGTTGTTGAGAGCACAGGTAACTACCTGGACTTGCAATTGGCCTGTGAAATGAGGCAGTCTTGGGGGACCAAGCCCTTAATCTGTGGGATTTGATACTATCTCCGGGTTAAAGTGTCGGAATTGAAATAAAATTTGGACACACAGTTACTGTCTACTGAGACCTAAGGAATTGTTTGTTGGTCTAGAAAAAACAGATAGGACTAGGCATATACAGTGAGTTAATGTTTGACAAGGAAGCTGAGAATACTCAATGGGGAAAGAATAGTCTCTTTAATAAATGCTAATGGGAAAGCTGGATATTCACATGCAGAAGAATGAAATTGGACCCAAATCTTACACCAGTCACAAAAATTAACTCAAAATAGATTAAACACATAAATATAAGACCTGAGTCCATAAAACTCTTATGAGAAAATAGATAAAATTCTCTTTGACATTGATCTTGGCAATGATGTTTTGGATATGACAACAAAAGCACAAACCACAAAAGCAAAAATCAACAAGTGGGACTATCTCAAACTGAAACGTTTCTACACAGCAAACGAAACCATCAATAAAATGAAGAGTCAACGTATGGAAAGGGATTAAAATATTTGCAGAGTGTATATCTGATAAAGGGTTAATATCCAAAATCTATCAGAGACTCATACAATTCAATAGGAACAAAACAAACAATCTGATTTAAAAAAGAGCAAAGGACCTGAATAGACATTTTTCCAAAGAAGACATCCATGTGGGCAACAGGGACATGAAAAGATGCTCAACATCACTAATCATCAAGAAAATTGAAATCAAAACCACAGTGAGATAGCTCCTCCCACCTGTTAGAATGGCTATTATCAAAAGGAAAAGAGATAAGTGTTGGTGAGGATGCAGAGTAAGGGAAAACTTGGGCACTGTTGGCAGGAATATAAATGTGTGCAGCCACTATGGAATGCAGTAGGGAGATTGCTCAGAAAATTAAAAATGGAACTACCATATGATCCAGTAATTCCACCTATGGGTAGTTATGTGAAGGAAATGAAATCATTATCTTTGGAAAGATATTTACAGGCCTGTGTTGATTGTAGCATTATTCATAATAGCCAAGACATAGGAACAACCTAAGCATCCTTGAATGAATGAATGGATTAAGAATATTTGGTGTAGGGGGCTGGCCCCGTGGCCGAGTGGTTAAGTTCGCGCGCTCCGCTGCAGGCGGCCCAGTGTTTCGTTGGTTCGAATCCTGGGCGCGGACATGGCACTGCTCATCAAACCACGCTGAGGCAGCGTCCCACATGCCACAACTAGAAGGACCCACAACGAAGAATATACAACTATGTACTGGGGGGCTTTGGGGAGAAAAAGGAAAAAAAAAAAAATCTTTAAAAAAAAAAAAAAAAGAATATTTGGTGTATATATAATAGAATATTATTCAGTCATATAATGAAGGAAATCCTTCCAATTGTGACAACACGATGGTCCTTGAGGGCATTATGCTAAGTGAAATAAGTCAGACAGAGACAGACAAATACTGTACGATCCCACTTCTATGTGGAATCTAAAAAGGCTGAACCTATAGAAACAGAGAGTAGACTGGCGATTGCCAGGGGCTGAGCACGGGGGAAATGGGTGACTTTGGTCAAAGGGTACAAACTTCCAGTTACAGATGATTAAGTGTGGGGATCCAGTGTACAGCGTGGTGGCTATAGTGAACAAGACTTTATTGTATACTTGGAAGTTACTTAGAGAGCAGATCTTAAGTGTTCTCATCAGACACACACACACACGTGCACATACACACAGGTAACTATGTGAAATGATGGATAACTTAGCTTATTGTGGTATCACTTTGCAATATATACGTATATCAAACCATCATGTTGCACATCTTAAGCTTACACAATGTTATATGTCAATATGTCTCAATAAAGTTGGAAAAATATTTTTTAAAAAATCATGGAAGATAATTTGTTTACCAGTAAAGAATATTTTCCCCAAAGAAAGAGAAGTGACTGGGACATCTGGACATTCTACAGATATCACATTGGTCCAATATATTGATAATATCACGTTATTAGGCTCTGATGAGCAAGAAATGGGATGCACTATGGATGCTCTGGTTACATGAATGCGTCCCAAGGGTAGGTGGTTAAAACTATTGAAAGACTCAGAGGCCTGCCACATGGCTAAAGTTTGAGGGCTCCAATGGTCTGGAGTATCATGGAACATCCTCTCAGAAGTAGAGGACAGGGTATTGCACTTTGTATCTCCTGCCGCTAACAAAGAAGCCCCACATTTGGTAGCTCTCAACAGGTTTTAGAGGCAGCATGTTCCATACTATGGCAATGTTGTTCTGACTTATATAACAGATGACGTGAAAGGTTGCTGGTTTTGACTGGAACTATGTCCAGGCTATAGTAAGTAGCCTTGCTACCTAGACCATCTGTCCAGGGTTTAGCATAGTACTAGAAGCATGTGTGGTAGGAAAAGTTGCCATGTGGAATCTGGCATATGTACCAATTCCCAACAAGAAGGTCTTCAGCGCAGACCCCTAGGAGCAACCTCTGGAGCAACGAGCATGGCCATCTGCTGCAGAGAACCATATGCTATTCAACAAACAGCTCCCAGAATGTCGCTGGGCCCTGAGAGAGATGGCGAATCTCATCATGGAACATCAAAGGGCTGTTGCCTCCACATCCCTTTCATGGTCTGGGTACTGTCACACCCTAGGAGCAATCCACTCTAAGATGAAAATGGTACATCCGGGAATGGACTAGCTCAGAGGTCGGCAACTACAGCCCATGGGTCAAATGCAGCCCACTGTCTGTTTCCACTAATAAACTTGTAGTGGAACACAGATCCATCTGTTCTTTTAGGTATTATCTATAGCTGCTCTTGCCCTGTAACAGCAGAGTTAAATAGTTGTGAGAGAGACCATATGCACACAAAGCAGAAAATTCTACCACTAATTAGTTGCATAACAAATGGCTCAGACCCTGTCACCTACCACTGTTGTACCTTTGTCTTCTCCTCAGCTCTCACGTATGACCTAATGGGGCGTTCCTGCACCAGCTGACCTAAAAGGGAAAAACCTGAGCTCGGCTCATAAATGTGTCACCTCAGTATTTTGGTGTGAACCAGTAGTGGCCTGCTCTACTCACGGATGACCAAACACAGTGTTGAGGGAACTTCCTTCCAATGGGCAGAACTTCAGGTGGTGCTCCAATTTATCCACTTTGCATAGAGACAAAAGTGGTCTGAGGCAAGAATATGCACCAACTCACAGGCAGTAGCAATGGCTTATCTGGTTGATGAGGGTCCTTGAAGGAACAAGATTGGAAGATCAGGGACAAGGATTCCTGGGAAGAGGTATGCAGTAGACACAAAGTATTAGGATCTTTTGTATCAAGTGTTAATGCCCACCAGAAATTATCCACTCTACAAGAAACATTAAACAACCACGTGCACAGGATGACTCAGCCAGTAGACATTAGCCACACTGTGTCCTTAGTTACCACAGAGGTTGCACAACAGGCTCATGAAAGGAGTATGCAAGGTGGCAGAGGGTGACTATGCACGGCTCTGACAGCATGGGCTCCCTCTCACCATGGCTGATATACTTACTGCAAAAACTGACGTGTTACCTTCCAGCAAAAATAAATTCCAATACAGTACCAACTCTGTGGATGCCAACCTGACATTTGGTGGCAAGTTGATAACACTGTTAGTCTTCCACCCTTGACAAATCAAAGATTTATCTAATCTAGATAAACATGTATTCCAAGTATGGGTTTGCCCTTCCTTCCCACAGAGTCTCATTCAGAACCACCATCCAAGCACTCACATACGTATCATGTTCTAATATGGACCTGTACATAACAAATGCTTGGACTCACGAACATAATTTACAACAAAGGCAGTGTGGCAGTGAGCATATGATCATGAGATCCACTGTTCCTACCACATACCACTCCATACAGAAGCTCCCAAGTGACAGAGCAGTGGGAGGGCCTCTTGAGAATGCAGCTGTGAAACCGTGCTGAAGGTGAGACCCTGCAAGGATAAGTGCTGTCCTGCAGCATGAACAATACACAAAGGTTTAAACCAACAGCCATTATATGCTGCTGTGACCTCAAAGGGCAGAATAAGGAGGTCTAACAGCCACATGTGAAAGAAGGAGGGACTCTACTCGCATCACTCCAGATAACCCACTTGGGATGTTTGTACTTTCCATCTTTTCAATGGGCTCTACTGCTCTAGAGGTTTCCCAGAGGAGGACACTTCCATCAGGAACACAGTAAGAGTCCCATTAAACTTAGAGCTATGGTTGCCACCTGTTCTCTTTGGGTTCCTCGTGCCAGCAGACCAGTGGACAAGGGAATGAGTTACTGTTGGGGCAGCAATAATTGATCCCGATCATCATGAGGAGCATGAGAGGAGTAGAAGGGAATATGTTTGGCACTCAGGTGATCCACAAGGGCTTTGCTTGGTATGCCCATGTCCATTTTCTGCTGTAAATAGGCAGGATAGCAACCACAGATGGTAAAGTTCTGGGAACCAGAAACTCCGACTCCTCAGGGATGAGATTTGGGCAAACCACCAGATGGTTACCTAGACCACCAGAAGCGTTGTCCGAGATTTAGGGGAATCTAGAATGGGTGGTAGAGTAGGTGATGTGTTGTAACCTTGCAAACAGCTGGACCAAGAGCTTTCTTCATTCCACCAACAGTCTTAGTTGTCCTTTGCTAAGTTTCCTACCAATTGTGAACCATCAGAATTCCGGAGAAGCTGTGCCCATGTGGAGTAACTAATGTAAGAAGAAAGTGGAACTGATTAGTGCAAAAGATGGACTGTAGCTGGTGGTTTTGGTACCCCACCGAGATTTAGTACACTCGTGCCTCAGCTGCTGTCGGTGTTCTTGCGAAAGACTCACAGCTGCCCCGCTCTCCAGAGAATCGCCTTCAGCTCATGGGAGCTGCTGCGATCACACAGCCAGTTGAGGACCAGACTCCTTGAAGGATATACAAAGGACATACACCATGGTCTATGAATTCTGGACATTCTTTAAATTATAAAACAAGAGCTCTGGATGCTAGAACACTAACCCATCCTTCCTTTCTTCTCTGCTCCCCAACTTTACTTTCCTCCTCCTTCACTTTCAGTTTTCTCCTCCCCTCCACCTTTGCCCTCTTCTCTCCTTCCCCTCCACCTGGAAAACGGAAAGCAAATAGTTCACAACATTATGATAGCAAAGGCCTTTCTAAACCCAACCCAAATCCAGAAATGATAAAGTAAAGGACTGAAAAATCTGACCATCTCTATTTGAAATTTTGGTATGGCAAAAAATTATGGAAAAGTATTATTATTCATAATATTTATTGTGAAGATTTATAAATCAATAAGATAAAATCCACAAACATGCTCTTCTATGCTCTTCACTCTTCCTTCTTCTGGATGAAGATGACCACAGCAACCTTAGGAGCCACATAATGCACGTGGTACAAAATCTGTCAGCCTGAATCCCTGAATGATTGTGTGGAGCAGATAGTGCTGCCTCCCAACCTCCCCAACACACTGCTCAGTTAGAACCACACTGAGCAGCTTATAGGGAAAAATAATCATATATTATGTTCAACCCATGCGGGTTGGGGGTTTGTTATAAGAACTATCTTACCCTAGGCGCTGGCCCTGTGGCCAAGTGGTTAAGCTTGCGTGCTCCACTTTGGCAGCCCATGGTTTCACAGGTTCGGATCCTGGGCCCAGACATGGCACCACTCATCAGGCCGTGCTGAGGCAGCATCCCACATAGCACAACTAGAAGGACCTATAACTAGAATATACAACTATGTACTGGGGGGCTTTGGGGAGAAGAAGAAGGAAAAAAAAAAAAAGAACTATCTTACCCTCATTAGTATATGCCCTTAACCAATGGCCAGGGTCAGAGCACTGACTTACTTGGGAGAAAAGATAGGCAAGTGTCACAGACTGAAGGTTTGTGCCCCCCACCCCCAGATTCTTTGCTGAAGCTCTAACCTCCAATGTGATGGTCTTTGGAAGTGGGGTCTTTGGGAGGTGATTAGGCTTAAATGAGGTAATGAGGATGAGGCCCTCATGACGGCATCAGTGCCCTTATAAGAAGAGATGCCAGAGAGCTTCTCCCTCTGTCCATCATGTGAGGACCCAGTGAGGAGGTGGCCGTTTGCAAGCCAGGAAGTGAGCTCTCACCAGGAAGGAATCTGCCTTGACTTCAGACGTTCCAGCTTCAAGAACTGTGAGGAAATAAATTTCTGTTGTTTAAGCCGCTCCACCTATGGTATTGTCTTATGGCAGACCAAGCCAACTAAGACACCAAGACTCCTCTTTTCATATCAAATTTGAGATTATAGTTTAAACAGGATTAATTTTTTTAAAGATTGGCACCTGAGCCAACATCTGTTGCCAATATTTTTTTCTTCTTCTTCTTTTTCTCCCCAAAGCTTCCCAGTACATAGTTGTGTATTCTGGTTGTAGGTCCTTCTAGTTGTGCTATGTGGGATGCCACCTCAGCACGGCCTAATGAGCAGTGCAAGGTCCGTGCCCAGAATCTGAACCAGAAAAACCCTGGGCCATTGAAGTGGAGCACACAAACTTAACCACTGGGCCACAGGGCCGGCCCCAACAGGATTAATTTATTAATACTGCAGTGAGACTATACTGGTAACATAGAGTAACTGTAAAATCATAAGATACACCCAATAAATTAATAACGAATCCGGTAGTAAAGAAAGGTTAAACATGGCAGAGTTGGAAGCCCATTATCAGGAAAAAAAAAAAAGCATAAAACTTTTTCATTGAGAATGGATTGAATAAATGCTTATACTTATTTAGTGTAACAAAGTGGAAAAGGTATATTGCCCAGAAGAACATCCATAGGCTGTGGCAATATACTGGAGATAAAAATGGAAAATGAGGAAGTAACTTTGGAAATAAACACTTGGTGCTCTTGGAAATGCTTGAGAGGGTTTTTGCAGGGCCTGGAGAGCCTGGTAAGCAGTTGTAGCCAGAATTGGAAAATGTGCTGAGCCAGATGCCCTCAAGCCTCCTTCTCTCCCGTTCTTGTTATGAGAGTAGGGAGCTGGGTCAGCAGGTCTGAATCTGCTCTTCAGAAGAACAGGCCAATGCCAGGCACTGAGCTCCAGGGACTGTCACTTTCTAACAAGCTCAGATGCTTGACCGGGGACCTGCTATTGTATTAGAGTAGTACAGATGTCTCTGTCTTGCTGACCCAGCAAATATGCACGGAGCAACGGAGGTCCAGCATCACCTACAAAGGTAATGAGGAACCAGGACTTGCCCTTTAGATAAAAGAGGGAAGGAAGTGTCTCCAGAACCTTTAGGGGAGGGCTGGTCCAGGTGCAGGGTGTGGCCAGTTCTGTAGCTCTTCTATATTCACTACACCAAATGGAGCAGAAGCTTGAGGAAGAATATAATAAATGACAGCATCACTGCCTCCTCCAGAGGTCTGGGAATGTCCAGTGTCTGCGTCCTTAGTGGGACTTGAACAGAAAATCGGTCAAGTGAAAGGTAGAAGAGTCATTCATGTTAAAATTATGAATATGCACCAGGAAGAGAATATCTTTCGTGGGTTACAGGGAAAACAAGACATAAAGAAACAAGTTAACACCGTGAGGAAGCGCTTAGCCCAGTTCAGAATGTGGAACATTTTACAGGACAAGTGACCTGGTTTTTCCAACAAATCAAAGGTTTAAAAAAAAAACAAAGATGCAGTGAAAAATAGAAGAAAAGAGACCGGAGAGAGAAAACAACCAAATGCAATCCGTGGACCTTGTCTGGACCCTGCTTCAAACAAACCTACTGAAAAAGATACCCTGAAGACACCGAGGGACATTTGAACATGCACTAAGTATTAAGTGAAATTAGGCAATGATCGATAACTTAGTTAAGTGGGATAATAGCATGGTGGTTATGTTAAAAGAATAATCCTTATCAGTAAGAGATGCATACAAACTACTTATACGTATAGGATTTGCCTTTAATATACGCCAGGAAAGATGAGTGGGAGGAATGGATGAAACATGACGGGGAAATGTTGATAATTGTAAAAGCTGATGATGAGTAATCAGGGTTCATTATGCAATTCTCTCTACTACTTGGGCATTTGAAATTTTCCATAATAAGAATAACTTGAAAAAGAACATGGGGATAAGTACAAGAAGAAACCATCTAAAGCATTAAAAGCGGTTGGTTATATGAAACAAACATTCGAGGTGACGTGTGGTGGGGCAGGGAATCATCTCTGTCTGTGAAAGTTTACGGTTCTTCTGAATTGTGTCCCACCCCCAAATTCATCTGTTGAAGCCCAAACCCCTAGGGTGATGGGGTTTGGAGACGGGGCCATTAGGAGATCATTAGCGCTCCTTGAGGTCATGAGCGAGGGGTGCTCATGATGAGGTTAGTGTTCTTATAAAAGAGACACCAGAGAACTTCTTGCCTCCACCATGTGAGCACAGTGAGAAAGCAGCCATGTATCTGCAAGCCAGGAAGAGAGCTCTCACCAGAACCCCACCATGCTGGCACTTGATCTCAGACTTCCAGCCTCTAGAACTGTTAGAAAGTAAATTTATGTTGTTTAAGCAAAAAAAAAAAAAAAAAACTTTACAGTTCATCATAAGCTTGGTAGTACTATTTTGAAGATGGAAGTGAAAATAAAGTGCACAATAAGCCTCATTCACGCTCGGCACTGGAGATACAGTGAGGGAGCCCATAGTCCTCTGGGGAAAAAGCTGGTCACAGAACAGTGTGAGCACAGGTGCAGTGCAGAGGGGTCTCCAAGTGCAATTGTGCACATAAGTAGCCATCTAGGGAAATGTTTCAGATGACAAGCAGAGGTGCCCTAGAGGAGGGAGCATCGGGAAGGGAGAGGGAAAGGACGGCATTCCATGTTGAAGAACTGGCAGTTTAAGCTCAGGAATTATGTCAATACTGAGATTCTGGGATCACATTGTGCAACGGGCCCTCTATAAAACTTACCTTCTTTATCTCCTCCAAATGTGGCTCTAAATCAGCTTCTATGTCCTCTATTGTGTCAGTTTCAATCCTAAATTGGTGCTCTTGCCAGGTTAGGAGTTTCTATAATTTCTCTCCCTTGATATTTCGTCTCCACAGCCTGAAATTGGCCATCATTCTTGAACTCCACATTTAGGAGGAAACCCAGGAACCCAGCATCCCAGTACGTGAGGCTGAGGGCCATGGCATGCTACTCCAATTCTAAAAGAGCCCATCTGCCCCCTGTGCTCTACATTCTGATGAAATGCCCAGCACCTGGGAATCCAGGCATCGTCAAACAGGGTAATATGCAATAGCAATTATGTATAGTAAAGCCTTAGAGACATTATACTAGAAATCCATTCACCTTTGAGCATTCAACACGAATCGCATGACTCTGTATATGGACAGTGAGTAGCTCACCCAGTCAGTAGTAGTGCAGGAAAACGTGGAGATCTGTCTGCTGGCTCTCAGGCTACACTTCACGCAGGACTGTCTCCTTAACTCAACATCAACCAGGAAACTCCGTTCTCCTGAGAATCGGTAATCTCCATTGACTACATGCTGCTTCTGTCCCTTACTCCACAAATCCAATAATGGATTATATCTTTATTTTTTTAAAGATTGGCACGTGAGCTAACAACTGTTGCCAATCTTTTTTTTTTCCTGCTTTATCTCCCCCAAATCCCCCCAGTACACAGTTGTATATCTTAGTTGCAAATCCTTCAAGTTGTGCTATGTAGGACGCCGCCTCAACATGGCCTGATGTGAGGTGCCATGTCCGCGCCCAGGATCCGAACCTGCGAAACCCTGGGCTGCCGCAGCGGAGCGCACAAACTTAACCACTCGGCCACAGGGCCGGCCCCCCTGGATCATATCTTTGACAGCATTTCCTAGGGGAGGGAAAGAAATGCTCTTTCACGACATGTAAACATGGTTTGGTTGTCACCATTTTATTGACACATGAGATATCTGTCTAGTAGAAGGAGGGCTTACAAAGAGGAATATTAGGCAGGAAAACCACAACATCTTTTTGTCAGCATCCATTCACCCAAGCCAAGGGTGGATCTCTATCTGCTAGAAGGAAGGTTTTCATTCCCTCGGAGTTTCCAACACTGAAGATTCTTAAAGTTTAACTGAAAATGCTGAACATGTTACATGTAAGAAGCAAAGCTATACTGCATCCCTGAGCTTGTTTGTTTCAACGTGATAAAGGGCTTTAAAACCTCTCACTGGAACTCTGAATTATGTTCACAAGGTCTGAAACAACTGCATAATCTCTGGAGTTTATAAGATTCCCCTGTGAAGGGGCACAGATGAGGATGCTTTGCTCACTTGGATAATAAAGCCTAGGAAAAGGCTGGTATTTAATATTTTATAATAACTTTAAAAGCCATCTTTTTAAAAAGTGAACTGAAACTATTTTGATTTTATCTGAAACATCTGATTTTATCCTGGGCTTGCTGCAGGGCAAAATCCAGTTGTGATATTTCTGGGGGAAACGGGATAGAGGCAGGAGCAGCTCTTCTTTCTTTTGACGAAACAGAGAGCGATGCTCAGGCGACTGCAGTCCAGAGTCTGGTGCTAAGATCCTCCACCTGAGAACAAGGTTTTGACTGAGCGTCCATGGCTGGTTTGGCTCAGGAAGCACCTTCAAGGTAAGACTCTGAAGTCGCCTGTGACAACAATACTGCATCAGCTCTCAGATTCTAAAGGGCTTGTTGTATCACATCTCTCAAATTGTAAGTTTTGGAAGATGCTTGTGGGTGCAACCACAGGGACAAAGTTGTCCTCAGCTGATGTTGCCTGTGCATGTCTGAAGATGGCCAGTAATGAGCAAGAACTCTTTATCTGATTGTCACCTCAGCTGATTCCCTGAATTAATGCACTGCATGCAATTGCATTCAACCTAGGTTTAAATTTATAATTGCCACTTAAAAGATCTGGAGTGTTTATAGTATAGTCGGATATTGGTTACATGTATGCAGAAGAGTCTGACATCAACTTCAGAGAATAAATTCTGTAAGTAAAGTGATTATTTATCCTGAGCAGGATGGCTGCACTTTTCGTATTTTCTCATGAAGAAAATTCAGCTAAAATAGAGGACCCATGCAGGGAAGAGACAGAATTTTGAGAAAGCACCATTCCACGTTTCTCCTTAAGACATGAGTAAAACTTGTGTTACTTATCACATGCCTTGCAATGTACTAAGTGCAGTAGAAGCTGCTTTTTTCTAGAACAGCTTGTATATGTGTTAAATCAGTAGAGTTTGGTTTGACCAATTTGTGGCACAAACAGGTATCATTCAATAGTTTCAGTTCACTTTTAGAGAACC